>NC_141061.1:22078215-22791549 GCF_041138505.1 Cibotium barometz
GATTGTCCTTCATTCGTGACTTCAAATTCTCAATATGGAAAGGATGTATTTTTCACACCTCAAATGGCCGAAGGCCAGTCCTAGGATCAATAGGAGGTCTGATAACATGATCAATGCGAATAAGAAAGTCTATCGATCCACAAGGTTATCTCATTGTACCTTTGCTCGAAGAAGAAAGTCTATCGATCCACAAGGTTATCTCATTGTACCTTTGCTCGAACTCTATTTTGTTGTGTATCTGAGGTGCCATCTCCAATATCAGCAGCTCCCGGTACTTGCTGGAGCCTTTGATCCTAGTTTACTCCGTTTTTTCCCTTGTGCAATAGATGGAGTCTCCTCAACAACATCCTCATCAGACTCAAGAGGAAACACACTTGCAGCCAATAGAGGTTATTTTTTTGGGAGTGGTGCACTCAAACCATGCCCACTTGGAGGTGCACTCAATCCATGATGGCCTAAAAGAGAAGGTGCTCTCAATCCATGTGAACCTGTGAAAATTCTTAATCCTTTTATATTAGAGCCAAAATTTTCAGCTTCAATACGGGAAGATCCCTTTCCTTTGACTTTGAAGAACCTCTTGGTTTGATTGGTGATGTTGCGGTATCTTCTTCATAACCCTCCTCTGTATGCTCCTCAGAATCACTATTGGAAGTTGATACCTCCATCTGCTCGATAATTTTATCAACCTCCACAATTTGATTTGTCAAGTGATAAAAAAGATCCTGGACACACAAAACAAAATTGAATCTCTCATAGTATTCAAAAGAAATTACATAAACATAGAGAATTAGAAATTACTTATGGATAGTAACTAACCTTCCCTTCCTCTTTGATTTGTTTTGATTGTTCCGCTACAATGGGTGGAGTAACAGCTTTCAAAGAGAACTTCTCTTCCATAACAATAAAAATAATAGGTTTCTTATTGTTATCAATCCCAAGCATTTCAACACATTCCTCATTGTGGACTCACTTCTTGTGATATCTTTAATCTTTATTATTGGCTTAAAAACTGATCTTCCATTGGGAAGTGTCTTTGGAAGCGACAAAGTCATCTCTTTCGTATCAGTGTTAACTTTGATGGTCCATTTTGAATCAATGTTATTGTGTACTTCCACTATCTCCCATAATGTTTGAATTTGCAACGAACCTTCATCAAACGGAGCAGGAACATCATAAATCTGTTGAAGCTATTTCACCTCAAGACTTGGATCCTTGGCACTTTTCTTTGGTTCCTTGGTGCCTTTCTTTTCCACCCTTATCCTTTGGATCCTAGTGGAAGCATCCTCCGCGATGTGGGCTTTCCAAAGACATGGATTTCTTCGAAAGTTTGGTTGTTCGACATGATACCTACAAAATACATAAACAATGTCAAAATATTATGATATCATGGAGAGAATATCTCAAGTTGAAAAAAACAAAGCTAGTACAACAAGCTTGATGGTTTCTAAAAAGACTTTGTGCTTCTAACATCTACATTCTTCATGGAAAAAGATGTCGACATGCTTATTATTGGAACATAATTTTGGACTAGAGAATAAAAGACAAGGGTCTACACTAGCGAGAAGCAAACTAACACTCCCACTTGTCTAGATTCCATTGACGATACTTGATGGGGGCACCCCCAAAGAACCAAAGCCTCCAAATACCCTCTTGGTATTCTCTGGATGAGAGTCTATATATACCAGCCAGAAGCAAAATAACCCCTCTCAACAAAGCCAACAAATCTAACTAGCTCTAGGTGTGCATCAAAAACCATATTAGAATCATAAGATCTAACCAATCTGCCTCCAAACTACACATCAAATACCAAAGTGTCCTCACCACTATCCCACAAGAGATCTGTAACTTGAACAATGAAGAGGGATGCATGTTCCTCATAAAAGCACTTATCTTTTCATACTCAATAGAAGTCTCCTTGAGGGTAGGGGGATCACCCATCTACCATGCTGAGGGATAGCTACATGTATGCGAGCAATGCAAAAACTACAAAATTATGGCCAAAACGCCTCCGTTTCTCTCTCAAATTTAATTAAAAAACACTAGAAAACAACTCCATAATTCGAAGAGAAAAATCTACTTTTCAATACAAATCGACCAAAAAATAAACAAAATTTACCAAAAAACCCTCTCCCTCTCCCTCCCTCTCTCTCTCTCTCTCCCTCTCTCTCTCTCTCCCCCCCTCCCTCCCTCTCTCTCTCTCCCTCCCTCTCCATCTCTCTCTCGATCTCTCTCTCCCCCTCAAACCCTCTCTCTCTCTCTCTCTCTCTCTCTCTCTCTCTCTCCTTCTCTTTCTCTTTCTCCCTCTCTCTCTCTCTCTCTCTCTCTCTCTCTCTCTCCTTCTCTTTCTCTTTCTCCCTCTCTCTCTCTCTCTCTCTCTCTCTCTCTCTCTCTCTCTCTCTCTCTCTCTCTCTCTCTCTCTCTCTCTTTCTCTTTCTCCCTATTTCTCTCTATCTCTATCTCCTGAAAATATGGTTTGCTGGCTCAGAAAAGCCCTCTATGGCTTGAAGCAGGCACCCCATGCATGGTATGCGAAGATACATGCATTTTTGGTGGCTTTAAGAATAGCCCAACTAAGGCCACTCTTTATGTCCAAAAGAGTGCATTGGAATTTTTAATTCTGATTTTATATGTGGATGACATGCTTATCACTGGGCCAGATATGGAATAAATTGCGGATTTCAAGGCTGATTTACAGCAGTCTTTTGCCATGATAGACATGGCTCAGTTGCACTATTATTTGGGCATATAGTTTGCATATGTTGAGGGGGGTATAATGATAAGTCAGTCCAAGTATATTGGATAGCTTGTGAGCATGGCGGTTTTGAGAAGAGGCGTGGCTTCTAGAGACCTGAGACGACTTCCAGTAGTTTAATGGTGGTAATTGAGGCGACAACGCATGCCTATAAACTACATGTTGGCAAAGTGCTCTCTCTCTCTCTCTCTCACACACACACAGAGCCTTCTAAGCTCTCTGAGTCTTTATTGTGTGTGTCTGAGCAGTTGCTCATTAGGATTTTAGTCGAATCTTATAGTGAGTCGGTTAGAGAGTCATGTTCTTGTAAGTGCAGTAACAATTGCAGTAGCAATGAGCTGCAGTCCTGAAGGTCTCAAGTCAATTGAAGTTGTCCCTCCTAAGCTTGATATAGTTCAAGTTTGTGGTACTCTGTTGTGTCGCAATCATTCCTTGATGTGAGAAATCTAAATTGTTTGAGAGCATCATTTTATGTGGTAAAATCAATTTGGGTTGTGAGGCTTTAAAAGCAAACAATGGTATTAGAGCGGTTCGAGTCCATGAAACTCAAAGAAATCTGATGGCCAGAGAGATCTAAGATGGATTCTGAGGGTCCAAGGCATGTTGCATCGTTGTTGCTTTGAATTATTGATCTGTCTCTTCTCTCTTGTGGCGGATTCCTAGATGCATGCAGCTATGTTCTCGCATGGCATCTCACCATAATTTGGGAACAAGGACTTTTTGCGCATAGTGCTTTGAAGGCAAGGCATTTTGAAAGCACAAACTTCATTCTTTATCATATCTTTGTGAATGCCCACTTCAGTCTCCGGGTTCGTGAGACAGAATCAAGCATGAAGATGAGAAGTCTTACAAGGATCTCTGGTTAGAGGATTGATTGAGGTGGCACCCTAGACATGCAAGAAAAGCAGAAGCTACAACCGAAAGAAGAAGAAATTTGTACTCGAAGTGCTCGCTGAAGCATGCATATTGTGCTTGGAAGATGTTATGTGCTGATTGAGATCATGTTGAGGGGTTGCGCCCTATGTGGGTAACTTGATTTGGGTGCCGTGCCCTATGTGGGTGGCTGTTTGTTACCATGCCTTGTGTAATGTCTTGTGTTTTTCTAGTCTTTGTTAGTGAATCGAACAGGTTGATTTTTGAAACCGGCCTTCAGTAAACTAAATAGTAGTAAACTGTAACTATCTTAGCACCCACGCTATTTACAGCCACATTGCATCATTTCCAGCCACTTCCATTAGTTAAATATCACTTAGAAATAACTTTGAAACCACTGAAAGGGAGGCTAGAGTGTCCTGCTCTCAGAAAACAAATGCAAGAGACACAGATTGGCCCCAAATGCTTTGATGCCCCTTTTGGTATCTATTTTATTCCTTTGACAATGGAAAAGTGCTTATACAACAAGGGTTCACTCCCTTGCACTCTATTTCATTGGCAAATCCACTATCTAAGCCAGTTCTTGGCTTCATACTGCATCCAATCCCTATTGTACACTAGAACCCATCTGCCAAGGCAAGGCTAAGGCATTCTCCACTATCTGTGGCCACTGCAAAGCTGTCCAAGCATTCCACAAGGCATCTGGCTTGCTACAAAGGGTTTGGCAGTCCCACAAGCCAATTTCTAGCCTCTCAGCACACGTGACCTAAAAGCAGGAAGAAATCCATAGAGCATGACAAAGTGAGGGATCAAAGAGGATCGTAACACCATGAGAGAGACATAAGGTAGGAAACACTCAATCTATTACAATGAATATAATCAACAATACATGATAGGCTTCTTATATAGAGAGAGCCCTTTGAATATTCACACCTATTGGATCCTCTGATCCACATCTCTCCTTGTGGATATCCTTGATCCACATCTCCACATCATGTAGTCCACATCCTAGGGTGGCTACTTTAATTCCCTCCTATACCATACCTTAGCCTCTAATATGTGCTCATGGCACCATATCTTAGCAATGTGTACTCTAGCCTTTTAACTAACCCAATACAAGCACTAGCACCCATCAACATGTCAATAGCAACACCCCCCTCTTACAAAAGCTATTGATAAAAGCTAAGTGAGTAGCTCCCTCTTCTCAATGCTTGCCTTGAGCACGAGGAGGGGTTAAATGGAAGGACAAGAAATGAGGGAGGAAGATGGCTCCAAAACTATTGAAAGGCTAAACAATAAAGGGATTGTAATGGAAGAGAGAGAGGAAGGGATGAAGGAGGGAGAAAATGCAAGGAGAAGGGAATGGAAAGAAGGAGAAGGGAATCTAATGAAGGAAAGAGAAAATGGTGGGATGAAAGAGGGAATGGAGGAAAGAGAAGGAAAGGAAAGAGGGGTAAGGAGAAGAAACGAGGGAGGAAGATGGCCCCAAAACCTTTTCTTTTTGTTTTTTTTTTGCTCTAAAACTTGTTGAAAGGGTAAACAATAGACTCTAGGATATTTCACTGGCTATAAAGATAGATATTGATGTCAATTTATCCCCCACTAATATGTTTGTTATTGGAACTTTTGTCCACAAAATACTCCTCTAAAGTATGAGTTCAATTCTGCTTAACGCACGTATCTTAGCTATCTTAAATGATACCAGTATGGTAGATGATGGGCATTGGAAAAGAGATGAACCACTCACTCACAACGCATGAGAGAGCTACTCATGGCAAGGGTGGATGGGAAGGAGTGAATAGGTAAAGGAAGGCCAAGTAATGGAAGGGATCAATGTTAAGGGTAGGGAGTGGATGCGTGAGAGAGAGAGAGAGAGAGAGAGAGAGAGAGAGAGGAGTGCACAACCAAGATGACTAAATTATAACAAAGAAAATTGAGAATACATACATTTTCTCTCTCAAGATTAGGGTAAGGTTTAGGGTTTCCCCATGTCCCTTAGGTTCCTCCCTAGAACTTAGTATATGGTGTAGTTTATACCATTCTCAACACCCCCCCTTAGATTACACTGTATACAGGGTGTGTATACAGGATTTATTTAAATAGAAAAATGACACTATGGAAAAAATGGGGATAAAGAAGAACCTAAGAGATAAGAGAATATGCATGAGCATAGAGACTTTGCATTCGAAATTTGTACAAAAAGGAAAACCTCATTTCCCCCTCGTAAGTTGTAGGTGGCAAATGTCAACTCATCATCAAAAGTATGAGAACTTGTCAAGGAAATGGCTTTGTAAAAATAATGACAACTTGTTCTTGTGTTGGACAATGAACAACATCAATTTCTTCATTGAGAATCGTTTCTCTAATGGAGTGATAATGCACTTTGATATGCTTTGGGAATCTTTCTCTAATAAGGTGATAATGTACTTCAATATGCTTTGTTCTAGCATGAAAGATTGGATTCCTTACTAAATGGATGCTATTGATATTGTTGGTATAGAACACAGTTGGTTCTTTGGAAATAATTTCAATGTTTGTAGAAGTCTACTGCACCAAATTGCTTCTCATGTAGCATTGGTTGGTCCTCTATCTTGGTTTGCCAAGGCAAAGCTATTGATCCACTTGTACATCTTCTATCATATGTAGCTCCTGACCAATCAACATCAATATATCCATGAAAACTAACATCTATTAAGTTGTTAGATTTCAGTTCATAATCGTTCAAGTATTTGAGGACCTTTTTATTTGCACAGAGATAAAACATGACAAAGCTACTAACGCAAGAGTAAAATATATCCAATTGTACATCTTCTATCATCTAGAGTTCCTACCCAATTGAAATCAATATATCCATGAAAACTAACATCTTCAAGTTGTCATATTTTAGCCCATAATCTTTCAAATATTTGAGAAACTTTTGCACAGAGATGAAACTTTTTTGGCTTCTGTATGAATTGACTGAAAATCCAATGGAATAAAGATGTCTAGCCTTGTGATTGTTAAATAAATCAAGCTTCAAATAAGTTGTCGATACTAATGAGGATTTGTATTAGGAGATTTGCCATGAGATGACAATCGAATGTTACATTCTACAAGATTTGAGGTGGCTTGCAGCAGTCACATAAACAAAACCATTGGTGAAATTTTTTCATTATATTTGTCCTTGATACCATTGTCATTCTCTTCATACTTCAATGTCAAGAAATTATGCTCTCCCATGTCTTTCATGTTGGGAAATTATGCTCTCAAACTCTGTTTACCTATGAAATAGGTGTTCATTGGAAGTGGTGATGATCACGTCGCCAACATAAAGCACAAAGAAAATAGTATGTTATGTTATATTTTTTATGTAAAGTGACGGCGGGGCTGATGGTTGAAATTCCATTATGAATTATTGCATTCCAAGCATGTGCGGCCTATCCTTCATCTAGATATCCCTTAATATTCATTTAATGGATAAGCCAATCAAAAGGTGAACCAATAGTGGTCATCTTCACAAATACGCAAAGGTCTCTTCATAATCTATTCCAAGTTTTGAAGCAAATCCCTTCGACAACTAATTGGCTTTGTATTTGTCAATTGATTTGTCTAAATTGAGCTGGAATTTGTAACCCATTTGCAACCAACGGGCATCTTTTTTATTGGTAAATATGTTGATTCCCATGTTTACTTTTTGATGAGTAATGACCGTGAATCTCATAATGCATTGATTTGGAGCATGTCAATGCTTCTAGACCACAAAATGGGAAATATTGATGGCTTTCCCATGTTGCATGATTCACATACATCTTTTAAAATGTATACGTGCAGAAGGCCTTGAACCATGTTTATTTGCTTGAGTGAAACCAAGCTTTTGAAATTGTATACGTGCAGAAGGCCTTGAACCATGTTTATTTGCTTGAGTGAAACCAAGCTTTTGAAATTGAGGTGACCATACCTTGTGTTCCATAGTGTGCTTAAAGTATCATCATTTTAATGAGAAGTGGTTTGTACTGCTTGAATAAGCATAGATGAAGAAAGTTTCTTCTTCCAATTTATAATAAATTTACTTGGATGGTATAATTCTCGGATTGTGTAACCAAACTTGTTTTTGAACACTAGTTCCAAATCTCTTTCACTCATGTCACCAACTGATAAGATGTTTTGAGTCATTATTGAAAGAAAAAAAGCATCTCCTACGCTTTGTGTAATGCCTTCATAACTATGGAGATGAATGTTATGATTTGAGGTATTGTCACCCATCATTACATTTTCTTTAGCATTCTTATATGGATGCATTTTAAAAACCATTTTTTCTCATATAGTTGACTCAAACCACCAAAATATCTTTATTACTATGTAAATGCTTCAGATTTCTACATTAGAACATTGTGAAATAAGAACTTTTGATGTTGAGCTTTGTTATCCAGTGATTGCCTTTGATTTTTCTCATTGACAAAGTTGCTAGATTGTCTTTGATTTTCATTTTGATTATGTTACTATTATTGATTTCTATCTCTATTGTATTGTCCACTTACAACACTCCCGTGTTTGTTCTTGCATTTTGGCTCCTAATAGCCCATAATTCCACCATAATTGCAAGTACATATAGTTATTTTTTGGACTTTGGATTGGTAACCTCCTTTGTTCATGCCCCTTGAACTCTAAAATTCCATGTTTTCGTCTAAATCAAAGGGCCATGTTTCCCTCTAATTTGAAGGGCCATGATGTTGATGTGATGAAGACGATGATCCATGGTAATTGTTAGAGTGTTTGCCAAGGCTATGTGAATTTCAATTATGTCTTCTAACATCGTTTTGACTTCCCCTTTGGAAACCTCTACCTCTAGCATAGAAAGCCTACTTATAATTCTTTTGTAACTATAGCAAAACGTCTCCACATCTCCTATTACATAAAAATGTCAGGCATGATTTCACATATCGATGTAGCATCTCAAGTGACAATGGTTGTAACAAATTACTCATAATTTGAGCTAGTCTTTTGTTTTTTGTTTCATGGATAAGTGATGCTAGTAGGTCTTTAAGTTGGACCTACACATATTTCAGATGATAGCTTCTTTGCACTATTGAGTTGATTTTAAGCATTATGATAATGATATGTATTGAATCTATTTCTAATCTTCGTTTGCATTCATTGTTGATGTAGTGGTGTCCTTAACATTTAAGTTGCTTAGGTTAAGTGCCAATTGAGCTCTTTCATCCCAATATGCTTTCTTCTCACTGATGTCTCTAGCTTCATTTGTTATCAACACTTCCAATTACCATAGTTGTTGTCATCCAATTTCATCCAATTTGATGTTCTCATCCAAGAAAATGCTATCATCATGAGTTTTTGTCACATTTTTATATTTTGATGTTGAAATGTCTAATTGAGGGTCTAGAGGCTTTGAATATTGCATTCAATTTTAACCAAGCTATGATGAAACTTCTCCAACATGTCCTGGAATGGGTGCCATGATTGCACGTTGTAATTATGCCAAAAATTAATGAAATTTTCTTGCACATTCTCAAAAAATGTGTCAAAATATTATGCTTTAGATGCTAAAGATGCTAGACTCACTTCTTATATAAATGAGGTGGACTTAAGAAATTAATGGGCAAGGCATTCACACAGACAAGTCCATGGCCAAGCTGATGAGTCATGGATCATTGACTCTAGAGCCTGCAGTCCCTTAACTCCGCAAAGAGTGAGTGGTTCTCTCACTTAGAGAAACGTTACAGTGACGATGTAGAACTATGAGACTCCAGACTTCATCATCATAGGATACATATATATGGGACGTACATAACGTTTTGTATGTTTTAGGATTGAAGAAAAACCTTCTACCTGTTAGTGGCATTACTTAAATAGACAAGAAGGTGTAATTTGATGAAGGGGAATGTGTTATTCGAGACAAGGGTGATGATGTCATATATTACCATCTTCGGAAGGCCTCGCGGGCCTATGAGACAAAGTAAAAATAAAGGATAACTCATGCAAGCCACAATGGGATGAGGCAAAGGGCTTGCTAGGATCCTTGCTGAGTACTATATTTAAAAAGATCAAAAAACTCAAACTAGTACTTAAGATACATAGCTAGGTGCCATGGTTACTCTCCTGTGGGCCGCAAAGTTGTCTCATATTTGTGTTTGTCGGGTCGTCTCTCGATAGGCATGATCCTCGTGATCTCTATATTTGGTGGGCCATATCAAGAGTGATGCCTCGGTTCAAAAAATCCCCTCCGACTAGGGCTCCCGAACCTCCATCGTGCATGCTATCGTGCATGGTCTATATGTCGTTGGCTCCATTGCTCCATGCCGTCTCTTCCCGTTGACCCATGCTGTCCTCATGTTCGCTATCTCCCCCTCTACTCCATTATGTTCCGAGGTTGACTTGAAAGCATAGAAATATGTGACATGTTGGTGTGGATGGTCAACCTAGGTCTCATGTGGCACTGTCACCTCTTGCTATCTGATATGCCACAACATGGTCTCGCTGTGTCATCGCATCTCCATCAAATAGAGGCCAACACAGTACCTAGTCATGAAAGCGGATCAGCCGGGAGAGTGGTCCAAAATTGTGCTCCTTCTGAAAGAGACAATAGTACCGTCCTAGATTAAGCTTGATGATGACTTTCAAAATTTGTCATGAATGATGTGAAAATCTTCGTTTATGGAGCTGGAGGCGTGGGTTGTATCTAAATTCAATTTGGCTTCAAAATGATTATATTTTGACCTTGACATGATTGTCCTAGCGAGAATCTCTTGGACTTTAGGACAACTCTTTTGTAATTGGATTGGTCGAGTTTTACTAAGTATGGTGATCCAGTTCAATTATTCTAGCTGATTTGTGTAGTTAGGTTCAAAGCTGGCCTATTTTCATTAACCAGGTTTAGTGTTGTTTAACCAAGGTAAAAGTTAACCTCGATGTGGTTAAGCCATATAGAAAACTATTCACTAGGAGATAGAACACTCAGATGTACCAAATAAAAGTATATAAATAGATGTGAAAATCCAAGTATAAAACACGCCAAGAACTGTGCCAACAGGCTTGTGGGCTGCAATCAGGCTGCCACATGGTGGCACTCAGATATCCTCACTGAGTTTATTTTAGGGCAGACATGTAGGCCATCCTGGTCAGCACTTCGGGCTCACAGTTTGCCCAAGTTTAGGGCTGCCCGTGGGACTGCCCAGCCATAAGTCCATGTAATTGGGAGAAGGGCTGGGCGAGACCCAGCACAAGGCGCCTGTTTGTAGGACCTTTTATGCTGCCCTGGTGAAGGGAGGATCGTGGAGTCGGCCATCAGGTTGACAGACCCACAGATCCCAGTTGGCAGCTAGTGCAACCTGCAGCGGTTCCACCAAGGAGACACCAGACAAATCTACACCAGTAGAAGAGCCACAGATGGTGCAAGTGAGGAGATCAGGTGAAGTTCTCATGGGCAGATACTGAAGCCGATCCTACAGAGGCCATTGGTGCAGCATAAAGTTGTTGAAGGATTGTGTGAGAGAAAAGGGGTGCACTCACAAGAGAGAAGACCCTACATTTCAGCTAGCTGCACACTAATATAGAATCAGAGATAAGGTTGAGACTTTATGGAAATGTGTGGAAAAGGGTGCCTTTAGTCCCAATAAGACCAATCCACTTGGAACATCTGATAAATGTAGGGCACTAGCACTCAAAGTGCAATCTAGAATGTTTTAAAGCTCACCCAAAACATGCGGGTTCGTACAAAGTGCTTATGATGTACAGAACTAGAATTTGTCAAATAGACTTTACAAATTGGAGATGGCTCTATAGGCCATTATGACAATCAAGGCAGAGTGGTAATTCCACCACAAATGTTGATCCATGAGAACTCCCTTTTGAGTTTGGTAGAATGGGTATAAAAAGATGTTCAAAGAGTGGAGGATTATGCATGCTTCTTCAAAGACCGTGCTATTCTTGCACCATGAAATCTAGAGGTTATTGATGAGATCAATGAACTGGCCTTGAGTGCATTACCCGGTCTTGAAAGAGAATACCTCAGTGCAGATTCGGTTGTTTCTTCTGAGAATGATAGAATATTGTATCCAATTGAGTACTTGAATAGTTTGAACTTAGGTGGTGGGTGGCTACCCTCCTCATCACTTGCTTCTAAAGATTAATGCTCCTATCATTCTGCTCCGCAATTTGGACCCTCAGCAGGGACTTTGTAATGGTACCAGATTGATATGCAAGCAATTTAACTCAAAGGTGATAGAAGCAGAAAACGTTACAAATACAAACATTAAAGACAGGGTCTTTATTGTGCTAGGATAACAATTATACCAAACTATGCTTCAATTGCCTTTTGACATGAGAAGGAGATAATGTCCTGTGAGGCTAGCTTTTGGTATGTCAATAAATAAGTCACAAGGACAAACATTGAGTGTGTTGGGACTTTAATTGGCCACATAAGTATTCACACATGGACAATTGTACGTTGCTATGTCACGTGTTAGATCACTGATGCAGTGAAAGTGTATGTAAAGCATACTGTGGAACACGAAAGTAGCATAGAAGGTTCAAAAAAAGTCTTCCAACCAATGGTGTCTACAAAGAGATATTGAAAATGGCATGTAGAAGAATATAAATGTAATCTATGCCCAAAAGGTAGAGAACGAGCTATTAATACAGCAGCCTATAAATGCTAGAGACTACATTCATAGATATCTCTGTATCAACAATGAAGTAAGAATTTGAAAGGAGAATGTTTTCAAAGATGTGACATGTGCAATCTAAGTGTGTTTCAATAAGTGTGCATGCTTTGAAGTTGATTGATATTCCTTTCAGAATGACAATTATGTGATTGTGATACAAAGACATAAAGCTAAATAGGAGTTGGATGGAAAATTCCTTTTATTTATCTCTCACATTGTTGATACGCTTGCCGGTAATATTGAATTGATATGTATAAATCTACTTACATTGTGTGGATTTTATGAGAGAGAGAGAGAGAGAGAGGGGGGGGGAGAGGGGGAGGGGGAGGGGGGGAGAGGGAGAGGGGGGGAGAGGGAGAGGGGGAGATTGATCTTAAAGTCTTGTGTAAATGTTTAGTGTAGCGAGTGTCATATTGGATATCACATGTATATTACTTAGGATATCACATGTATATTACTTAGGATATTACTTAGGATATCACATGTATATTACTTAGGATGGACATGGCAAGGAGATCATTTTCATTTGTTTATGGTGATGGACAAGATATTGAAGGTATTTTTCTCGACGATTTCTATGATATAGGCATCGTTGTTTTCCATAATCTATTTAATATTCATGGCTCAATTGTAGACCCTCCATTTTGGGAAGGACAAGCAACAGCATGTCTAATTATCAAACTATTAGAGAGCACCTATGTTTTACGGTGTATATAGAAACTTACTTTTTATGTAGCTTTTGCGTTTAATTTTAAAAAATTTAAATTATTATTGATACATTCTTTTTGCAAAAGGAATATCTTTATTTCTTAGAACCTAGATTATTGCTATGCTTGTATGGTCAAGACACTTACAAACAACGAGAGAATTTACAATCTAAGTTTGTAAAATATTGCAGATCAGCTTCGTGTACATGTAATGTTTGTAGACTATGAAAAGCTTACTAAGTTAGATTTTCGGTTCAAAGGTACTAGACATTACAAAATTTTTGATTTGCTATCTACAAGCCCATTCAAACGCCATTCGTCTCAAATATTGATCCACCAAGTGAGTTTTGTAAGGTTTTATCTTTTTCCTTTTTTTTACTTCGAAAATCATAACTTGCAATATATAATGTTTTTATCTTAAATACAAATGGAGGTGAGGACTATAGCCTTCCAAGGAGGGATAATCCAGTTGCCCAAAGATTGTTTTAATGCTTTGTTCAAGTGTGTTAAGATTGTCACCACTATATTGGGTTGATGTATATTTATGCCAAGTATAGTGCTTTATTCAAAGAAATGTAAGTGCTTTAGGAGCTCCTACATGGATATATATGGCAAGCACAGTGTGTTCATACATAGGTTGGCAAGTTGAGGACCATGAGGTCCAAAATGGGCTTCAAATACAAGACTAATCTCTACTCACCCCCTGAGGACAAGCCTTTTGTTTTTATGCATGCAAGAATACTCTTACCCGTTAGGGATGGATCATGCCACTAGTAGTTACAAGGTATTAAGTCATTTATAGGAAAACATTTCACTTGGTACTACGCAGACATTCCAACAATTGCCACATAGAAGTCAAATTCATTGTTTTGTAGCAGGCTGAAGGCCACACATGTTTATATGTGTCACACAACGTGCTAATGCAACGTTTTTGTGCCCAAAAAAAATGCAAAAAAGAAGAAGAAGAGAGCCCATCTGCACACATAGTGTGATGCTACCTAGGACACATAGTGTGATGTAATTAACCCTTCCGAACTTGAGCCCATTGCAAAACAACAAAATTGACTTCTAAGTAGCAAAAATAATTCAATTCTTGGCCACTCTCTCATCACATTTTCTCGCACGGGTTAGCATTTTAAGAAGGCCATGTGTTGGCCATACTTTTTTGTGACAAAAAATTGACCATGTCATCACTTCATTCATGAACATTATAGACAACTTTATAGCATGATACTGTAAATTGAAGATGAAATCTCAGAGATCAAAAGGCAATTGATGAAATTTTATAGATAATGTAAAAGTAGAAAAAAAGAATGTATTTCTTAAAAACCATCACATCATAGCCTAAGGTTAAAAAATTTAGGATTCTCTTAGCCTTTTTGGCCAGTGCTGAATTCTTCACCATTAGAGTGACCCACTATATGCAATGTACATGCCACAAGATGGATTTAAAATCCTCCACCATGTGACCCACCTATGTGACCCACCTGTATTTCTTCATGTGCCTCTTGAAGGGCTATCATGGTTGCCTCTTATATACAATGCTCATTTGGGCTAATATCGTCCATCATCTCTCACCACCCTACCATATGAGGCTTTTGGTTGGTGGTGGTGGGTCGAGGGCGATGTGGGCCTACCCCCTAGCACATAAGGAGGATGCTCTGCTTTGATTTTCTTTCTTACTTCAAACTACCTCAAAGCTTTTGCTTCCTTGTGTGCTCCCTTTTATGCTCCCTATATGTGCTACCTCTTTTCCTCCTTGTTGCCTCTTGTTCCTCTTGGCGTGTTTCTTCAACTTCCTCTAGTTTTGTCTTACCTCTTATTCTTCCTCTTCAAGTTTCCTTTGTGCAACCGCCTCTTCCTACTCCCTCCTTGCAACTCCTTGCAACTTATTCTTCCCACCTATGTGTAGCCTCCTCTTTTGTAGCTCTTTTTCTCGTCTTGTCCACCACTACTCTTCTTACTTTATAACTTAATTGTCTAAATATAATATTGATCCATCTACATCTTTACTTTTACCTTGCTTGAGTTTTTGCCACCTTGGACACATTATCAAATATAGACTCATCCATCTTAAGGGGGTTCCTGTTGCATCGTTGTTGCCAACAATAGGGATTGTATTATGGAGGATGGAGTTTTCAGACAAGAGGGTTAGGGTTGTCAAGGATTTCAATTGTGAGGTTAGGACTTGGACTGTCAAGGTTTTCCATCATGAGGTCGGGGTTTGGATTGTTAAGATTCGGGGGCATATGGTTACTATATAGAATATGGTTATCATGGTCACCATTAGGATTTCTATTCGCATTGGAATCTTGGTCTTTAAGGTTTCCCTATACTCGGCCATGCTATCTATGCTAGATCAGGAGTAATGAACTATTCTTGGTGTGCTCTTTGGGGGATTTTTCTTATGAGGGTTACTTGGAGTGTAGTGTTAAAATGAGTAGATTGCTTTGTCCTAGCAATAAAATAAGTGATTTTATACTCACTAAAATGTATTAGCTTTAAAAAGCATAATAATAAGTAAAATAAGTGATATTATACTCACTAGTATTTCATGTGGTTGGCATCATTTAAAGTCCTTAAAGAATTGCATCAAACCCTAAAAATGGTACTTTCATAGGATATCTATCATGCATGTCATAAGAGAGCAATGTGCAGGAGCTCAAGGGCAAGACAGAGAACTAGATGAGAATTAGAGCCCAATTCTTGACATTCCACTTTATCGTGTCCATGTATGTACTCTACATGAAAAATTGAGGATCCTAGAAAAGCTTCTAGTGTTGCACATAATTATGCATAGAATATGCAACCACTTGAGAGGCGTGCATAATGCATATTACCAAATTGGAGGAGAATTTTGCTAAGAGTAGGCTTGCATGGAGGGAATGTGAAATTCACAAAGCATGATTAAATATCCAACCAAACATCAAATTAGCCTAGAAGTTTGTATTGGATCAAAGACAATGTATCTTCTACCTCATCACGTGAATTTTATGAAAGCTATGAAACAAATGTGTTTGCACCACCTACTAAGTGAGGCAAATATTTGGTTTGAAGCATGCAAAGATGTGGGGTTGCACTTGACTCTATTGTTCATCTACTTAAGAAGGAACAACTCTCAGAAGAGGAGTTTACAACCCTTAACAAAAGAATTGATGAGTTCACTATAGATATGGTCGATGCTTGGGGAGCAATGTGCATTGCACCTATATGGTAAACCATGAGTCTAGAAATATTCCTTAAAAATAATCTTACATGTTGCTCATTTTTCTTGTATATAGCATATCATCTATATACATGACATCCTCTATTCTTTGGATGAATATAGGTCATTTGAGCTTTGGAGCACACAAAGAGAAGTCTACTCCAAGAACACAAGGCATGGTGGGGGCATACAATTCATGAAATGTCTAACTCATTCTACAAATCGATGCCATTGTTCAAGCACCACTAAAATATTATTTTTGCACTCTCTTTCTTTTTTACTAGAGAATCATTCTGCATCCACGTATCTTTACTTTGTGCCTCTTGTATCTCCTTTAATAACTCCTCTTGTATCTCCTCTAATAACTCCTCATGTTGGCTCTTCGATAATTCCTACAATTCTTCCTCGTGATGTTTTTTGCCCTTTCAAGCCTTGTTTCATCTATCAGGCTAGCCCTCTCTAAATTATGACCTTTGACAACTTGACATTCATCCAACTTTAATACAACGACAACCATTCCATCACACTTCGAAAAGAAATCATTCATACAATCAGAAGGGCACAAACCATAGATGCACATAGTTAAATTTTACAACTTTTAAGATGTGTTTTTCACCTTTCCATGTCATGCCGTAATATTTTATCTTCAATCATTGCATTATGACCAAGTCTATGTAGAGGTGGTTGAGCTCATCAAATTAAAAAGATATTATTTTTTATAGTGTCATGGAGTCCTCTACATAGTGGTAATCTCCTAGCATGGATCTAACAATAGAATTTATATATTTCGGAGTCCTCTACATAGTGGTTATCTCCCAGCATGGATTTAATAGTAGAATTCATAATTTTGGAGTCCTCTATATAGTGGCAATCTCCTAGCTTGGATTAACTGTTGAATTTGTACATTTTAGAGCCATACTGACACTATAAGACATCGACAACATAGGTCTCAAGATACTCTTCTCAAAGAGGTTAGAGAGATCAAAAAGGCTAGAGGGATGGAGGGCAAGAGGAGAGAGAAAGAGTAGAGGATTAGAAGCTGATGTTTCTCACAGTGCACCTTGCACATGAGTTTTAATGGGAATCAAGAGCATGTGGGAGGGAAAGGGGGCTTATGAGGGTAAAGGTCTAGTGCAGAAAGAAAAGAAAGTATATAAGAAACCAACCATAAGCTTCTTGGACCTCTTCCATGTAGCATAAGACGTTCTATGCCCTGAGGCTCTCCTCTTTAGCTTATCCAAAGTTTCACTTTCAGAGGAGGATAAAGAAGAAGAAGGAGAAGATGCTGATCTCTTTTTCTCCCTTCTTTTCTTAGGGGCCTTTTCGTCTTTCTTGTCCTCATGTGAAGGAGACTTTGACGGTGACCCCTTTTGGGAGGAGAAGTTGGCCGCTGTGGTCGTCGTCTCCTTGGAGCTATATCACGCCTAGAATCACTACGTGATTCTTCCCTTTGATGCTCCACTTGAGTATTCTCCTTTTCTCCCATAGAGGTTCTCACCAAGAGGCTTCTTTGGAATTCTCTCTTCTTGGGAGGCTATGAGAATACCTCGCTCCCGGAGTTGTAGTATAATCTCCCCATGAAGAGTAGGATTTTTCCTCGTTTGTTGGAGCTTTGACACAAAAAAGTTGACATAATCAACTGCATTAGAGACATCATCTTGTGTGTGTGCAAGAGTATCTAAGCTAACTCTACTCTCTTCATTATTCTCAGCCATTGTTAAGCAAATTTTTGTGTGGATTTTAGTAGACTTTTTCCAACCCTTAATGTCAACAAAAGCCTTAGAATAGTGGAGAGGATAAATCCCTATCCCACTTATCCACAAGTAATGCACAAATCCCACCTTCGTGAGCAACGTAAGGACCTCTCTTCTTAGAGAAGAAAGAGATGCCTAAGCTCTGATACCAATGTGAGTAGATTTGCCCAATTCTCTAATAACTTTGCATAAAAAATAAAGAAAACTACCAGAAATCATTTAGAAAATCCTTAGAAAATGAGACTTATGTGCATGGGGATCATCCGAACCATTATACTTCGATGCCATACATTTTGCAACTTGAGAAGGATGCAATGGTCTTGGCTCAGCAACAAACCTTCTCATTCCAGGGGCAGCCATAGATGGTTCCTCCCTCATCATAGGTGTTGGAGCTCTATGCACAACTCTATGTTCCTCTCTTATAGGGGCATCTGGTGTTGCTCGCTCTATTGGGTGTGGTATTGATGACCTTGTAACGACCGTATAACCACCTCTTATCATCGAAGGTCTTGGCTGGAAGCTCGCTCTTGCTCCAGGATCTGAAGCCTTTGGTGCTATTGACCTTGTTACTTGTGCTTCTTCTACCTGACTAGGAATTCTAGTTACCTTGTCCATGAAGCTTACTTCTTCTTTGGCAGGCAGCTGAGCAGATATTTGGTCTAAATATATGACAGAAAAAGGTTCTCCCATACAGGTTAGCTTTTCCATGTCTTTCAATCGAGCATGTCTATACTCGTGACCATTAGCATCGACCAATATATGTCTAGTTCGGGTCTCAAACTGATAGGCATACATGTACATCCTCTTAGGATCCATTAATTCTCGTGGATGCACATCTTCCCTCATGTAGTATGTGGATGCGTCTAGACTAGCCAAACGGTATAACCCAAACCTCGGATTGTCCACCACAATTCTGTCTACTTCTTTGATAGAAATGAACTTGACTCTGATGTCATTTTCCAAAGGTGGTCTCTCCAAACCCTCATCTACTTTTTCTTTGGTCTCTATCATTCCCATGGGGTCAACTATAGTCGGAAAGGATGTTGTGATGTAAGCAATTCCCTCGTCATCAAAGTAATAGTCCTCTCTAAAATACACTTCAACTTGTTTCACAAAATCATTCTTTCCCAAGTCTTCTTGCACATAGTGTTGATTATTACTATCTAAGTAAATACGTGCCCCCATTTAGTTGGTATAGGCATACTGCAATAGCATCCTCCGTCTTTATTCGTGAGATCTAGATGTGCCAATGGGCCCCATCTTTCCATGCAAGTCCATGCTCGGAATTTTCTCCATAGAATAGGAATAGTTAATTTCAGACGAGGTGTGCGAAATAACTTCCTCTTGAATCACTGTCAAGTGTTCAATCTTTGCTTGAATGACACTTTCTTCTATAGACACCTAACTTACTTGGTCTCTAGACAAGTTTCCCCCTGACCTTAAGTACATGAACAAGTATAATTACAGAAACCCAACCTGTTACCTGAATTCCTGTTGGTATACTGCTTTTAACCTTCAATCCTCAGCTTAACACAATTGCTTGACTCCTTATCTGCAAAGAATCAATTCAACCACTATATAGCTTACGGAGTTTAGTCAGTAATCTTTTGCAAGTATCTGGACTGACTTGTCCAAATCACTGTGTTATATACACTTCTAGAGTCTTGTGAGTCTAACTATACTCAAACACTGCATGCAATAGTATAAAAAATTCCTGCCACTTAGACAGCTGAAACTCCTAGTTTGAACAACTCTAGATGTCTAAATAGCTTCTTTTGGTAGTTTCAGAGTATCAAATGACAAGTGTTTTGGTTGTCCCAAGTTCTATGTATCCAACTTCTTTTGTTAAGTGATCTCTGTGCTTCTAAACCCTAGATATGTACACACTTCAAGTCTCAAGTGATTTTGAACAATTTTGTACAGTGTCAAGAAAAAATCGTGATTTGTTAACAAAAAATGCCCGGTCCTACGTCCAATTTTAATTCTGACTTGATACTTGCTTTCTGCGCATGTGGTTCTCGTATGAGCCCTCGTCCCCTTTTTCTGCCGTGAACCCTTGACGTCCACGTAGTCACAGATCCTGTAGCAGCAGCTGGCCATGGCTTCCCCCGATCTCTTCGATGCCTACTTCAGGCGCGCAGACGTTGATCGCGATGGCCGCATTAGCGAAGAGGATGCCGTCTCCTTCTTGCAGGGAGCCAACCTTCATCGCGAGGTCATCGCCAAGGTATTTCCTTTCCTATTCCGCTAGGATCTGATTTCTGATCCTCCACAGTCATAGTCATACGGTAGGACGCAGTATTATACTTGCTGGTTTGAAATTCAGTTGTGGCAGAAATTTTTATGGTTTGATGGAAAAATCCGTTTGCATTTTGATAATCATTCAGAACGGATGTGTTATTTTCTCGGGATGCATGCAAATTGATAGAAGCGAAGTGCAGGCACTTAAAATGATGCTCTCTCTTTGCAATATGATCATCACTCAGCAAGGATGACTCGCTTTGGTATTTTTTTCTGGATGCATGCAAGGCGATGGGTGTGCAGGCACATAAATAATGCTTCCTTGTCTGCTTGGCTGATATTGTCAACACGTCTCTAATCTTTATCATTTGGCCACACGAATGTGTGCACATTGACATGCAATAACACAGACAAAGCTCAACCCATCACATAGTGGCAATGAGGTTTCCTCACTCAGATCAATCCTGTAGTGCACCTTTGTAGAGCATGTTACAGGCATGAATATGGTAAAGTTTGCTCCATTTCAGCTATCTTATTTGGTTACATCAACAAGCACCCAATAATGCACTTGATATAACAACCAGTCATTTATTCAGAATGTTGCACAAATAGCTAGCTGCTGGAATGCACCAAGCATTGTTGAACAGATATGAATTTGGCTTGTGCGCTGTTTGTACAAACTTATTACCTTGCTCCTCATGGCATGGGTCTTTCTTGCTTACTACTCAGTGTCTCATGTATACCACAGATTTGGCAGTATGCAGATAAAGGGCAAAGGGGATATCTTTCTCGGGCTGAATTTTACAAGGCACTGCAGCTTGTGACAGTCGCACAAAGTGGAAGGGAGCTCACCCCCACTCTTGTGAACAAAGCATTGAGTGAACCCACTGTATCAAAAATTCCTGCCCCGCAAATCCAATTGGCACCAATTTTTACCTCAGCAAGCCCGCAAGCAGGTGGATCAGGAAGCCCTGTTTGGCCCCCAACTGTTCCAGCACAACAACCGTATCCAGTTGTTTCTTTACCACAAGGACTTAGACCAACCATGTCCACACCAGTACCTAGAGCTTCAATACCATCAACACCTTCTTCCACATCAGGAATTGTTTCATCTGATTGGCCAACTAAGAAGTCATCATCTTGGCCGGGTCCAGGTTCTATCAACAACCCCACTGGCCAGCATTCCCAGACAAGGGCAGTTCTTCCAAACCAAGGTTTTCAAGGTGGCTCACTTACAGGAATTAAACCTGGTGCTTCTCCTAAGGCAGCAGTGGATCCCAATCTTTTTGGAGGGGATGTCTTCACAGCAGTGCCCGTTAAGCCACAAGTTCCACAGCACAGTTTGACAATGCCCAATCAGATACCTCCACCAAGGGCACTGCAAACAGCTGGTCAACCAGACATAGCCTCACTTGAAGTCATTTCTACACCTTCTACACCAACAACATCATCAAGACAGTCCCAAGGAGGAGCAGGTCAAGCAGAACATGAGTTTACAGCTCCTGCTGTAGTAGATGGAACGAAAGCATGGCCTAAAATGAATGTTGCCAATGTGCATCGCTATACCAAAATCTTTTCTGAAGTGGATACAAATAAAATCAATGGTAAAATCCGTGCTTTTCCCAGATTTATTTGTCTTGTGACTATTGTACTTTCATGCTTTATTGATAAGACTAGCATACAATTTAATTTGGATACAGATACATCAGATGATAGCATGGATAGTCTTGACTATCCACAAGATGAAGAAGCCCTATCACAAAATTTTGAAGAAATGGCTTGGGAGCCATCTGATGAAGACGAAAAAGTGTGTTCGGATCCCATGCTCCCCACGTCCCCTACTAAGTTGAATTTCTCCAAGGTGTACCCTGTAGGGTTTGTAGATGGCTCTTCTTTTGTTGCAATACCTTCAGATCTGAAAGTAGATGATAACAGCCCGTCTAAGATTCTAAGTATGAAGCCAAAGATACTTGACACAGCAGTCAGCTCTACAGTCAGATTAAGGATTCGCTGCAAGGATGGATCTACAGTCAAAACGTCCTACGCAACAGGGTTTTCAGCATCGCCCACTTTAATTGTGTCAGCAAGGCATGTTGTTGACAAGGAAGGCGAGATTGAAATCAAGGTATGCAGAGGAATGGTAGTAATGTCTAGCTTTTTTGATACACATGCGGGTTTTGAGGGCCTTGATCCAAGCTTCACAGAAAAATCAAGATCAAAAGAGAGAGACACTCATGGGCTTTTTCTAAATGGATCAGATCTTTGCTTCTTCAAGATAGAGAAGAATATGCCAAGCTTTTTACTGCCATGTTCTCCAACATTCATTACAAATAAGCAAGTTGTTGCTATCTCATTCCCCGCAATCAATAACTTTCTAGAAAATGCTAGAAAAGAGCTAGTGGAGGGAACCAGTGAAAGCAATGCAATTTGGAAGCAATACACACCTACCATACAGGGAGTGTACAACAATTTGCTTGCCAAACATGCAGCAAATAATCAGATGAGATTAACGAAAGCAAAAAGAGTGCTTTCAATCATTGATACAGTGGAGAGAGAGGTTAAGAGAGAGCTCTATTTAGAGCTTAAGAAGACATTTGCGGCCACTAACACAGGTAATGTGGCATGTAGTGTGGGTCAGATACTTTGCTTTAATAGCAGGTATTTAGGGACTTCTTGCTCAACATTAGCTGGAAGTTCAGGAGCCCCTATTATCCCCTTATCTCTTCCTAATCATTTTGTGGGTGTCCAAAAAGGGGGTTGTGTTGGAAGAGACATGAATGTGGTTACTTCTTCAGATAATATTGACTTTGTGAAGATGTATGTAACTACTGTACTGCCAACTTTGCCCCTGCCAGATGATAGTTTTTGGTCGAACGGAAGTTGGGATGGTTTTCGGAATTGGCTTGAATTACACCAATCCCAGATTCCACAATCATCTGTATGGATCATGACCAAGGCTCCTAAAGAAAGGAGGTCGTCCAAAAGAAAAGCTCTCTGGCCACCATAGGTTTCACAAATGTGGAAACTCAGCTAGGTATAACCAGAGAAAGTAAACGTGAGTAATGGAGCTTTACTTTGATAGGTCTGCAGATTGCTACAGGACTTCATGACAGGTTTGTAGCAACATCCAGGTTTAATACAAGTCCTACTCGGACCAGTTTCCATCGTCCTATGTTAATGTGAAGAATACATAACATTTTGTTTAGGCAAGACAGGAAGGATATAGTCCACATGCTGGTCAAGCTCCAGCAATATCCAGTTTTGATATGTTAATGTGAAGAATACATAACATTTTGTTTAGGCAAGACAGGAAGGATATAGTCCACATGCTGGTCAAGCTCCAGCAATATCCAGTTTTGATACAAGTGCGAATGGGATGAGTTTCTGATGCTTATGTTGAAGTACACAGTACACAACATTTTTGTGCAAGAATTACAGGAAGAATAACACCTCATGCAAGGTCAAGCTTCGACTGCTCAATGTCCTAGCTTAAACAGTACCCAAAGTTTTGTACATGCAATACATGAAGAATCAGAACTGTAGTTTAAGTTTCATGCATAGCCTTTGTGAGGAGTTACTGCTTTATTTGATGCTAGTATGGAAACGCTTCATGCTGATTGTGTTCTCTCTTACTTCTTTTGGTGATAGTATACAGATAGAGGTAAAGTGATCATTAACTAGATTTGATTATTAAGTTCAATGCTACACGGGGATGGTGAAAATTTAGTAGATAGACAAAAGTTAAGAACAAGGTGTGTCAATTGCTGGGGTGCTCGTTAGCATTGGCATGGACAGTAAGTTTTGCTCTGTTTTTTCTGAATAAGTCAGTGTGTGTTCGCGTGCATAATTGGGCATAATGGGGCATGTGGCTTAAATTGTGTTAGCCACCTTCATGCTGCAGAGTCCAGACTAAAGTGCATGTTAGAGCTCTAGTTGGGGTGGCCATCTTTCTACTGTAAGAGGCAACCGTGATGCTAATTTTGGACCCTAGAGTGTAAATTGTTCTTTGCAAACTCTTTCGGTTCATTCTCGATCCCTTATTCAATTACACGCACAAGTAGGCTTGATCAACATGCAGATTTCGGCAGTGCTGATGCCGCTTCGAGAAGGAGGTGACTTCGGCTAAGATATCTCTTCCCAATATTAATGTCCAAGAGTCTCCAGGTTGCCACTGTGGCTCAAGAGAGCAGTTCTTCAATACCAGCGCCTGTGTATATGGACCTTTTGTCGGGCAAGGATGTAGAGCTAATACCCAGGTCATCTTTATTCAGGCAGGGTTGGTCCGTATAGAGTGACATGAAAGCCTCTTGGTAGTAGACACCCTATAGCTTTACTGTTGACTGCTTTTTGGTCTCCACCTGTTCACTGCTGGGACTGCTGTGTGACCTCACCTTTGTGCGAGCCAATCTTGTGGCGACCTAGTAGTTGGGTACTGCAGACAAGCTAACCAGGCCGTCACTGTCTGTGACAGAAGACCCTGTGATGCCCAGCTCATGTACTGCTTTAATGGGCGAACAACCCAACCGTTGGGACATACTACCCCCCAGGTAGCGAAGAGCCGAAGCGAGGTGCCAAACCTTTTGTCGGTGTAAGCTGATCAACCTGTTATCCCTCGCTGTACAGCTCGTCACCCGTACAACTGTACAACGCGCCAGCCCATACATATGTACTATCCTGCACTGTACATCCATACTGTCCCACGCCGTACAGCCGTACTGAAGTACCGTCGTACATTCTGTGCATCGAGCATCGTACAGATTCCGTACAGTCGTCGTATGATTCCGTACAGCCGATACATGTGTCGTACGGCATCATATTGTTGTCGTGCACTGTGCCGTACATCCGTACAAAAGGTGGTTGATGAAGGAGGGATGGACTGAGGCTCAGTCCCTTGTCAACGGGCCACCCGTTACAGGCATGGGGGGTGGGGTGGGTGGGGTATGCGACATGCGCGCAAGGGGGGGGGGGGGGGGCATGGGGAGTGGGAGGGGGGGGGGGGCGGGGGGGCATGGGGGGTGGGGGTGGGGAGGGTACGCGACATGCGCGCAAGGGGGGGGGGGGGGGCATGGGGAGTGGGAGGGGGGGGGGGGGCTATTTAAAATGTGAAAATGAAATTTTTTTTTTAAATAGAGCTTTTTTTATTAAATAAAAAAACGTTCATAGGAATATTTATAAAATATTTATAAATTTGAAATGCATTTGTAATTTTTTTTAAAATTTTTGAATTACGACATTTATAATTTAAAATGTGAAAATTTTAAATTTAAAAAACGTTTAATGAGGCATTTTTTATTCAAAATGTGAAAATGTAAAAATTCTGTTTTTTTAATGTAGCATTTTCTTTTTGGTAGAATTTAATTAAATTTTAGTTTATAAGAAAAATTATAAAAAAATTTCTAAATTTCAAATGCATTTTAATGTTTTTTTGAAATTTATGAATTACGACATTTTTTATTTAAAATGTGAAAATGAATTTTTTTTTTAAAAAAAAGAGCTTTTTTTATTAAATAAAAAACGTTCATAGGAATATTTATAAAATATTTATAAATTTGAAATGCATTTGTAAATTTTTTTTAAATTTTTGAATTACATTTATAATTTAAAATGTGAAAATTTTAAATTTAAAAAACGTTTAATGAGGCATTTTTTATTCAAAATGTGAAAATGTAAAAATTCTGTTTTTTAAAATCATGTTTGAAAAAAAAGAGATTAAAGTTATTTTTTTAATTAGGGCTATTTTTAATTAAATAAAAAAACGTTTAAATTTTAGTTCACAGGAATAATTATAAAATATTTTTAAAGTTGAAATGCATTTAAAAGTTTTTTTTAAATTTTTGAATTACGACATTTTTAATTCAAAATGTGAAAATGTAAAAATTTTGTTTTTTAAAATCATCTTTGAAAAAAAAGAGATTTAAGTTATTTTTTAAAAAAACGTTTAAATTTTAGTTCATAGGAATAATTATAAAATATTTCAAATTTCAAATGCATTTTAAATTTTTATTTAAAATGTGAAAATGTAAAAATTAGGTTTTTAAAAATCATCTTTGGAAAAAAAGAGATTGAGCTATTTTTTTTGAAATAAAAAACGTTTAAATCTTAGTTTATAGTAATAATTATAAAATATTTTTAAAATTGAAATGCAGTTGAAAGTTTTTTTAATTATTTTTGGAATTACGTAATTATTTATTTAAAATGTGAAAATGTAAATATTTTGTTTTTAAAATCATCTTTAAAAAAAGAGAGATTAAAGTTATTTTTTAAATTAGTGCTATTTTTATTTAAATAAAGAAACGTTTAAATTTTAGTTTATAGGAATAATTATAAAATATTTCTAAATTTGAAATGCATTTTAAAGTTTTTTTAATTATTTTTGGAATTACGTAATTTTTTATTTAAAGCCTGAAAATGTATATATTTTGTTTTTTGAAATCATCTTTTAAAAAAAAGAGATTAAAGATATTTTTTTTATTAGTGTTATTTATATTTAAATAAAAAGACGTTTAAATTTTATTTTTAAAAATGATCTTTTAAAAAAAAGAAAATAAGAGTTTAAGTTAGTATTTAAATGTCAAAAAGTATATAATTTGTTTTTTAAAATAATCTATTTAAAAAAATTTATAAGTGAAGTTTACAAATTACTGAAGTTTTGAATTTAATATAACGTTTAAATTTTGTTTTTAGAATTCAGTGGTATCAAGAACAAGAAAATAAGAATTTTGTTAAAATAAGAAAATAATGTATTAAAAACAAGAAAACAAGAAAACAAGAACAAGAAAAAGAGAGATTAAAGTAGGTTCTATGTTATCTTTGAAATTGGTGCTATTTTTATTTAAATAAAAAAACGTTTAAATTTTAGTCTTCAAAACCATCTTTTAAAAAATCATCGTTTATGTGGAATATTATAGATTATATAGTTGGTTAAGAGTTGTTTCATAATTTAGGTAGAGTAAGTAGGCTGTATAAAACACCACATGGGCATTATCCCTAAAACACCACACCACATGGGCAAAGACCCCAACACTAGAGTGGTTAGATGCATAAGCATATGGCTAATTGGATCTTGTAAATGCACCAGCGCATCGAAAACACATACGTAATTTTTATGATTGTCCAAAGGTCTCCTCTCTCCCCAAGCATGGGAACCAAGTGATGATCTATAGGAATGGCCACTAGTTGAGGTGGATTGCCCAACCAAAATAGATAATATTGAAAAGGCTTAATTATTTTCTCAAAGTTCTCGTTTTAAAAGGTCTGTAGTGTGAACCCGCTCTCTTTTTTAATGTGTAGTCCGAGAAATACTAGATGCGCCTTGCTTGTGTATCGTTCAAAGTAATGTATTAGGTATCCTTCTATCTCCTCCATATCTATTGCAAACCCAAGGTAGTAAAGCATTCAAAGAAGGTCTTATTAACCAAACCTCTCCACTATCTGTCCTTAGTATAGGGGCCATAAGTGGACAATGTGGTCCTTACACCACATGTGGAAAAGTTTCATATTGGATAAAAAGTGAAAAAAGGGAAACATATAAGGAAAAAATATTTGAGACATCTAAGTTTAAAAATGCAACAACTAGAGTTTGAAAAAATTCTAATCAAAATTAAGAATTATTAATAATATTGATTAATATTGAGCCACACATTTGGCCCATCTACCGGTAGGTGCATAGGATGATCCCAACGACATCCTACCTCATCAAGGAGTACATACGCATAGTTTTCATTACGTAAATAGATTATAAGTCATATTGAATAGAATATTATTTTCATTACCCAAATAGAATATTAATTTCCATGTGTTTTTTTTGTGCATGCGCCAGCCAGCGCACAGGTTCTAGCACCACTATTCGTATGCAGATAGAGATGCTGAGAGCTGAGATGAGGGCACTGCAGGATGCTAGGGCACCCCCTCACTTGGTTGCGAGTCTAGATTCAGTTATTGAGGCTCTGGGTCGATTGGACACAGTTGAGGACGTTGTGGATAGCTTTCAGGCACAGGCTGAGGCGGAGATCACTGGTGGTGGCTTGGATTGGAGAGCCATTCGACAGTTGTTTGAGCGTGAGTCACATCACAGGCAGGCCTTGGAGGATATGTTTTGGGATGGTCACACCGAGGCGATGCGACCACGATCAGGGCTCCCCTTGCATATTTTACGTTGTAGGCACTCCATCATAGCAGCACACATTTATCCGAGATATCTTGCTGCGAATGGTGGTTGATTGCCTCACAACCGTCAGATAGCCAGGTCGTTTGCCATGCAACTATACGCTGAGTTTGTGCTTGGTCATCGGGTGGACTACCTTAGTACCCGTCCAGGATCAGGAGCGAGATGTGGTAGGATGGGGCGTCAGGAGCGTCAGATTGCAGGTGTTCGGCGTCGACGTGAGGCACCAGAGTTGCACACCATCCCTGCACCGGCATTACGAGCGGTGGGAGGACAGATTAGGGGGGATGTTCATTTAGTGGCATCATCCTTGCAGCACATGGTCTCTGCCCTATCGAGATCTATTGCGATTCCACCTCCCCCACCTCGATCATCGATGGAGCCTCCCACATCTACACCACCTCCCACATCTACACCGCCTCAGCACGAGTTGGAGGCTCGAGACACACGGATTGCAGAGTTGGAGGCATTGTTGGCCGAGAGTCTAGGGACGAGGTTAGTTATTTTGATTATGTTAGTTTATTTTTTTGTAGCGTGTTTTGAACTGAAGTTTTTTGGTTAATTCTCACCATGTACGCGACATGTTTGCATTGCAGGCACATCTATTGCGTCAGGAGATGGAGTCTCGCGTACGACTGTTGCAGACAGATTTGGAGGAGCAGAGGATTCGGACATGCATAGCATACCATCGTGCAGAGCACTATATTTTGCAGTTGAGGCATATTAGTCGTGATCCATCTCGCCATAGGATCGACCCCAGCGTGGCCCTATACCCCGCTCCTCCTGTAGATGTGCCGACTAGGACACCCATAGACGCAGCAGTCATAGCCAGGCTTCCTACTGCCACTTGTGTCCTTTGCCACGAGGAGTTTGACACCGTAGGGTGGTTTGGACTAGGGTGCGGCCACATCGCACATCTCCATTGCATGACCCGCCACATGGTGGCACGATCAGTGTGCCCTGTATGCTTTGCTGACATTGATGTGGCGACATACAGAGGACTAGGCATGGATGATCTATATCCTGGTCGTCGTCAGGCCGTTGATCCATTCGCCCGCGTAGTCTTGACAGAGCACTACAGGGAGGAGGCACAGAGAGCGTTGCTGATGCAGGAGGGTGCTGATACATCGGTGGTTGCAGCATGCGTTCCACGACGCTTTTCGTATGGTGATTTCATGCCAGGTGACGAGGCACGAGCAGAGGAGGCACGCCGGATTGAGCGAGAGGCAGAGCTGCAGACATCATTGCAGCAGTGGGTGGAGCAGCAGCAGCTAGGGCGGGGCCGAGACCAGCGTCTTCTACACGTAGAGACGATTACTCGCACTGGATTTGAGGCACGAGTATTCGCAGATGCATGGCTATGGGAGCTGAGACGCGCGTACATAGAGGAGGCGAGGGAGGCAGAGATGGCAGCGGTGGCGCGTGCAGCATGCCCTCCTCTTCATCAGGATGAGGCTGGCCCATCTCATGCAGGTGATGAGGCTGGCCCATCTGAGCCGGCTTTGCCTGAGGGCACACAGCGGACGGTTGGGCAGCGGGTCATACAGGAGCCACATCAGCGTTCCACTAGAGAATCATATGTAGAGCTATCAGATTCGGATTCACACGTTTCTTGTATAGGGATGCACTTCTGCAGCATGATGATGATGATGTACAGATTCATTTTGGTACTTTCATGATATTGTTCCCACTTTTATGATGTATGAGCATTTTCGTACTTTCATGATGTTCTTCACACTTTGTTTATCTCAGTTTATAGTTTGTTTAAATGTAACATAAACATTTAAAATTAGGAGTATGATTTTGAATTTCGAATATCTCAATTCACACATCTAATACATAAGGTATTTAAAAAAGAATGCCATGTGAAGTAATTGTAAACATTATGCATTGAAAAAGTGTTCAAGTTCCAACTTTATCATTTTGAATATCATATTGAATTTCGTATATATCAATGCTTGCAATTATTACACTAAACCTAAGAGCCGTGCGAAGTTTCATCCCCATGTGCGTATTTAAAATTAAGAGTATGATTTTGAATTTCAAATATCTCAATTCACACATCTAATACATAATGTATTTTAAAAATAATGCCGTGTGTCGTAATTGTAAACATTAAGCATTGAAAAGGTGCTTGCAAAAATGTATGCATTATACCTTCCACGTGGCGCAAACCAGATCAGTTGGAGACCAAATCTTGCGTGGATGTACGTCTAGGGTAGCCTAAGAGGCGTGTGAAGTTTTGTCCCCAACAGGGTTTAGGATTTAGGGTTCAGGGTTTAGGGTTTAGGGTTTAGTCGTGCTAGTAGGGATTGCTTCTACGTGGCGCAAACCAAATCAGTTGGAGACCAAATCTTGCGTGGATGTACGTCTAGGGTAGCCCAAGAGGCGTGTGAAGTTTCGTCCCCAACAGGGTTCAGGATTTAGGGTTCAGGGTTTAGGGTTAAGGGTTTAGTCGTGCTAGTAGGGATTGCTTCTACGTGGCGCAAACCAAATCAGTTGGAGACCAAATCTTGCGTGGATGTATGTCTAGGGTAGCCCAAGAGGCATGTGAAGTTTCGTCCCCAACAGGGTTTAGGGTTCAGGGTTTAGGGTTTAGGGTTTAGGGTTTAGTCGTGCTAGTAGGGATTGCTTCTACGTGGCGCAAACCAAATCAGTTGGAGACCAAATCTTGCATGGATGTACGTCTAGGGTAACCTAAGAGGTGTGTGAAGTTTCGTCCCCAACAGGGTTTAGGATTTAGGGTTCAGGGTTTAGGGTTTAGGGTTTAGTCGTGCTAGTAGGGATTGTAAAAATGTACGCATTTGTCCTTCCACGTGGCGCATACCAAATCAGTTGGAGACCAAATCTTGCGTGGATGTACGTCTAGGGTAGCCTAAGAGGCGTGTGAAGTTTCGTCCCCAACAGGGTTTAGGATTTAGGGTTCAGGGTTTAGGGTTTAGGGTTTAGTCGTGCTAGTAGGGATTGTAAAAATGTACGCATTTGTCCTTCCACGTGGCGCATACCAAATCAGTTGGAGACCAAATCTTGCGTGGATGTACGTCTACGGCAGCCTAAGAGCCGTGCAAAGTTTAATCTCCAATAGATAAGTCCACGTGCATATTTCGTTAGTACGTGCGCCATTTTTCACACGTAGTCGTGCTAGTAGGGATTGTAAAAATGTACGCATTTGTCCTTCCACGTGGCGCATACCAAATCAGTTGGAGACCAAATCTTGCGTGGATGTACGTCTAGGGTAGCCTAAGAGCCGTGTGAAGTTTCATCCCCAACAGATAAGTCCACGTGCATATTTCATTAGTATGTGTGCCATTTTTCATACGTAGTTGTGGTAGTAGGGATTGTAAAAATGTACGCAGCTGTCCTTCCACGTGGCGCATACCAAATCAGTTGGGCACCAAATCTTGCGTGGATGTACGTCTACGGTAGCCTAAGAGCCGTGCAAAGTTTAATCTCCAACAGATAAGTCCACATGCATATTTGGTTAGTACGTGCGCCATTTTTCACACGTAGTCGTGCTAGTAGGGATTGTAAAAATGTACGCATTATACCTTCCACATGGCACATACCAAATAAGTTGGAGACCAAATCTTGCGTGGATGTATGTCTAGGGTGGCCTAAGAGTCATGCGAAGTTTCATTCCCAACAGATAAGTCCACACACGTATTTCGTTAGTACATGCGCCATAGCTCATACGTAGTCGTGCTAGTAGGGATTGTAAAAATGTACGCATTGTACCTTCCACGTGGCGCATACCAAATCAGTTCAGACCAAATCTCGCGTGGATGTATGTCTAGGGTGGCCTAAGAGTCGTGCGAAGTTTCATCCCCAACAAGTAAGTCCACACGCGTATTTCGTTAGTACGTGCGCGAATTTTCTTAGTCACGTTTTTAAAATGTCCTAAAGCACAAAACAAATTACAACATTACTACTAATAAACAATTTTTTGTTTTACAAACACAACAAATCCCATTGAGAAGACATCGGACATCATGTAAAAAATAGAATCTAATACAATGATGTGTATGAACGTGTATACAGCCATCATAGTGAAATACAAAATATGAGTCCATGAAAATTACAATGGTACGGTCACACAGTGAGCCTATACATATCGAATACAAAAAAGTGTAATCAACTAGTGATACCCAATAAAAATCAATCTAATCAACTGATGATCCCAAAAAATATGATATGTAATGTGCTACTCCTCAGGATCAGCTCTCATGCCAATAGTTGCAAGTATGCTCTCGTGATCCGCCACTGCAAGGCGCCATCGTGGAGTGGACGTCGCCTTGCGAGTGCGAACACGACTCAAAGTAATCTTGATCCCAACAACAAGATGAGAATACATGTATGCCTCCTGATCCGCCATGTACTCCTGGAACTCAATATACCGACCACGCCTCTGTATCTGCTGAAAATAGTGGCCACCTACGATCATGCTATGAGCATTGAAGTGCATCCCATGCCCATCCACTGTATCCTCATTCAGCACACTCTTCAGCATAGAGCATCGCAACAAGTAATAATCCACACCCTCCTCATTGCCCTCCGAAGCAATAACCGCGAAGATATCACCAATACGCAAAATATCTGTAAGCTGGTCATAATCTCTAGAGGAACTGAATCCCGCATCCTGATCATCATGTACCTCCTCCCAAGGCTGGAAGGGAGAAAGCACTCGCCGTACCCATGGATCGGCCCATGGTATCATGGAGCACCCTCCCCAATCATCATCAATGCATGCAGAGCAAAAACATGCAAACCGTCGAGAAAAGATCGCGGGGTGAGACTTACCTACGCTCCTGATGGAATGGAAATCAAGAGTGCCAGGCACGGAACGACAATCAAAAGGCCTAGACCGATCAAGACTCCCAATGTCCACGCACCAAAAATACCGGCTCACCACCCTATCGTCACGCGACTGAAACGAGGAGGTAGCACTAGTGGATAAGTGCTGGCTGCACCACCGCACCACATCATGTGCATCCTTGAAGCGATCGGCACTGTGACGCAACTGGTATCGACGCAAAGCACGCTTCACGCAAGCACCTGCACCATCGTGCTCGATCGGATATGCTTTGCATGGTCGATCGAGCATTAAATACCATTTTTGCCTTGGTGTCATGCACATCCGTAAAAAAACACACTGCTGGTAGTTTCGCCAACGAAACCCCTTTGAAGTAGTTCGCTCAAATTTAAGAATCATCCAAGAGATGATGCAGTGGATGCTTGAGCGGTTCTCTCGAACTTTTCCAGGCCTCATTAGTTCTTATAATCAAACACGTAACTGAGGTCAGTTGCAATCCAAGCAAGAGGGATGTTATGGAAATTATATTTTTGATATATCTTACTTAGGATATTATTAATTTAGTCAAGTGTGACTATGGCAAAGTACTCCATAGGAGTGCACCAAACATGGTGGGGGTCCTAGTGGGATACTTTGTGTGGTTAGTTGGGGATGCTTGACTACCTTGTGGTTTGCCATGCTAAATGGTTGGTATCATGGGTGATTCCAGGTTAATACTGATATCGCTAGTGTTATTGGTATTGTGCTTTGAGCGTGGTTATGTTGGGATCGATTGATTCGGTGATTCCTTCAATCGATTGTTAATAAGTAATGTAATTGGCGGTTTGAGGACAGGTGATAGAACTCATAGTGAGGATTGGAGTTAGTGCGAGGGTACTGATCGAGGTGTTGCACATTGCATTATTTATGGCCATGGGCCAATTTTATATTTCTTTATTATTGCAAGTTTGAGCAATATATTGTGGAGTGGACATAATTCAATTTTGGGCTCAAAGATGGCTATGTAAAGCAAATCCCTCATTTTGGAAGAGAGGGATAATTTTGGCTCATTGTGCTTTTATGAAATATCATAAATACTCTAGATGAGGAAGTGTGAGCCATTGATCTAGGGTGAGGGAGATTGTACCCAGTCTGCTCTTGCTTTCGTGGTGTGGTTTGTGTTCTTCTTCTCCAATTGATTAAGTGGTGAACTTTGTGTGGAAGAGTTTACCTTTTTTGGTTTCAAGTATACATGATTGTTTTTTAGAAATACTCCCATCTTGGATTCTAGAAAACCTACTAGCCCATATTGAGGCGAAGTAGGCTTGCCACTTAAGATTGAGTGAGTCTATCACTTCCTTATTCTTCTCAGAGAAGACTATACTAGTAATGCGACATCCATATAAACTTCTTGACAAAGGTATACAATCTTTCTTTGATCCAAGCAAGTGTATTTTTGTCCCAAATTGCATCATCACATGAATGAGTCTTACATGAAATCCATGGAGATTAAATGATATTATGAGTTACTCATCCAATTTACATTTTTGATTACCTTTGTCCCAAAGGTCTCCTCGTGTCCTCACTCCCTTTTTGTTTAATCTCAATGTACCCTTGATGTCCTGGTCTCTTAACACACTGTCTCTTAACACACTGCCATCCTTGATAATTGAGCACCATAAGGGGCCTATCTTCATAGAGGAACCTTTCCACAATCTAGGGTTTGAGGGACTCCTACGATCTCCACCATAACTTTAATCCTTTATTGGAACATTGTTCTTTGCCAAAGAGGGAGGCAACTTCAAGGTAGCAATTCTATGACTTACGTCTCAAGGGTCTCGTATAACAAGATGTTTCATGAGAACATAAACCCATAATCTAGCACTTCTATGCAGTCAGTGCGAGGTCTGCTAGAGCATTTCGAGTCTTAAAATAGGCTTCTCGTAATGGAAAGATTCTGTCTGCTGCAGATCACTGCACTGAAATGGCTGCACGAGAAAATGAGGACCTCCGGATTCGGAAAGCCTGATCAATGACAGACTTTTCAAAGCTTTCTTCAACAGCTTCAACACGGCAATCCATATAGGAATCATGTTGTGAAATACTGGGAACACTGGCCTTCCCATGATCTTCCAGATTCCGTTCAAGATTATCAATCTGAGATCAATCACGATGAATCAATCCACTTCTGTACTGCTTATCTTCTTGATTGAATTCCGTCGATCGATTCTAAAGATCACTTCCGACACGATCATGTAGGTGGCTACGTCTCCCACTCTCTGATCATTTGCCTTAAACATGCATTTTTCGAGCAGATGATGCAATGGCTGCCTTGTTGCCCCCAGCCTCCCTTGATATGCTTGGTGGTGCAATGGTGATTGGGGAGGTTGTTTGATCTCTCTCTCATTCCACTATCTGGTTCAGTCTGCCCCTTGCCAATTCATAAGTGCTCGATTTGTTCTCGGCATCCAACCGATGATGTGCAGTGAAGAGGATGAAACAGAGAAGGTTAGAGACAAGGAAGCCCGTGTTAAGAGAAGCGGGAAAAGCTATGGGAGAGAGGAGGAAGGAGGTAGCTGCCACAAGTCCATGATACTATGCAAATCTAAACTTCTATACTGCATAAAGATGTCTTACAAGGTTATATATACGCAACCCCATGTGTAATTTACACTTGGTCTTTACATGTGGGACATGCCCATTTCTACCACTCTTGAATACACAGTACCCCTAATGCAATTTACATCCTCAACACCCCCTCTTAGATTGTTACAAGATGATAGAGCACAAAAGAAAAAAGTGCTACACGCACAAAAAATCGTAGACTTTGATACTTCTATGAGCATGGCTATAAAGAACTAGAACAAAACTATAAAAACTTGGGAGCAAGTTATATATTACTTCCCCCTCTTAAGTTTCAAGAGGTTTTAGGCAGATGCTAAGTTGAGTTTTGAAGTAGCAGACCTTGTTAACGTGACCCAATGATAACAAAATTTGAGTCAAGTTTAGCACATGCAAAACATCTTTTATGACCTTTTCACTTGAAAGACTTTCAGTTAGAATTTGAGCTATTGCTTACACCCTGCATGGATGCCCATGAGCTATGAACAAATGCTCTTTTGAATTTTGATTCTTTTCTAAAGTTGAAAACCATACTTTGCGGCTTGTCATGTGTGCTCTTGCACCTGAGTCTACAAATCATTTTGGTGCTTTAGATTGATCAAGTTTACAATTGCCTTGAATGGTAAGAAAACATTATGAGATTTATCCGTCAATCATCATGCTGGACATAATTGCCTAATTGTTTGGAGCTATGTCCTGAAGACTAATCTTGTTCCTTTTGTGGCACTTTAATTGCCAATATTTAGGAATAGTAGCGACAATTCCCTATCCTTCTTGGTGCATTTGCATTGATGATCATGATGATGAAGTTATTATTAAATAATTTGTTTCTCCTAACATTACCTCTTCCACGTTTGTTCCCTGCATGTCTAGGAATACCTTGTCTATTTTAGTTATCAACTAGACTGTCCTTGATTAAAATTTTGGCTATTGTTGCTCGAGAGTTTTGATTACCTTTATTAGAGGCTGATTTGTCCTACTGTGTCCTCTGGTATATCCTTTACCTCTATGGGCATTCCTTTTCTCTTATTGGATCTGGATTTGCACACTTGTTCTCGAATGTGCCCCCATTAGCATATTAGCCATTATCTCAAAAGTTGGGGGATTCTCCTTTGTAACCATGGTAGTTACAAATTGATCATATTCTTTGCCTAATCCATTTAAGGCAAGTTGCACCAACCTTGTGCTATCGATATTCAGAAAATCAATTCCAAGGAGCATTTCATGCCATAGTTGGTTACTGGATTTGAATATGTGGCATGTTATAGATGCAGTGCTTGTTGTTGAGGATGTGTGTGGTCCCATGCTAATTTTTGGGGAACTTGAAGATGTGAAGCAAATTATGTCTTAACAATAGTTCTCTAGTCTGCCATTTTGTAAGCTTCTCCTATACTGTGTTTCTGTGGGCTTCTTTCGTACTTCATTGCAACTACCAAATAGAGAAAATGTGAACACCCCACCACGTAATTGATATTCGATCATTATGAATCTTTGCGAGTATAATGTAATTACTTATGTAAAACTTCCTTCAAAGTTTTGTGACCATCGAGATATAGAGGTACGGTATAAGGATACCAATGCACAAGTTTTTGACTCCAATGCATCATCCATGGTCGAAAATGAGGAAATGTGCATGTCCCACCATCCAATGATGTGTGATCCTTATGGAAATCTGCAAGTATAAAGGAATTACTTTTGAAATTTTTCTAGGAAGTTTCATGACCATTGGCAACACAAGCCTATGGTACAAGCATGACGATGCACAATTTTGGTAATAAGGAAGGGAGGGTGTGTGAGGGGTCGAATGTGAAAGGACTAGTGGAAGTTGGTGAAGGGAAGGAAGGGGTTATTGCTTTTGAGTGTTGAAGGGATTTCCAAGGATTCCAACACTCCTCTTTCGTATGTGGATCTGACTCCTCACAAGATCTTGAGTGGGTTTTCTGCATCTTTGATGATGAGGCTCGTGCGATGCTTAGGTAAGAGATTGCTTGGAGGTCTAGGAAAGTTGCAAAGAAGGTTTTGGCAGGTTGTGGAAGAAACTGTGGGAGAGGAGAGCACACACAAAGGGATAAGGAGACACCAGAAGTGGCGGAGCAAAAGCTACTCCAGCTTATTCCTCTATCATATATATATGAGTATACATGGGCAATGTACAAGTGGGCGGGCACACTGCCCTTTACCCCAACAACCTCCCACTTAAAGGCACTGTGCCTTTAAGGGAGTATAGTACACATATAATACAATCAGCCATAGGCTGAAAAACAAGATGACCAAACCATCATTTTATGCCCATCGGCACTTTACAATGTGCAAAGTGCATAGAGGATAAGCTACTAGCAGACATCAGGTCTGCAGGATAGAAAATGACAAGCTGTAGATGCCTGTCAACCAACATCTCATGCCAGATCTCACTAGGAGAGTGAACTCTCACCATCACGTGCTCCTGTGCTAAGTCCATAGCACCCGAACTGTCACTGTGCAAAGAAAACGTCTCTGTACCACCTGTGACCATAAGCACATGCCCTACAATAGACCTCTACTGGTCTACCCAACCTGCATCACCTGCATGCTGCTCTTGGAAGCATAAGGACCTGATGTCCACAATCGCTTCCCTACTGCCAAAATATGCCATAATCAAGCTACCAACTCCCACTGCAATGGAAGCAAGAACCGGAAGTGTAGCCCCAATGGCAAACATGTGAAACCAAGTCTCAACCTAGTCATGGATGCATGAAGTACTATGGCTTCCATATCAACCATAACTTGCTGCTCAACTAATCTATGATCGTCAAACCTGCTGTGTTTCAATACAGGCAATGGAGTACTTGATAACTTCCCCCTCTCCATACTGAAATAACCAAGTATTTGAAGACAAACATCATCAAGACCATGCAGCTCCCATTGCAAAGCATCCCTGTCCATAAAGGACCATATGGCAAGTAGCCTCAAAAGGATAGCAACCTCTTGAATACTAAGACCATAACCTGTCTCACTGCGCATCACATCCCGAGCTCTCATAACGGTATCAAACCTATGAAGCCAAGCTCGAGGGGATTGCTTCTAGTCATGGAGGCACTTACAAAGCAAACATATCAATGATTCCTGCCCATGCGCAATATGACCTGAGTCAATAACTACAGAAACCACATCTGTCTTGGCATAACCAGCCAATGGATCATACCGGGCATCATTAGCCAAGGTATCCTCCTCATCATGCATAGCCTCATCCTCATTTGCAAGAGGCACTACAAAGTAGTTATAATCATTTGTTTTTCGACGATCAAAAGATGCCTTGTATGGACAATCTTTTGGATCCACGAGCACAATGTAGTTCACAACCTGTGTATGCGGATTGTCCTTCATTCGTGACTTCAAATTCTCAATATGGAAAGGATGTATTTTTCACACCTCAAATGGCCGAAGGCCAGTCCTAGGATCAATAGGAGGTCTGATAACATGATCAATGCGAATAAGAAAGTCTATCGATCCACAAGGTTATCTCATTGTACCTTTGCTCGAAGAAGAAAGTCTATCGATCCACAAGGTTATCTCATTGTACCTTTGCTCGAACTCTATTTTGTTGTGTATCTGAGGTGCCATCTCCAATATCAGCAGCTCCCGGTACTTGCTGGAGCCTTTGATCCTAGTTTACTCCGTTTTTTCCCTTGTGCAATAGATGGAGTCTCCTCAACAACATCCTCATCAGACTCAAGAGGAAACACACTTGCAGCCAATAGAGGTTATTTTTTTGGGAGTGGTGCACTCAAACCATGCCCACTTGGAGGTGCACTCAATCCATGATGGCCTAAAAGAGAAGGTGCTCTCAATCCATGTGAACCTGTGAAAATTCTTAATCCTTTTATATTAGAGCCAAAATTTTCAGCTTCAATACGGGAAGATCCCTTTCCTTTGACTTTGAAGAACCTCTTGGTTTGATTGGTGATGTTGCGGTATCTTCTTCATAACCCTCCTCTGTATGCTCCTCAGAATCACTATTGGAAGTTGATACCTCCATCTGCTCGATAATTTTATCAACCTCCACAATTTGATTTGTCAAGTGATAAAAAAGATCCTGGACACACAAAACAAAATTGAATCTCTCATAGTATTCAAAAGAAATTACATAAACATAGAGAATTAGAAATTACTTATGGATAGTAACTAACCTTCCCTTCCTCTTTGATTTGTTTTGATTGTTCCGCTACAATGGGTGGAGTAACAGCTTTCAAAGAGAACTTCTCTTCCATAACAATAAAAATAATAGGTTTCTTATTGTTATCAATCCCAAGCATTTCAACACATTCCTCATTGGACTCACTTCTTGTGATATCTTTAATCTTTATTATTGGCTTAAAAACTGATCTTCCATTGGGAAGTGTCTTTGGAAGCGACAAAGTCATCTCTTTCGTATCAGTGTTAACTTTGATGGTCCATTTTGAATCAATGTTATTGTGTACTTCCACTATCTCCCATAATGTTTGAATTTGCAACGACGGAGCAGGAACATCATAAATCTGTTGAAGCTATTTCACCTCAAGACTTGGATCCTTGGCACTTTTCTTTGGTTCCTTGGTGCCTTTCTTTTCCACCCTTATCCTTTGGATCCTAGTGGAAGCATCCTCCGCGATGTGGGCTTTCCAAAGACATGGATTTCTTCGAAAGTTTGGTTGTTCGACATGATACCTACAAAATACATAAACAATGTCAAAATATTATGATATCATGGAGAGAATATCTCAAGTTGAAAAAAACAAAGCTAGTACAACAAGCTTGATGGTTTCTAAAAAGACTTTGTGCTTCTAACATCTACATTCTTCATGGAAAAAGATGTCGACATGCTTATTATTGGAACATAATTTTGGACTAGAGAATAAAAGACAAGGGTCTACACTAGCGAGAAGCAAACTAACACTCCCACTTGTCTAGATTCCATTGACGATACTTGATGGGGGCACCCCCAAAGAACCAAAGCCTCCAAATACCCTCTTGGTATTCTCTGGATGAGAGTCTATATATACCAGCCAGAAGCAAAATAACCCCTCTCAACAAAGCCAACAAATCTAACTAGCTCTAGGTGTGCATCAAAAACCATATTAGAATCATAAGATCTAACCAATCTGCCTCCAAACTACACATCAAATACCAAAGTGTCCTCACCACTATCCCACAAGAGATCTGTAACTTGAACAATGAAGAGGGATGCATGTTCCTCATAAAAGCACTTATCTTTTCATACTCAATAGAAGTCTCCTTGAGGGTAGGGGGATCACCCATCTACCATGCTGAGGGATAGCTACATGTATGCGAGCAATGCAGAAACTACAAAATTATGGCCAAAACGCCTCCGTTTCTCTCTCAAATTTAATTAAAAAACACTAGAAAACAACTCCATAATTCGAAGAGAAAAATCTACTTTTCAATACAAATCGACCAAAAAATAAACAAAATTTACCAAAAAACCCTCTCCCTCTCCCTCCCTCTCTCTCTCTCTCTCCCTCTCTCTCTCTCTCCCCCCCTCCCTCCCTCTCTCTCTCTCCCTCCCTCTCCATCTCTCTCTCGATCTCTCTCTCCTTCTCTTTCTCTTTCTCCCTCTCTCTCTCTCTCTCTCTCTCTCTCTCTCCTTCTCTTTCTCTTTCTCCCTCTCTCTCTCTCTCTCTCTCTCTCTCTCTCTCTCTCTCTCTCTCTCCTTCTCTTTCTCTTTCTCCCTCTCTCTCTCTCTCTCTCTCTCTCTCTCTCTCTCTCTCTCTCTCTCTCTCTCTCTCTCTCTCTCTTCTCTTTCTCCCTATTTCTCTCTATCTCTATCTCCTGAAAATATGGTTTGCTGGCTCAGAAAAGCCCTCTATGGCTTGAAGCAGGCACCCCATGCATGGTATGCGAAGATACATGCATTTTTGGTGGCTTTAAGAATAGCCCAACTAAGGCCACTCTTTATGTCCAAAAGAGTGCATTGGAATTTTTAATTCTGATTTTATATGTGGATGACATGCTTATCACTGGGCCAGATATGGAATAAATTGCGGATTTCAAGGCTGATTTACAGCAGTCTTTTGCCATGACAGACATGGCTCAGTTGCACTATTATTTGGGCATATAGTTTGCATATGTTGAGGGGGGTATAATGATAAGTCAGTCCAAGTATATTGGATAGCTTGTGAGCATGGCGGTTTTGAGAAGAGGCGTGGCTTCTAGAGACCTGAGACGACTTCCAGTAGTTTAATGGTGGTAATTGAGGCGACAACGCATGCCTATAAACTACATGTTGGCAAAGTGCTCTCTCTCTCTCTCTCTCACACACACACAGAGCCTTCTAAGCTCTCTGAGTCTTTATTGTGTGTGTCTGAGCAGTTGCTCATTAGGATTTTAGTCGAATCTTATAGTGAGTCGGTTAGAGAGTCATGTTCTTGTAAGTGCAGTAACAATTGCAGTAGCAATGAGCTGCAGTCCTGAAGGTCTCAAGTCAATTGAAGTTGTCCCTCCTAAGCTTGATATAGTTCAAGTTTGTGGTACTCTGTTGTGTCGCAATCATTCCTTGATGTGAGAAATCTAAATTGTTTGAGAGCATCATTTTATGTGGTAAAATCAATTTGGGTTGTGAGGCTTTAAAAGCAAACAATGGTATTAGAGCGGTTCGAGTCCATGAAACTCAAAGAAATCTGATGGCCAGAGAGATCTAAGATGGATTCTGAGGGTCCAAGGCATGTTGCATCGTTGTTGCTTTGAATTATTGATCTGTCTCTTCTCTCTTGTGGCGGATTCCTAGATGCATGCAGCTATGTTCTCGCCTGGCATCTCACCATAATTTGGGAACAAGGACTTTTTGCGGCATAGTGCTTTGAAGGCAAGGCATTTTGAAAGCACAAACTTCATTCTTTATCATATCTTTGTGAATGCCCACTTCAGTCTCCGGGTTCGTGAGACAGAATCAAGCATGAAGATGAGAAGTCTTACAAGGATCTCTGGTTAGAGGATTGATTGAGGTGGCACCCTAGACATGCAAGAAAAGCAGAAGCTACAACCGAAAGAAGAAGAAATTTGTACTCGAAGTGCTCGCTGAAGCATGCATATTGTGCTTGGAAGATGTTATGTGCTGATTGAGATCATGTTGAGGGGTTGCGCCCTATGTGGGTAACTTGATTTGGGTGCCGTGCCCTATGTGGGTGGCTGTTTGTTACCATGCCTTGTGTAATGTCTTGTGTTTTTCTAGTCTTTGTTAGTGAATCGAACAGGTTGATTTTTGAAACCGGCCTTCAGTAAACTAAATAGTAGTAAACTGTAACTATCTTAGCACCCACGCTATTTACAGCCACATTGCATCATTTCCAGCCACTTCCATTAGTTAAATATCACTTAGAAATAACTTTGAAACCACTGAAAGGGAGGCTAGAGTGTCCTGCTCTCAGAAAACAAATGCAAGAGACACAGATTGGCCCCAAATGCTTTGATGCCCCTTTTGGTATCTATTTTATTCCTTTGACAATGGAAAAGTGCTTATACAACAAGGGTTCACTCCCTTGCACTCTATTTCATTGGCAAATCCACTATCTAAGCCAGTTCTTGGCTTCATACTGCATCCAATCCCTATTGTACACTAGAACCCATCTGCCAAGGCAAGGCTAAGGCATTCTCCACTATCTGTGGCCACTGCAAAGCTGTCCAAGCATTCCACAAGGCATCTGGCTTGCTACAAAGGGTTTGGCAGTCCCACAAGCCAATTTCTAGCCTCTCAGCACACGTGACCTAAAAGCAGGAAGAAATCCATAGAGCATGACAAAGTGAGGGATCAAAGAGGATCGTAACACCATGAGAGAGACATAAGGTAGGAAACACTCAATCTATTACAATGAATATAATCAACAATACATGATAGGCTTCTTATATACAGAGAGCCCTTTGAATATTCACACCTATTGGATCCTCTGATCCACATCTCTCCTTGTGGATATCCTTGATCCACATTGTAAGATCCCTGTTCCCACCGAGCAACAGATTCGGGATACTAGTAGCGGAAGTAGCACTTCTCGTGCGGGACAGGGGTCCCACATTCGGGCCTCACCCACGGATATCCGGATAAGAGACTAATCCGTCGGTTGTTCCAAAACCGAACCCGGAAAAACTCCCTTTACCGGAAAGCACGGGCGATTCCACCAGGATAACTTTTTACTCTAACGTAGTCAAGATCATTTCTGATCGGGCTGATCCAATTACATCTATAAGATACTTGGTCAGATCAAGGAAGAAACTTGCACTTGGATCATTGGGATCAACGCTTTTTTTCCCATTCAAGAGGCACAGCCGTTGATTCCTATCCATAGAACAGTTACTGTCCGGGATTTATTTTATCTATCGTAAAAACAAAAGTTTGAGTCTCAATTTACGGATCCATCAGTCCAGCCTAACCCCATCCAATCCCATGGGTTAGCCAACCGCCCAACCACTGTAGTGATGGGATCCAATTTAGAATTTGGTTAGGTTTTGTCCCGGGTACCAAGGAAAAGAGTTCCAAGGCCCCCTAGCCGGATGTTCATGCAAAATAAAACTAGTCACACCACTCACACACCCAATATGAAATTGCCTTTTTCACAGATTCAACCAGTTTAAAACAATCCTTTAATAAAACCATAGTATCACTGATCATCATCTTCCAATTTATCCAGTTGATTCTTAATTTTCCCATCATTCCTTCATCAGAGTATCTATGGCATCATTGGCAACTAGAACGCTCAGGAGCCGTTTCGATAGTTCCTAGCCCATAATACTTGGCAATATAATCACTTATCAAGATGGACTCTCGTTGAAGATCAGCAAGATCAACCAACAGATCCATATAAAGAGCCATGGACTCATCCATTGAAGACCAGCAAGGTCAATCAACCAGATCCATGCCCGATTTCAGAAAACAACTCCAACTCTGTTCCAATATCTTCCTCGACGCACGCGTGGGTATCCTAGGCGACCCAGAGCCCGAGCACCGTATGGTCAGCACCCTCTAGGATCCTTCGTAGGTGACCTAGCGCTTCACGCATAGGCCGCTTCCTTGGCCCCTCATCCACCGTACCGGAAGCTCACCATTTTAATCGCACCGAGGCTGGTCAAGACCTCGGCCGACCTTGCTACGCGAGACGTCCTTCATTGACTCCCCGTCAGCAGTTGCAACTTTACCATCACGACTTTAATCACAAGACGGTCAAAATGCTCCCCCCAGCATTCTTGACATAAAACAATCATTTACAAACAGCATTTACAAACAGTTTACAATACAATTTCTATTTTAACTTTCATTTTTCCACATTATCCCTCATCAATCTACATTACTTATTCCATATTCCATTTATATGTATACTCATCCCATCACATCATTTCCATCTCATCACTTCAGATTCCCTCACATCACATATCGTATATTCATATCCATACATCCACATCTATATGCATACATTCACATCTACATACATCTACATCTCTATGCATACATCTACATCCACATTCACATTCACCTCCATACATCTACATCTATATGCATACATCCACCTCCACATTCACATCCACATCTATACATCTACATCTACATGCATACATCCACCTCTACATCCACATCTACATCTATACACCTACATCTACATGCATACATCCACATCTCCATTCACATCTACATCTATACATCTACATCTACATGCATCCATCCACCTCCACATCCTCATCTACATCTATACATCTACATTTACATGCATACATCCATATCTCCATTCCCATCTACATCTATACCTCTACATCTACATGCATCCATCCACCTCCACATCCACATCTACATCTATACATCTACATCTACATGTATACATCCACATCTCCATTCACATCTACATCTATACATCTACATCTACATGTATACATCCACATCTCCATTCACATCTACATCTATACATCTACATCAACATGCATCCATCCACATCTCCATTCACATCTACATCTATATGCATCCATCCACATCTCTATTCACATCTACATCTATACATCTACATCTACATGCATCCATCCACCTCCACATCCACATCTACATCTATACATCTACATCTACATGCATACATCCACATCTCTATTCACATCTACATCTATACATCTACATCTACATGCATCCATCCACATCTCCATTCACATCCTCATCTATACATCTACTTCTACATGCATACATCCACATCTCCATGCATACATCCACCTCCACATTCACACTCACATCCATACCTCTACATCTACATGCAAACATCTATATCTCCATGCATAATAATATTCTTTTAATTAATCTGGGATGATAGTTCCTAGAATATGGTAGGAAGTCCTCTTTTTATGCTTTGAATGAAATTATGTTATGCGTAATTTCTATAAAAATTTTGCCATAGCTCCGCTACTATGACTGATAAATCCCAATTTTTTCTAAGGGATAAGGCTTATCATTAAGGAAATAATTAGAATGGTCTCTAATTGGATCATCAATCCATAATGGTCTCCAATTGGATCATTAAGAAAATAATTAGAATGGTCTCTAATTGGATCATCAATCCATAATGGTCTCTAATTGGAACATTAAGAAAATAATTAGAATGGTCTCTAATTGGATCATCAATCCATAATGGTCTCTAATTGGATCATTAAGAAAATAATTAGAATGGTCTCTAATTGGATCATCAATCCATAATGGATTGAATCATCAATATACATAAACTAAAAGCATAGAAAAAAGCCATTAATTTGGCCTCAAGCATAACTTAATCTTGGATTAAGGAAAAGCCTTATGAAAAGCTTCATTTGGATTGAAAAGGGTCATGAGTATGACCATTTCTTAAGTGAGAGAGAGAGAGAAAAACCATTAGAATTAAATATAAATAGAATTTTATGTAATTCTTTACTATCATTAATTAATTAACTTCAATAGCATTTCAAAAACCATATCAATTAAGCTTCTCAAGCTTGAGAGGGGTTGAGAAGAGAGAATCATTGAGAAATTATAGAAAAGATAAAAAAATTCACTATACTTATCTTATAATTTGCTTGATTCTTTAATCACGGTAGAGGCCCCCAACCAATCAATTGGTTTAGTATGTTGATGGAGCCACCAATGGGGATTGAAGAAAGAGAGAAGTGTCAAAAACTAATGAATTATTAAAGAATTCATAGTTCTTGGCTTAGGTGGAGTAAAGTAGCAATGCATAAGACACTATATATTTTGGCTTAGGTGGAGTAGAGTAACAAGGCATAAGACACTATATATTTTGTCTTAGGTGGAGTAGAGTAACAAAGCATAAGACACTATATATTTTGGCTTAGGTGGAGTAGAGTAACAAAGCATAAGACACTATATATTTTGGCTTAGGTGGAGTAGAGTAACAAAGCATAAGACACTATATATTTTGGCTTAGGTGGAGTAGAGTAACAAAGCATAAGACACTATATATTTTCAACAAGGGGAGGCTTCTATTTATAGGAAAATTTGAGCTCCTAACCAAACAAACTGATTCTAGAATTTTCCAAGTCAGTTTGGTTGAATTTGGACTAGATTTGGACCTAGTTTGGTTACTTTTTGATTCGGTTTGGTTCCATTTTGATTTGGTTTGGTTCAAGAGAGGTGAGAGATAAAAATATCACATTATTTTTGAGTTTAAAACTCATTCAAGCATGTGAAATATGCACCTCCTTTAAAGAATTCCCCTTCCTTACATAGGTGTCAAAATTTTATTGCTCATAGTTTTTTTACTAATAAACCTTGTACATTTTCAACTCTTCATCTTATGTGAAATATGCACCTCCTTTAAAGAACTCCTTTTCCTTACATATGTGTCATAGTTTTTTTACTAATAAACCTTGTACATTTTCAACTCTTCATCTTATGTGAAATATGCACCTCCTTAAAGAACTCCCCTTCCTTACATATGTGTTTATTTACTAATAAACCTTGTACATTTTCAACTCTTCATCTTATGTGAGCATTTACTCATTTTTGGATACCCAAAATATCTCATATTTTTAATATTGCTCATAGTTTTTTACTAATAAACCTTGTACATTTTCAACTCTTCATCTTATGTGAGCATTTACTCATTTTTGGGTATCTTCTTTTACAAATTGGATTTATCTCCTCCCTACACATGGATTGATGCTATTGGCCCATAGGAACCTTAATTGGACCATAATCTAAAAATTTCTGAAAATCTAGACCCTTAGACTAAGGTTCTTTATACTTATTTCCAATTAATTCCAATTGCACATTGGAAAATTCTTTTTGAATTTCTGTTTCAGGGGAACTTATTTTAATAAGATGAGTTATTTTTCTATCCAAAAATATTCATAATCTGAATATTCTCTCTCTAGCATATTTTTCTCTCTCTAGGCTAAAACAGTTAGAAACAAGGCCTTTATATTTCTGAAGAGGGATTGATTACAGGAGAAGATACTAGACATCAAAAAGGGGTTGGGGGAGGAATCTTACACACATCTCCACATCATGTAGTCCACATCCTAGGGTGGCTACTTTAATTCCCTCCTATACCATACCTTAGCCTCTAATATGTGCTCATGGCACCATATCTTAGCAATGTGTACTCTAGCCTTTTAACTAACCCAATACAAGCACTAGCACCCATCAACATGTCAATAGCAACACCCCCCTCTTACAAAAGCTATTGATAAAAGCTAAGTGAGTAGCTCCCTCTTCTCAATGCTTGCCTTGAGCACGAGGAGGGGTTAAATGGAAGGACAAGAAATGAGGGAGGAAGATGGCTCCAAAACTATTGAAAGGCTAAACAATAAAGGGATTGTAATGGAAGAGAGAGAGGAAGGGATGAAGGAGGGAGAAAATGCAAGGAGAAGGGAATGGAAAGAAGGAGAAGGGAATCTAATGAAGGAAAGAGAAAATGGTGGGATGAAAGAGGGAATGGAGGAAAGAGAAGGAAAGGAAAGAGGGGTAAGGAGAAGAAACGAGGGAGGAAGATGGCCCCAAAACCTTTTCTTTTTGTTTTTTTTTTGCTCTAAAACTTGTTGAAAGGGTAAACAATAGACTCTAGGATATTTCACTGGCTATAAAGATAGATATTGATGTCAATTTATCCCCCACTAATATGTTTGTTATTGGAACTTTTGTCCACAAAATACTCCTCTAAAGTATGAGTTCAATTCTGCTTAACGCACGTATCTTAGCTATCTTAAATGATACCAGTATGGTAGATGATGGGCATTGGAAAAGAGATGAACCACTCACTCACAACGCATGAGAGAGCTACTCATGGCAAGGGTGGATGGGAAGGAGTGAATAGGTAAAGGAAGGCCAAGTAATGGAAGGGATCAATGTTAAGGGTAGGGAGTGGATGCGTGAGAGAGAGAGAGAGAGAGAGAGAGAGAGAGAGAGAGAGAGAGAGGAGTGCACAACCAAGATGACTAAATTATAACAAAGAAAATTGAGAATACATACATTTTCTCTCTCAAGATTAGGGTAAGGTTTAGGGTTTCCCCATGTCCCTTAGGTTCCTCCCTAGAACTTAGTATATGGTGTAGTTTATACCATTCTCAACACCCCCCCTTAGATTACACTGTATACAGGGTGTGTATACAGGATTTATTTAAATAGAAAAATGACACTATGGAAAAAATGGGGATAAAGAAGAACCTAAGAGATAAGAGAATATGCATGAGCATAGAGACTTTGCATTCGAAATTTGTACAAAAAGGAAAACCTCATTTCCCCCTCGTAAGTTGTAGGTGGCAAATGTCAACTCATCATCAAAAGTATGAGAACTTGTCAAGGAAATGGCTTTGTAAAAATAATGACAACTTGTTCTTGTGTTGGACAATGAACAACATCAATTTCTTCATTGAGAATCTTTTCTCTAATGGAGTGATAATGCACTTTGATATGCTTTGGGAATCTTTCTCTAATAAGGTGATAATGTACTTCAATATGCTTTGTTCTAGCATGAAAGATTGGATTCCTTACTAAATGGATGCTATTGATATTGTTGGTATAGAACACAGTTGGTTCTTTGGAAATAATTTCAATGTTTGTAGAAGTCTACTGCACCAAATTGCTTCTCATGTAGCATTGGTTGGTCCTCTATCTTGGTTTGCCAAGGCAAAGCTATTGATCCACTTGTACATCTTCTATCATATGTAGCTCCTGACCAATCAACATCAATATATCCATGAAAACTAACATCTATTAAGTTGTTAGATTTCAGTTCATAATCGTTCAAGTATTTGAGGACCTTTTTATTTGCACAGAGATAAAACATGACAAAGCTACTAACGCAAGAGTAAAATATATCCAATTGTACATCTTCTATCATCTAGAGTTCCTACCCAATTGAAATCAATATATCCATGAAAACTAACATCTTCAAGTTGTCATATTTTAGCCCATAATCTTTCAAATATTTGAGAAACTTTTGCACAGAGATGAAACTTTTTTGGCTTCTGTATGAATTGACTGAAAATCCAATGGAATAAAGATGTCTAGCCTTGTGATTGTTAAATAAATCAAGCTTCAAATAAGTTGTCGATACTAATGAGGATTTGTATTAGGAGATTTGCCATGAGATGACAATCTAATGTTACATTCTACAAGATTTGAGGTGGCTTGCAGCAGTCACATAAACAAAACCATTGGTGAAATTTTTTCATTATATTTGTCCTTGATACCATTGTCATTCTCTTCATACTTTAATGTCAAGAAATTATGCTCTCCCATGTCTTTCATGTTGGGAAATTATGCTCTCAAACTCTGTTTACCTATGAAATAGGTGTTCATTGGAAGTGGTGATGATCACGTCGCCAACATAAAGCACAAAGAAAATAGTATGTTATGTTATATTTTTTATGTAAAGTGACGGCGGGGCTGATGGTTGAAATTCCATTATGAATTATTGCATTCCAAGCATGTGCGGCCTATCCTTCATCTAGATATCCCTTAATATTCATTTAATGGATAAGCCAATCAAAAGGTGAACCAATAGTGGTCATCTTCACAAATACGCAAAGGTCTCTTCATAATCTATTCCAAGTTTTGAAGCAAATCCCTTCGACAACTAATTGGCTTTGTATTTGTCAATTGATTTGTCTAAATTGAGCTGGAATTTGTAACCCATTTGCAACCAACGGGCATCTTTTTTATTGGTAAATATGTTGATTCCCATGTTTACTTTTTGATGAGTAATGACCGTGAATCTCATAATGCATTGATTTGGAGCATGTCAATGCTTCTAGACCACAAAATGGGAAATATTGATGGCTTTCCCATGTTGCATGATTCACATACATCTTTTAAAATGTATACGTGCAGAAGGCCTTGAACCATGTTTATTTGCTTGAGTGAAACCAAGCTTTTGAAATTGAGGTGACCATACCTTGTGTTCCATAGTGTGCTTAAAGTATCATCATTTTAATGAGAAGTGGTTTGTACTGCTTGAATAAGCATAGATGAAGAAAGTTTCTTCTTCCAATTTATAATAAATTTACTTGGATGGTATAATTCTCGGAATGTGTAACCAAACTTGTTTTTGAACACTAGTTCCAAATCTCTTTCACTCATGTCACCAACTGATAAGATGTTTTGAGTCATTATTGAAAGAAAAAAAGCACCTCCTACGCTTTGTGTAATGCCTTCATAACTATGGAGATGAATGTTATGATTTGAGGTATTGTCACCCATCATTACATTTTCTTTAGCATTCTTATATGGATGCATTTTAAAAACCATTTTTTCTCATATAGTTGACTCAAACCACCAAAATATCTTTATTACTATGTAAATGCTTCAGATTTCTACATTAGAACATTGTGAAATAAGAACTTTTGATGTTGAGCTTTGTTATCCAGTGATTGCCTTTGATTTTTCTCATTGACAAAGTTGCTAGATTGTCTTTGATTTTCATTTTGATTATGTTACTATTATTGATTTCTATCTCTATTGTATTGTCCACTTACAACACTCCCGTGTTTGTTCTTGCATTTTGGCTCCTAATAGCCCATAATTCCACCATAATTGCAAGTACATATAGTTATTTTTGGACTTTGGATTGGTAACCTCCTTTGTTCATGCCCCTTGAACTCTAAAATTCCATGTTTTCGTCTAAATCAAAGGGCCATGTTTCCCTCTAATTTGAAGGGCCATGATGTTGATGTGATGAAGACGATGATCCATGGTAATTGTTAGAGTGTTTGCCAAGGCTATGTGAATTTCAATTATGTCTTCTAACATCGTTTTGACTTCCTCTTTGGAAACCTCTACCTCTAGCATAGAAAGCCTACTTATAATTCTTTTGTAACTATAGCAAAACGTCTCCACATCTCCTATTACATAAAAATGTCAGGCATGATTTCACATATCGATGTAGCATCTCAAGTGACAATGGTTGTAACAAATTACTCATAATTTGAACTAGTCTTTTGTTTTTTGTTTCATGGATAAGTGATGCTAGTAGGTCTTTAAGTTGGACCTACACATATTTCAGATGATAGCTTCTTTGCACTATTGAGTTGATTTTAAGCATTATGATAATGATATGTATTGAATCTATTTCTAATCTTCGTTTGCATTCATTGTTGATGTAGTGGTGTCCTTAACATTTAAGTTGCTTAGGTTAAGTGCCAATTGAGCTCTTTCATCCCAATATGCTTTCTTCTCACTGATGTCTCTAGCTTCATTTGTTATCAACACTTCCAATTACCATAGTTGTTGTCATCCAATTTCATCCAATTTGATGTTCTCATCCAAGAAAATGCTATCATCATGAGTTTTTGTCACATTTTTATATTTTGATGTTGAAATGTCTAATTGAGGGTCTAGAGGCTTTGAATATTGCATTCAATTTTAACCAAGCTATGATGAAACTTCTCCAACATGTCCTGGAATGGGTGCCATGATTGCACGTTGTAATTATGCCAAAAATTAATGAAATTTTCTTGCACATTCTCAAAAAATGTGTCAAACTATTATGCTTTAGATGCTAAAGATGCTAGACTCACTTCTTATATAAATGAGGTGGACTTAAGAAATTAATGGGCAAGGCATTCACACAGACAAGTCCATGGCCAAGCTGATGAGTCATGGATCATTGACTCTAGAGCCTGCAGTCCCTTAACTCCGCAAAGAGTGAGTGGTTCTCTCACTTAGAGAAACGTTACAGTGACGATGTAGAACTATGAGACTCCAGACTTCATCATCATAGGATACATATATATGGGACGTACATAACGTTTTGTATGTTTTAGGATTGAAGAAAAACCTTCTACCTGTTAGTGGCATTACTTAAATAGACAAGAAGGTGTAATTTGATGAAGGGGAATGTGTTATTCGAGACAAGGGTGATGATGTCATATATTACCATCTTCGGAAGGCCTCGCGGGCCTATGAGACAAAGTAATTATAAAGGATAACTCATGCAAGCCACAATGGGATGAGGCAAAGGGCTTGCTAGGATCCTTGCTGAGTACTATATTTAAAAAGATCAAAAAACTCAAACTAGTACTTAAGATACATAGCTAGGTGCCATGGTTACTCTCCTGTGGGCCGCAAAGTTGTCTCATATTTGTGTTTGTCGGGTCGTCTCTCGATAGGCATGATCCTCGTGATCTCTATATTTGGTGGGCCATATCAAGAGTGATGCCTCGGTTCAAAAAATCCCCTCTGACTAGGGCTCCCGGACCTCCATCGTGCATGGTCTATATGTCGTTGGCTCCATTGCTCCATGCCGTCTCTTCCCGTTGACCCATGCTGTCCTCATGTTCGCTATCTCCCCCTCTACTCCATTATGTTCCGAGGTTGACTTGAAAGCATAGAAATATGTGACATGTTGGTGTGGATGGTCAACCTAGGTCTCATGTGGCACTGTCACCTCCTGCTATCTGATATGCCACAACATGGTCTCGCTGTGTCACCGCATCTCCATCAAATAGAGGCCAACACAGTACCTAGTCATGAAAGCGGATCAGCCGGGAGAGTGGTCCAAAATTGTGCTCCTTCTGAAAGAGACAATAGTACCGTCCTAGATTAAGCTTGATGATGACTTTCAAAATTTGTCATGAATGATGTGAAAATCTTGGGTTTATGGAGCTGGAGGCGTGGGTTGTATCTAAATTCAATTTGGCTTCAAAATGATTATATTTTGACCTTGACATGATTGTCCTAGCGAGAATCTCTTGGACTTTAGGATAACTCTTTTGTAATTGGATTGGTCGAGTTTTACTAAGTATGGTGATCCAGTTCAATTATTCTAGCTGATTTGTGTAGTTAGGTTCAAAGCTGGCCTATTTTCATTAACCAGGTTTAGTGTTGTTTAACCAAGGTAAAAGTTAACCTCGATGTGGTTAAGCCATATAGAAAACTATTCATGTAAGATTCCTCTCCCAACCCCTTTTTGATGTCTAGTATATTCCCCTGTAATCAATTCCTTTTCTGACATATAAGAAATCTTGTTTGTGACTGTTTTAACCTAGAGAGAGAAAATATTCTAGAGAGAGAATATTCAGATTTTGAATATTTCAGGATAGAAAAATATCTCTTATAATTCAGATGAGTTCCCCTGAAACAAAAATTTAAAAAGAATTTTCCAATGTGCAATTGGAATTAATTGGAAAGAGGTATAAAGAACCTTAGCCTAAGAGTCTAGATTTTCATAAATCTTTAAACTATGGTCCAATTAAGGTTCCTATGGGCCAATAGCATCAATCCATGTGTAGGGAGGAGATAAATCCAAATTGTAAAAAGAAAATACCCAAAAATGAGTAAATGCTCACATGAGGTGAAGAGTTGAAAATGTACAAGGTTTATTAGTAAAAAACTATGAGCAATATTAAAATGATTCCATTATGACTCATATGTAAGGAAGGAGAGTTCTTTAAAGGAGGTGCACATTTCACATAAGATGAAGAGTTGAAAATGTACAAGGTTTATTAGTAAATAAACACATATGTAAGGAAGGGGAGTTCTTTAAAGGAGGTGCACATTTCACATAAGAAGAAGAGTTGAAAATGTACAAGGTTTATTAGTAAATAAACACATATGTAAGGAAGGGGAGTTCTTTAAAGGAGGTGCATATTTCACATAAGATGAAGAGTTGAAAATGTACAAGGTTTATTAGTAAATAAACACATATGTAAGGAAGGGGAGTTCTTTAAAGGAGGTGCATATTTCACATAAGATGAAGAGTTGAAAATGTACAAGGTTTATTAGTAAAAAAACTATGACACATATGTAAGGAAGAGGAGTTCTTTAAAGGAGGTGCATATTTCACATAAGATGAAGAGTTGAAAATGTACAAGGTTTATTAGTAAAAAACTATGAGCAATAAAATTTTGACACATATGTAAGGAAGGGGAATTCTTTAAAGGAGGTACATATTTCACATGCTTGAATGAGTTTTAAACTCAAAAATAATGTGATATTTTTATCTCTCATCTCTCTTGAACCAAACCAAATCAAAATGGAACCAAACCAAATCAAAAAGTAACCAAACTAGGTCCAAATCTAGTCCAAATTCAACCAAACTGACTTGGAAAATTCTAGAATCAGTTTGTTTGGTTAGGAGCTCAAATTTTCCTATAAATAGAAGCCTCCCCTTGTTGAAAAAAATATAATGTCTTATGCATTGTTACTCTACTCCACCTAAGCCAAAATATAGTCTCTTATGCTTTGTTACTCTACTCCACCTAAGCCAAAATATAGTCTCTTATGCTTTGTTACTCTATTCCACCTAAGCCAAAATATATAATGTCTTATGCATTGTTACTCTACTCCACCTAAGCCAAAATATAGTCTCTTATGCTTTGTTACTCTACTCCACCTAAGCCAAAATATAGTCTCTTATGCTTTGTTACTCTACTCCACCTAAGCCAAAATATAGTCTCTTATGCTTTGTTACTCTACTCCATCTAAGCCAAAATATATAGTGTCTTATGCTATGTTACTCCACCTAAGCCAAGAACTGTGAATTCTTTAATAATTCACTAGTTTTTGACACTTCTCTCTTTCTTCAATCCCCATTGGTGGCTCCATCAACATACTAAACCAATTGATTGGTTGGGGGCCTCTACCGTGAATAAAGAATCAAGCAAATCATAAGGTAAGTATATTGAATTTTGATCTTTTCTATGATTTCTCAATGATTCTCTCTTCTCAACCCCTCTCAAGCTTGAGAAGTTTAATTGGTATGGTTTTTTTTAAATGCTATTGAAGTTAATTGGTGAATAGTAGTGAAGAGTTACATAATTTAATAAATGCTATAGAAGTTAATTTCCACTTATATTTAAATTCTAATGGTTTTTATAATTTCTCTCTCTCACTCAAGAAATGGTCATACTCATGATCCATTCTCAATCCAAATGAAGCTTTTCATAAAGCTTTTCCTTAATCCAAGATTAAGCTATGCTTGAGGCCAAATTAATGGCTTTTTGCTATGCTTTTAGTTTATGCACATTGATGATTCAATCCATTATGGATTGATGACCCAATTAGAGACCATTCTAATTGTTTTCTTAATGATCCAATTAGAGACCATTATGGATTGATGACCCAATTAGAGACCATTCTAATTGTTTTCTTAATGATCCAATTAGAGACCATTATGGATTGATGATCCAATTAGAGACCATTCTAATTGTTTTCTTAATGATCCAATTAGAGACCATTATGGATTGATGATCCAATTAGAGACCATTCTAATTGTTTTCCTAATGATCCAATTAGAGACCATTATGGATTGATGATCCAATTAGAGACCATTCTAATTATTTCTTTGATAATGAGCTTTATCCCTTAGAAAAAAAATTGAGATTTATCAGTCATAGTAGCGGAGCTATGGCAAAATTTTTATAGAAATTACGCCTAAAATAAATTCATTCAAAGCATAAAAAGAGGACTTCCTACCATATTCTAGGAACTATCATCCTAGATTAATTAAAAGAATTTTATTATGCATGGAGATGTGGAAGTTTGCATGTAGATGTAGATGTATAGATGTAGATGTGGATGTGGAGGTGGATGGATGCATGTAGATGTAGATGTATAGATGTAGATGTGAATGGAGATGTGGATGTATGCATGTAGATGTAGATGTATAGATGTGGATGTGGATGTATACATGTAGATGTAGATGTATAGATGTAGATGTGGATGTGGAGGTAGATGGATGCATGTAGATGTAGATGTATAGATGTAGATGGGAATGGAGATATGGATGTATGCATGTAGATGTAGATGTATAGATGTGGATGTGGATGTATGCATGTAGATGTAGATGTATAGATGTAGATGTGGATGTGGAGGTGGATGGATGCATGTAGATGTAGATGTATAGATGTAGATGTGAATGGAGATGTGGATGTATGCATGTAGAAATAGATGTGTAGATGAGGATGTAAATGGAGATGTGGATGGATGCATGTAGATGTAGAGGTCTAGATGTAGATGTGAATGGAGATGTGGATGTATACATGTAGATGTAGATGTATAGATGTAGATGTGGATGTGAAGGTGGATGGATGCATGTAGATGTAGATGTATAGATGTAGATGGGAATGGAGATATGGATGTATGCATGTAGATGTAGTTGTGAATGGAGATGTATATGTATACATGTAGATGTAGATGTATAGATGTAGATGTGAATGTGGATGTGGATGTATGCATAGGGATGTAGATGTATGCATGTAGATGTAGGTGTATAGACGTAGATGTGGATGTAGAGGTGGATGTATGCATGTAGATGTAGGTGTATAGACGTAGATGTGGATGTAGAGGTGGATGTATGCATGTAGATGTAGATGTATAGATGTGGATGTGAATGTGGAGTGGATGTATGCATGTAGATGTAGATGTATGGAGGTGAATGTGAATGTGGATGTGGATGTATGCATAGGGATGTAGATGTATGCATGTAGATGTGAATGTACGCATATAGTTGTAGATGTATGGATGTGAATATACGATTGTGAGGTGAGGGAATCTGAAGTGATGAGATGGAAATGATGTGATGGGATGAGTATACATATAAATGGAATATGGAATAAGTAATGTAGATTGAGGAGGGATAATGTGGAAAAATGAAAGTTAAAATAGAAGTTGTATTGTAAACTGTTTGTAAATGCTGTTTGTAAATGCTGTTTGTAAATGATTGTTTTATGTCAAGAATGCTGGGGGGAGCATTTTGACCGTCTTGTGATTAAAGTCGTGATGGTAAAGTTGCAACTGCTGACGGGGAGTCAATGAAGGACGTCTCGCGTAGCAAGGTCGGCCGAGGTCTTGACCAGCCTCGGTGCGATTAAAATGGTGAGCTTCCGGTACGGTGGATGAGGGGCCAAGGAAGCGGCCTATGCGTGAAGCGCTAGGTTACCTGCGAAGGATCCTAGAGGGTGCTGACCATACGGTGCTCGGGCTCTGGGTTGCCTAGGATACCCACGCGTGCGTCGAGGAAGATATTGGAACAGAGTTGGAGTTGTTTTCTGAAATCGAGCATGGATCTGGTTGATTGACCTTGCTGGTCTTCAATGGATGAGTCCATGGCTCCTTATATGGATCTGTTGGTTGATCTTGCTGATCTTCAACGAGAGTCCATCTTGTTAAGTGATTATATTGCCAAGTATTATGGGCTAGGAACTATCGAAACGGCTCCTGAGCGTTCTAGTTGCCAATGATGCCATAGATACTCTGATGAAGGAATGATGGGAAATTAAGAATCAATTGGATAAATTGGAAGATGGTGATCAATGATACTATGGTTTTATTAAAGGATTGTTTTAAACTGGTTGAATCTGGTTGAAAAAGGCAATTTCATATTGGGTGTGTGAGTGGTGTGACTAGTTTTATTTTGCATGAACATCCGGCTAGGGGGCCTTGGAACTCTTTTCCTTGGTACCCCGGACAAAATCTAACCAAATTTTTAATTGGATCCCATCACTACAGTGGTTGGGCGGTTGGCTAACCCATGGGATTGGATGGGGTTAGGCTGGACTGATGGATCCGTAAATCGAGACTCAAACTTTTGTTTTTACGATAGAAAAAAATAATAATAAATCCCGGACAGAATCTGTTCTATGGATAGGAATCAACGGCTGTGCCTCTTGAATGGGGAAAAAAGCGTTGATCCTAATGATCCAAGTGCAAGTTTCTTCCTTGAACTGGCTAAGTATCTTATAGATGTAATCGGATCATCTCGATCAGAAATGATCTTGACTACGTTAGAGTAAAAAGTTATCCTGGTGGAATCGCCCGTGCTTTCCGGTAGAGGAAGTTTTTCCGGGTTCGGTTTTGGAACAACCGACGGATTAGTCTCTTATCCGGATATCCGTGGGCGAGGCCCCGAGTGTGGGACCCCTGTCCCGCGCGAGAAGCGCTACTTCCGCTGCCAGTACCCTGAATCCGTTGCTCGGTGGGAACAGGGATCTTACAGTTGGTATCAGAGCATTTGGTTAATAAAGATCAACTGAGAAGACAAATATATCAAAAATTTATCAAGAGACACAAAAGATTATAATTGTGTGAGATAATTCATACAATTTGATATTCAAACTGAAACTCGTAATTTGGTAATTGGGTCTTCAGATGGAAGTACCACAATTATATAGAATCCCTGACTTGCTTGAGGCCTAGACATGATAGTATTTACCTTATAATTCCAAGGGCCGTGATTACCCGTATATACCGAGAGTATACTGCAGCTCTTTACTGACAGTATATACGAGTAAATCTAAGACTTGAAATTATAAGCGTTAATGCTATCTAGATGATGACTTCGAATGTGATTGATATGATTTTTAATTCTGTTTGAGAATTGATGAATTGATTTGGATGCTGATTGAAAATGCTGATTGAAAAATGTTGATTTTTAAAAATTAGTTGAAATATAATGAAACCTCAATGAGGGGGAATGGGACGAGTCCCTGTGATGATATTCATAACTAGAAAGATGATAACGAATTCAGCAAATCACTATGAGATTAGTGGGTTGTGCTGTCAGATTGCTACTGTTAATACTTGACCGGTAGATCAAGTTAAGGGATGTCAAATTGAGGACTAGCTTAACTGAAATTCTCGTGAAGGAATGTTCAGAAGGAAATTTCTCGGTCTAATGGACCATTATCATGTTAAAGATATGAATGATAAGATCTGAATGAATTGTTATTTAATTATGAGTTCTATATAAGGGATATTTATCCCAGTATTCTGTTGGGTTGACCAGAATATAAGCAACCCCAGAATAAAAATTGGATCTTAAGAAAAAGAGTTATCCTCTACCTTGCGAGATGAGGACATCTCGCACTTTTTTAAGTGGGGTAGAATGTAAAATTTCTCCCCAATTATTGAAGTATTCAAAAATAAGAATCTCCCTTCCGATCTTATAACTATTCTCTCTCTAATATATAAATTTTGACAGAATCATGAGACGAGGAAACCGTAGCCGTCAGCAGCTAGACCCTGTCTCTGAAGATAACGAACTTGACCCTGATGTTCGCAAGGCTCTTCATAGGACTCAGCCAGGACCCTTCAAAGGAGAAGGGGAGAACCTGGGTGAGGCTGTGGAGAAATGGGTGGAAGCCATGGAAGAGTATTTTGACGTCACAGGTTATAATGAGTTGAGCAAAATGGCTCTTGGCCGGTTGAAAATAGTGGAAACAGCCAGGGTAGCATGGAGGAACCATTGTGACACCAATCGTCTGGACAGAAATACTCAATCCTGGAATGATCTAAAAACCTATCTAAGAAAGAGATTTTGCCCTCCTGGATTTTTAGAAACCAAAATGAACGAATTCCTAGAACTAAAGCAGGAGAGCAAATCCATCGAGGAATATCACCAGGCCTTTGCCCTTCTGCTCAAATATTCACCACCTCTTGACGAAGAACAGCTCATGGCCAGGTTCATTCGGGGAATGAACGAACCCTTAGACACACTGGTCAAAAATGCCAAACCAGTGTCCATGGCTGAAGCAGTAAAAATGGCAAAGGATTTTGCCAAAGCCTTTGTAGTAAAGGTCCCGCCAAAGCCTGCACCCTCTAACTTTAAAAGATTCCAAGCCCAGGAAGGTACTTCAAACTTTCCACCCCCAAAGAGGCAGCAAGGACCGGTTCAGAATCAAGATGCAGAAAGATTCCAAAGTGAAGGAAGACCCTTCCCCCAGAATACTTTCTCAAGAGGACCACCTATTTTAAGGATTCAGAACGATGAACTCAAAAGCGAGAACCGGTGTTTTGGATGCCAAGGTTTTGGTCATCAGTTAAAAGACTGCCCAACTCCTGCCATGTCAAGGGGACAGGGAAGTCTAGGAACCCGAATTCAGAGACCAATCCCTTCATACCAGTCTCGCCCAAGCCAGGATAACCCCAGAAGAACTCCAAATCAACCATCTGCCTCTACCCAGAGTAACCTCAGAACTCCTTTCCAGAATAGGGGCAACCAAAGAGAAAGAATTCCACCTCAGACTGCAGCAGCCAGAGCAGTCACAATTGCAGAAGAAGTAGAAGAGGAAAGAAGGGCACCACCCTACTGCAATTGAAAAAAAAAAAAAAAACCAAGGGCTTAACCGACAATTCTCAAGTCATCCATAATCCAGCAGAATACCAGGGAAAAATCGACCGTCCACTTCCAAGGCGTAACGTTGAATGTGATTGAAGAAGAAAAAGATGATGAAAGAGAGCATACTCCACCTGCGAGATGAGGACATCTCGCGTTTTTTAAGTGGGGTAGAATGTAAGATTCCTCTCCCAACCCCTTTTTGATGTCTAGTATATTCCCCTGTAATCAATTCCTTTTCTGACATATAAGAAATCTTGTTTGTGACTGTTTTAACCTAGAGAGAGAAAATATTCTAGAGAGAGAATATTCAGATTTTGAATATTTCAGGATAGAAAAATATCTCTTATAATTCAGATGAGTTCCCCTGAAACAAAAATTTAAAAAGAATTTTCCAATGTGCAATTGGAATTAATTGGAAAGAGGTATAAAGAACCTTAGCCTAAGAGTCTAGATTTTCATAAATCTTTAGACTATGGTCCAATTAAGGTTCCTATGGGCCAATAGCATCAATCCATGTGTAGGGAGGAGATAAATCCAAATTGTAAAAAGAAAATACCCAAAAATGAGTAAATGCTCACATGAGGTGAAGAGTTGAAAATGTACAAGGTTTATTAGTAAAAAACTATGAGCAATATTAAAATGATTCCATTATGACTCATATGTAAGGAAGGAGAGTTCTTTAAAGGAGGTGCACATTTCACATAAGATGAAGAGTTGAAAATGTACAAGGTTTATTAGTAAATAAACACATATGTAAGGAAGGGGAGTTCTTTAAAGGAGGTGCACATTTCACATAAGAAGAAGAGTTGAAAATGTACAAGGTTTATTAGTAAATAAACACATATGTAAGGAAGGGGAGTTCTTTAAAGGAGGTGCATATTTCACATAAGATGAAGAGTTGAAAATGTACAAGGTTTATTAGTAAATAAACACATATGTAAGGAAGGGGAGTTCTTTAAAGGAGGTGCATATTTCACATAAGATGAAGAGTTGAAAATGTACAAGGTTTATTAGTAAAAAAACTATGACACATATGTAAGGAAGAGGAGTTCTTTAAAGGAGGTGCATATTTCACATAAGATGAAGAGTTGAAAATGTACAAGGTTTATTAGTAAAAAACTATGAGCAATAAAATTTTGACACATATGTAAGGAAGGGGAATTCTTTAAAGGAGGTACATATTTCACATGCTTGAATGAGTTTTAAACTCAAAAATAATGTGATATTTTTATCTCTCATCTCTCTTGAACCAAACCAAATCAAAATGGAACCAAACCAAATCAAAAAGTAACCAAACTAGGTCCAAATCTAGTCCAAATTCAACCAAACTGACTTGGAAAATTCTAGAATCAGTTTGTTTGGTTAGGAGCTCAAATTTTCCTATAAATAGAAGCCTCCCCTTGTTGAAAAAAATATAATGTCTTATGCATTGTTACTCTACTCCACCTAAGCCAAAATATAGTCTCTTATGCTTTGTTACTCTACTCCACCTAAGCCAAAATATAGTCTCTTATGCTTTGTTACTCTACTCCACCTAAGCCAAAATATAGTCTCTTATGCTTTGTTACTCTACTCCACCTAAGCCAAAATATATAATGTCTTATGCATTGTTACTCTACTCCACCTAAGCCAAAATATAGTCTCTTATGCTTTGTTACTCTACTCCACCTAAGCCAAAATATAGTCTCTTATGCTTTGTTACTCTACTCCACCTAAGCCAAAATATAGTCTCTTATGCTTTGTTACTCTACTCCATCTAAGCCAAAATATATAGTGTCTTATGCTATGTTACTCCACCTAAGCCAAGAACTGTGAATTCTTTAATAATTCACTAGTTTTTGACACTTCTCTCTTTCTTCAATCCCCATTGGTGGCTCCATCAACATACTAAACCAATTGATTGGTTGGGGGCCTCTACCGTGAATAAAGAATCAAGCAAATCATAAGGTAAGTATATTGAATTTTGATCTTTTCTATGATTTCTCAATGATTCTCTCTTCTCAACCCCTCTCAAGCTTGAGAAGTTTAATTGGTATGGTTTTTTTTAAATGCTATTGAAGTTAATTGGTGAATAGTAGTGAAGAGTTACATAATTTAATAAATGCTATAGAAGTTAATTTCCACTTATATTTAAATTCTAATGGTTTTTATAATTTCTCTCTCTCACTCAAGAAATGGTCATACTCATGATCCATTCTCAATCCAAATGAAGCTTTTCATAAAGCTTTTCCTTAATCCAAGATTAAGCTATGCTTGAGGCCAAATTAATGGCTTTTTGCTATGCTTTTAGTTTATGCACATTGATGATTCAATCCATTATGGATTGATGACCCAATTAGAGACCATTCTAATTGTTTTCTTAATGATCCAATTAGAGACCATTATGGATTGATGACCCAATTAGAGACCATTCTAATTGTTTTCTTAATGATCCAATTAGAGACCATTATGGATTGATGATCCAATTAGAGACCATTCTAATTGTTTTCTTAATGATCCAATTAGAGACCATTATGGATTGATGATCCAATTAGAGACCATTCTAATTGTTTTCCTAATGATCCAATTAGAGACCATTATGGATTGATGATCCAATTAGAGACCATTCTAATTATTTCTTTGATAATGAGCTTTATCCCTTAGAAAAAAAATTGAGATTTATCAGTCATAGTAGCGGAGCTATGGCAAAATTTTTATAGAAATTACGCCTAAAATAAATTCATTCAAAGCATAAAAAGAGGACTTCCTACCATATTCTAGGAACTATCATCCTAGATTAATTAAAAGAATTTTATTATGCATGGAGATGTGGAAGTTTGCATGTAGATGTAGATGTATAGATGTAGATGTGGATGTGGAGGTGGATGGATGCATGTAGATGTAGATGTATAGATGTAGATGTGAATGGAGATGTGGATGTATGCATGTAGATGTAGATGTATAGATGTGGATGTGGATGTATACATGTAGATGTAGATGTATAGATGTAGATGTGGATGTGGAGGTAGATGGATGCATGTAGATGTAGATGTATAGATGTAGATGGGAATGGAGATATGGATGTATGCATGTAGATGTAGATGTATAGATGTGGATGTGGATGTATGCATGTAGATGTAGATGTATAGATGTAGATGTGGATGTGGAGGTGGATGGATGCATGTAGATGTAGATGTATAGATGTAGATGTGAATGGAGATGTGGATGTATGCATGTAGAAATAGATGTGTAGATGAGGATGTAAATGGAGATGTGGATGGATGCATGTAGATGTAGAGGTCTAGATGTAGATGTGAATGGAGATGTGGATGTATACATGTAGATGTAGATGTATAGATGTAGATGTGGATGTGAAGGTGGATGGATGCATGTAGATGTAGATGTATAGATGTAGATGGGAATGGAGATATGGATGTATGCATGTAGATGTAGTTGTGAATGGAGATGTATATGTATACATGTAGATGTAGATGTATAGATGTAGATGTGAATGTGGATGTGGATGTATGCATAGGGATGTAGATGTATGCATAGGGATGTAGGTGTATAGACGTAGATGTGGATGTAGAGGTGGATGTATGCATGTAGATGTAGGTGTATAGACGTAGATGTGGATGTAGAGGTGGATGTATGCATGTAGATGTAGATGTATAGATGTGGATGTGAATGTGGAGTGGATGTATGCATGTAGATGTAGATGTATGGAGGTGAATGTGAATGTGGATGTGGATGTATGCATAGGGATGTAGATGTATGCATGTAGATGTGAATGTACGCATATAGTTGTAGATGTATGGATGTGAATATACGATTGTGAGGTGAGGGAATCTGAAGTGATGAGATGGAAATGATGTGATGGGATGAGTATACATATAAATGGAATATGGAATAAGTAATGTAGATTGAGGAGGGATAATGTGGAAAAATGAAAGTTAAAATAGAAGTTGTATTGTAAACTGTTTGTAAATGCTGTTTGTAAATGCTGTTTGTAAATGATTGTTTTATGTCAAGAATGCTGGGGGGAGCATTTTGACCGTCTTGTGATTAAAGTCGTGATGGTAAAGTTGCAACTGCTGACGGGGAGTCAATGAAGGACGTCTCGCGTAGCAAGGTCGGCCGAGGTCTTGACCAGCCTCGGTGCGATTAAAATGGTGAGCTTCCGGTACGGTGGATGAGGGGCCAAGGAAGCGGCCTATGCGTGAAGCGCTAGGTTACCTGCGAAGGATCCTAGAGGGTGCTGACCATACGGTGCTCGGGCTCTGGGTTGCCTAGGATACCCACGCGTGCGTCGAGGAAGATATTGGAACAGAGTTGGAGTTGTTTTCTGAAATCGAGCATGGATCTGGTTGATTGACCTTGCTGGTCTTCAATGGATGAGTCCATGGCTCCTTATATGGATCTGTTGGTTGATCTTGCTGATCTTCAACGAGAGTCCATCTTGTTAAGTGATTATATTGCCAAGTATTATGGGCTAGGAACTATCGAAACGGCTCCTGAGCGTTCTAGTTGCCAATGATGCCATAGATACTCTGATGAAGGAATGATGGGAAATTAAGAATCAATTGGATAAATTGGAAGATGGTGATCAATGATACTATGGTTTTATTAAAGGATTGTTTTAAACTGGTTGAATCTGGTTGAAAAAGGCAATTTCATATTGGGTGTGTGAGTGGTGTGACTAGTTTTATTTTGCATGAACATCCGGCTAGGGGGCCTTGGAACTCTTTTCCTTGGTACCCGGGACAAAATCTAACCAAATTTTTAATTGGATCCCATCACTACAGTGGTTGGGCGGTTGGCTAACCCATGGGATTGGATGGGGTTAGGCTGGACTGATGGATCCGTAAATCGAGACTCAAACTTTTGTTTTTACGATAGAAAAAAATAATAATAAATCCCGGACAGAATCTGTTCTATGGATAGGAATCAACGGCTGTGCCTCTTGAATGGGGAAAAAAGCGTTGATCCTAATGATCCAAGTGCAAGTTTCTTCCTTGAACTGGCTAAGTATCTTATAGATGTAATCGGATCATCTCGATCAGAAATGATCTTGACTACGTTAGAGTAAAAAGTTATCCTGGTGGAATCGCCCGTGCTTTCCGGTAGAGGAAGTTTTTCCGGGTTCGGTTTTGGAACAACCGACGGATTAGTCTCTTATCCGGATATCCGTGGGCGAGGCCCCGAGTGTGGGACCCCTGTCCCGCGCGAGAAGCGCTACTTCCGCTGCCAGTACCCTGAATCCGTTGCTCGGTGGGAACAGGGATCTTACAATTCACTAGGAGATAGAACACTCAGATGTACCAAATAAAAGTATATAAATAGATGTGAAAATCCAAGTATAAAACACGCCAAGAACTGTGCCAACAGGCTTGTGGGCTGCAATCAGGCTGCCACATGGTGGCACTCAGATATCCTCACTGAGTTTATTTTAGGGCAGACATGTAGGCCATCCTGGTCAGCACTTCGGGCTCACAGTTTGCCCAAGTTTAGGGCTGCCCGTGGGACTGCCCAGCCATAAGTCCATGTAATTGGGAGAAGGGCTGGGCGAGACCCAGCACAAGGCGCCTGTTTGTAGGACCTTTTATGCTGCCCTGGTGAAGGGAGGATCGTGGAGTCGGCCATCAGGTTGACAGACCCACAGATCCCAGTTGGCAGCTAGTGCAACCTGCAGCGGTTCCACCAAGGAGACACCAGACAAATCTACACCAGTAGAAGAGCCACAGATGGTGCAAGTGAGGAGATCAGGTGAAGTTCTCATGGGCAGATACTGAAGCCGATCCTACAGAGGCCATTGGTGCAGCATAAAGTTGTTGAAGGATTGTGTGAGAGAAAAGGGGTGCACTCACAAGAGAGAAGACCCTACATTTCAGCTAGCTGCACACTAATATAGAATCAGAGATAAGGTTGAGACTTTATGGAAATGTGTGGAAAAGGGTGCCTTTAGTCCCAATAAGACCAATCCACTTGGAACATCTGATAAATGTAGGGCACTAGCACTCAAAGTGCAATCTAGAATGTTTTAAAGCTCACCCAAAACATGCGGGTTCGTACAAAGTGCTTATGATGTACAGAACTAGAATTTGTCAAATAGACTTTACAAATTGGAGATGGCTCTATAGGCCATTATGACAATCAAGGCAGAGTGGTAATTCCACCACAAATGTTGATCCATGAGAACTCCCTTTTGAGTTTGGTAGAATGGGTATAAAAAGATGTTCAAAGAGTGGAGGATTATGCATGCTTCTTCAAAGACCGTGCTATTCTTGCACCATGAAATCTAGAGGTTATTGATGAGATCAATGAACTGGCCTTGAGTGCATTACCCGGTCTTGAAAGAGAATTCCTCAGTGCAGATTCGGTTGTTTCTTCTGAGAATGACAGAATATTGTATCCAATTGAGTACTTGAATAGTTTGAACTTAGGTGGTGGGTGGCTACCCTCCTCATCACTTGCTTCTAAAGATTAATGCTCCTATCATTCTGCTCCGCAATTTGGACCCTCAGCAGGGACTTTGTAATGGTACCAGATTGATATGCAAGCAATTTAACTCAAAGGTGATAGAAGCAGAAAACGTTACAAATACAAACATTAAAGACAGGGTCTTTATTGTGCTAGGATAACAATTATACCAAACTATGCTTCAATTGCCTTTTGACATGAGAAGGAGATAATGTCCTGTGAGGCTAGCTTTTGGTATGTCAATAAATAAGTCACAAGGACAAACATTGAGTGTGTTGGGACTTTAATTGGCCACATAAGTATTCACACATGGACAATTGTACGTTGCTATGTCACGTGTTAGATCACTGATGCAGTGAAAGTGTATGTAAAGCATACTGTGGAAAACGAAAGTAGCATAGAAGGTTCAAAAAAAGTCTTCCAACCAATGGTGTCTACAAAGAGATATTGAAAATGGCATGTAGAAGAATATAAATGTAATCTATGCCCAAAAGGTAGAGAACGAGCTATTAATACAGCAGCCTATAAATGCTAGAGACTACATTCATAGATATCTCTGTATCAACAATGAAGTAAGAATTTGAAAGGAGAATGTTTTCAAAGATGTGACATGTGCAATCTAAGTGTGTTTCAATAAGTGTGCATGCTTTGAAGTTGATTGATATTCCTTTCAGAATGACAATTATGTGATTGTGATACAAAGACATAAAGCTAAATAGGAGTTGGATGGAAAATTCCTTTTATTTATCTCTCACATTGTTGATACGCTTGCCGGTAATATTGAATTGATATGTATAAATCTACTTACATTGTGTGGATTTTATGAGAGAGAGAGAGAGAGAGAGGGGGGGGGGGGGGAGAGGGGGAGGGGGAGGGGGGGAGAGGGAGAGGGGGAGATTGATCTTAAAGTCTTGTGTAAATGTTTAGTGTAGCGAGTGTCATATTGGATATCACATGTATATTACTTAGGATATCACATGTATATTACTTAGGATATTACTTAGGATATCACATGTATATTACTTAGGATGGACATGGCAAGGAGATCATTTTCATTTGTTTATGGTGATGGACAAGATATTGAAGGTATTTTTCTCGACGATTTCTATGATATAGGCATCGTTGTTTTCCATAATCTATTTAATATTCATGGCTCAATTGTAGACCCTCCATTTTGGGAAGGACAAGCAACAGCATGTCTAATTATCAAACTATTAGAGAGCACCTATGTTTTACGGTGTATATAGAAACTTACTTTTTATGTAGCTTTTGCGTTTAATTTTAAAAAATTTAAATTATTATTGATACATTCTTTTTGCAAAAGGAATATCTTTATTTCTTAGAACCTAGATTATTGCTATGCTTGTATGGTCAAGACACTTACAAACAACGAGAGAATTTACAATCTAAGTTTGTAAAATATTGCAGATCAGCTTCGTGTACATGTAATGTTTGTAGACTATGAAAAGCTTACTAAGTTAGATTTTCGGTTCAAAGGTACTAGACATTACAAAATTTTTGATTTGCTATCTACAAGCCCATTCAAACGCCATTCGTCTCAAATATTGATCCACCAAGTGAGTTTTGTAAGGTTTTATCTTTTTCCTTTTTTTTACTTCGAAAATCATAACTTGCAATATATAATGTTTTTATCTTAAATACAAATGGAGGTGAGGACTATAGCCTTCCAAGGAGGGATAATCCAGTTGCCCAAAGATTGTTTTAATGCTTTGTTCAAGTGTGTTAAGATTGTCACCACTATATTGGGTTGATGTATATTTATGCCAAGTATAGTGCTTTATTCAAAGAAATGTAAGTGCTTTAGGAGCTCCTACATGGATATATATGGCAAGCACAGTGTGTTCATACATAGGTTGGCAAGTTGAGGACCATGAGGTCCAAAATGGGCTTCAAATACAAGACTAATCTCTACTCACCCCCTGAGGACAAGCCTTTTGTTTTTATGCATGCAAGAATACTCTTACCCGTTAGGGATGGATCATGCCACTAGTAGTTACAAGGTATTAAGTCATTTATAGGAAAACATTTCACTTGGTACTACGCAGACATTCCAACAATCGCCACATAGAAGTCAAATTCATTGTTTTGTAGCAGGCTGAAGGCCACACATGTTTATATGTGTCACACAACGTGCTAATGCAACGTTTTTGTGCCCAAAAAAAATGCAAAAAAGAAGAAGAAGAGAGCCCATCTGCACACATAGTGTGATGCTACCTAGGACACATAGTGTGATGTAATTAACCCTTCCGAACTTGAGCCCATTGCAAAACAACAAAATTGACTTCTAAGTAGCAAAAATAATTCAATTCTTGGCCACTCTCTCATCACATTTTCTCGCACGGGTTAGCATTTTAAGAAGGCCATGTGTTGGCCATACTTTTTTGTGACAAAAAATTGACCATGTCATCACTTCATTCATGAACATTATAGACAACTTTATAGCATGATACTGTAAATTGAAGATGAAATCTCAGAGATCAAAAGGCAATTGATGAAATTTTATAGATAATGTAAAAGTAGAAAAGAAGAATGTATTTCTTAAAAACCATCACATCATAGCCTAAGGTTAAAAAATTTAGGATTCTCTTAGCCTTTTTGGCCAGTGCTGAATTCTTCACCATTAGAGTGACCCACTATATGCAATGTACATGCCACAAGATGGATTTAAAATCCTCCACCATGTGACCCACCTATGTGACCCACCTGTATTTCTTCATGTGCCTCTTGAAGGGCTATCATGGTTGCCTCTTATATACAATGCTCATTTGGGCTAATATCGTCCATCATCTCTCACCACCCTACCATATGAGGCTTTTGGTTGGTGGTGGTGGGTCGAGGGCGATGTGGGCCTACCCCCTAGCACATAAGGAGGATGCTCTGCTTTGATTTTCTTTCTTACTTCAAACTACCTCAAAGCTTTTGCTTCCTTGTGTGCTCCCTTTTATGCTCCCTATATGTGCTACCTCTTTTCCTCCTTGTTGCCTCTTGTTCCTCTTGGCGTGTTTCTTCAACTTCCTCTAGTTTTGTCTTACCTCTTGTTCTTCCTCTTCAAGTTTCCTTTGTGCAACCGCCTCTTCCTACTCCCTCCTTGCAACTCCTTGCAACTTATTCTTCCCACCTATGTGTAGCCTCCTCTTTTGTAGCTCTTTTTCTCGTCTTGTCCACCACTACTCTTCTTACTTTATAACTTAATTGTCTAAATATAATATTGATCCATCTACTTCTTTACTTTTACCTTGCTTTAGTTTTTGCCACCTTGGACACATTATCAAATATAGACTCATCCATCTTAAGGGGGTTCCTGTTGCATCGTTGTTGCCAACAATAGGGATTGTATTATGGAGGATGGAGTTTTCAGACAAGAGGGTTAGGGTTGTCAAGGATTTCAATTGTGAGGTTAGGACTTGGACTGTCAAGGTTTTCCATCATGAGGTCGGGGTTTGGATTGTTAAGATTCGGGGGCATATGGTTACTATATAGAATATGGTTATCATGGTCACCATTAGGATTTCTATTCGCATTGGAATCTTGGTCTTTAAGGTTTCCCTATACTCGGCCATGCTATCTATGCTAGATCAGGAGTAATGAACTATTCTTGGTGTGCTCTTTGGGGGATTTTTCTTATGAGGGTTACTTGGAGTGTAGTGTTAAAATGAGTAGATTGCTTTGTCCTAGCAATAAAATAAGTGATTTTATACTCACTAAAATGTATTAGCTTTAAAAAGCATAATAATAAGTAAAATAAGTGATATTATACTCACTAGTATTTCATGTGGTTGGCATCATTTAAAGTCCTTAAAGAATTGCATCAAACCCTAAAAATGGTACTTTCATAGGATATCTATCATGCATGTCATAAGAGAGCAATGTGCAGGAGCTCAAGGGCAAGACAGAGAACTAGATGAGAATTAGAGCCCAATTCTTGACATTCCACTTTATCGTGTCCATGTATGTACTCTACATGAAAAATTGAGGATCCTAGAAAAGCTTCTAGTGTTGCACATAATTATGCATAGAATATGCAACCACTTGAGAGGCGTGCATAATGCATATTACCAAATTGGAGGAGAATTTTGCTAAGAGTAGGCTTGCATGGAGGGAATGTGAAATTCACAAAGCATGATTAAATATCCAACCAAACATCAAATTAGCCTAGAAGTTTGTATTGGATCAAAGACAATGTATCTTCTACCTCATCACGTGAATTTTATGAAAGCTATGAAACAAATGTGTTTGCACCACCTACTAAGTGAGGCAAATATTTGGTTTGAAGCATGCAAAGATGTGGGGTTGCACTTGACTCTATTGTTCATCTACTTAAGAAGGAACAACTCTCAGAAGAGGAGTTTACAACCCTTAACAAAAGAATTGATGAGTTCACTATAGATATGGTCGATGCTTGGGGAGCAATGTGCATTGCACCTATATGGTAAACCATGAGTCTAGAAATATTCCTTAAAAATAATCTTACATGTTGCTCATTTTTCTTGTATATAGCATATCATCTATATACATGACATCCTCTATTCTTTGGATGAATATAGGTCATTTGAGCTTTGGAGCACACAAAGAGAAGTCTACTCCAAGAACACAAGGCATGGTGGGGGCATACAATTCATGAAATGTCTAACTCATTCTACAAATCGATGCCATTGTTCAAGCACCACTAAAATATTATTTTTGCACTCTCTTTCTTTTTTACTAGAGAATCATTCTGCATCCACGTATCTTTACTTTGTGCCTCTTGTATCTCCTTTAATAACTCCTCTTGTATCTCCTCTAATAACTCCTCATGTTGGCTCTTCGATAATTCCTACAATTCTTCCTCGTGATGTTTTTTGCCCTTTCAAGCCTTGTTTCATCTATCAGGCTAGCCCTCTCTAAATTATGACCTTTGACAACTTGACATTCATCCAACTTTAATACAACGACAACCATTCCATCACACTTCGAAAAGAAATCATTCATACAATCAGAAGGGCACAAACCATAGATGCACATAGTTAAATTTTACAACTTTTAAGATGTGTTTTTCACCTTTCCATGTCATGCCGTAATATTTTATCTTCAATCATTGCATTATGACCAAGTCTATGTAGAGGTGGTTGAGCTCATCAAATTAAAAAGATATTATTTTTTATAGTGTCATGGAGTCCTCTACATAGTGGTAATCTCCTAGCATGGATCTAACAATAGAATTTATATATTTCGGAGTCCTCTACATAGTGGTTATCTCCCAGCATGGATTTAATAGTAGAATTCATAATTTTGGAGTCCTCTATATAGTGGCAATCTCCTAGCTTGGATTAACTGTTGAATTTGTACATTTTAGAGCCATACTGACACTATAAGACATCGACAACATAGGTCTCAAGATACTCTTCTCAAAGAGGTTAGAGAGATCAAAAAGGCTAGAGGGATGGAGGGCAAGAGGAGAGAGAAAGAGTAGAGGATTAGCAGCTGATGTTTCTCACAGTGCACCTTGCACATGAGTTTTAATGGGAATCAAGAGCATGTGGGAGGGAAAGGGGGCTTATGAGGGTAAAGGTCTAGTGCAGAAAGAAAAGAAAGTATATAAGAAACCAACCATAAGCTTCTTGGACCTCTTCCATGTAGCATAAGACGTTCTATGCCCTGAGGCTCTCCTCTTTAGCTTATCCAAAGTTTCACTTCCAGAGGAGGATAAAGAAGAAGAAGGAGAAGATGCTGATCTCTTTTTCTCCCTTCTTTTCTTAGGGGCCTTTTCGTCTTTCTTGTCCTCATGTGAAGCAGACTTTGACGGTGACCCCTTTTGGGAGGAGAAGTTGGCCGCTGTGGTCGTCGTCTCCTTGGAGCTATATCACGCCTAGAATCACTACGTGATTCTTCCCTTTGATGCTCCACTTGAGTATTCTCCTTTTCTCCCATAGAGGTTCTCACCAAGAGGCTTCTTTGGAATTCTCTCTTCTTGGGAGGCTATGAGAATACCTCGCTCCCGGAGTTGTAGTATAATCTCCCCATGAAGAGTAGGATTTTTCCTCGTTTGTTGGAGCTTTGACACAAAAAAGTTGACATAATCAACTGCATTAGAGACATCATCTTGTGTGTGTGCAAGAGTATCTAAGCTAACTCTACTCTCTTCATTATTCTCAGCCATTGTTAAGCAAATTTTTGTGTGGATTTTAGTAGACTTTTTCCAACCCTTAATGTCAACAAAAGCCTTAGAATAGTGGAGAGGATAAATCCCTATCCCACTTATCCACAAGTAATGCACAAATCCCACCTTCGTGAGCAACGTAAGGACCTCTCTTCTTAGAGAAGAAAGAGATGCCTAAGCTCTGATACCAATGTGAGTAGATTTGCCCAATTCTCTAATAACTTTGCATAAAAAATAAAGAAAACTACTAGAAATCATTTAGAAAATCCTTAGAAAATGAGACTTATGTGCATGGGGATCATCCGAACCATTATACTTCGATGCCATACATTTTGCAACTTGAGAAGGATGCAATGGTCTTGGCTCAGCAACAAACCTTCTCATTCCAGGGGCAGCCATAGATGGTTCCTCCCTCATCATAGGTGTTGGAGCTCTATGCACAACTCTATGTTCCTCTCTTATAGGGGCATCTGGTGTTGCTCGCTCTATTGGGTGTGGTATTGATGACCTTGTAACGACCGTATAACCACCTCTTATCATCGAAGGTCTTGGCTGGAAGCTCGCTCTTGCTCCAGGATCTGAAGCCTTTGGTGCTATTGACCTTGTTACTTGTGCTTCTTCTACCTGACTAGGAATTCTAGTTACCTTGTCCATGAAGCTTACTTCTTCTTTGGCAGGCAGCTGAGCAGATATTTGGTCTAAATATATGACAGAAAAAGGTTCTCCCATACAGGTTAGCTTTTCCATGTCTTTCAATCGAGCATGTCTATACTCGTGACCATTAGCATCGACCAATATATGTCTAGTTCGGGTCTCAAACTGATAGGCATACATGTACATCCTCTTAGGATCCATTAATTCTCGTGGATGCACATCTTCCCTCATGTAGTATGTGGATGCGTCTAGACTAGCCAAACGGTATAACCCAAACCTCGGATTGTCCACCACAATTCTGTCTACTTCTTTGATAGAAATGAACTTGACTCTGATGTCATTTTCCAAAGGTGGTCTCTCCAAACCCTCATCTACTTTTTCTTTGGTCTCTATCATTCCCATGGGGTCAACTATAGTCGGAAAGGATGTTGTGATGTAAGCAATTCCCTCGTCATCAAAGTAATAGTCCTCTCTAAAATACACTTCAACTTGTTTCACAAAATCATTCTTTCCCAAGTCTTCTTGCACATAGTGTTGATTATTACTATCTAAGTAAATACGTGCCCCCATTTAGTTGGTATAGGCATACTGCAATAGCATCCTCCGTCTTTATTCGTGAGATCTAGATGTGCCAATGGGCCCCATCTTTCCATGCAAGTCCATGCTCGGAATTTTCTCCATAGAATAGGAATAGTTAATTTCAGACGAGGTGTGCGAAATAACTTCCTCTTGAATCACTGTCAAGTGTTCAATCTTTGCTTGAATGACACTTTCTTCTATAGACACCTAACTTACTTGGTCTCTAGACAAGTTTCCCCTTGACCTTAAGTACATGAACAAGTATAATTACAGAAACCCAACCTGTTACCTGAATTCCTGTTGGTATACTGCTTTTAACCTTCAATCCTCAGCTTAACACAATTGCTTGACTCCTTATCTGCAAAGAATCAATTCAACCACTATACAGCTTACGGAGTTTAGTCAGTAATCTTTTGCAAGTATCTGGACTGACTTGTCCAAATCACTGTGTTATATACACTTCTAGAGTCTTGTGAGTCTAACTATACTCAAACACTGCATGCAATAGTACAAAAAATTCCTGCCACTTAGACAGCTGAAACTCCTAGTTTGAACAACTCTAGATGTCTAAATAGCTTCTTTTGGTAGTTTCAGAGTATCAAATGACAAGTGTTTTGGTTGTCCCAAGTTCTATGTATCCAACTTCTTTTGTTAAGTGATCTCTGTGCTTCTAAACCCTAGATATGTACACACTTCAAGTCTCAAGTGATTTTGAACAATTTTGTACAGTGTCAAGAAAAAATCGTGATTTGTTAACAAAAAATGCCCGGTCCTACGTCTAATTTTAATTCTGACTTGATACTTGCTTTCTGCGCATGTGGTTCTCGTATGAGCCCTCGTCCCCTTTTTCTGCCGTGAACCCTTGACGTCCACGTAGTCACAGATCCTGTAGCAGCAGCTGGCCATGGCTTCCCCCGATCTCTTCGATGCCTACTTCAGGCGCGCAGACGTTGATCGCGATGGCCGCATTAGCGAAGAGGATGCCGTCTCCTTCTTGCAGGGAGCCAACCTTCATCGCGAGGTCATCGCCAAGGTATTTCCTTTCCTATTCCGCTAGGATCTGATTTCTGATCCTCCACAGTCATAGTCATACGGTAGGACGCAGTATTATACTTGCTGGTTTGAAATTCAGTTGTGGCAGAAATTTTTATGGTTTGATGGAAAAATCCGTTTGCATTTTGATAATCATTCAGAACGGATGTGTTATTTTCTCGGGTTGCATGCAAATTGATAGAAGCGAAGTGCAGGCACTTAAAATGATGCTCTCTCTTTGCAATATGATCATCACTCAGCAAGGATGACTCGCTTTGGTATTTTTTTCTGGATGCATGCAAGGCGATGGGTGTGCAGGCACATAAATAATGCTTCCTTGTCTGCTTGGCTGATATTGTCAACACGTCTCTAATCTTTATCATTTGGCCACACGAATGTGTGCACATTGACGTGCAATAACACAGACAAAGCTCAACCCATCACATAGTGGCAATGAGGTTTCCTCACTCAGATCAATCCTGTAGTGCACCTTTGTAGAGCATGTTACAGGCATGAATATGGTAAAGTTTGCTCCATTTCAGCTATCTTATTTGGTTACATCAACAAGCACCCAATAATGCACTTGATATAACAACCAGTCATTTATTCAGAATGTTGCACAAATAGCTAGCTGCTGGAATGCACCAAGCATTGTTGAACAGATATGAATTTGGCTTGTGCGCTGTTTGTACAAACTTATTACCTTGCTCCTCATGGCATGGGTCTTTCTTGCTTACTACTCAGTGTCTCATGTATACCACAGATTTGGCAGTATGCAGATAAAGGGCAAAGGGGATATCTTTCTCGGGCTGAATTTTACAAGGCACTGCAGCTTGTGACAGTCGCACAAAGTGGAAGGGAGCTCACCCCCACTCTTGTGAACAAAGCATTGAGTGAACCCACTGTATCAAAAATTCCTGCCCCGCAAATCCAATTGGCACCAATTTTTACCTCAGCAAGCCCGCAAGCAGGTGGATCAGGAAGCCCTGTTTGGCCCCCAACTGTTCCAGCACAACAACCGTATCCAGTTGTTTCTTTACCACAAGGACTTAGACCAACCATGTCCACACCAGTACCTAGAGCTTCAATACCATCAACACCTTCTTCCACATCAGGAATTGTTTCATCTGATTGGCCAACTAAGAAGTCATCATCTTGGCCGGGTCCAGGTTCTATCAACAACCCCACTGGCCAGCATTCCCAGACAAGGGCAGTTCTTCCAAACCAAGGTTTTCAAGGTGGCTCACTTACAGGAATTAAACCTGGTGCTTCTCCTAAGGCAGCAGTGGATCCCAATCTTTTTGGAGGGGATGTCTTCACAGCAGTGCCCGTTAAGCCACAAGTTCCACAGCACAGTTTGACAAAGCCCAATCAGATACCTCCACCAAGGGCACTGCAAACAGCTGGTCAACCAGACATAGCCTCACTTGAAGTCATTTCTACACCTTCTACACCAACAACATCATCAAGACAGTCCCAAGGAGGAGCAGGTCAAGCAGAACATGAGTTTACAGCTCCTGCTGTAGTAGATGGAACGAAAGCATGGCCTAAAATGAATGTTGCCAATGTGCATCGCTATACCAAAATCTTTTCTGAAGTGGATACAAATAAAATCAATGGTAAAATCCGTGCTTTTCCCAGATTTATTTGTCTTGTGACTATTGTACTTTCATGCTTTATTGATAAGACTAGCATACAATTTAATTTGGATACAGATACATCAGATGATAGCATGGATAGTCTTGACTATCCACAAGATGAAGAAGCCCTATCACAAAATTTTGAAGAAATGGCTTGGGAGCCATCTGATGAAGACGAAAAAGTGTGTTCGGATCCCATGCTCCCCACGTCCCCTACTAAGTTGAATTTCTCCAAGGTGTACCCTGTAGGGTTTGTAGATGGCTCTTCTTTTGTTGCAATACCTTCAGATCTGAAAGTAGATGATAACAGCCCGTCTAAGATTCTAAGTATGAAGCCAAAGATACTTGACACAGCAGTCAGCTCTACAGTCAGATTAAGGATTCGCTGCAAGGATGGATCTACAGTCAAAACGTCCTACGCAACAGGGTTTTCAGCATCGCCCACTTTAATTGTGTCAGCAAGGCATGTTGTTGACAAGGAAGGCGAGATTGAAATCAAGGTATGCAGAGGAATGGTAGTAATGTCTAGCTTTTTTGATACACATGCGGGTTTTGAGGGCCTTGATCCAAGCTTCACAGAAAAATCAAGATCAAAAGAGAGAGACACTCATGGGCTTTTTCTAAATGGATCAGATCTTTGCTTCTTCAAGATAGAGAAGAATATGCCAAGCTTTTTACTGCCATGTTCTCCAACATTCATTACAAATAAGCAAGTTGTTGCTATCTCATTCCCCGCAATCAATAACTTTCTAGAAAATGCTAGAAAAGAGCTAGTGGAGGGAACCAGTGAAAGCAATGCAATTTGGAAGCAATACACACCTACCATACAGGGAGTGTACAACAATTTGCTTGCCAAACATGCAGCAAATAATCAGATGAGATTAACGAAAGCAAAAAGAGTGCTTTCAATCATTGATACAGTGGAGAGAGAGGTTAAGAGAGAGCTCTATTTAGAGCTTAAGAAGACATTTGCGGCCACTAACACAGGTAATGTGGCATGTAGTGTGGGTCAGATACTTTGCTTTAATAGCAGGTATTTAGGGACTTCTTGCTCAACATTAGCTGGAAGTTCAGGAGCCCCTATTATCCCCTTATCTCTTCCTAATCATTTTGTGGGTGTCCAAAAAGGGGGTTGTGTTGGAAGAGACATGAATGTGGTTACTTCTTCAGATAATATTGACTTTGTGAAGATGTATGTAACTACTGTACTGCCAACTTTGCCCCTGCCAGATGATAGTTTTTGGTCGAACGGAAGTTGGGATGGTTTTCGGAATTGGCTTGAATTACACCAATCCCAGATTCCACAATCATCTGTATGGATCATGACCAAGGCTCCTAAAGAAAGGAGGTCGTCCAAAAGAAAAGCTCTCTGGCCACCATAGGTTTCACAAATGTGGAAACTCAGCTAGGTATAACCAGAGAAAGTAAACGTGAGTAATGGAGCTTTACTTTGATAGGTCTGCAGATTGCTACAGGACTTCATGACAGGTTTGTAACAACATCCAGGTTTAATACAAGTCCTACTCGGACCACTTTCCATCGTCCTATGTTAATGTGAAGAATACATAACATTTTGTTTAGGCAAGACAGGAAGGATATAGTCCACATGCTGGTCAAGCTCCAGCAATATCCAGTTTTGATATGTTAATGTGAAGAATACATAACATTTTGTTTAGGCAAGACAGGAAGGATATAGTCCACATGCTGGTCAAGCTCCAGCAATATCCAGTTTTGATACAAGTGCGAATGGGATGAGTTTCTGATGCTTATGTTGAAGTACACAGTACACAACATTTTTGTGCAAGAATTACAGGAAGAATAACACCTCATGCAAGGTCAAGCTTCGACTGCTCAATGTCCTAGCTTAAACAGTACCCAAAGTTTTGTACATGCAATACATGAAGAATCAGAACTGTAGTTTAAGTTTCATGCATAGCCTTTGTGAGGAGTTACTGCTTTATTTGATGCTAGTATGGAAACGCTTCATGCTGATTGTGTTCTCTCTTACTTCTTTTGGTGATAGTATACAGATAGAGGTAAAGTGATCATTAACTAGATTTGATTATTAAGTTCAATGCTACACGGGGATGGTGAAAATTTAGTAGATAGACAAAAGTTAAGAACAAGGTGTGTCAATTGCTGGGGTGCTCGTTAGCATTGGCATGGACAGTAAGTTTTGCTCTGTTTTTTCTGAATAAGTCAGTGTGTGTTCGCGTGCATAATTGGGCATAATGGGGCATGTGGCTTAAATTGTGTTAGCCACCTTCATGCTGCAGAGTCCAGACTAAAGTGCATGTTAGAGCTCTAGTTGGGGTGGCCATCTTTCTACTGCAAGAGGCAACCATGATGCTAATTTTGGACCCTAGAGTGTAAATTGTTCTTTGCAAACTCTTTCGGTTCATTCTCGATCCCTTATTCAATTACACGCACAAGTAGGCTTGATCAACATGCAGATTTCGGCAGTGCTGATGTCGCTTCGAGAAGGAGGTGACTTCGGCTAAGATATCTCTTCCCAATATTAATGTCCAAGAGTCTCCAGGTTGCCACTGTGGCTCAAGAGAGCAGTTCTTCAATACCAGCGCCTGTGTATATGGACCTTTTGTCGGGCAAGGATGTAGAGCTAATACCCAGGTCATCTTTATTCAGGCAGGGTTGGTCCGTATAGAGTGACATGAAAGCCTCTTGGTAGTAGACACCCTATAGCTTTACTGTTGACTGCTTTTTGGTCTCCACCTGTTCACTGCTGGGACTGCTGTGTGACCTCACCTTTGTGCGAGCCAATCTTGTGGCGACCTAGTAGTTGGGTACTGCAGACAAGCTAACCAGGCCGTCACTGTCTGTGACAGAAGACCCTGTGATGCCCAGCTCATGTACTGCTTTAATGGGCGAACAACCCAACCGTTGGGACATACTACCCCCCAGGTAGCGAAGAGCCGAAGCGAGGTGCCAAACCTTTTGTCGGTGTAAGCTGATCAACCTGTTATCCCTCGCTGTACAGCTCGTCACCCGTACAACTGTACAACGCGCCAGCCCATACATATGTACTATCCTGCACTGTACATCCATACTGTCCCACGCCGTACAGCCGTACTGAAGTACCGTCGTACATTCTGTGCATCGAGCATCGTACAGATTCCGTACAGTCGTCGTATGATTCCGTACAGCCGATACATGTGTCGTACGGCATCATATTGTTGTCGTGCACTGTGCCGTACATCCGTACAAAAGGTGGTTGATGAAGGAGGGATGGACTGAGGCTCAGTCCCTTGTCAACGGGCCACCCGTTTTTACAGGCATGGGGGGTGGGGTGGGTGGGGTATGCGACATGCGCGCAAGGGGGGGGGGGGGCATGGGGAGTGGGAGGGGGGGGGGCGGGGGGGCATGGGGGGTGGGGGTGGGGAGGGTACGCGACATGCGCGCAAGGGGGGGGGGGCATGGGGAGTGGGAGGGGGGGGGGGGGCTATTTAAAATGTGAAAATGAATTTTTTTTTTTAAATAGAGCTTTTTTTATTAAATAAAAAAACGTTCATAGGAATATTTATAAAATATTTATAAATTTGAAATGCATTTGTAATTTTTTTTAAAATTTTTGAATTACGACATTTATAATTTAAAATGTGAAAATTTTAAATTTAAAAAACGTTTAATGAGGCATTTTTTATTCAAAATGTGAAAATGTAAAAATTCTGTTTTTTTAATGTAGCATTTTCTTTTTGGTAGAATTTAATTAAATTTTAGTTTATAAGAAAAATTATAAAAAATTTCTAAATTTCAAATGCATTTTAATGTTTTTTTGAAATTTATGAATTACGACATTTTTTATTTAAAATGTGAAAATGAATTTTTTTTAAAAAAAAATAGAGCTTTTTTTATTAAATAAAAAACGTTCATAGGAATATTTATAAAATATTTATAAATTTGAAATGCATTTGTAAATTTTTTTTAAATTTTTGAATTACATTTATAATTTAAAATGTGAAAATTTTAAATTTAAAAAACGTTTAATGAGGCATTTTTTATTCAAAATGTGAAAATGTAAAAATTCTGTTTTTTAAAATCATGTTTGAAAAAAAAGAGATTAAAGTTATTTTTTTAATTAGAGCTATTTTTAATTAAATAAAAAAACGTTTAAATTTTAGTTCACAGGAATAATTATAAAATATTTTTAAAGTTGAAATGCATTTAAAAGTTTTTTTAAAATTTTTGAATTACGACATTTTTAATTCAAAATGTGAAAATGTAAAAATTTTGTTTTTTAAAATCATCTTTGAAAAAAAAGAGATTTAAGTTATTTTTTAAAAAAACGTTTAAATTTTAGTTCATAGGAATAATTATAAAATATTTCAAATTTCAAATGCATTTTAAATTTTTATTTAAAATGTGAAAATGTAAAAATTAGGTTTTTAAAAATCATCTTTGGAAAAAAAGAGATTGAGCTATTTTTTTTGAAATAAAAAACGTTTAAATCTTAGTTTATAGGAATAATTATAAAATATTTTTAAAATTGAAATGCAGTTGAAAGTTTTTTTTAATTATTTTTGGAATTACGTAATTATTTATTTAAAATGTGAAAATGTAAATATTTTGTTTTTAAAATCATCTTTAAAAAAAGAGAGATTAAAGTTATTTTTTAAATTAGTGCTATTTTTATTTAAATAAAGAAACGTTTAAATTTTAGTTTATAGGAATAATTATAAAATATTTCTAAATTTGAAATGCATTTTAAAGTTTTTTTAATTATTTTTGGAATTACGTAATTTTTTATTTAAAGCCTGAAAATGTATATATTTTGTTTTTTGAAATCATCTTTTAAAAAAAAGAGATTAAAGATATTTTTTTTATTAGTGTTATTTATATTTAAATAAAAAGACATTTAAATTTTATTTTTAAAAATGATCTTTTAAAAAAAAGAAAATAAGAGTTTAAGTTAGTATTTAAATGTCAAAAAGTATATAATTTGTTTTTTAAAATAATCTATTTAAAAAAATTTATAAGTGAAGTTTACAAATTACTGAAGTTTTGAATTTAATATAACGTTTAAATTTTGTTTTTAGAATTCAGTGGTATCAAGAACAAGAAAATAAGAATTTTGTTAAAATAAGAAAGTAATGTATTAAAAACAAGAAAACAAGAAAACAAGAACAAGAAAAAGAGAGATTAAAGTAGGTTCTATGTTATCTTTGAAATTGGTGCTATTTTTATTTAAATAAAAAAACGTTTAAATTTTAGTCTTCAAAACCATCTTTTAAAAAATCATCGTTTATGTGGAATATTATAGATTATATAGTTGGTTAAGAGTTGTTTCATAATTTAGGTAGAGTAAGTAGGCTGTATAAAACACCACATGGGCATTATCCCTAAAACACCACACCACATGGGCAAAGACCCCAACACTAGAGTGGTTAGATGCATAAGCATATGGCTAATTGGATCTTGTAAATGCACCAGCGCATCGAAAACACATACGTAATTTTTATGATTGTCCAAAGGTCTCCTCTCTCCCCAAGCATGGGAACCAAGTGATGATCTATAGGAATGGCCACTAGTTGAGGTGGATTGCCCAACCAAAATAGATAATATTGAAAAGGCTTAATTATTTTCTCAAAGTTCTCGTTTTAAAAGGTCTGTAGTGTGAACCCGCTCTCTTTTTTAATGTGTAGTCCGAGAAATACTAGATGCGCCTTGCTTGTGTATCGTTCAAAGTAATGTATTAGGTATCCTTCTATCTCCTCCATATCTATTGCAAACCCAAGGCAGTAAAGCATTCAAAGAAGGTCTTATTAACCAAACCTCTCCACTATCTGTCCTTAGTATAGGGGCCATAAGTGGACAATGTGGTCCTTACACCACATGTGGAAAAGTTTCATATTGGATAAAAAGTGAAAAAAGGGAAACATATAAGGAAAAAATATTTGAGACATCTAAGTTTAAAAATGCAACAACTAGAGTTTGAAAAAATTCTAATCAAAATTAAGAATTATTAATAATATTGATTAATATTGAGCCACACATTTGGCCCATCTACCGGTAGGTGCATAGGATGATCCCAACGACATCCTACCTCATCAAGGAGTACATACGCATAGTTTTCATTACGTAAATAGATTATAAGTCATATTGAATAGAATATTATTTTCATTACCCAAATAGAATATTAATTTCCATGTGTTTTTTTTGTGCATGCGCCAGCCAGCGCACAGGTTCTAGCACCACTATTCGTATGCAGATAGAGATGCTGAGAGCTGAGATGAGGGCACTGCAGGATGCTAGGGCACCCCCTCACTTGGTTGCGAGTCTAGATTCAGTTATTGAGGCTCTGGGTCGATTGGACACAGTTGAGGACGTTGTGGATAGCTTTCAGGCACAGGCTGAGGCGGAGATCACTGGTGGTGGCTTGGATTGGAGAGCCATTCCATAGTTGTTTGAGCGTGAGTCACATCACAGGCAGGCCTTGGAGGATATGTTTTGGGATGGTCACACCGAGGCGATGCGACCACGATCAGGGCTCCCCTTGCATATTTTACGTTGTAGGCACTCCATCATAGCAGCACACATTTATCCGAGATATCTTGCTGCGAATGGTGGTCGATTGCCTCACAACCGTCAGATAGCCAGGTCGTTTGCCATGCAACTATACGCTGAGTTTGTGCTTGGTCATCGGGTGGACTACCTTAGTACCCGTCCAGGATCAGGAGCGAGATGTGGTAGGATGGGGCGTCAGGAGCGTCAGATTGCAGGTGTTCGGCGTCGACGTGAGGCACCAGAGTTGCACACCATCCCTGCACCGGCATTGCGAGCGGTGGGAGGACAGATTAGGGGGGATGTTCATTTAGTGGCATCATCCTTGCAGCACATGGTCTCTGCCCTATCGAGATCTATTGCGATTCCACCTCCCCCACCTCGATCATCGATGGAGCCTCCCACATCTACACCACCTCCCACATCTACACCGCCTCAGCACGAGTTGGAGGCTCGAGACACACGGATTGCAGAGTTGGAGGCATTGTTGGCCGAGAGTCTAGGGACGAGGTTAGTTATTTTGATTATGTTAGTTTATTTTTTTGTAGCGTGTTTTGAACTGAAGTTTTTTGGTTAATTCTCACCATGTACGCGACATGTTTGCATTGCAGGCACATCTATTGCGTCAGGAGATGGAGTCTCGCGTACGACTGTTGCAGACAGATTTGGAGGAGCAGAGGATTCGGACATGCATAGCATACCATCGTGCAGAGCACTATATTTTGCAGTTGAGGCATATTAGTCGTGATCCATCTCGCCATAGGATCGACCCCAGCGTGGCCCTATACCCCGCTCCTCCTGTAGATGTGCCGACTAGGACACCCATAGACGCAGCAGTCATAGCCATGCTTCCTACTGCCACTTGTGTCCTTTGCCACGAGGAGTTTGACACCGTAGGGTGGTTTGGACTAGGGTGCGGCCACATCGCACATCTCCATTGCATGACCCGCCACATGGTGGCACGATCAGTGTGCCCTGTATGCTTTGCTGACATTGATCTGGCGACATACAGAGGACTAGGCATGGATGATCTATATCCTGGTCGTCGTCAGGCCGTTGATCCATTCGCCCGCGTAGTCTTGACAGAGCACTACAGGGAGGAGGCACAGAGAGCGTTGCTGATGCAGGAGGGTGCTGATACATCGGTGGTTGCAGCATGCGTTCCACGACGCTTTTCGTATGGTGATTTCATGCCAGGTGACGAGGCACGAGCAGAGGAGGCACGCCGGATTGAGCGAGAGGCAGAGCTGCAGACATCATTGCAGCAGTGGGTGGAGCAGCAGCAGCTAGGGCGGGGCCGAGACCAGCGTCTTCTACACGTAGAGACGATTACTCGCGCTGGATTTGAGGCACGAGTATTCGCAGATGCATGGCTATGGGAGCTGAGACGCGCGTACATAGAGGAGGCGAGGGAGGCAGAGATGGCAGCGGTGGCGCGTGCAGCATGCCCTCCTCTTCATCAGGATGAGGCTGGCCCATCTCATGCAGGTGATGAGGCTGGCCCATCTGAGCCGGCTTTGCCTGAGGGCACACAGCGGACGGTTGGGCAGCGGGTCATACAGGAGCCACATCAGCGTTCCACTAGAGAATCATATGTAGAGCTATCAGATTCGGATTCAGATTGATTGTTTAGGCTTCACACGTTTCTTGTATAGGGATGCACTTCTGCAGCATGATGATGATGATGTACAGATTCATTTTGGTACTTTCATGATATTGTTCCCACTTTTATGATGTATGAGCATTTTCGTACTTTCATGATGTTCTTCACACTTTGTTTATCTCAGTTTATAGTTTGTTTAAATGTAACATAAACATTTAAAATTAGGAGTATGATTTTGAATCTCGAATATCTCAATTCACACATCTAATACATAAGGTATTTAAAAAAGAATGCCATGTGAAGTAATTGTAAACATTATGCATTGAAAAAGTGTTCAAGTTCCAACTTTATCATTTTGAATATCATATTGAATTTCGTATATATCAATGCTTGCAATTATTACACTAAACCTAAGAGCCGTGCGAAGTTTCATCCCCATGTGCGTATTTAAAATTAAGAGTATGATTTTGAATTTCAAATATCTCAATTCACACATCTAATACATAATGTATTTTAAAAATAATGCCGTGTGTCGTAATTGTAAACATTAAGCATTGAAAAGGTGCTTGCAAAAATGTATGCATTATACCTTCCACGTGGCGCAAACCAGATCAGTTGGAGACCAAATCTTGCGTGGATGTACGTCTAGGGTAGCCTAAGAGGCGTGTGAAGTTTTGTCCCCAACAGGGTTTAGGATTTAGGGTTCAGGGTTTAGGGTTTAGGGTTTAGTCGTGCTAGTAGGGATTGCTTCTATGTGGCGCAAACCAAATCAGTTGGAGACCAAATCTTGCGTGGATGTACGTCTAGGGTAGCCCAAGAGGCGTGTGAAGTTTCGTCCCCAACAGGGTTCAGGATTTAGGGTTCAGGGTTTAGGGTTAAGGGTTTAGTCGTGCTAGTAGGGATTGCTTCTACGTGGCGCAAACCAAATCAGTTGGAGACCAAATCTTGCGTGGATGTACGTCTAGGGTAGCCCAAGAGGCATGTGAAGTTTCGTCCCCAACAGGGTTTAGGGTTCAGGGTTTAGGGTTTAGGGTTTAGGGTTTAGGGTTTAGTCGTGCTAGTAGGGATTGCTTCTACGTGGCGCAAACCAAATCAGTTGGAGACCAAATCTTGCATGGATGTACGTCTAGGGTAACCTAAGAGGCGTGTGAAGTTTCGTCCCCAACAGGGTTTAGGATTTAGGGTTCAGGGTTTAGGGTTTAGGGTTTAGTCGTGCTAGTAGGGATTGTAAAAATGTACGCATTTGTCCTTCCACGTGGCGCATACCAAATCAGTTGGAGACCAAATCTTGCGTGGATGTACGTCTAGGGTAGCCTAAGAGGCGTGTGAAGTTTCGTCCCCAACAGGGTTTAGGATTTAGGGTTCAGGGTTTAGGGTTTAGGGTTTAGTCGTGCTAGTAGGGATTGTAAAAATGTACGCATTTGTCCTTCCACGTGGCGCATACCAAATCAGTTGGAGACCAAATCTTGCGTGGATGTACGTCTACGGCAGCCTAAGAGCCGTGCAAAGTTTAATCTCCAACAGATAAGTCCACGTGCATATTTCGTTAGCACGTGCGCCATTTTTCACACGTAGTCGTGCTAGTAGGGATTGTAAAAATGTACGCATTTGTCCTTCCACGTGGCGCATACCAAATCAGTTGGAGACCAAATCTTGCGTGGATGTACGTCTAGGGTAGCCTAAGAGCCGTGTGAAGTTTCATCCCCAACAGATAAGTCCACGTGCATATTTCATTAGTATGTGTGCCATTTTTCATACGTAGTTGTGGTAGTAGGGATTGTAAAAATGTACGCAGCTGTCCTTCCACGTGGCGCATACCAAATCAGTTGGGCACCAAATCTTGCGTGGATGTACGTCTACGGTAGCCTAAGAGCCGTGCAAAGTTTAATCTCCAACAGATAAGTCCACATGCATATTTGGTTAGTACGTGCGCCATTTTTCACACTTAGTCGTGCTAGTAGGGATTGTAAAAATGTACGCATTATACCTTCCACATGGCGCATACCAAATAAGTTGGAGACCAAATCTTGCGTGGATGTATGTCTAGGGTGGCCTAAGAGTCATGCGAAGTTTCATTCCCAACAGATAAGTCCACACACGTATTTCGTTAGTACATGCGCCATAGCTCATACGTAGTCGTGCTAGTAGGGATTGTAAAAATGTACTCATTGTACCTTCCACGTGGCGCATACCAAATCAGTTCAGACCAAATCTCGCGTGGATGTATGTCTAGGGTGGCCTAAGAGTCGTGCGAAGTTTCATCCCCAACAAGTAAGTCCACACGCGTATTTCGTTAGTACGTGCGCGAATTTTCTTAGTCACGTTTTTAAAATGTCCTAAAGCACAAAACAAATTACAACATTACTACTAATAAACAATTTTTTGTTTTACAAACACAACAAATCCCATTGAGAAGACATCGGACATCATGTAAAAAATAGAATCTAATACAATGATGTGTATGAATGTGTATACAGCCATCATAGTGAAATACAAAATATGAGTCCATGAAAATTACAATGGTACGGTCACACAGTGAGCCTATACATATCGAATACAAAAAAGTGTAATCAACTAGTGATACCCAATAAAAATCAATCTAATCAACTGATGATCCCAAAAAATATGATATGTAATGTGCTACTCCTCAGGATCAGCTCTCATGCCAATAGTTGCAAGTATGCTCTCGTGATCCGCCACTGCAAGGCGCCATCGTGGAGTGGACGTCGCCTTGCGAGTGCGAACACGACTCAAAGTAATCTTGATCCCAACAACAAGATGAGAATACATGTATGCCTCCTGATCCGCCATGTACTCCTGGAACTCAATATACCGACCACGCCTCTGTATCTGCTGAAAATAGTGGCCACCTACGATCATGCTATGAGCATTGAAGTGCATCCCATGCCCATCCACTGTATCCTCATTCAGCACACTCTTCAGCATAGAGCATCGCAACAAGTAATAATCCACACCCTCCTCATTGCCCTCCGAAGCAATAACCGCGAAGATATCACCAATACGCAAAATATCTGTAAGCTGGTCATAATCTCTAGAGGAACTGAATCCCGCATCCTGATCATCATGTACCTCCTCCCAAGGCTGGAAGGGAGAAAGCACTCGCCGTACCCATGGATCGGCCCATGGTATCATGGAGCACCCTCCCCAATCATCATCAATGCATGCAGAGCAAAAACATGCAAACCGTCGAGAAAAGATCGCGGGGTGAGACTTACCTACGCTCCTGATGGAATGGAAATCAAGAGTGCCAGGCACGGAACGACAATCAAAAGGCCTAGACCGATCAAGACTCCCAATGTCCACGCACCAAAAATACCGGCTCACCACCCTATCGTCACGCGACTGAAACGAGGAGGTAGCACTAGTGGATAAGTGCTGGCTGCACCACCGCACCACATCATGTGCATCCTTGAAGCGATCGGCACTGTGACGCAACTGGTATCGACGCAAAGCACGCTTCACGCAAGCACCTGCACCATCGTGCTCGATCGGATATGCTTTGCATGGTCGATCGAGCATTAAATACCATTTTTGCCTTGGTGTCATGCACATCCGTAAAAAAACACACTGCTGGTAGTTTCGCCAACGAAACCCCTTTGAAGTAGTTCGCTCAAATTTAAGAATCATCCAAGAGATGATGCAGTGGATGCTTGAGCGGTTCTCTCGAACTTTTCCAGGCCTCATTAGTTCTTATAATCAAACACGTAACTGAGGTCAGTTGCAATCCAAGCAAGAGGGATGTTATGGAAATTATATTTTTGATATATCTTACTTAGGATATTATTAATTTAGTCAAGTGTGACTATGGCAAAGTACTCCATAGGAGTGCACCAAACATGGTGGGGGTCCTAGTGGGATACTTTGTGTGGTTAGTTGGGGATGCTTGACTACCTTGTGGTTTGCCATGCTAAATGGTTGGTATCATGGGTGATTCCAGGTTAATACTGATATCGCTAGTGTTATTGGTATTGTGCTTTGAGCGTGGTTATGTTGGGATCGATTGATTCGGTGATTCCTTCAATCGATTGTTAATAAGTAATGTAATTGGCGGTTTGAGGACAGGTGATAGAACTCATAGTGAGGATTGGAGTTAGTGCGAGGGTACTGATCGAGGTGTTGCACATTGCATTATTTATGGCCATGGGCCAATTTTATATTTCTTTATTATTGCAAGTTTGAGCAATATATTGTGGAGTGGACATAATTCAATTTTGGGCTCAAAGATGGCTATGTAAAGCAAATCCCTCATTTTGGAAGAGAGGGATAATTTTGGCTCATTGTGCTTTTATGAAATATCATAAATACTCTAGATGAGGAAGTGTGAGCCATTGATCTAGGGTGAGGGAGATTGTACCCAGTCTGCTCTTGCTTTCGTGGTGTGGTTTGTGTTCTTCTTCTCCAATTGATTAAGTGGTGAACTTTGTGTGGAAGAGTTTACCTTTTTTGGTTTCAAGTATACATGATTGTTTTTTAGAAATACTCCCATCTTGGATTCTAGAAAACCTACTAGCCCATATTGAGGCGAAGTAGGCTTGCCACTTAAGATTGAGTGAGTCTATCACTTCCTTATTCTTCTCAGAGAAGACTATACTAGTAATGCGACATCCATATAAACTTCTTGACAAAGGTATACAATCTTTCTTTGATCCAAGCAAGTGTATTTTTGTCCCAAATTGCATCATCACATGAATGAGTCTTACATGAAATCCATGGAGATTAAATGATATTATGAGTTACTCATCCAATTTACATTTTTGATTACCTTTGTCCCAAAGGTCTCCTCGTGTCCTCACTCCCTTTTTGTTTAATCTCAATGTACCCTTGATGTCCTGGTCTCTTAACACACTGTCTCTTAACACACTGCCATCCTTGATAATTGAGCACCATAAGGGGCCTATCTTTATAGAGGAACCTTTCCACAATCTAGGGTTTGAGGGACTCCTACGATCTCCACCATAACTTTAATCCTTTATTGGAACATTGTTCTTTGCCAAAGAGGGAGGCAACTTCAAGGTAGCAATTCTATGACTTACGTCTCAAGGGTCTCGTATAACAAGATGTTTCATGAGAACATAAACCCATAATCTAGCACTTCTATGCAGTCAGTGCGAGGTCTGCTAGAGCATTTCGAGTCTTAAAATAGGCTTCTCGTAATGGAAAGATTCTGTCTGCTGTGCAGATCACTGCACTGAAATGGCTGCACGAGAAAATGAGGACCTCCGGATTCGGAAAGCCTGATCAATGACAGACTTTTCAAAGCTTTCTTCAACAGCTTCAACATGGCAATCCATATAGGAATCATGTTGTGAAATACTGGGAACACTGGCCTTCCCATGATCTTCCAGATTCCGTTCAAGATTATCAATCTGAGATCAATCACGATGAATCAATCCACTTCTGTACTGCTTATCTTCTTGATTGAATTCCGTCGATCGATTCTAAAGATCACTTCCGACACGATCATGTAGGTGGCTACGTCTCCCACTCTCTGATCATTTGCCTTAAACATGCATTTTTCGAGCAGATGATGCAATGGCTGCCTTGTTGCCCCCAGCCTCCCTTGATATGCTTGGTGGTGCAATGGTGATTGGGGAGGTTGTTTGATCTCTCTCTCATTCCACTATCTGGTTCAGTCTGCCCCTTGCCAATTCATAAGTGCTCGATTTGTTCTCGGCATCCAACCGATGATGTGCAGTGAAGAGGATGAAACAAAGAAGGTTAGAGACAAGGAAGCCCGTGTTAAGAGAAGCGGGAAAAGCTATGGGAGAGAGGAGGAAGGAGGTAGCTGCCACAAGTCCATGATACTATGCAAATCTAAACTTCTATACTGCATAAAGATGTCTTACAAGGTTATATATACGCAACCCCATGTGTAATTTACACTTGGTCTTTACATGTGGGACATGCCCATTTCTACCACTCTTGAATACACAGTACCCCTAATGCAATTTACATCCTCAACACCCCCTCTTAGATTGTTACAAGATGATAGAGCACAAAAGAAAAAAGTGCTACACGCACAAAAAATCGTAGACTTTGATACTTCTATGAGCATGGCTATAAAGAACTAGAACAAAACTATAAAAACTTGGGAGCAAGTTATATATTACTTCCCCCTCTTAAGTTTCAAGAGGTTTTAGGCAGATGCTAAGTTGAGTTTTGAAGTAGCAGACCTTGTTAACGTGACCCAATGATAACAAAATTTGAGTCAAGTTTAGCACATGCAAAACATCTTTTATGACCTTTTCACTTGAAAGACTTTCAGTTAGAATTTGAGCTATTGCTTACACCCTGCATGGATGCCCATGAGCTATGAACAAATGCTCTTTTGAATTTTGATTCTTTTCTAAAGTTGAAAACCATACTTTGCGGCTTGTCATGTGTGCTCTTGCACCTGAGTCTACAAATCATTTTGGTGCTTTAGATTGATCAAGTTTACAATTGCCTTGAATGGTAAGAAAACATTATGAGATTTATCCGTCAATCATCATGCTGGACATAATTGCCTAATTGTTTGGAGCTATGTCCTGAAGACTAATCTTGTTCCTTTTGTGGCACTTTAATTGCCAATATTTAGGAATAGTAGCGACAATTCCCTATCCTTCTTGGTGCATTTGCATTGATGATCATGATGATGAAGTTATTATTAAATAATTTGTTTCTCCTAACATTACCTCTTCCACGTTTGTTCCCTGCATGTCTAGGAATACCTTGTCTATTTTAGTTATCAACTAGACTGTCCTTGATTAAAATTTTGGCTATTGTTGCTCGAGAGTTTTGATTACCTTTATTAGAGGCTGATTTGTCCTACTGTGTCCTCTGGTATATCCTTTACCTCTATGGGCATTCCTTTTCTCTTATTGGATCTGGATTTGCACACTTGTTCTCGAATGTGCCCCCATTAGCATATTAGCCATTATCTCAAAAGTTGGGGGATTCTCCTTTGTAACCATGGTAGTTACAAATTGATCATATTCTTTGCCTAATCCATTTAAGGCAAGTTGCACCAACCTTGTGCTATCGATATTCAGAAAATCAATTCCAAGGAGCATTTCATGCCATAGTTGGTTACTGGATTTGAATATGTGGCATGTTATAGATGCAGTGCTTGTTGTTGAGGATGTGTGTGGTCCCATGCTAATTTTTGGGGAACTTGAAGATGTGAAGCAAATTATGTCTTAACAATAGTTCTCTAGTCTGCCATTTTGTAAGCTTCTCCTATACTGTGTTTCTGTGGGCTTCTTTCGTACTTCATTGCAACTACCAAATAGAGAAAATGTGAACACCCCACCACGTAATTGATATTCGATCATTATGAATCTTTGCGAGTATAATGTAATTACTCATGTAAAACTTCCTTCAAAGTTTTGTGACCATCGAGATATAGAGGTACGGTATAAGGATACCAATGCACAAGTTTTTGACTCCAATGCATCATCCATGGTCGAAAATGAGGAAATGTGCATGTCCCACCATCCAATGATGTGTGATCCTTATGGAAATCTGCAAGTATAAAGGAATTACTTTTGAAATTTTTCTAGGAAGTTTCATGACCATTGGCAACACAAGCCTATGGTACAAGCATGACGATGCACAATTTTGGTAATAAGGAAGGGAGGGTGTGTGAGGGGTCGAATGTGAAAGGACTAGTGGAAGTTGGTGAAGGGAAGGAAGGGGTTATTGCTTTTGAGTGTTGAAGGGATTTCCAAGGATTCCAACACTCCTCTTTCGTATGTGGATCTGACTCCTCACAAGATCTTGAGTGGGTTTTCTGCATCTTTGATGATGAGGCTCGTGCGATGCTTAGGTAAGAGATTGCTTGGAGGTCTAGGAAAGTTGCAAAGAAGGTTTTGGCAGGTTGTGGAAGAAACTGTGGGAGAGGAGAGCACACACAAAGGGATAAGGAGACACCAGAAGTGGCGGAGCAAAAGCTACTCCAGCTTATTCCTCTATCATATATATATGAGTATACATGGGCAATGTACAAGTGGGCGGGCACACTGCCCTTTACCCCAACAACCTCCCACTTAAAGGCACTGTGCCTTTAAGGGAGTATAGTACACATATAATACAATCAGCCATAGGCTGAAAAACAAGATGACCAAACCGTCATTTTATGCCCATCGGCACTTTACAATGTGCAAAGTGCATAGAGGATAAGCTACTAGCAGACATCAGGTCTGCAGGATAGAAAATGACAAGCTGTAGATGCCTGTCAACCAACATCTCATGCCAGATCTCACTAGGAGAGTGAACTCTCACCATCACGTGCTCCTGTGCTAAGTCCATAGCACCCGAACTGTCACTGTGCAAAGAAAACGTCTCTGTACCACCTGTGACCATAAGCACATGCCCTACAATAGACCTCTACTGGTCTACCCAACCTGCATCACCTGCATGCTGCTCTTGGAAGCATAAGGACCTGATGTCCACAATCGCTTCCCTACTGCCAAAATATGCCATAATCAAGCTACCAACTCCCACTGCAATGGAAGCAAGAACCGGAAGTGTAGCCCCAATGGCAAACATGTGAAACCAAGTCTCAACCTAGTCATGGATGCATGAAGTACTATGGCTTCCATATCAACCATAACTTGCTGCTCAACTAATCTATGATCGTCAAACCTGCTGTGTTTCAAGTACAGAGCCAATACAGGCAATGGAGTACTTGATAACTTCCCCCTCTCCATACTGAAATAACCAAGTATTTGAAGACAAACATCATCAAGACCATGCAGCTCCCATTGCAAAGCATCCCTGTCCATAAAGGACCATATGGCAAGTAGCCTCAAAAGGATAGCAACCTCTTGAATACTAAGACCATAACCTGTCTCACTGCGCATCACATCCCGAGCTCTCATAACGGTATCAAACCTATGAAGCCAAGCTCGAGGGGATTGCTTCTAGTCATGGAGGCACTTACAAAGCAAACATATCAATGATTCCTGCCCATGCGCAATATGACCTGAGTCAATAACTACAGAAACCACATCTGTCTTGGCATAACCAGCCAATGGATCATACCGGGCATCATTAGCCAAGGTATCCTCCTCATCATGCATAGCCTCATCCTCATTTGCAAGAGGCACTACAAAGTAGTTATAATCATTTGTTTTTCGACGATCAAAAGATGCCTTGTATGGACAATCTTTTGGATCCACGAGCACAATGTAGTTCACAACCTGTGTATGCGGATTGTCCTTCATTCGTGACTTCAAATTCTCAATATGGAAAGGATGTATTTTTCACACCTCAAATGGCCGAAGGCCAGTCCTAGGATCAATAGGAGGTTTGATAACATGATCAATGCGAATAAGAAAGTCTATCGATCCACAAGGTTATCTCATTGTACCTTTGCTCGAAGAAGAAAGTCTATCGATCCACAAGGTTATCTCATTGTACCTTTGCTCGAACTCTATTTTGTTGTGTATCTGAGGTGCCATCTCCAATATCAGCAGCTCCCGGTACTTGCTGGAGCCTTTGATCCTAGTTTACCCCGTTTTTTCCCTTGTGCAATAGATGGAGTCTCCTCAACAACATCCTCATCAGACTCAAGAGGAAACACACTTGCAGCCAATAGAGGTTATTTTTTTGGGAGTGGTGCACTCAAACCATGCCCACTTGGAGGTGCACTCAATCCATGATGGCCTAAAAGAGAAGGTTCTCTCAATCCATGTGAACCTGTGAAAATTCTTAATCCTTTTATATTAGAGCCAAAATTTTCAGCTTCAATACGGGAAGATCCCTTTCCTTTGACTTTGAAGAACCTCTTGGTTTGATTGGTGATGTTGCGGTATCTTCTTCATAACCCTCCTCTGTATGCTCCTCAGAATCACTATTGAAAGTTGATACCTCCATCTGCTCGATAATTTTATCAACCTCCACAATTTGATTTGTCAAGTGATAAAAAAGATCCTGGACACACAAAACAAAATTGAATCTCTCATAGTATTCAAAAGAAATTACATAAACATAGAGAATTAGAAATTACTTATGGATAGTAACTAACCTTCCCTTCCTCTTTGATTTGTTTTGATTGTTCCGCTACAATGGGTGGAGTAACAGCTTTCAAAGAGAACTTCTCTTCCATAACAATAAAAATAATAGGTTTCTTATTGTTATCAATCCCAAGCATTTCAACACATTCCTCATTGGACTCACTTCTTGTGATATCTTTAATCTTTATTATTGGCTTAAAAACTGATCTTCCATTGGGAAGTGTCTTTGGAAGCGACAAAGTCATCTCTTTCGTATCAGTGTTAACTTTGATGGTCCATTTTGAATCAATGTTATTGTGTACTTCCACTATCTCCCATAATGTTTGAATTTGCAACGACGGAGCAGGAACATCATAAATCTGTTGAAGCTATTTCACCTCAAGACTTGGATCCTTGGCACTTTTCTTTGGTTCCTTGGTGCCTTTCTTTTCCACCCTTATCCTTTGGATCCTAGTGGAAGCATCCTCCGCGATGTGGGCTTTCCAAAGACATGGATTTCTTCGAAAGTTTGGTTGTTCGACATGATACCTACAAAATACATAAACAATGTCAAAATATTATGATATCATGGAGAGAATATCTCAAGTTGAAAAAAACAAAGCTAGTACAACAAGCTTGATGGTTTCTAAAAAGACTTTGTGCTTCTAACATCTACATTCTTCATGGAAAAAGATGTCGACATGCTTATTATTGGAACATAATTTTGGACTAGAGAATAAAAGACAAGGGTCTACACTAGCGAGAAGCAAACTAACACTCCCACTTGTCTAGATTCCATTGACGATACTTGATGGGGGCACCCCCAAAGAACCAAAGCCTCCAAATACCCTCTTGGTATTCTCTGGATGAGAGTCTATATATACCAGCCAGAAGCAAAATAACCCCTCTCAACAAAGCCAACAAATCTAACTAGCTCTAGGTGTGCATCAAAAACCATATTAGAATCATAAGATCTAACCAATCTGCCTCCAAACTACACATCAAATACCAAAGTGTCCTCACCACTATCCCACAAGAGATCTGTAACTTGAACAATGAAGAGGGATGCATGTTCCTCATAAAAGCACTTATCTTTTCATACTCAATAGAAGTCTCCTTGAGGGTAGGGGGATCACCCATCTACCATGCTGAGGGATAGCTACATGTATGCGAGCAATGCAAAAACTACAAAATTATGGCCAAAACGCCTCCGTTTCTCTCTCAAATTTAATTAAAAAACACTAGAAAACAACTCCATAATTCGAAGAGAAAAATCTACTTTTCAATACAAATCGACTAAAAAATAAACAAAATTTACCAAAAAACCCTCTCCCTCTCCCTCCCTCCCTCTCTCTCTCTCCCTCTCTCTCTCTCTCCCCCCCTCCCTCCCTCTCTCTCTCTCCCTCCCTCTCCATCTCTCTCTCGATCTCTCTCTCCCCCTCAAACCTCTCTCTCTCTCTCTCTCTCTCTCTCTCTCTCTCTCTCTCTCTCTCCTTCTCTTTCTCTTTCTCCCTCTCTCTCTCTCTCTCTCTCTCTCTCTCTCTCTCTCTCTCTCTCTCTCCTTCTCTTTCTCTTTCTCTCTCTCTCTCTCTCTCTCTCTCTCTCTCTCTCTCTCTCTCTCTCTCTCTCTCTCTCTCTCTTTCTCTTTCTCCCTATTTCTCTCTATCTCTATCTCCTGAAAATATGGTTTGCTGGCTCAGAAAAGCCCTCTATGGCTTGAAGCAGGCACCCCATGCATGGTATGCGAAGATACATGCATTTTTGGTGGCTTTAAGAATAGCCCAACTAAGGCCACTCTTTATGTCCAAAAGAGTGCATTGGAATTTTTAATTCTGATTTTATATGTGGATGACATGCTTATCACTGGGCCAGATATGGAATAAATTGCGGATTTCAAGGCTGATTTACAGCAGTCTTTTGCCATGACAGACATGGCTCAGTTGCACTATTATTTGGGCATATAGTTTGCATATGTTGAGGGGGGTATAATGATAAGTCAGTCCAAGTATATTGGATAGCTTGTGAGCATGGCGGTTTTGAGAAGAGGCGTGGCTTCTAGAGACCTGAGACGACTTCCAGTAGTTTAATGGTGGTAATTGAGGCGACAACGCATGCCTATAAACTACATGTTGGCAAAGTGCTCTCTCTCTCTCTCTCTCACACACACACAGAGCCTTCTAAGCTCTCTGAGTCTTTATTGTGTGTGTCTGAGCAGTTGCTCATTAGGATTTTAGTCGAATCTTATAGTGAGTCGGTTAGAGAGTCATGTTCTTGTAAGTGCAGTAACAATTGCAGTAGCAATGAGCTGCAGTCCTGAAGGTCTCAAGTCAATTGAAGTTGTCCCTCCTAAGCTTGATATAGTTCAAGTTTGTGGTACTCTGTTGTGTCGCAATCATTCCTTGATGTGAGAAATCTAAATTGTTTGAGAGCATCATTTTATGTGGTAAAATCAATTTGGGTTGTGAGGCTTTAAAAGCAAACAATGGTATTAGAGAGGTTCGAGTCCATGAAACTCAAAGAAATCTGATGGCCAGAGAGATCTAAGATGGATTCTGAGGGTCCAAGGCATGTTGCATCGTTGTTGCTTTGAATTATTGATCTGTCTCTTCTCTCTTGTGGCGGATTCCTAGATGCATGCAGCTATGTTCTCGCCTGGCATCTCACCATAATTTGGGAACAAGGACTTTTTGCGGCATAGTGCTTTGAAGGCAAGGCATTTTGAAAGCACAAACTTCATTCTTTATCATATCTTTGTGAATGCCCACTTCAGTCTCCGGGTTCGTGAGACAGAATCAAGCATGAAGATGAGAAGTCTTACAAGGATCTCTGGTTAGAGGATTGATTGAGGTGGCACCCTAGACATGCAAGAAAAGCAGAAGCTACAACCGAAAGAAGAAGAAATTTGTACTCGAAGTGCTCGCTGAAGCATGCATATTGTGCTTGGAAGATGTTATGTGCTGATTGAGATCATGTTGAGGGGTTGCGCCCTATGTGGGTAACTTGATTTGGGTGCCGTGCCCTATGTGGGTGGCTGTTTGTTACCATGCCTTGTGTAATGTCTTGTGTTTTTCTAGTCTTTGTTAGTGAATCGAACAGGTTGATTTTTGAAACCGGCCTTCAGTAAACTAAATAGTAGTAAACTGTAACTATCTTAGCACCCACGCTATTTACAGCCACATTGCATCATTTCCAGCCACTTCCATTAGTTAAATATCACTTAGAAATAACTTTGAAACCACTGAAAGGGAGGCTAGAGTGTCCTGCTCTCAGAAAACAAATGCAAGAGACACAGATTGGCCCCAAATGCTTTGATGCCCCTTTTGGTATCTATTTTATTCCTTTGACAATGGAAAAGTGCTTATACAACAAGGGTTCACTCCCTTGCACTCTATTTCATTGGCAAATCCACTATCTAAGCCAGTTCTTGGCTTCATACTGCATCCAATCCCTATTGTACACTAGAACCCATCTGCCAAGGCAAGGCTAAGGCATTCTCCACTATCTGTGGCCCACTGCAAAGCTGTCCAAGCATTCCACAAGGCATCTGGCTTGCTACAAAGGGTTTGGCAGTCCCACAAGCCAATTTCTAGCCTCTCAGCACACGTGACCTAAAAGCAGGAAGAAATCCATAGAGCATGACAAAGTGAGGGATCAAAGAGGATCGTAACACCATGAGAGAGACATAAGGTAGGAAACACTCAATCTATTACAATGAATATAATCAACAATACATGATAGGCTTCTTATATAGAGAGAGCCCTTTGAATATTCACACCTATTGGATCCTCTGATCCACATCTCTCCTTGTGGATATCCTTGATCCACATCTCCACATCATGTAGTCCACATCCTAGGGTGGCTACTTTAATTCCCTCCTATACCATACCTTAGCCTCTAATATGTGCTCATGGCACCATATCTTAGCAATGTGTACTCTAGCGTTTTAACTAACCCAATACAAGCACTAGCACCCATCAACATGTCAATAGCAACACCCCCCTCTTACAAAAGCTATTGATAAAAGCTAAGTGAGTAGCTCCCTCTTCTCAATGCTTGCCTTGAGCACGAGGAGGGGTTAAATGGAAGGACAAGAAATGAGGGAGGAAGATGGCTCCAAAACTATTGAAAGGCTAAACAATAAAGGGATTGTAATGGAAGAGAGAGAGGAAGGGATGAAGGAGGGAGAAAATGCAAGGAGAAGGGAATGGAAAGAAGGAGAAGGGAATCTAATTAAGGAAAGAGAAAATGGTGGGATGAAAGAGGGAATGGAGGAAAGAGAAGGAAAGGAAAGAGGGGTAAGGAGAAGAAACGAGGGAGGAAGATGGCCCCAAAACCTTTTCTTTTTGTTTTTTTTTTGCTCTAAAACTTGTTGAAAGGGTAAACAATAGACTCTAGGATATTTCACTGGCTATAAAGATAGATATTGATGTCAATTTATCCCCCACTAATATGTTTGTTATTGGAACTTTTGTCCACAAAATACTCCTCTAAAGTATGAGTTCAATTCTGCTTAACGCACGTATCTTAGCTATCTTAAATGATACTAGTATGGTAGATGATGGGCATTGGAAAAGAGATGAACCACTCACTCACAACGCATGAGAGAGCTACTCATGGCAAGGGTGGATGGGAAGGAGTGAATAGGTAAAGGAAGGCCAAGTAATGGAAGGGATCAATGTTAAGGGTAGGGAGTGGATGCGTGAGAGAGAGAGAGAGAGAGAGAGAGAGAGAGAGAGAGAGGAGTGCACAACCAAGATGACTAAATTATAACAAAGAAAATTGAGAATACATACATTTTCTCTCTCAAGATTAGGGTAAGGTTTAGGGTTTCCCCATGTCCCTTAGGTTCCTCCCTAGAACTTAGTATATGGTGTAGTTTATACCATTCTCAACACCCCCCCTTAGATTACACTGTATACAGGGTGTGTATACAGGATTTATTTAAATAGAAAAATGACACTATGGAAAAAATGGGGATAAAGAAGAACCTAAGAGATAAGAGAATATGCATGAGCATAGAGACTTTGCATTCGAAATTTGTACAAAAAGGAAAACCTCATTTCCCCCTCGTAAGTTGTAGGTGGCAAATGTCAACTCATCATCAAAAGTATGAGAACTTGTCAAGGAAATGGCTTTGTAAAAATAATGACAACTTGTTCTTGTGTTGGACAATGAACAACATCAATTTCTTCATTGAGAATCTTTTCTCTAATGGAGTGATAATGCACTTTGATATGCTTTGGGAATCTTTCTCTAATAAGGTGATAATGTACTTCAATATGCTTTGTTCTAGCATGAAAGATTGGATTCCTTACTAAATGGATGCTATTGATATTGTTGGTATAGAACACAGTTGGTTCTTTGGAAATAATTTCAATGTTTGTAGAAGTCTACTGCACCAAATTGCTTCTCATGTAGCATTGGTTGGTCCTCTATCTTGGTTTGCCAAGGCAAAGCTATTGATCCACTTGTACATCTTCTATCATATGTAGCTCCTGACCAATCAACATCAATATATCCATGAAAACTAACATCTATTAAGTTGTTAGATTTCAGTTCATAATCGTTCAAGTATTTGAGGACCTTTTTATTTGCACAGAGATAAAACATGACAAAGCTACTAACGCAAGAGTAAAATATATCCAATTGTACATCTTCTATCATCTAGAGTTCCTACCCAATTGAAATCAATATATCCATGAAAACTAACATCTTCAAGTTGTCATATTTTAGCCCATAATCTTTCAAATATTTGAGAAACTTTTGCACAGAGATGAAACTTTTTTGGCTTCTGTATGAATTGTGGAATAAAGATGTCTAGCCTTGTGATTGTTAAATAAATCAAGCTTCAAATAAGTTGTCGATACTAATGAGGATTTGTATTAGGAGATTTGCCATGAGATGACAATCTAATGTTACATTCTACAAGATTTGAGGTGGCTTGCAGCAGTCACATAAACAAAACCATTGGTGAAATTTTTTCATTATATTTGTCCTTGATACCATTGTCATTCTCTTCATACTTCAATGTCAAGAAATTATGCTCTCCCATGTCTTTCATGTTGGGAAATTATGCTCTCAAACTCTGTTTACCTATGAAATAGGTGTTCATTGGAAGTGGTGATGATCACGTCGCCAACATAAAGCACAAAGAAAATAGTATGTTATGTTATATTTTTTATGTAAAGTGACGGCGGGGCTGATGGTTGAAATTCCATTATGAATTATTGCATTCCAAGCATGTGCGGCCTATCCTTCATCTAGATATCCCTTAATATTCATTTAATGGATAAGCCAATCAAAAGGTGAACCAATAGTGGTCATCTTCACAAATACGCAAAGGTCTCTTCATAATCTATTCCAAGTTTTGAAGCAAATCCCTTCGACAACTAATTGGCTTTGTATTTGTCAATTGATTTGTCTAAATTGAGCTGGAATTTGTAACCCATTTGCAACCAACGGGCATCTTTTTTATTGGTAAATATGTTGATTCCCATGTTTACTTTTTGATGAGTAATGACCGTGAATCTCATAATGCATTGATTTGGAGCATGTCAATGCTTCTAGACCACAAAATGGGAAATATTGATGGCTTTCCCATGTTGCATGATTCACATACATCTTTTAAAATGTATACGTGCAGAAGGCCTTGAACCATGTTTATTTGCTTGAGTGAAACCAAGCTTTTGAAATTGTATACGTGCAGAAGGCCTTGAACCATGTTTATTTGCTTGAGTGAAACCAAGCTTTTGAAATTGAGGTGACCATACCTTGTGTTCCATAGTGTGCTTAAAGTATCATCATTTTAATGAGAAGTGGTTTGTACTGCTTGAATAAGCATAGATGAAGAAAGTTTCTTCTTCCAATTTATAATAAATTTACTTGGATGGTATAATTCTCGGATTGTGTAACCAAACTTGTTTTTGAACACTAGTTCCAAATCTCTTTCACTCATGTCACCAACTGATAAGATGTTTTGAGTCATTATTGAAAGAAAAAAAGCATCTCCTACGCTTTGTGTAATGCCTTCATAACTATGGAGATGAATGTTATGATTTGAGGTATTGTCACCCATCATTACATTTTCTTTAGCATTCTTATATGGATGCATTTTAAAAACCATTTTTTCTCATATAGTTGACTCAAACCACCAAAATATCTTTATTACTATGTAAATGCTTCAGATTTCTACATTAGAACATTGTGAAATAAGAACTTTTGATGTTGAGCTTTGTTATCCAGTGATTGCCTTTGATTTTTCTCATTGACAAAGTTGCTAGATTGTCTTTGATTTTCATTTTGATTATGTTACTATTATTGATTTCTATCTCTATTGTATTGTCCACTTACAACACTCCCGTGTTTGTTCTTGCATTTTGGCTCCTAATAGCCCATAATTCCACCATAATTGCAAGTACATATAGTTATTTTTTGGACTTTGGATTGGTAACCTCCTTTGTTCATGCCCCTTGAACTCTAAAATTCCATGTTTTCGTCTAAATCAAAGGGCCATGTTTCCCTCTAATTTGAAGGGCCATGATGTTGATGTGATGAAGACGATGATCCATGGTAATTGTTAGAGTGTTTGCCAAGGCTATGTGAATTTCAATTATGTCTTCTAACATCGTTTTGACTTCCTCTTTGGAAACCTCTACCTCTAGCATAGAAAGCCTACTTATAATTCTTTTGTAACTATAGCAAAACGTCTCCACATCTCCTATTACATAAAAATGTCCGGCATGATTTCACATATCGATGTAGCATCTCAAGTGACAATGGTTGTAACAAATTACTCATAATTTGAACTAGTCTTTTGTTTTTTGTTTCATGGATAAGTGATGCTAGTAGGTCTTTAAGTTGGACCTACACATATTTCAGATGATAGCTTCTTTGCACTATTGAGTTGATTTTAAGCATTATGATAATGATATGTATTGAATCTATTTCTAATCTTCGTTTGCATTCATTGTTGATGTAGTGGTGTCCTTAACATTTAAGTTGCTTAGGTTAAGTGCCAATTGAGCTCTTTCATCCCAATTTGCTTTCTTCTCACTGATGTCTCTAGCTTCATTTGTTATCAACACTTCCAATTACCATAGTTGTTGTCATCCAATTTCATCCAATTTGATGTTCTCATCCAAGAAAATGCTATCATCATGAGTTTTTGTCACATTTTTATATTTTGATGTTGAAATGTCTAATTGAGGGTCTAGAGGCTTTGAATATTGCATTCAATTTTAACCAAGCTATGATGAAACTTCTCCAACATGTCCTGGAATGGGTGCCATGATTGCACGTTGTAATTATGCCAAAAATTAATGAAATTTTCTTGCACATTCTCAAAAAATGTGTCAAACTATTATGCTTTAGATGCTAAAGATGCTAGACTCACTTCTTATATAAATGAGGTGGACTTAAGAAATTAATGGGCAAGGCATTCACACAGACAAGTCCATGGCCAAGCTGATGAGTCATGGATCATTGACTCTAGAGCCTGCAGTCCCTTAACTCCGCAAAGAGTGAGTGGTTCTCTCACTTAGAGAAACGTTACAGTGACGATGTAGAACTATGAGACTCCAGACTTCATCATCATAGGATACATATATATGGGACGTACATAACGTTTTGTATGTTTTAGGATTGAAGAAAAACCTTCTACCTGTTAGTGGCATTACTTAAATAGACAAGAAGGTGTAATTTGATGAAGGGGAATGTGCTATTCGAGACAAGGGTGATGATGTCATATATTACCATCTTCGGAAGGCCTCGCGGGCCTATGAGACAAAGTAAAAATAAAGGATAACTCATGCAAGCCACAATGGGATGAGGCAAAGGGCTTGCTAGGATCCTTGCTGAGTACTATATTTAAAAAGATCAAAAAACTCAAACTAGTACTTAAGATACATAGCTAGGTGCCATGGTTACTCTCCTGTGGGCCGCAAAGTTGTCTCATATTTGTGTTTGTCGGGTCGTCTCTCGATAGGCATGATCCTCGTGATCTCTATATTTGGTGGGCCATATCAAGAGTGATGCCTCGGTTCAAAAAATCCCCTCCGACTAGGGCTCCCGAACCTCCATCGTGCATGCTATCGTGCATGGTCTATATGTCGTTGGCTCCATTGCTCCATGCCGTCTCTTCCCGTTGACCCATGCTGTCCTCATGTTCGCTATCTCCCCCTCTACTCCATTATGTTCCGAGGTTGACTTGAAAGCATAGAAATATGTGACATGTTGGTGTGGATGGTCAACCTAGGTCTCATGTGGCACTGTCACCTCCTGCTATCTGATATGCCACAACATGGTCTCGCTGTGTCACCGCATCTCCATCAAATAGAGGCCAACACAGTACCTAGTCATGAAAGCGGATCAGCCGGGAGAGTGGTCCAAAATTGTGCTCCTTCTGAAAGAGACAATAGTACCGTCCTAGATTAAGCTTGATGATGACTTTCAAAATTTGTCATGAATGATGTGAAAATCTTGGGTTTATGGAGCTGGAGGCGTGGGTTGTATCTAAATTCAATTTGGCTTCAAAATGATTATATTTTGACCTTGACATGATTGTCCTAGCGAGAATCTCTTGGACTTTAGGATAACTCTTTTGTAATTGGATTGGTCGAGTTTTACTAAGTATGGTGATCCAGTTCAATTATTCTAGCTGATTTGTGTAGTTAGGTTCAAAGCTGGCCTATTTTCATTAACCAGGTTTAGTGTTGTTTAACCAAGGTAAAAGTTAACCTCGATGTGGTTAAGCCATATAGAAAACTATTCACTAGGAGATAGAACACTCAGATGTACCAAATAAAAGTATATAAATAGATGTGAAAATCCAAGTATAAAACACGCCAAGAACTGTGCCAACAGGCTTGTGGGCTGCAATCAGGCTGCCACATGGTGGCACTCAGATATCCTCACTGAGTTTATTTTAGGGCAGACATGTAGGCCATCCTGGTCAGCACTTCGGGCTCACAGTTTGCCCAAGTTTAGGGCTGCCCATGGGACTGCCCAGCCATAAGTCCATGTAATTGGGAGAAGGGCTGGGCGAGACCCAGCACAAGGCGCCTGTTTGTAGGACCTTTTATGCTGCCCTGGTGAAGGGAGGATCGTGGAGTCGGCCATCAGGTTGACAGACCCACAGATCCCAGTTGGCAGCTAGTGCAACCTGCAGCGGTTCCACCAAGGAGACACCAGACAAATCTACACCAGTAGAAGAGCCACAGATGGTGCAAGTGAGGAGATCAGGTGAAGTTCTCATGGGCAGATACTGAAGCCGATCCTACAGAGGCCATTGGTGCAGCATAAAGTTGTTGAAGGATTGTGTGAGAGAAAAGGGGTGCACTCACAAGAGAGAAGACCCTACATTTCAGCTAGCTGCACACTAATATAGAATCAGAGATAAGGTTGAGACTTTATGGAAATGTGTGGAAAAGGGTGCCTTTAGTCCCAATAAGACCAATCCACTTGGAACATCTGATAAATGTAGGGCACTAGCACTCAAAGTGCAATCTAGAATGTTTTAAAGCTCACCCAAAACATGCGGGTTCGTACAAAGTGCTTATGATGTACAGAACTAGAATTTGTCAAATAGACTTTACAAATTGGAGATGGCTCTATAGGCCATTATGACAATCAAGGCAGAGTGGTAATTCCACCACAAATGTTGATCCATGAGAACTCCCTTTTGAGTTTGGTAGAATGGGTATAAAAAGATGTTCAAAGAGTGGAGGATTATGCATGCTTCTTCAAAGACCGTGCTATTCTTGCACCATGAAATCTAGAGGTTATTGATGAGATCAATGAACTGGCCTTGAGTGCATTACCCGGTCTTGAAAGAGAATTCCTCAGTGCAGATTCGGTTGTTTCTTCTGAGAATGACAGAATATTGTATCCAATTGAGTACTTGAATAGTTTGAACTTAGGTGGTGGGTGGCTACCCTCCTCATCACTTGCTTCTAAAGATTAATGCTCCTATCATTCTGCTCCGCAATTTGGACCCTCAGCAGGGACTTTGTAATGGTACCAGATTGATATGCAAGCAATTTAACTCAAAGGTGATAGAAGCAGAAAACGTTACAAATACAAACATTAAAGACAGGGTCTTTATTGTGCTAGGATAACAATTATACCAAACTATGCTTCAATTGCCTTTTGACATGAGAAGGAGATAATGTCCTGTGAGGCTAGCTTTTGGTATGTCAATAAATAAGTCACAAGGACAAACATTGAGTGTGTTGGGACTTTAATTGGCCACATAAGTATTCACACATGGACAATTGTACGTTGCTATGTCACGTGTTAGATCACTGATGCAGTGAAAGTGTATGTAAAGCATACTGTGGAACACGAAAGTAGCATAGAAGGTTCAAAAAAAGTCTTCCAACCAATGGTGTCTACAAAGAGATATTGAAAATGGCATGTAGAAGAATATAAATGTAATCTATGCCCAAAAGGTAGAGAACGAGCTATTAATACAGCAGCCTATAAATGCTAGAGACTACATTCATAGATATCTCTGTATCAACAATGAAGTAAGAATTTGAAAGGAGAATGTTTTCAAAGATGTGACATGTGCAATCTAAGTGTGTTTCAATAAGTGTGCATGCTTTGAAGTTGATTGATATTCCTTTCAGAATGACAATTATGTGATTGTGATACAAAGACATAAAGCTAAATAGGAGTTGGATGGAAAATTCCTTTTATTTATCTCTCACATTGTTGATACGCTTGCCGGTAATATTGAATTGATATGTATAAATCTACTTACATTGTGTGGATTTTATGAGAGAGAGAGAGAGAGAGAGGGGGGGGGGGGGGAGAGGGGGAGGGGGAGGGGGGGAGAGGGAGAGGGAGAGGGAGAGGGGGAGATTGATCTTAAAGTCTTGTGTAAATGTTTAGTGTAGCGAGTGTCATATTGGATATCACATGTATATTACTTAGGATATCACATGTATATTACTTAGGATATTACTTAGGATATCACATGTATATTACTTAGGATGGACATGGCAAGGAGATCATTTTCATTTGTTTATGGTGATGGACAAGATATTGAAGGTATTTTTCTCGACGATTTCTATGATATAGGCATCGTTGTTTTCCATAATCTATTTAATATTCATGGCTCAATTGTAGACCCTCCATTTTGGGAAGGACAAGCAACAGCATGTCTAATTATCAAACTATTAGAGAGCACCTATGTTTTACGGTGTATATAGAAACTTACTTTTTATGTAGCTTTTGCGTTTAATTTTAAAAAATTTAAATTATTATTGATACATTCTTTTTGCAAAAGGAATATCTTTATTTCTTAGAACCTAGATTATTGCTATGCTTGTATGGTCAAGACACTTACAAACAACGAGAGAATTTACAATCTAAGTTTGTAAAATATTGCAGATCAGCTTCGTGTACATGTAATGTTTGTAGACTATGAAAAGCTTACTAAGTTAGATTTTCGGTTCAAAGGTACTAGACATTACAAAATTTTTGATTTGCTATCTACAAGCCCATTCAAACGCCATTCGTCTCAAATATTGATCCACCAAGTGAGTTTTGTAAGGTTTTATCTTTTTCCTTTTTTTTACTTCGAAAATCATAACTTGCAATATATAATGTTTTTATCTTAAATACAAATGGAGGTGAGGACTATAGCCTTCCAAGGAGGGATAATCCAGTTGCCCAAAGATTGTTTTAATGCTTTGTTCAAGTGTGTTAAGATTGTCACCACTATATTGGGTTGATGTATATTTATGCCAAGTATAGTGCTTTATTCAAAGAAATGTAAGTGCTTTAGGAGCTCCTACATGGATATATATGGCAAGCACAGTGTGTTCATACATAGGTTGGCAAGTTGAGGACCATGAGGTCCAAAATGGGCTTCAAATACAAGACTAATTTCTACTCACCCCCTGAGGACAAGCCTTTTGTTTTTATGCATGCAAGAATACTCTTACCCGTTAGGGATGGATCATGCCACTAGTAGTTACAAGGTATTAAGTCATTTATAGGAAAACATTTCACTTGGTACTACGCAGACATTCCAACAATCGCCACATAGAAGTCAAATTCATTGTTTTGTAGCAGGCTGAAGGCCACACATGTTTATATGTGTCACACAACGTGCTAATGCAACGTTTTTGTGCCCAAAAAAAATGCAAAAAAGAAGAAGAAGAGAGCCCATCTGCACACATAGTGTGATGCTACCTAGGACACATAGTGTGATGTAATTAACCCTTCCGAACTTGAGCCCATTGCAAAACAACAAAATTGACTTCTAAGTAGCAAAAATAATTCAATTCTTGGCCACTCTCTCATCACATTTTCTCGCACGGGTTAGCATTTTAAGAAGGCCATGTGTTGGCCATACTTTTTTGTGACAAAAAATTGACCATGTCATCACTTCATTCATGAACATTATAGACAACTTTATAGCATGATACTGTAAATTGAAGATGAAATCTCAGAGATCAAAAGGCAATTGATGAAATTTTATAGATAATGTAAAAGTAGAAAAAAAGAATGTATTTCTTAAAAACCATCACATCATAGCCTAAGGTTAAAAAATTTAGGATTCTCTTAGCCTTTTTGGCTAGTGCTGAATTCTTCACCATTAGAGTGACCCACTATATGCAATGTACATGCCACAAGATGGATTTAAAATCCTCCACCATGTGACCCACCTATGTGACCCACCTGTATTTCTTCATGTGCCTCTTGAAGGGCTATCATGGTTGCCTCTTATATACAATGCTCATTTGGGCTAATATCGTCCATCATCTCTCACCACCCTACCATATGAGGCTTTTGGTTGGTGGTGGTGGGTCGAGGGCGATGTGGGCCTACCCCCTAGCACATAAGGAGGATGCTCTGCTTTGATTTTCTTTCTTACTTCAAACTACCTCAAAGCTTTTGCTTCCTTGTGTGCTCCCTTTTATGCTCCCTATATGTGCTACCTCTTTTCCTCCTTGTTGCCTCTTGTTCCTCTTGGCGTGTTTCTTCAACTTCCTCTAGTTTTGTCTTACCTCTTATTCTTCCTCTTCAAGTTTCCTTTGTGCAACCGCCTCTTCCTACTCCCTCCTTGCAACTCCTTGCAACTTATTCTTCCCACCTATGTGTAGCCTCCTCTTTTGTAGCTCTTTTTCTCGTCTTGTCCACCACTACTCTTCTTACTTTATAACTTAATTGTCTAAATATAATATTGATCCATCTACATCTTTACTTTTACCTTGCTTGAGTTTTTGCCACCTTGGACACATTATCAAATATAGACTCATCCATCTTAAGGGGGTTCCTGTTGCATCGTTGTTGCCAACAATAGGGATTGTATTATGGAGGATGGAGTTTTCAGACAAGAGGGTTAGGGTTGTCAAGGATTTCAATTGTGAGGTTAGGACTTGGACTGTCAAGGTTTTCCATCATGAGGTCGGGGTTTGGATTGTTAAGATTCGGGGGCATATGGTTACTATATAGAATATGGTTATCATGGTCACCATTAGGATTTCTATTCGCATTGGAATCTTGGTCTTTAAGGTTTCCCTATACTCGGCCATGCTATCTATGCTAGATCAGGAGTAATGAACTATTCTTGGTGTGCTCTTTGGGGGATTTTTCTTATGAGGGTTACTTGGAGTGTAGTGTTAAAATGAGTAGATTGCTTTGTCCTAGCAATAAAATAAGTGATTTTATACTCACTAAAATGTATTAGCTTTAAAAAGCATAATAATAAGTAAAATAAGTGATATTATACTCACTAGTATTTCATGTGGTTGGCATCATTTAAAGTCCTTAAAGAATTGCATCAAACCCTAAAAATGGTACTTTCATAGGATATCTATCATGCATGTCATAAGAGAGCAATGTGCAGGAGCTCAAGGGCAAGACAGAGAACTAGATGAGAATTAGAGCCCAATTCTTGACATTCCACTTTATCGTGTCCATGTATGTACTCTACATGAAAAATTGAGGATCCTAGAAAAGCTTCTAGTGTTGCACATAATTATGCATAGAATATGCAACCACTTGAGAGGCGTGCATAATGCATATTACCAAATTGGAGGAGAATTTTGCTAAGAGTAGGCTTGCATGGAGGGAATGTGAAATTCACAAAGCATGATTAAATATCCAACCAAACATCAAATTAGCCTAGAAGTTTGTATTGGATCAAAGACAATGTATCTTCTACCTCATCACGTGAATTTTATGAAAGCTATGAAACAAATGTGTTTGCACCACCTACTAAGTGAGGCAAATATTTGGTTTGAAGCATGCAAAGATGTGGGGTTGCACTTGACTCTATTGTTCATCTACTTAAGAAGGAACAACTCTCAGAAGAGGAGTTTACAACCCTTAACAAAAGAATTGATGAGTTCACTATAGATATGGTCGATGCTTGGGGAGCAATGTGCATTGCACCTATATGGTAAACCATGAGTCTAGAAATATTCCTTAAAAATAATCTTACATGTTGCTCATTTTTCTTGTATATAGCATATCATCTATATACATGACATCCTCTATTCTTTGGATGAATATAGGTCATTTGAGCTTTGGAGCACACAAAGAGAAGTCTACTCCAAGAACACAAGGCATGGTGGGGGCATACAATTCATGAAATGTCTAACTCATTCTACAAATCGATGCCATTGTTCAAGCACCACTAAAATATTATTTTTGCACTCTCTTTCTTTTTTACTAGAGAATCATTCTGCATCCACGTATCTTTACTTTGTGCCTCTTGTATCTCCTTTAATAACTCCTCTTGTATCTCCTCTAATAACTCCTCATGTTGGCTCTTCGATAATTCCTACAATTCTTCCTCGTGATGTTTTTTGCCCTTTCAAGCCTTGTTTCATCTATCAGGCTAGCCCTCTCTAAATTATGACCTTTGACAACTTGACATTCATCCAACTTTAATACAACGACAACCATTCCATCACACTTCGAAAAGAAATCATTCATACAATCAGAAGGGCACAAACCATAGATGCACATAGTTAAATTTTACAACTTTTAAGATGTGTTTTTCACCTTTCCATGTCATGCCGTAATATTTTATCTTCAATCATTGCATTATGACCAAGTCTATGTAGAGGTGGTTGAGCTCATCAAATTAAAAAGATATTATTTTTTATAGTGTCATGGAGTCCTCTACATAGTGGTAATCTCCTAGCATGGATCTAACAATAGAATTTATATATTTCGGAGTCCTCTACATAGTGGTTATCTCCCAGCATGGATTTAATAGTAGAATTCATAATTTTGGAGTCCTCTATATAGTGGCAATCTCCTAGCTTGGATTAACTGTTGAATTTGTACATTTTAGAGCCATACTGACACTATAAGACATCGACAACATAGGTCTCAAGATACTCTTCTCAAAGAGGTTAGAGAGATCAAAAAGGCTAGAGGGATGGAGGGCAAGAGGAGAGAGAAAGAGTAGAGGATTAGCAGCTGATGTTTCTCACAGTGCACCTTGCACATGAGTTTTAATGGGAATCAAGAGCATGTGGGAGGGAAAGGGGGCTTATGAGGGTAAAGGTCTAGTGCAGAAAGAAAAGAAAGTATATAAGAAACCAACCATAAGCTTCTTGGACCTCTTCCATGTAGCATAAGACGTTCTATGCCCTGAGGCTCTCCTCTTTAGCTTATCCAAAGTTTCACTTTCAGAGGAGGATAAAGAAGAAGAAGGAGAAGATGCTGATCTCTTTTTCTCCCTTCTTTTCTTAGGGGCCTTTTCGTCTTTCTTGTCCTCATGTCAAGGAGACTTTGACGGTGACCCCTTTTGGGAGGAGAAGTTGGCCGCTGTGGTCGTCGTCTCCTTGGAGCTATATCACGCCTAGAATCACTACGTGATTCTTCCCTTTGATGCTCCACTTGAGTATTCTCCTTTTCTCCCATAGACGTTCTCACCAAGAGGCTTCTTTGGAATTCTCTCTTCTTGGGAGGCTATGAGAATACCTCGCTCCCGGAGTTGTAGTATAATCTCCCCATGAAGAGTAGGATTTTTCCTCGTTTGTTGGAGCTTTGACACAAAAAAGTTGACATAATCAACTGCATTAGAGACATCATCTTGTGTGTGTGCAAGAGTATCTAAGCTAACTCTACTCTCTTCATTATTCTCAGCCATTGTTAAGCAAATTTTTGTGTGGATTTTAGTAGACTTTTTCCAACCCTTAATGTCAACAAAAGCCTTAGAATAGTGGAGAGGATAAATCCCTATCCCACTTATCCACAAGTAATGCACAAATCCCACCTTCGTGAGCAACGTAAGGACCTCTCTTCTTAGAGAAGAAAGAGATGCCTAAGCTCTGATACCAATGTGAGTAGATTTGCCCAATTCTCTAATAACTTTGCATAAAAAATAAAGAAAACTACCAGAAATCATTTAGAAAATCCTTAGAAAATGAGACTTATGTGCATGGGGATCATCCGAACCATTATACTTCGATGCCATACATTTTGCAACTTGAGAAGGATGCAATGGTCTTGGCTCAGCAACAAACCTTCTCATTCCAGGGGCAGCCATAGATGGTTCCTCCCTCATCATAGGTGTTGGAGCTCTATGCACAACTCTATGTTCCTCTCTTATAGGGGCATCTGGTGTTGCTCGCTCTATTGGGTGTGGTATTGATGACCTTGTAACGACCGTATAACCACCTCTTATCATCGAAGGTCTTGGCTGGAAGCTCGCTCTTGCTCCAGGATCTGAAGCCTTTGGTGCTATTGACCTTGTTACTTGTGCTTCTTCTACCTGACTAGGAATTCTAGTTACCTTGTCCATGAAGCTTACTTCTTCTTTGGCAGGCAGCTGAGCAGATATTTGGTCTAAATATATGACAGAAAAAGGTTCTCCCATACAGGTTAGCTTTTCCATGTCTTTCAATCGAGCATGTCTATACTCGTGACCATTAGCATCGACCAATATATGTCTAGTTCGGGTCTCAAACTGATAGGCATACATGTACATCCTCTTAGGATCCATTAATTCTCGTGGATGCACATCTTCCCTCATGTAGTATGTGGATGCGTCTAGACTAGCCAAACGGTATAACCCAAACCTCGGATTGTCCACCACAATTCTGTCTACTTCTTTGATAGAAATGAACTTGACTCTGATGTCATTTTCCAAAGGTGGTCTCTCCAAACCCTCATCTACTTTTTCTTTGGTCTCTATCATTCCCATGGGGTCAACTATAGTCGGAAAGGATGTTGTGATGTAAGCAATTCCCTCGTCATCAAAGTAATAGTCCTCTCTAAAATACACTTCAACTTGTTTCACAAAATCATTCTTTCCCAAGTCTTCTTGCACATAGTGTTGATTATTACTATCTAAGTAAATACGTGCCCCCATTTAGTTGGTATAGGCATACTGCAATAGCATCCTCCGTCTTTATTCGTGAGATCTAGATGTGCCAATGGGCCCCATCTTTCCATGCAAGTCCATGCTCGGAATTTTCTCCATAGAATAGGAATAGTTAATTTCAGACGAGGTGTGCGAAATAACTTCCTCTTGAATCACTGTCAAGTGTTCAATCTTTGCTTGAATGACACTTTCTTCTATAGACACCTAACTTACTTGGTCTCTAGACAAGTTTCCCCCTGACCTTAAGTACATGAACAAGTATAATTACAGAAACCCAACCTGTTACCTGAATTCCTGTTGGTATACTGCTTTTAACCTTCAATCCTCAGCTTAACACAATTGCTTGACTCCTTATCTGCAAAGAATCAATTCAACCACTATACAGCTTACGGAGTTTAGTCAGTAATCTTTTGCAAGTATCTGGACTGACTTGTCCAAATCACTGTGTTATATACACTTCTAGAGTCTTGTGAGTCTAACTATACTCAAACACTGCATGCAATAGTACAAAAAATTCCTGCCACTTAGACAGCTGAAACTCCTAGTTTGAACAACTCTAGATGTCTAAATAGCTTCTTTTGGTAGTTTCAGAGTATCAAATGACAAGTGTTTTGGTTGTCCCAAGTTCTATGTATCCAACTTCTTTTGTTAAGTGATCTCTGTGCTTCTAAACCCTAGATATGTACACACTTCAAGTCTCAAGTGATTTTGAACAATTTTGTACAGTGTCAAGAAAAAATCGTGATTTGTTAACAAAAAATGCCCGGTCCTACGTCCAATTTTAATTCTGACTTGATACTTGCTTTCTGCGCATGTGGTTCTCGTATGAGCCCTCGTCCCCTTTTTCTGCCGTGAACCCTTGACGTCCACGTAGTCACAGATCCTGTAGCAGCAGCTGGTCATGGCTTCCCCCGATCTCTTCGATGCCTACTTCAGGCGCGCAGACGTTGATCGCGATGGCCGCATTAGCGAAGAGGATGCCGTCTCCTTCTTGCAGGGAGCCAACCTTCATCGCGAGGTCATTGCCAAGGTATTTCCTTTCCTATTCCGCTAGGATCTGATTTCTGATCCTCCACAGTCATAGTCATATGGTAGGACGCAGTATTATACTTGCTGGTTTGAAATTCAGTTGTGGCAGAAATTTTTATGGTTTGATGGAAAAATCCGTTTGCATTTTGATAATCATTCAGAACGGATGTGTTATTTTCTCGGGATGCATGCAAATTGATAGAAGCGAAGTGCAGGCACTTAAAATGATGCTCTCTCTTTGCAATATGATCATCACTCAGCAAGGATGACTCGCTTTGGTATTTTTTTCTGGATGCATGCAAGGCGATGGGTGTGCAGGCACATAAATAATGCTTCCTTGTCTGCTTGGCTGATATTGTCAACACGTCTCTAATCTTTATCATTTGGCCACACGAATGTGTGCACATTGACGTGCAATAACACAGACAAAGCTCAACCCATCACATAGTGGCAATGAGGTTTCCTCACTCAGATCAATCCTGTAGTGCACCTTTGTAGAGCATGTTACAGGCATGAATATGGTAAAGTTTGCTCCATTTCAGCTATCTTATTTGGTTACATCAACAAGCACCCAATAATGCACTTGATATAACAACCAGTCATTTATTCAGAATGTTGCACAAATAGCTAGCTGCTAGAATGCACCAAGCATTGTTGAACAGATATGAATTTGGCTTGTGCGCTGTTTGTACAAACTTATTACCTTGCTCCTCATGGCATGGGTCTTTCTTGCTTACTACTCAGTGTCTCATGTATACCACAGATTTGGCAGTATGCAGATAAAGGGCAAAGGGGATATCTTTCTCGGGCTGAATTTTACAAGGCACTGCAGCTTGTGACAGTCGCACAAAGTGGAAGGGAGCTCACCCCCACTCTTGTGAACAAAGCATTGAGTGAACCCACTGTATCAAAAATTCCTGCCCCGCAAATCCAATTGGCACCAATTTTTACCTCAGCAAGCCCGCAAGCAGGTGGATCAGGAAGCCCTGTTTGGCCCCCAACTGTTCCAGCACAACAACCGTATCCAGTTGTTTCTTTACCACAAGGACTTAGACCAACCATGTCCACACCAGTACCTAGAGCTTCAATACCATCAACACCTTCTTCCACATCAGGAATTGTTTCATCTGATTGGCCAACTAAGAAGTCATCATCTTGGCCGGGTCCAGGTTCTATCAACAACCCCACTGGCCAGCATTCCCAGACAAGGGCAGTTCTTCTAAACCAAGGTTTTCAAGGTGGCTCACTTACAGGAATTAAACCTGGTGCTTCTCCTAAGGCAGCAGTGGATCCCAATCTTTTTGGAGGGGATGTCTTCACAGCAGTGCCCGTTAAGCCACAAGTTCCACAGCACAGTTTGACAATGCCCAATCAGATACCTCCACCAAGGGCACTGCAAACAGCTGGTCAACCAGACATAGCCTCACTTGAAGTCATTTCTACACCTTCTACACCAACAACATCATCAAGACAGTCCCAAGGAGGAGCAGGTCAAGCAGAACATGAGTTTACAGCTCCTGCTGTAGTAGATGGAACGAAAGCATGGCCTAAAATGAATGTTGCCAATGTGCATCGCTATACCAAAATCTTTTCTGAAGTGGATACAAATAAAATCAATGGTAAAATCCGTGCTTTTCCCAGATTTATTTGTCTTGTGACTATTGTACTTTCATGCTTTATTGATAAGACTAGCATACAATTTAATTTGGATACAGATACATCAGATGATAGCATGGATAGTCTTGACTATCCACAAGATGAAGAAGCCCTATCACAAAATTTTGAAGAAATGGCTTGGGAGCCATCTGATGAAGACGAAAAAGTGTGTTCGGATCCCATGCTCCCCACGTCCCCTACTAAGTTGAATTTCTCCAAGGTGTACCCTGTAGGGTTTGTAGATGGCTCTTCTTTTGTTGCAATACCTTCAGATCTGAAAGTAGATGATAACAGCCCGTCTAAGATTCTAAGTATGAAGCCAAAGATACTTGACACAGCAGTCAGCTCTACAGTCAGATTAAGGATTCGCTGCAAGGATGGATCTACAGTCAAAACGTCCTACGCAACAGGGTTTTCAGCATCGCCCACTTTAATTGTGTCAGCAAGGCATGTTGTTGACAAGGAAGGCGAGATTGAAATCAAGGTATGCAGAGGAATGGTAGTAATGTCTAGCTTTTTTGATACACATGCGGGTTTTGAGGGCCTTGATCCAAGCTTCACAGAAAAATCAAGATCAAAAGAGAGAGACACTCATGGGCTTTTTCTAAATGGATCAGATCTTTGCTTCTTCAAGATAGAGAAGAATATGCCAAGCTTTTTACTGCCATGTTCTCCAACATTCATTACAAATAAGCAAGTTGTTGCTATCTCATTCCCCGCAATCAATAACTTTCTAGAAAATGCTAGAAAAGAGCTAGTGGAGGGAACCAGTGAAAGCAATGCAATTTGGAAGCAATACACACCTACCATACAGGGAGTGTACAACAATTTGCTTGCCAAACATGCAGCAAATAATCAGATGAGATTAACGAAAGCAAAAAGAGTGCTTTCAATCATTGATACAGTGGAGAGAGAGGTTAAGAGAGAGCTCTATTTAGAGCTTAAGAAGACATTTGCGGCCACTAACACAGGTAATGTGGCATGTAGTGTGGGTCAGATACTTTGCTTTAATAGCAGGTATTTAGGGACTTCTTGCTCAACATTAGCTGGAAGTTCAGGAGCCCCTATTATCCCCTTATCTCTTCCTAATCATTTTGTGGGTGTCCAAAAAGGGGGTTGTGTTGGAAGAGACATGAATGTGGTTACTTCTTCAGATAATATTGACTTTGTGAAGATGTATGTAACTACTGTACTGCCAACTTTGCCCCTGCCAGATGATAGTTTTTGGTCGAACGGAAGTTGGGATGGTTTTCGGAATTGGCTTGAATTACACCAATCCCAGATTCCACAATCATCTGTATGGATCATGACCAAGGCTCCTAAAGAAAGGAGGTCGTCCAAAAGAAAAGCTCTCTGGCCACCATAGGTTTCACAAATGTGGAAACTCAGCTAGGTATAACCAGAGAAAGTAAACGTGAGTAATGGAGCTTTACTTTGATAGGTCTGCAGATTGCTACAGGACTTCATGACAGGTTTGTAGCAACATCCAGGTTTAATACAAGTCCTACTCGGACCAGTTTCCATCGTCCTATGTTAATGTGAAGAATACATAACATTTTGTTTAGGCAAGACAGGAAGGATATAGTCCACATGCTGGTCAAGCTCCAGCAATATCCAGTTTTGATATGTTAATGTGAAGAATACATAACATTTTGTTTAGGCAAGACAGGAAGGATATAGTCCACATGCTGGTCAAGCTCCAGCAATATCCAGTTTTGATACAAGTGCGAATGGGATGAGTTTCTGATGCTTATGTTGAAGTACACAGTACACAACATTTTTGTGCAAGAATTACAGGAAGAATAACACCTCATGCAAGGTCAAGCTTCGACTGCTCAATGTCCTAGCTTAAACAGTACCCAAAGTTTTGTACATGCAATACATGAAGAATCAGAACTGTAGTTTAAGTTTCATGCATAGCCTTTGTGAGGAGTTACTGCTTTATTTGATGCTAGTATGGAAACGCTTCATGCTGATTGTGTTCTCTCTTACTTCTTTTGGTGATAGTATACAGATAGAGGTAAAGTGATCATTAACTAGATTTGATTATTAAGTTCAATGCTACACGGGGATGGTGAAAATTTAGTAGATAGACAAAAGTTAAGAACAAGGTGTGTCAATTGCTGGGGTGCTCGTTAGCATTGGCATGGACAGTAAGTTTTGCTCTGTTTTTTCTGAATAAGTCAGTGTGTGTTCGCGTGCATAATTGGGCATAATGGGGCATGTGGCTTAAATTGTGTTAGCCACCTTCATGCTGCAGAGTCCAGACTAAAGTGCATGTTAGAGCTCTAGTTGGGGTGGCCATCTTTCTACTGCAAGAGGCAACCGTGATGCTAATTTTGGACCCTAGAGTGTAAATTGTTCTTTGCAAACTCTTTCGGTTCATTCTCGATCCCTTATTCAATTACACGCACAAGTAGGCTTGATCAACATGCAGATTTCGGCAGTGCTGATGCCGCTTCGAGAAGGAGGTGACTTCGGCTAAGATATCTCTTCCCAATATTAATGTCCAAGAGTCTCCAGGTTGCCACTGTGGCTCAAGAGAGCAGTTCTTCAATACCAGCGCCTGTGTATATGGACCTTTTGTCGGGCAAGGATGTAGAGCTAATACCCAGGTCATCTTTATTCAGGCAGGGTTGGTCCGTATAGAGTGACATGAAAGCCTCTTGGTAGTAGACACCCTATAGCTTTACTGTTGACTGCTTTTTGGTCTCCACCTGTTCACTGCTGGGACTGCTGTGTGACCTCACCTTTGTGCGAGCCAATCTTGTGGCGACCTAGTAGTTGGGTACTGCAGACAAGCTAACCAGGCCGTCACTGTCTGTGACAGAAGACCCTGTGATGCCCAGCTCATGTACTGCTTTAATGGGCGAACAACCCAACCGTTGGGACATACTACCCCCCAGGTAGCGAAGAGCCGAAGCGAGGTGCCAAACCTTTTGTCGGTGTAAGCTGATCAACCTGTTATCCCTCGCTGTACAGCTCGTCACCCGTACAACTGTACAACGCGCCAGCCCATACATATGTACTATCCTGCACTGTACATCCATACTGTCCCACGCCGTACAGCCGTACTGAAGTACCGTCGTACATTCTGTGCATCGAGCATCGTACAGATTCCGTACAGTCGTCGTATGATTCCGTACAGCCGATACATGTGTCGTACGGCATCATATTGTTGTCGTGCACTGTGCCGTACATCCGTACAAAAGGTGGTTGATGTAGGAGGGATGGACTGAGGCTCAGTCCCTTGTCAACGGGCCACCCGTTACAGGCATGGGGGGTGGGGTGGGTGGGGTATGCGACATGCGCGCAAGGGGGGGGGGGGGGGGGCATGGGGAGTGGGAGGGGGGGGGGGCGGGGGGGCATGGGGGGTGGGGGTGGGGAGGGTACGCGACATGCGCGCAAGGGGGGGGGGGGGGGGCATGGGGAGTGGGAGGGGGGGGGGGCTATTTAAAATGTGAAAATGAATTTTTTTTTTTTAAATAGAGCTTTTTTTATTAAATAAAAAAACGTTCATAGGAATATTTATAAAATATTTATAAATTTGAAATGCATTTGTAATTTTTTTTAAAATTTTTGAATTACGACATTTATAATTTAAAATGTGAAAATTTTAAATTTAAAAAACGTTTAATGAGGTATTTTTTATTCAAAATGTGAAAATGTAAAAATTCTGTTTTTTTAATGTAGCATTTTCTTTTTGGTAGAATTTAATTAAATTTTAGTTTATAAGAAAAATTATAAAAAATTTCTAAATTTCAAATGCATTTTAATGTTTTTTTGAAATTTATGAATTACGACATTTTTTATTTAAAATGTGAAAATGAATTTTTTTTAAAAAAAATAGAGCTTTTTTTATTAAATAAAAAACGTTCATAGGAATATTTATAAAATATTTATAAATTTGAAATGCATTTGTAAATTTTTTTTAAATTTTTGAATTACATTTATAATTTAAAATGTGAAAATTTTAAATTTAAAAAACGTTTAATGAGGCATTTTTTATTCAAAATGTGAAAATGTAAAAATTCTGTTTTTTAAAATCATGTTTGAAAAAAAAGAGATTAAAGTTATTTTTTTAATTAGAGCTATTTTTAATTAAATAAAAAAACGTTTAAATTTTAGTTCACAGGAATAATTATAAAATATTTTTAAAGTTAAAATGCATTTAAAAGTTTTTTTTAAATTTTTGAATTACGACATTTTTAATTCAAAATGTGAAAATGTAAAAATTTTGTTTTTTAAAATCATCTTTGAAAAAAAAGAGATTTAAGTTATTTTTTAAAAAAACGTTTAAATTTTAGTTCATAGGAATAATTATAAAATATTTCAAATTTCAAATGCATTTTAAATTTTTATTTAAAATGTGAAAATGTAAAAATTAGGTTTTTAAAAATCATCTTTGGAAAAAAAGAGATTGAGCTATTTTTTTTGAAATAAAAAACGTTTAAATCTTAGTTTATAGGAATAATTATAAAATATTTTTAAAATTGAAATGCAGTTGAAAGTTTTTTTTAATTATTTTTGGAATTACGTAATTATTTATTTAAAATGTGAAAATGTAAATATTTTGTTTTTAAAATCATCTTTAAAAAAAGAGAGATTAAAGTTATTTTTTAAATTAGTGCTATTTTTATTTAAATAAAGAAACGTTTAAATTTTAGTTTATAGGAATAATTATAAAATATTTCTAAATTTGAAATGCATTTTAAAGTTTTTTTAATTATTTTTGGAATTACGTAATTTTTTATTTAAAGCCTGAAAATGTATATATTTTGTTTTTTGAAATCATCTTTTAAAAAAAAGAGATTAAAGATATTTTTTTTATTAGTGTTATTTATATTTAAATAAAAAGACGTTTAAATTTTATTTTTAAAAATGATCTTTTAAAAAAAAGAAAATAAGAGTTTAAGTTAGTATTTAAATGTCAAAAAGTATATAATTTGTTTTTTAAAATAATCTATTTAAAAAAATTTATAAGTGAAGTTTACAAATTACTGAAGTTTTGAATTTAATATAACGTTTAAATTTTGTTTTTAGAATTCAGTGGTATCAAGAACAAGAAAATAAGAATTTTGTTAAAATAAGAAAATAATGTATTAAAAACAAGAAAACAAGAAAACAAGAACAAGAAAAAGAGAGATTAAAGTAGGTTCTATGTTATCTTTGAAATTGGTGCTATTTTTATTTAAATAAAAAAACGTTTAAATTTTAGTCTTCAAAACCATCTTTTAAAAAATCATCGTTTATGTGGAATATTATAGATTATATAGTTGGTTAAGAGTTGTTTCATAATTTAGGTAGAGTAAGTAGGCTGTATAAAACACCACATGGGCATTATCCCTAAAACACCACACCACATGGGCAAAGACCCCAACACTAGAGTGGTTAGATGCATAAGCATATGGCTAATTGGATCTTGTAAATGCACCAGCGCATCGAAAACACATACGTAATTTTTATGATTGTCCAAAGGTCTCCTCTCTCCCCAAGCATGGGAACCAAGTGATGATCTATAGGAATGGCCACTAGTTGAGGTGGATTGCCCAACCAAAATAGATAATATTGAAAAGGCTTAATTATTTTCTCAAAGTTCTCGTTTTAAAAGGTCTGTAGTGTGAACCCGCTCTCTTTTTTAATGTGTAGTCCGAGAAATACTAGATGCGCCTTGCTTGTGTATCGTTCAAAGTAATGTATTAGGTATCCTTCTATCTCCTCCATATCTATTGCAAACCCAAGGCAGTAAAGCATTCAAAGAAGGTCTTATTAACCAAACCTCTCCACTATCTGTCCTTAGTATAGGGGCCATAAGTGGACAATGTGGTCCTTACACCACATGTGGAAAAGTTTCATATTGGATAAAAAGTGAAAAAAGGGAAACATATAAGGAAAAAATATTTGAGACATCTAAGTTTAAAAATGCAACAACTAGAGTTTGAAAAAATTCTAATCAAAATTAAGAATTATTAATAATATTGATTAATATTGAGCCACACATTTGGCCCATCTACCGGTAGGTGCATAGGATGATCCCAACGACATCCTACCTCATCAAGGAGTACATACGCATAGTTTTCATTACGTAAATAGATTATAAGTCATATTGAATAGAATATTATTTTCATTACCCAAATAGAATATTAATTTCCATGTGTTTTTTTTGTGCATGCGCCAGCCAGCGCACAGGTTCTAGCACCACTATTCGTATGCAGATAGAGATGCTGAGAGCTGAGATGAGGGCACTGCAGGATGCTAGGGCACCCCCTCACTTGGTTGCGAGTCTAGATTCAGTTATTGAGGCTCTGGGTCGATTGGACACAGTTGAGGACGTTGTGGATAGCTTTCAGGCACAGGCTGAGGCGGAGATCACTGGTGGTGGCTTGGATTGGAGAGCCATTCGACAGTTGTTTGAGCGTGAGTCACATCACAGGCAGGCCTTGGAGGATATGTTTTGGGATGGTCACACCGAGGCGATGCGACCACGATCAGGGCTCCCCTTGCATATTTTACGTTGTAGGCACTCCATCATAGCAGCACACATTTATCCGAGATATCTTGCTGCGAATGGTGGTCGATTGCCTCACAACCGTCAGATAGCCAGGTCGTTTGCCATGCAACTATACACTGAGTTTGTGCTTGGTCATCGGGTGGACTACCTTAGTACCCGTCCAGGATCAGGAGCGAGATGTGGTAGGATGGGGCGTCAGGAGCGTCAGATTGCAGGTGTTCGGCGTCGACGTGAGGCACCAGAGTTGCACACCATCCCTGCACCGGCATTGCGAGCGGTGGGAGGACAGATTAGGGGGGATGTTCATTTAGTGGCATCATCCTTGCAGCACATGGTCTCTGCCCTATCGAGATCTATTGCGATTCCACCTCCCCCACCTCGATCATCGATGGAGCCTCCCACATCTACACCACCTCCCACATCTACACCGCCTCAGCACGAGTTGGAGGCTCGAGACACACGGATTGCAGAGTTGGAGGCATTGTTGGCCGAGAGTCTAGGGACGAGGTTAGTTATTTTGATTATGTTAGTTTATTTTTTTGTAGCGTGTTTTGAACTGAAGTTTTTTGGTTAATTCTCACCATGTACGCGACATGTTTGCATTGCAGGCACATCTATTGCGTCAGGAGATGGAGTCTCGCGTACGACTGTTGCAGACAGATTTGGAGGAGCAGAGGATTCAGACATGCATAGCATACCATCGTGCAGAGCACTATATTTTGCAGTTGAGGCATATTAGTCGTGATCCATCTCGCCATAGGATCGACCCCAGCGTGGCCCTATACCCCGCTCCTCCTGTAGATGTGCCGACTAGGACACCCATAGACGCAGCAGTCATAGCCAGGCTTCCTACTGCCACTTGTGTCCTTTGCCACGAGGAGTTTGACACCGTAGGGTGGTTTGGACTAGGGTGCGGCCACATCGCACATCTCCATTGCATGACCCGCCACACATGGTGGCACGATCAGTGTGCCCTGTATGCTTTGCTGACATTGATGTGGCGACATACAGAGGACTAGGCATGGATGATCTATATCCTGGTCGTCGTCAGGCCGTTGATCCATTCGCCCGCGTAGTCTTGACAGAGCACTACAGGGAGGAGGCACAGACAGCGTTGCTGATGCAGGAGGGTGCTGATACATCGGTGGTTGCAGCATGCGTTCCACGACGCTTTTCGTATGGTGATTTCATGCCAGGTGACGAGGCACGAGCAGAGGAGGCACGCCGGATTGAGTGAGAGGCAGAGCTGCAGACATCATTGCAGCAGTGGGTGGAGCAGCAGCAGCTAGGGCGGGGCCGAGACCAGCGTCTTCTACACGTAGAGACGATTACTCGCGCTGGATTTGAGGCACGAGTATTCGCAGATGCATGGCTATGGGAGCTGAGACGCGCGTACATAGAGGAGGCGAGGGAGGCAGAGATGGCAGCGGTGGCGCGTGCAGCATGCCCTCCTCTTCATCAGGATGAGGCTGGCCCATCTCATGCAGGTGATGAGGCTGGCCCATCTGAGCCGGCTTTGCCTGAGGGCACACAGCGGACAGTTGGGCAGCGGGTCATACAGGAGCCACATCAGCGTTCCACTAGAGAATCATATGTAGAGCTATCAGATTCGGATTCAGATTGATTGTTTAGGCTTCACACGTTTCTTGTATAGGGATGCACTTCTGCAGCATGATGATGATGATGTACAGATTCATTTTGGTACTTTCATGATATTGTTCCCACTTTTATGATGTATGAGCATTTTCGTACTTTCATGATGTTCTTCACACTTTGTTTATCTCAGTTTATAGTTTGTTTAAATGTAACATAAACATTTAAAATTAGGAGTATGATTTTGAATTTCGAATATCTCAATTCACACATCTAATACATAAGGTATTTAAAAAAGAATGCCATGTGAAGTAATTGTAAACATTATGCATTGAAAAAGTGTTCAAGTTCCAACTTTATCATTTTGAATATCATATTGAATTTCGTATATATCAATGCTTGCAATTATTACACTAAACCTAAGAGCCGTGCGAAGTTTCATCCCCATGTGCGTATTTAAAATTAAGAGTATGATTTTGAATTTCAAATATCTCAATTCACACATCTAATACATAATGTATTTTAAAAATAATGCCGTGTGTCGTAATTGTAAACATTAAGCATTGAAAAGGTGCTTGCAAAAATGTATGCATTATACCTTCCACGTGGCGCAAACCAGATCAGTTGGAGACCAAATCTTGCGTGGATGTACGTCTAGGGTAGCCTAAGAGGCGTGTGAAGTTTTGTCCCCAACAGGGTTTAGGATTTAGGGTTCAGGGTTTAGGGTTTAGGGTTTAGTCGTGCTAGTAGGGATTGCTTCTACGTGGCGCAAACCAAATCAGTTGGAGACCAAATCTTGCGTGGATGTACGTCTAGGGTAGCCCAAGAGGCGTGTGAAGTTTCGTCCCCAACAGGGTTCAGGATTTAGGGTTCAGGGTTTAGGGTTAAGGGTTTAGTCGTGCTAGTAGGGATTGCTTCTACGTGGCGCAAACCAAATCAGTTGGAGACCAAATCTTGCGTGGATGTACGTCTAGGGTAGCCCAAGAGGCATGTGAAGTTTCGTCCCCAACAGGGTTTAGGGTTTAGGGTTTAGGGTTTAGGGTTTAGTCGTGCTAGTAGGGATTGCTTCTACGTGGCGCAAACCAAATCAGTTGGAGACCAAATCTTGCATGGATGTACGTCTAGGGTAACCTAAGAGGCGTGTGAAGTTTCGTCCCCAACAGGGTTTAGGATTTAGGGTTCAGGGTTTAGGGTTTAGGGTTTAGTCGTGCTAGTAGGGATTGTAAAAATGTACGCATTTGTCCTTCCACGTGGTGCATACCAAATCAGTTGGAGACCAAATCTTGCGTGGATGTACGTCTAGGGTAGCCTAAGAGGCGTGTGAAGTTTCGTCCCCAACAGGGTTTAGGATTTAGGGTTCAGGGTTTAGGGTTTAGGGTTTAGTCGTGCTAGTAGGGATTGTAAAAATGTACGCATTTGTCCTTCCACGTGGCGCATACCAAATCAGTTGGAGACCAAATCTTGCGTGGATGTACGTCTACGGCAGCCTAAGAGCCGTGCAAAGTTTAATCTCCAACAGATAAGTCCACGTGCATATTTCGTTAGTACGTGCGCCATTTTTCACACGTAGTCGTGCTAGTAGGGATTGTAAAAATGTACGCATTTGTCCTTCCACGTGGCGCATACCAAATCAGTTGGAGACCAAATCTTGCGTGGATGTACGTCTAGGGTAGCCTAAGAGCCGTGTGAAGTTTCATCCCCAACAGATAAGTCCACGTGCATATTTCATTAGTATGTGTGCCATTTTTCATACGTAGTTGTGGTAGTAGGGATTGTAAAAATGTACGCAGCTGTCCTTCCACGTGGCGCATACCAAATCAGTTGGGCACCAAATCTTGCGTGGATGTACGTCTACGGTAGCCTAAGAGCCGTGCAAAGTTTAATCTCCAACAGATAAGTCCACATGCATATTTGGTTAGTACGTGCGCCATTTTTCACACGTAGTCGTGCTAGTAGGGATTGTAAAAATGTACGCATTATACCTTCCACATGGCGCATACCAAATAAGTTGGAGACCAAATCTTGCGTGGATGTATGTCTAGGGTGGCCTAAGATTCATGCGAAGTTTCATTCCCAACAGATAAGTCCACACACGTATTTCGTTAGTACATGCGCCATAGCTCATACGTAGTCGTGCTAGTAGGGATTGTAAAAATGTACGCATTGTACCTTCCACGTGGCGCATACCAAATCAGTTCAGACCAAATCTTGCGTGGATGTATGTCTAGGGTGGCCTAAGAGTCGTGCGAAGTTTCATCCCCAACAAGTAAGTCCACACGCGTATTTCGTTAGTACGTGCGCGAATTTTCTTAGTCACGTTTTTAAAATGTCCTAAAGCACAAAACAAATTACAACATTACTACTAATAAACAATTTTTTGTTTTACAAACACAACAAATCCCATTGAGAAGACATCGGACATCATGTAAAAAATAGAATCTAATACAATGATGTGTATGAACGTGTATACAGCCATCATAGTGAAATACAAAATATGAGTCCATGAAAATTACAATGGTACGGTCACACAGTGAGCCTATACATATCGAATACAAAAAAGTGTAATCAACTAGTGATACCCAATAAAAATCAATCTAATCAACTGATGATCCCAAAAAATATGATATGTAATGTGCTACTCCTCAGGATCAGCTCTCATGCCAATAGTTGCAAGTATGCTCTCGTGATCCGCCACTGCAAGGCGCCATCGTGGAGTGGACGTCGCCTTGCGAGTGCGAACACGACTCAAAGTAATCTTGATCCCAACAACAAGATGAGAATACATGTATGCCTCCTGATCCGCCATGTACTCCTGGAACTCAATATACCGACCACGCCTCTGTATCTGCTGAAAATAGTGGCCACCTACGATCATGCTATGAGCATTAAAGTGCATCCCATGCCCATCCACTGTATCCTCATTCAGCACACTCTTCAGCATAGAGCATCGCAACAAGTAATAATCCACACCCTCCTCATTGCCCTCCGAAGCAATAACCGCGAAGATATCACCAATACGCAAAATATCTGTAAGCTGGTCATAATCTCTAGAGGAACTGAATCCCGCATCCTGATCATCATGTACCTCCTCCCAAGGCTGGAAGGGAGAAAGCACTCGCCGTACCCATGGATCGGCCCATGGTATCATGGAGCACCCTCCCCAATCATCATCAATGCATGCAGAGCAAAAACATGCAAACCGTCGAGAAAAGATCGCGGGGTGAGACTTACCTACGCTCCTGATGGAATGGAAATCAAGAGTGCCAGGCACGGAACGACAATCAAAAGGCCTAGACCGATCAAGACTCCCAATGTCCACGCACCAAAAATACCGGCTCACCACCCTATCGTCACGCGACTGAAACGAGGAGGTAGCACTAGTGGATAAGTGCTGGCTGCACCACCGCACCACATCATGTGCATCCTTGAAGCGATCGGCACTGTGACGCAACTGGTATCGACGCAAAGCACGCTTCACGCAAGCACCTGCACCATCGTGCTCGATCGGATATGCTTTGCATGGTCGATCGAGCATTAAATACCATTTTTGCCTTGGTGTCATGCACATCCGTAAAAAAACACACTGCTGGTAGTTTCGCCAACGAAACCCCTTTGAAGTAGTTCGCTCAAATTTAAGAATCATCCAAGAGATGATGCAGTGGATGCTTGAGCGGTTCTCTCGAACTTTTCCAGGCCTCATTAGTTCTTATAATCAAACACGTAACTGAGGTCAGTTGCAATCCAAGCAAGAGGGATGTTATGGAAATTATATTTTTGATATATCTTACTTAGGATATTATTAATTTAGTCAAGTGTGACTATGGCAAAGTACTCCATAGGAGTGCACCAAACATGGTGGGGGTCCTAGTGGGATACTTTGTGTGGTTAGTTGGGGATGCTTGACTACCTTGTGGTTTGCCATGCTAAATGGTTGGTATCATGGGTGATTCCAGGTTAATACTGATATCGCTAGTGTTATTGGTATTGTGCTTTGAGCGTGGTTATGTTGGGATCGATTGATTCGGTGATTCCTTCAATCAATTGTTAATAAGTAATGTAATTGGCGGTTTGAGGACAGGTGATAGAACTCATAGTGAGGATTGGAGTTAGTGCGAGGGTACTGATCGAGGTGTTGCACATTGCATTATTTATGGCCATGGGCCAATTTTATATTTCTTTATTATTGCAAGTTTGAGCAATATATTGTGGAGTGGACATAATTCAATTTTGGGCTCAAAGATGGCTATGTAAAGCAAATCCCTCATTTTGGAAGAGAGGGATAATTTTGGCTCATTGTGCTTTTATGAAATATCATAAATACTCTAGATGAGGAAGTGTGAGCCATTGATCTAGGGTGAGGGAGATTGTACCCAGTCTGCTCTTGCTTTCGTGGTGTGGTTTGTGTTCTTCTTCTCCAATTGATTAAGTGGTGAACTTTGTGTGGAAGAGTTTACCTTTTTTGGTTTCAAGTATACATGATTGTTTTTTAGAAATACTCCCATCTTGGATTCTAGAAAACCTACTAGCCCATATTGAGGCGAAGTAGGCTTGCCACTTAAGATTGAGTGAGTCTATCACTTCCTTATTCTTCTCAGAGAAGACTATACTAGTAATGCGACATCCATATAAACTTCTTGACAAAGGTATACAATCTTTCTTTGATCCAAGCAAGTGTATTTTTGTCCCAAATTGCATCATCACATGAATGAGTCTTACATGAAATCCATGGAGATTAAATGATATTATGAGTTACTCATCCAATTTACATTTTTGATTACCTTTGTCCCAAAGGTCTCCTCGTGTCCTCACTCCCTTTTTGTTTAATCTCAATGTACCCTTGATGTCCTGGTCTCTTAACACACTGTCTCTTAACACACTGCCATCCTTGATAATTGAGCACCATAAGGGGCCTATCTTCATAGAGGAACCTTTCCACAATCTAGGGTTTGAGGGACTCCTACGATCTCCACCATAACTTTAATCCTTTATTGGAACATTGTTCTTTGCCAAAGAGGGAGGCAACTTCAAGGTAGCAATTCTATGACTTACGTCTCAAGGGTCTCGTATAACAAGATGTTTCATGAGAACATAAACCCATAATCTAGCACTTCTATGCAGTCAGTGCGAGGTCTGCTAGAGCATTTCGAGTCTTAAAATAGGCTTCTCGTAATGGAAAGATTCTGTCTGCTGCAGATCACTGCACTGAAATGGCTGCACGAGAAAATGAGGACCTCCGGATTCGGAAAGCCTGATCAATGACAGACTTTTCAAAGCTTTCTTCAACAGCTTCAACACGGCAATCCATATAGGAATCATGTTGTGAAATACTGGGAACACTGGCCTTCCCATGATCTTCCAGATTCCGTTCAAGATTATCAATCTGAGATCAATCACGATGAATCAATCCACTTCTGTACTGCTTATCTTCTTGATTGAATTCCGTCGATCGATTCTAAAGATCACTTCCGACACGATCATGTAGGTGGCTACGTCTCCCACTCTCTGATCATTTGCCTTAAACATGCATTTTTCGAGCAGATGATGCAATGGCTGCCTTGTTGCCCCTAGCCTCCCTTGATATGCTTGGTGGTGCAATGGTGATTGGGGAGGTTGTTTGATCTCTCTCTCATTCCACTATCTGGTTCAGTCTGCCCCTTGCCAATTCATAAGTGCTCGATTTGTTCTCGGCATCCAACCGATGATGTGCAGTGAAGAGGATGAAACAGAGAAGGTTAGAGACAAGGAAGCCCGTGTTAAGAGAAGCGGGAAAAGCTATGGGAGAGAGGAGGAAGGAGGTAGCTGCCACAAGTCCATGATACTATGCAAATCTAAACTTCTATACTGCATAAAGATGTCTTACAAGGTTATATATACGCAACCCCATGTGTAATTTACACTTGGTCTTTACATGTGGGACATGCCCATTTCTACCACTCTTGAATACACAGTACCCCTAATGCAATTTACATCCTCAACACCCGAGCACAAAAGAAAAAAGTGCTACACGCACAAAAAATCGTAGACTTTGATACTTCTATGAGCATGGCTATAAAGAACTAGAACAAAACTATAAAAACTTGGGAGCAAGTTATATATTACTTCCCCCTCTTAAGTTTCAAGAGGTTTTAGGCAGATGCTAAGTTGAGTTTTGAAGTAGCAGACCTTGTTAACGTGACCCAATGATAACAAAATTTGAGTCAAGTTTAGCACATGCAAAACATCTTTTATGACCTTTTCACTTGAAAGACTTTCAGTTAGAATTTGAGCTATTGCTTACACCCTGCATGGATGCCCATGAGCTATGAACAAATGCTCTTTTGAATTTTGATTCTTTTCTAAAGTTGAAAACCATACTTTGCGGCTTGTCATGTGTGCTCTTGCACCTGAGTCTACAAATCATTTTGGTGCTTTAGATTGATCAAGTTTACAATTGCCTTGAATGGTAAGAAAACATTATGAGATTTATCCGTCAATCATCATGCTGGACATAATTGCCTAATTGTTTGGAGCTATGTCCTGAAGACTAATCTTGTTCCTTTTGTGGCACTTTAATTGCCAATATTTAGGAATAGTAGCGACAATTCCCTATCCTTCTTGGTGCATTTGCATTGATGATCATGATGATGAAGTTATTATTAAATAATTTGTTTCTCCTAACATTACCTCTTCCACGTTTGTTCCCTGCATGTCTAGGAATACCTTGTCTATTTTAGTTATCAACTAGACTGTCCTTGATTAAAATTTTGGCTATTGTTGCTCGAGAGTTTTGATTACCTTTATTAGAGGCTGATTTGTCCTACTGTGTCCTCTGGTATATCCTTTACCTCTATGGGCATTCCTTTTCTCTTATTGGATCTGGATTTGCACACTTGTTCTCGAATGTGCCCCCATTAGCATATTAGCCATTATCTCAAAAGTTGGGGGATTCTCCTTTGTAACCATGGTAGTTACAAATTGATCATATTCTTTGCCTAATCCATTTAAGGCAAGTTGCACCAACCTTGTGCTATCGATATTCAGAAAATCAATTCCAAGGAGCATTTCATGCCATAGTTGGTTACTGGATTTGAATATGTGGCATGTTATAGATGCAGTGCTTGTTGTTGAGGATGTGTGTGGTCCCATGCTAATTTTTGGGGAACTTGAAGATGTGAAGCAAATTATGTCTTAACAATAGTTCTCTAGTCTGCCATTTTGTAAGCTTCTCCTATACTGTGTTTCTGTGGGCTTCTTTCGTACTTCATTGCAACTACCAAATAGAGAAAATGTGAACACCCCACCACGTAATTGATATTCGATCATTATGAATCTTTGCGAGTATAATGTAATTACTCATGTAAAACTTCCTTCAAAGTTTTGTGACCATCGAGATATAGAGGTACGGTATAAGGATACCAATGCACAAGTTTTTGACTCCAATGCATCATCCATGGTCGAAAATGAGGAAATGTGCATGTCCCACCATCCAATGATGTGTGATCCTTATGGAAATCTGCAAGTATAAAGGAATTACTTTTGAAATTTTTCTAGGAAGTTTCATGACCATTGGCAACACAAGCCTATGGTACAAGCATGACGATGCACAATTTTGGTAATAAGGAAGGGAGGGTGTGTGAGGGGTCGAATGTGAAAGGACTAGTGGAAGTTGGTGAAGGGAAGGAAGGGGTTATTGCTTTTGAGTGTTGAAGGGATTTCCAAGGATTCCAACACTCCTCTTTCGTATGTGGATCTGACTCCTCACAAGATCTTGAGTGGGTTTTCTGCATCTTTGATGATGAGGCTCGTGCGATGCTTAGGTAAGAGATTGCTTGGAGGTCTAGGAAAGTTGCAAAGAAGGTTTTGGCAGGTTGTGGAAGAAACTGTGGGAGAGGAGAGCACACACAAAGGGATAAGGAGACACCAGAAGTGGCGGAGCAAAAGCTACTCCAGCTTATTCCTCTATCATATATATATAAGTATACATGGGCAATGTACAAGTGGGCGGGCACACTGCCCTTTACCCCAACAACCTCCCACTTAAAGGCACTGTGCCTTTAAGGGAGTATAGTACACATATAATACAATCAGCCATAGGCTGAAAAACAAGATGACCAAACCGTCATTTTATGCCCATCGGCACTTTACAATGTGCAAAGTGCATAGAGGATAAGCTACTAGCAGACATCAGGTCTGCAGGATAGAAAATGACAAGCTGTAGATGCCTGTCAACCAACATCTCATGCCAGATCTCACTAGGAGAGTGAACTCTCACCATCACGTGCTCCTGTGCTAAGTCCATAGCACCCGAACTGTCACTGTGCAAAGAAAACGTCTCTGTACCACCTGTGACCATAAGCACATGCCCTACAATAGACCTCTACTGGTCTACCCAACCTGCATCACCTGCATGCTGCTCTTGGAAGCATAAGGACCTGATGTCCACAATCGCTTCCCTACTGCCAAAATATGCCATAATCAAGCTACCAACTCCCACTGCAATGGAAGCAAGAACCGGAAGTGTAGCCCCAATGGCAAACATGTGAAACCAAGTCTCAACCTAGTCATGGATGCATGAAGTACTATGGCTTCCATATCAACCATAACTTGCTGCTCAACTAATCTATGATCGTCAAACCTGCTGTGTTTCAAGTACAGAGCCAATACAGGCAATGGAGTACTTGATAACTTCCCCCTCTCCATACTGAAATAACCAAGTATTTGAAGACAAACATCATCAAGACCATGCAGCTCCCATTGCAAAGCATCCCTGTCCATAAAGGACCATATGGCAAGTAGCCTCAAAAGGATAGCAACCTCTTGAATACTAAGACCATAACCTGTCTCACTGCGCATCACATCCCGAGCTCTCATAACGGTATCAAACCTATGAAGCCAAGCTCGAGGGGATTGCTTCTAGTCATGGAGGCACTTACAAAGCAAACATATCAATGATTCCTGCCCATGCGCAATATGACCTGAGTCAATAACTACAGAAACCACATCTGTCTTGGCATAACCAGCCAATGGATCATACCGGGCATCATTAGCCAAGGTATCCTCCTCATCATGCATAGCCTCATCCTCATTTGCAAGAGGCACTACAAAGTAGTTATAATCATTTGTTTTTCGACGATCAAAAGATGCCTTGTATGGACAATCTTTTGGATCCACGAGCACAATGTAGTTCACAACCTGTGTATGCGGATTGTCCTTCATTCGTGACTTCAAATTCTCAATATGGAAAGGATGTATTTTTCACACCTCAAATGGCCGAAGGCCAGTCCTAGGATCAATAGGAGGTTTGATAACATGATCAATGCGAATAAGAAAGTCTATCGATCCACAAGGTTATCTCATTGTACCTTTGCTCGAAGAAGAAAGTCTATCGATCCACAAGGTTATCTCATTGTACCTTTGCTCGAACTCTATTTTGTTGTGTATCTGAGGTGCCATCTCCAATATCAGCAGCTCCCGGTACTTGCTGGAGCCTTTGATCCTAGTTTACCCCGTTTTTTCCCTTGTGCAATAGATGGAGTCTCCTCAACAACATCCTCATCAGACTCAAGAGGAAACACACTTGCAGCCAATAGAGGTTATTTTTTTGGGAGTGGTGCACTCAAACCATGCCCACTTGGAGGTGCACTCAATCCATGATGGCCTAAAAGAGAAGGTGCTCTCAATCCATGTGAACCTGTGAAAATTCTTAATCCTTTTATATTAGAGCCAAAATTTTCAGCTTCAATACGGGAAGATCCCTTTCCTTTGACTTTGAAGAACCTCTTGGTTTGATTGGTGATGTTGCGGTATCTTCTTCATAACCCTCCTCTGTATGCTCCTCAGAATCACTATTGGAAGTTGATACCTCCATCTGCTCGATAATTTTATCAACCTCCACAATTTGATTTGTCAAGTGATAAAAAAGATCCTGGACACACAAAACAAAATTGAATCTCTCATAGTATTCAAAAGAAATTACATAAACATAGAGAATTAGAAATTACTTATGGATAGTAACTAACCTTCCCTTCCTCTTTGATTTGTTTTGATTGTTCCGCTACAATGGGTGGAGTAACAGCTTTCAAAGAGAACTTCTCTTCCATAACAATAAAAATAATAGGTTTCTTATTGTTATCAATCCCAAGCATTTCAACACATTCCTCATTGGACTCACTTCTTGTGATATCTTTAATCTTTATTATTGGCTTAAAAACTGATCTTCCATTGGGAAGTGTCTTTGGAAGCGACAAAGTCATCTCTTTCGTATCAGTGTTAACTTTGATGGTCCATTTTGAATCAATGTTATTGTGTACTTCCACTATCTCCCATAATGTTTGAATTTGCAACGAACCTTCATCATAAATCTGTTGAAGCTATTTCACCTCAAGACTTGGATCCTTGGCACTTTTCTTTGGTTCCTTGTTGCCTTTCTTTTCCACCCTTATCCTTTGGATCCTAGTGGAAGCATCCTCCGCGATGTGGGCTTTCCAAAGACATGGATTTCTTCGAAAGTTTGGTTGTTCGACATGATACCTACAAAATACATAAACAATGTCAAAATATTATGATATCATGGAGAGAATATCTCAAGTTGAAAAAAACAAAGCTAGTACAACAAGCTTGATGGTTTCTAAAAAGACTTTGTGCTTCTAACATCTACATTCTTCATGGAAAAAGATGTCGACATGCTTATTATTGGAACATAATTTTGGACTAGAGAATAAAAGACAAGGGTCTACACTAGCGAGAAGCAAACTAACACTCCCACTTGTCTAGATTCCATTGACGATACTTGATGGGGGCACCCCCAAAGAACCAAAGCCTCCAAATACCCTCTTGGTATTCTCTGGATGAGAGTCTATATATACCAGCCAGAAGCAAAATAACCCCTCTCAACAAAGCCAACAAATCTAACTAGCTCTAGGTGTGCATCAAAAACCATATTAGAATCATAAGATCTAACCAATCTGCCTCCAAACTACACATCAAATACCAAAGTGTCCTCACCACTATCCCACAAGAGATCTGTAACTTGAACAATGAAGAGGGATGCATGTTCCTCATAAAAGCAGTTATCTTTTCATACTCAATAGAAGTCTCCTTGAGGGTAGGGGGATCACCCATCTACCATGCTGAGGGATAGCTACATGTATGCGAGCAATGCAAAAACTACAAAATTATGGCCAAAACGCCTCCGTTTCTCTCTCAAATTTAATTAAAAAACACTAGAAAACAACTCCATAATTCGAAGAGAAAAATCTACTTTTCAATACAAATCGACCAAAAAATAAACAAAATTTACCAAAAAACCCTCTCCCTCTCCCTCCCTCTCTCTCTCTCTCTCCCTCTCTCTCTCTCTCCCCCCCTCCCTCCCTCTCTCTCTCTCCCTCCCTCTCCATCTCTCTCTCGATCTCTCTCTCTTTCTCCCTCTCTCTCTCTCTCTCTCTCTCTCCTTCTCTTTCTCTTTCTCCCTCTCTCTCTCTCTCTCTCTCTCTCTCTCTCTCTCTCCTTCTCTCTCTCTCTCTCTCTCTCTCTCTCTCTCTCTCTCTCTCTCTCTCTCTCTCTCTCTTTCTCTTTCTCCCTATTTCTCTCTATCTCTATCTCCTGAAAATATGGTTTGCTGGCTCAGAAAAGCCCTCTATGGCTTGAAGCAGGCACCCCATGCATGGTATGCGAAGATACATGCATTTTTGGTGGCTTTAAGAATAGCCCAACTAAGGCCACTCTTTATGTCCAAAAGAGTGCATTGGAATTTTTAATTCTGATTTTATATGTGGATGACATGCTTATCACTGGGCCAGATATGGAATAAATTGCGGATTTCAAGGCTGATTTACAGCAGTCTTTTGCCATGACAGACATGGCTCAGTTGCACTATTATTTGGGCATATAGTTTGCATATGTTGAGGGGGGTATAATGATAAGTCAGTCCAAGTATATTGGATAGCTTGTGAGCATGGCGGTTTTGAGAAGAGGCGTGGCTTCTAGAGACCTGAGACGACTTCCAGTAGTTTAATGGTGGTAATTGAGGCGACAACGCATGCCTATAAACTACATGTTGGCAAAGTGCTCTCTCTCTCTCTCTCTCACACACACACAGAGCCTTCTAAGCTCTCTGAGTCTTTATTGTGTGTGTCTGAGCAGTTGCTCATTAGGATTTTAGTCGAATCTTATAGTGAGTCGGTTAGAGAGTCATGTTCTTGTAAGTGCAGTAACAATTGCAGTAGCAATGAGCTGCAGTCCTGAAGGTCTCAAGTCAATTGAAGTTGTCCCTCCTAAGCTTGATATAGTTCAAGTTTGTGGTACTCTGTTGTGTCGCAATCATTCCTTGATGTGAGAAATCTAAATTGTTTGAGAGCATCATTTTATGTGGTAAAATCAATTTGGGTTGTGAGGCTTTAAAAGCAAACAATGGTATTAGAGCGGTTCGAGTCCATGAAACTCAAAGAAATCTGATGGCCAGAGAGATCTAAGATGGATTCTGAGGGTCCAAGGCATGTTGCATCGTTGTTGCTTTGAATTATTGATCTGTCTCTTCTCTCTTGTGGCGGATTCCTAGATGCATGCAGCTATGTTCTCGCCTGGCATCTCACCATAATTTGGGAACAAGGACTTTTTGCGGCATAGTGCTTTGAAGGCAAGGCATTTTGAAAGCACAAACTTCATTCTTTATCATATCTTTGTGAATGCCCACTTCAGTCTCCGGGTTCGTGAGACAGAATCAAGCATGAAGATGAGAAGTCTTACAAGGATCTCTGGTTAGAGGATTGATTGAGGTGGCACCCTAGACATGCAAGAAAAGCAGAAGCTACAACCGAAAGAAGAAGAAATTTGTACTCGAAGTGCTCGCTGAAGCATGCATATTGTGCTTGGAAGATGTTATGTGCTGATTGAGATCATGTTGAGGGGTTGCGCCCTATGTGGGTAACTTGATTTGGGTGCCGTGCCCTATGTGGGTGGCTGTTTGTTACCATGCCTTGTGTAATGTCTTGTGTTTTTCTAGTCTTTGTTAGTGAATCGAACAGGTTGATTTTTGAAACCGGCCTTCAGTAAACTAAATAGTAGTAAACTGTAACTATCTTAGCACCCACGCTATTTACAGCCACATTGCATCATTTCCAGCCACTTCCATTAGTTAAATATCACTTAGAAATAACTTTGAAACCACTGAAAGGGAGGCTAGAGTGTCCTGCTCTCAGAAAACAAATGCAAGAGACACAGATTGGCCCCAAATGCTTTGATGCCCCTTTTGGTATCTATTTTATTCCTTTGACAATGGAAAAGTGCTTATACAACAAGGGTTCACTCCCTTGCACTCTATTTCATTGGCAAATCCACTATCTAAGCCAGTTCTTGGCTTCATACTGCATCCAATCCCTATTGTACACTAGAACCCATCTGCCAAGGCAAGGCTAAGGCATTCTCCACTATCTGTGGCCACTGCAAAGCTGTCCAAGCATTCCACAAGGCATCTGGCTTGCTACAAAGGGTTTGGCAGTCCCACAAGCCAATTTCTAGCCTCTCAGCACACGTGACCTAAAAGCAGGAAGAAATCCATAGAGCATGACAAAGTGAGGGATCAAAGAGGATCGTAACACCATGAGAGAGACATAAGGTAGGAAACACTCAATCTATTACAATGAATATAATCAACAATACATGATAGGCTTCTTATATAGAGAGAGCCCTTTGAATATTCACACCTATTGGATCCTCTGATCCACATCTCTCCTTGTGGATATCCTTGATCCACATCTCCACATCATGTAGTCCACATCCTAGGGTGGCTACTTTAATTCCCTCCTATACCATACCTTAGCCTCTAATATGTGCTCATGGCACCATATCTTAGCAATGTGTACTCTAGCCTTTTAACTAACCCAATACAAGCACTAGCACCCATCAACATGTCAATAGCAACACCCCCCTCTTACAAAAGCTATTGATAAAAGCTAAGTGAGTAGCTCCCTCTTCTCAATGCTTGCCTTGAGCACGAGGAGGGGTTAAATGGAAGGACAAGAAATGAGGGAGGAAGATGGCTCCAAAACTATTGAAAGGCTAAACAATAAAGGGATTGTAATGGAAGAGAGAGAGGAAGGGATGAAGGAGGGAGAAAATGCAAGGAGAAGGGAATGGAAAGAAGGAGAAGGGAATCTAATGAAGGAAAGAGAAAATGGTGGGATGAAAGAGGGAATGGAGGAAAGAGAAGGAAAGGAAAGAGGGGTAAGGAGAAGAAACGAGGGAGGAAGATGGCCCCAAAACCTTTTCTTTTTGTTTTTTTTTTGCTCTAAAACTTGTTGAAAGGGTAAACAATAGACTCTAGGATATTTCACTGGCTATAAAGATAGATATTGATGTCAATTTATCCCCCACTAATATGTTTGTTATTGGAACTTTTGTCCACAAAATACTCCTCTAAAGTATGAGTTCAATTCTGCTTAACGCACGTATCTTAGCTATCTTAAATGATACCAGTATGGTAGATGATGGGCATTGGAAAAGAGATGAACCACTCACTCACAACGCATGAGAGAGCTACTCATGGCAAGGGTGGATGGGAAGGAGTGAATAGGTAAAGGAAGGCCAAGTAATGGAAGGGATCAATGTTAAGGGTAGGGAGTGGATGCGTGAGAGAGAGAGAGAGAGAGAGAGAGAGAGAGAGAGAGAGAGAGAGGAGTGCACAACCAAGATGACTAAATTATAACAAAGAAAATTGAGAATACATACATTTTCTCTCTCAAGATTAGGGTAAGGTTTAGGGTTTCCCCATGTCCCTTAGGTTCCTCCCTAGAACTTAGTATATGGTGTAGTTTATACCATTCTCAACACCCCCCCTTAGATTACACTGTATACAGGGTGTGTATACAGGATTTATTTAAATAGAAAAATGACACTATGGAAAAAATGGGGATAAAGAAGAACCTAAGAGATAAGAGAATATGCATGAGCATAGAGACTTTGCATTCGAAATTTGTACAAAAAGGAAAACCTCATTTCCCCCTCGTAAGTTGTAGGTGGCAAATGTCAACTCATCATCAAAAGTATGAGAACTTGTCAAGGAAATGGCTTTGTAAAAATAATGACAACTTGTTCTTGTGTTGGACAATGAACAACATCAATTTCTTCATTGAGAATCTTTTCTCTAATGGAGTGATAATGCACTTTGATATGCTTTGGGAATCTTTCTCTAATAAGGTGATAATGTACTTCAATATGCTTTGTTCTAGCATGAAAGATTGGATTCCTTACTAAATGGATGCTATTGATATTGTTGGTATAGAACACAGTTGGTTCTTTGGAAATAATTTCAATGTTTGTAGAAGTCTACTGCACCAAATTGCTTCTCATGTAGCATTGGTTGGTCCTCTATCTTGGTTTGCCAAGGCAAAGCTATTGATCCACTTGTACATCTTCTATCATATGTAGCTCCTGACCAATCAACATCAATATATCCATGAAAACTAACATCTATTAAGTTGTTAGATTTCAGTTCATAATCGTTCAAGTATTTGAGGACCTTTTTATTTGCACAGAGATAAAACATGACAAAGCTACTAACGCAAGAGTAAAATATATCCAATTGTACATCTTCTATCATCTAGAGTTCCTACCCAATTGAAATCAATATATCCATGAAAACTAACATCTTCAAGTTGTCATATTTTAGCCCATAATCTTTCAAATATTTGAGAAACTTTTGCACAGAGATGAAACTTTTTTGGCTTCTGTATGAATTGACTGAAAATCCAATGGAATAAAGATGTCTAGCCTTGTGATTGTTAAATAAATCAAGCTTCAAATAAGTTGTCGATACTAATGAGGATTTGTATTAGGAGATTTGCCATGAGATGACAATCTAATGTTACATTCTACAAGATTTGAGGTGGCTTGCAGCAGTCACATAAACAAAACCATTGGTGAAATTTTTTCATTATATTTGTCCTTGATACCATTGTCATTCTCTTCATACTTCAATGTCAAGAAATTATGCTCTCCCATGTCTTTCATGTTGGGAAATTATGCTCTCAAACTCTGTTTACCTATGAAATAGGTGTTCATTGGAAGTGGTGATGATCACGTCGCCAACATAAAGCACAAAGAAAATAGTATGTTATGTTATATTTTTTATGTAAAGTGACGGCGGGGCTGATGGTTGAAATTCCATTATGAATTATTGCATTCCAAGCATGTGCGGCCTATCCTTCATCTAGATATCCCTTAATATTCATTTAATGGATAAGCCAATCAAAAGGTGAACCAATAGTGGTCATCTTCACAAATACGCAAAGGTCTCTTCATAATCTATTCCAAGTTTTGAAGCAAATCCCTTCGACAACTAATTGGCTTTGTATTTGTCAATTGATTTGTCTAAATTGAGCTGGAATTTGTAACCCATTTGCAACCAACGGGCATCTTTTTTATTGGTAAATATGTTGATTCCCATGTTTACTTTTTGATGAGTAATGACCGTGAATCTCATAATGCATTGATTTGGAGCATGTCAATGCTTCTAGACCACAAAATGGGAAATATTGATGGCTTTCCCATGTTGCATGATTCACATACATCTTTTAAAATGTATACGTGCAGAAGGCCTTGAACCATGTTTATTTGCTTGAGTGAAACCAAGCTTTTGAAATTGTATACGTGCAGAAGGCCTTGAACCATGTTTATTTGCTTGAGTGAAACCAAGCTTTTGAAATTGAGGTGACCATACCTTGTGTTCCATAGTGTGCTTAAAGTATCATCATTTTAATGAGAAGTGGTTTGTACTGCTTGAATAAGCATAGATGAAGAAAGTTTCTTCTTCCAATTTATAATAAATTTACTTGGATGGTATAATTCTCGGATTGTGTAACCAAACTTGTTTTTGAACACTAGTTCCAAATCTCTTTCACTCATGTCACCAACTGATAAGATGTTTTGAGTCATTATTGAAAGAAAAAAAGCATCTCCTACGCTTTGTGTAATGCCTTCATAACTATGGAGATGAATGTTATGATTTGAGGTATTGTCACCCATCATTACATTTTCTTTAGCATTCTTATATGGATGCATTTTAAAAACCATTTTTTCTCATATAGTTGACTCAAACCACCAAAATATCTTTATTACTATGTAAATGCTTCAGATTTCTACATTAGAACATTGTGAAATAAGAACTTTTGATGTTGAGCTTTGTTATCCAGTGATTGCCTTTGATTTTTCTCATTGACAAAGTTGCTAGATTGTCTTTGATTTTCATTTTGATTATGTTACTATTATTGATTTCTATCTCTATTGTATTGTCCACTTACAACACTCCCGTGTTTGTTCTTGCATTTTGGCTCCTAATAGCCCATAATTCCACCATAATTGCAAGTACATATAGTTATTTTTTGGACTTTGGATTGGTAACCTCCTTTGTTCATGCCCCTTGAACTCTAAAATTCCATGTTTTCGTCTAAATCAAAGGGCCATGTTTCCCTCTAATTTGAAGGGCCATGATGTTGATGTGATGAAGACGATGATCCATGGTAATTGTTAGAGTGTTTGCCAAGGCTATGTGAATTTCAATTATGTCTTCTAACATCGTTTTGACTTCCTCTTTGGAAACCTCTACCTCTAGCATAGAAAGCCTACTTATAATTCTTTTGTAACTATAGCAAAACGTCTCCACATCTCCTATTACATAAAAATGTCAGGCATGATTTCACATATCGATGTAGCATCTCAAGTGACAATGGTTGTAACAAATTACTCATAATTTGAACTAGTCTTTTGTTTTTTGTTTCATGGATAAGTGATGCTAGTAGGTCTTTAAGTTGGACCTACACATATTTCAGATGATAGCTTCTTTGCACTATTGAGTTGATTTTAAGCATTATGATAATGATATGTATTGAATCTATTTCTAATCTTCGTTTGCATTCATTGTTGATGTAGTGGTGTCCTTAACATTTAAGTTGCTTAGGTTAAGTGCCAATTGAGCTCTTTCATCCCAATATGCTTTCTTCTCACTGATGTCTCTAGCTTCATTTGTTATCAACACTTCCAATTACCATAGTTGTTGTCATCCAATTTCATCCAATTTGATGTTCTCATCCAAGAAAATGCTATCATCATGAGTTTTTGTCACATTTTTATATTTTGATGTTGAAATGTCTAATTGAGGGTCTAGAGGCTTTGAATATTGCATTCAATTTTAACCAAGCTATGATGAAACTTCTCCAACATGTCCTGGAATGGGTGCCATGATTGCACGTTGTAATTATGCCAAAAATTAATGAAATTTTCTTGCACATTCTCAAAAAATGTGTCAAACTATTATGCTTTAGATGCTAAAGATGCTAGACTCACTTCTTATATAAATGAGGTGGACTTAAGAAATTAATGGGCAAGGCATTCACACAGACAAGTCCATGGCCAAGCTGATGAGTCATGGATCATTGACTCTAGAGCCTGCAGTCCCTTAACTCCGCAAAGAGTGAGTGGTTCTCTCACTTAGAGAAACGTTACAGTGACGATGTAGAACTATGAGACTCCAGACTTCATCATCATAGGATACATATATATGGGACGTACATAACGTTTTGTATGTTTTAGGATTGAAGAAAAACCTTCTACCTGTTAGTGGCATTACTTAAATAGACAAGAAGGTGTAATTTGATGAAGGGGAATGTGTTATTCGAGACAAGGGTGATGATGTCATATATTACCATCTTCGGAAGGCCTCGCGGGCCTATGAGACAAAGTAAAAATAAAGGATAACTCATGCAAGCCACAATGGGATGAGGCAAAGGGCTTGCTAGGATCCTTGCTGAGTACTATATTTAAAAAGATCAAAAAACTCAAACTAGTACTTAAGATACATAGCTAGGTGCCATGGTTACTCTCCTGTGGGCCGCAAAGTTGTCTCATATTTGTGTTTGTCGGGTCGTCTCTCGATAGGCATGATCCTCGTGATCTCTATATTTGGTGGGCCATATCAAGAGTGATGCCTCGGTTCAAAAAATCCCCTCCGACTAGGGCTCCCGAACCTCCATCGTGCATGCTATCGTGCATGGTCTATATGTCGTTGGCTCCATTGCTCCATGCCGTCTCTTCCCGTTGACCCATGCTGTCCTCATGTTCGCTATCTCCCCCTCTACTCCATTATGTTCCGAGGTTGACTTGAAAGCATAGAAATATGTGACATGTTGGTGTGGATGGTCAACCTAGGTCTCATGTGGCACTGTCACCTCCTGCTATCTGATATGCCACAACATGGTCTCGCTGTGTCACCGCATCTCCATCAAATAGAGGCCAACACAGTACCTAGTCATGAAAGCGGATCAGCCGGGAGAGTGGTCCAAAATTGTGCTCCTTCTGAAAGAGACAATAGTACCGTCCTAGATTAAGCTTGATGATGACTTTCAAAATTTGTCATGAATGATGTGAAAATCTTGGGTTTATGGAGCTGGAGGCGTGGGTTGTATCTAAATTCAATTTGGCTTCAAAATGATTATATTTTGACCTTGACATGATTGTCCTAGCGAGAATCTCTTGGACTTTAGGATAACTCTTTTGTAATTGGATTGGTCGAGTTTTACTAAGTATGGTGATCCAGTTCAATTATTCTAGCTGATTTGTGTAGTTAGGTTCAAAGCTGGCCTATTTTCATTAACCAGGTTTAGTGTTGTTTAACCAAGGTAAAAGTTAACCTCGATGTGGTTAAGCCATATAGAAAACTATTCACTAGGAGATAGAACACTCAGATGTACCAAATAAAAGTATATAAATAGATGTGAAAATCCAAGTATAAAACACGCCAAGAACTGTGCCAACAGGCTTGTGGGCTGCAATCAGGCTGCCACATGGTGGCACTCAGATATCCTCACTGAGTTTATTTTAGGGCAGACATGTAGGCCATCCTGGTCAGCACTTCGGGCTCACAGTTTGCCCAAGTTTAGGGCTGCCCGTGGGACTGCCCAGCCATAAGTCCATGTAATTGGGAGAAGGGCTGGGCGAGACCCAGCACAAGGCGCCTGTTTGTAGGACCTTTTATGCTGCCCTGGTGAAGGGAGGATCGTGGAGTCGGCCATCAGGTTGACAGACCCACAGATCCCAGTTGGCAGCTAGTGCAACCTGCAGCGGTTCCACCAAGGAGACACCAGACAAATCTACACCAGTAGAAGAGCCACAGATGGTGCAAGTGAGGAGATCAGGTGAAGTTCTCATGGGCAGATACTGAAGCCGATCCTACAGAGGCCATTGGTGCAGCATAAAGTTGTTGAAGGATTGTGTGAGAGAAAAGGGGTGCACTCACAAGAGAGAAGACCCTACATTTCAGCTAGCTGCACACTAATATAGAATCAGAGATAAGGTTGAGACTTTATGGAAATGTGTGGAAAAGGGTGCCTTTAGTCCCAATAAGACCAATCCACTTGGAACATCTGATAAATGTAGGGCACTAGCACTCAAAGTGCAATCTAGAATGTTTTAAAGCTCACCCAAAACATGCGGGTTCGTACAAAGTGCTTATGATGTACAGAACTAGAATTTGTCAAATAGACTTTACAAATTGGAGATGGCTCTATAGGCCATTATGACAATCAAGGCAGAGTGGTAATTCCACCACAAATGTTGATCCATGAGAACTCCCTTTTGAGTTTGGTAGAATGGGTATAAAAAGATGTTCAAAGAGTGGAGGATTATGCATGCTTCTTCAAAGACCGTGCTATTCTTGCACCATGAAATCTAGAGGTTATTGATGAGATCAATGAACTGGCCTTGAGTGCATTACCCGGTCTTGAAAGAGAATTCCTCAGTGCAGATTCGGTTGTTTCTTCTGAGAATGACAGAATATTGTATCCAATTGAGTACTTGAATAGTTTGAACTTAGGTGGTGGGTGGCTACCCTCCTCATCACTTGCTTCTAAAGATTAATGCTCCTATCATTCTGCTCCGCAATTTGGACCCTCAGCAGGGACTTTGTAATGGTACCAGATTGATATGCAAGCAATTTAACTCAAAGGTGATAGAAGCAGAAAACGTTACAAATACAAACATTAAAGACAGGGTCTTTATTGTGCTAGGATAACAATTATACCAAACTATGCTTCAATTGCCTTTTGACATGAGAAGGAGATAATGTCCTGTGAGGCTAGCTTTTGGTATGTCAATAAATAAGTCACAAGGACAAACATTGAGTGTGTTGGGACTTTAATTGGCCACATAAGTATTCACACATGGACAATTGTACGTTGCTATGTCACGTGTTAGATCACTGATGCAGTGAAAGTGTATGTAAAGCATACTGTGGAAAACGAAAGTAGCATAGAAGGTTCAAAAAAAGTCTTCCAACCAATGGTGTCTACAAAGAGATATTGAAAATGGCATGTAGAAGAATATAAATGTAATCTATGCCCAAAAGGTAGAGAACGAGCTATTAATACAGCAGCCTATAAATGCTAGAGACTACATTCATAGATATCTCTGTATCAACAATGAAGTAAGAATTTGAAAGGAGAATGTTTTCAAAGATGTGACATGTGCAATCTAAGTGTGTTTCAATAAGTGTGCATGCTTTGAAGTTGATTGATATTCCTTTCAGAATGACAATTATGTGATTGTGATACAAAGACATAAAGCTAAATAGGAGTTGGATGGAAAATTCCTTTTATTTATCTCTCACATTGTTGATACGCTTGCCGGTAATATTGAATTGATATGTATAAATCTACTTACATTGTGTGGATTTTATGAGAGAGAGAGAGAGAGAGAGGGGGGGGGGGGAGAGGGGGAGGGGGAGGGGGGGAGAGGGAGAGGGAGAGGGGGAGATTGATCTTAAAGTCTTGTGTAAATGTTTAGTGTAGCGAGTGTCATATTGGATATCACATGTATATTACTTAGGATATCACATGTATATTACTTAGGATATTACTTAGGATATCACATGTATATTACTTAGGATGGACATGGCAAGGAGATCATTTTCATTTGTTTATGGTGATGGACAAGATATTGAAGGTATTTTTCTCGACGATTTCTATGATATAGGCATCGTTGTTTTCCATAATCTATTTAATATTCATGGCTCAATTGTAGACCCTCCATTTTGGGAAGGACAAGCAACAGCATGTCTAATTATCAAACTATTAGAGAGCACCTATGTTTTACGGTGTATATAGAAACTTACTTTTTATGTAGCTTTTGCGTTTAATTTTAAAAAATTTAAATTATTATTGATACATTCTTTTTGCAAAAGGAATATCTTTATTTCTTAGAACCTAGATTATTGCTATGCTTGTATGGTCAAGACACTTACAAACAACGAGAGAATTTACAATCTAAGTTTGTAAAATATTGCAGATCAGCTTCGTGTACATGTAATGTTTGTAGACTATGAAAAGCTTACTAAGTTAGATTTTCGGTTCAAAGGTACTAGACATTACAAAATTTTTGATTTGCTATCTACAAGCCCATTCAAACGCCATTCGTCTCAAATATTGATCCACCAAGTGAGTTTTGTAAGGTTTTATCTTTTTCCTTTTTTTTACTTCGAAAATCATAACTTGCAATATATAATGTTTTTATCTTAAATACAAATGGAGGTGAGGACTATAGCCTTCCAAGGAGGGATAATCCAGTTGCCCAAAGATTGTTTTAATGCTTTGTTCAAGTGTGTTAAGATTGTCACCACTATATTGGGTTGATGTATATTTATGCCAAGTATAGTGCTTTATTCAAAGAAATGTAAGTGCTTTAGGAGCTCCTACATGGATATATATGGCAAGCACAGTGTGTTCATACATAGGTTGGCAAGTTGAGGACCATGAGGTCCAAAATGGGCTTCAAATACAAGACTAATCTCTACTCACCCCCTGAGGACAAGCCTTTTGTTTTTATGCATGCAAGAATACTCTTACCCGTTAGGGATGGATCATGCCACTAGTAGTTACAAGGTATTAAGTCATTTATAGGAAAACATTTCACTTGGTACTACGCAGACATTCCAACAATCGCCACATAGAAGTCAAATTCATTGTTTTGTAGCAGGCTGAAGGCCACACATGTTTATATGTGTCACACAACGTGCTAATGCAACGTTTTTGTGCCCAAAAAAAATGCAAAAAAGAAGAAGAAGAGAGCCCATCTGCACACATAGTGTGATGCTACCTAGGACACATAGTGTGATGTAATTAACCCTTCCGAACTTGAGCCCATTGCAAAACAACAAAATTGACTTCTAAGTAGCAAAAATAATTCAATTCTTGGCCACTCTCTCATCACATTTTCTCGCACGGGTTAGCATTTTAAGAAGGCCATGTGTTGGCCATACTTTTTTGTGACAAAAAATTGACCATGTCATCACTTCATTCATGAACATTATAGACAACTTTATAGCATGATACTGTAAATTGAAGATGAAATCTCAGAGATCAAAAGGCAATTGATGAAATTTTATAGATAATGTAAAAGTAGAAAAAAAGAATGTATTTCTTAAAAACCATCACATCATAGCCTAAGGTTAAAAAATTTAGGATTCTCTTAGCCTTTTTGGCCAGTGCTGAATTCTTCACCATTAGAGTGACCCACTATATGCAATGTACATGCCACAAGATGGATTTAAAATCCTCCACCATGTGACCCACCTATGTGACCCACCTGTATTTCTTCATGTGCCTCTTGAAGGGCTATCATGGTTGCCTCTTATATACAATGCTCATTTGGGCTAATATCGTCCATCATCTCTCACCACCCTACCATATGAGGCTTTTGGTTGGTGGTGGTGGGTCGAGGGCGATGTGGGCCTACCCCCTAGCACATAAGGAGGATGCTCTGCTTTGATTTTCTTTCTTACTTCAAACTACCTCAAAGCTTTTGCTTCCTTGTGTGCTCCCTTTTATGCTCCCTATATGTGCTACCTCTTTTCCTCCTTGTTGCCTCTTGTTCCTCTTGGCGTGTTTCTTCAACTTCCTCTAGTTTTGTCTTACCTCTTGTTCTTCCTCTTCAAGTTTCCTTTGTGCAACCGCCTCTTCCTACTCCCTCCTTGCAACTCCTTGCAACTTATTCTTCCCACCTATGTGTAGCCTCCTCTTTTGTAGCTCTTTTTCTCGTCTTGTCCACCACTACTCTTCTTACTTTATAACTTAATTGTCTAAATATAATATTGATCCATCTACTTCTTTACTTTTACCTTGCTTTAGTTTTTGCCACCTTGGACACATTATCAAATATAGACTCATCCATCTTAAGGGGGTTCCTGTTGCATCGTTGTTGCCAACAATAGGGATTGTATTATGGAGGATGGAGTTTTCAGACAAGAGGGTTAGGGTTGTCAAGGATTTCAATTGTGAGGTTAGGACTTGGACTGTCAAGGTTTTCCATCATGAGGTCGGGGTTTGGATTGTTAAGATTCGGGGGCATATGGTTACTATATAGAATATGGTTATCATGGTCACCATTAGGATTTCTATTCGCATTGGAATCTTGGTCTTTAAGGTTTCCCTATACTCGGCCATGCTATCTATGCTAGATCAGGAGTAATGAACTATTCTTGGTGTGCTCTTTGGGGGATTTTTCTTATGAGGGTTACTTGGAGTGTAGTGTTAAAATGAGTAGATTGCTTTGTCCTAGCAATAAAATAAGTGATTTTATACTCACTAAAATGTATTAGCTTTAAAAAGCATAATAATAAGTAAAATAAGTGATATTATACTCACTAGTATTTCATGTGGTTGGCATCATTTAAAGTCCTTAAAGAATTGCATCAAACCCTAAAAATGGTACTTTCATAGGATATCTATCATGCATGTCATAAGAGAGCAATGTGCAGGAGCTCAAGGGCAAGACAGAGAACTAGATGAGAATTAGAGCCCAATTCTTGACATTCCACTTTATCGTGTCCATGTATGTACTCTACATGAAAAATTGAGGATCCTAGAAAAGCTTCTAGTGTTGCACATAATTATGCATAGAATATGCAACCACTTGAGAGGCGTGCATAATGCATATTACCAAATTGGAGGAGAATTTTGCTAAGAGTAGGCTTGCATGGAGGGAATGTGAAATTCACAAAGCATGATTAAATATCCAACCAAACATCAAATTAGCCTAGAAGTTTGTATTGGATCAAAGACAATGTATCTTCTACCTCATCACGTGAATTTTATGAAAGCTATGAAACAAATGTGTTTGCACCACCTACTAAGTGAGGCAAATATTTGGTTTGAAGCATGCAAAGATGTGGGGTTGCACTTGACTCTATTGTTCATCTACTTAAGAAGGAACAACTCTCAGAAGAGGAGTTTACAACCCTTAACAAAAGAATTGATGAGTTCACTATAGATATGGTCGATGCTTGGGGAGCAATGTGCATTGCACCTATATGGTAAACCATGAGTCTAGAAATATTCCTTAAAAATAATCTTACATGTTGCTCATTTTTCTTGTATATAGCATATCATCTATATACATGACATCCTCTATTCTTTGGATGAATATAGGTCATTTGAGCTTTGGAGCACACAAAGAGAAGTCTACTCCAAGAACACAAGGCATGGTGGGGGCATACAATTCATGAAATGTCTAACTCATTCTACAAATCGATGCCATTGTTCAAGCACCACTAAAATATTATTTTTGCACTCTCTTTCTTTTTTACTAGAGAATCATTCTGCATCCACGTATCTTTACTTTGTGCCTCTTGTATCTCCTTTAATAACTCCTCTTGTATCTCCTCTAATAACTCCTCATGTTGGCTCTTCGATAATTCCTACAATTCTTCCTCGTGATGTTTTTTGCCCTTTCAAGCCTTGTTTCATCTATCAGGCTAGCCCTCTCTAAATTATGACCTTTGACAACTTGACATTCATCCAACTTTAATACAACGACAACCATTCCATCACACTTCGAAAAGAAATCATTCATACAATCAGAAGGGCACAAACCATAGATGCACATAGTTAAATTTTACAACTTTTAAGATGTGTTTTTCACCTTTCCATGTCATGCCGTAATATTTTATCTTCAATCATTGCATTATGACCAAGTCTATGTAGAGGTGGTTGAGCTCATCAAATTAAAAAGATATTATTTTTTATAGTGTCATGGAGTCCTCTACATAGTGGTAATCTCCTAGCATGGATCTAACAATAGAATTTATATATTTCGGAGTCCTCTACATAGTGGTTATCTCCCAGCATGGATTTAATAGTAGAATTCATAATTTTGGAGTCCTCTATATAGTGGCAATCTCCTAGCTTGGATTAACTGTTGAATTTGTACATTTTAGAGCCATACTGACACTATAAGACATCGACAACATAGGTCTCAAGATACTCTTCTCAAAGAGGTTAGAGAGATCAAAAAGGCTAGAGGGATGGAGGGCAAGAGGAGAGAGAAAGAGTAGAGGATTAGCAGCTGATGTTTCTCACAGTGCACCTTGCACATGAGTTTTAATGGGAATCAAGAGCATGTGGGAGGGAAAGGGGGCTTATGAGGGTAAAGGTCTAGTGCAGAAAGAAAAGAAAGTATATAAGAAACCAACCATAAGCTTCTTGGACCTCTTCCATGTAGCATAAGACGTTCTATGCCCTGAGGCTCTCCTCTTTAGCTTATCCAAAGTTTCACTTTCAGAGGAGGATAAAGAAGAAGAAGGAGAAGATGCTGATCTCTTTTTCTCCCTTCTTTTCTTAGGGGCCTTTTCGTCTTTCTTGTCCTCATGTGAAGGAGACTTTGACGGTGACCCCTTTTGGGAGGAGAAGTTGGCCGCTGTGGTCGTCGTCTCCTTGGAGCTATATCACGCCTAGAATCACTACGTGATTCTTCCCTTTGATGCTCCACTTGAGTATTCTCCTTTTCTCCCATAGACGTTCTCACCAAGAGGCTTCTTTGGAATTCTCTCTTCTTGGGAGGCTATGAGAATACCTCGCTCCCGGAGTTGTAGTATAATCTCCCCATGAAGAGTAGGATTTTTCCTCGTTTGTTGGAGCTTTGACACAAAAAAGTTGACATAATCAACTGCATTAGAGACATCATCTTGTGTGTGTGCAAGAGTATCTAAGCTAACTCTACTCTCTTCATTATTCTCAGCCATTGTTAAGCAAATTTTTGTGTGGATTTTAGTAGACTTTTTCCAACCCTTAATGTCAACAAAAGCCTTAGAATAGTGGAGAGGATAAATCCCTATCCCACTTATCCACAAGTAATGCACAAATCCCACCTTCGTGAGCAACGTAAGGACCTCTCTTCTTAGAGAAGAAAGAGATGCCTAAGCTCTGATACCAATGTGAGTAGATTTGCCCAATTCTCTAATAACTTTGCATAAAAAATAAAGAAAACTACCAGAAATCATTTAGAAAATCCTTAGAAAATGAGACTTATGTGCATGGGGATCATCCGAACCATTATACTTCGATGCCATACATTTTGCAACTTGAGAAGGATGCAATGGTCTTGGCTCAGCAACAAACCTTCTCATTCCAGGGGCAGCCATAGATGGTTCCTCCCTCATCATAGGTGTTGGAGCTCTATGCACAACTCTATGTTCCTCTCTTATAGGGGCATCTGGTGTTGCTCGCTCTATTGGGTGTGGTATTGATGACCTTGTAACGACCGTATAACCACCTCTTATCATCGAAGGTCTTGGCTGGAAGCTCGCTCTTGCTCCAGGATCTGAAGCCTTTGGTGCTATTGACCTTGTTACTTGTGCTTCTTCTACCTGACTAGGAATTCTAGTTACCTTGTCCATGAAGCTTACTTCTTCTTTGGCAGGCAGCTGAGCAGATATTTGGTCTAAATATATGACAGAAAAAGGTTCTCCCATACAGGTTAGCTTTTCCATGTCTTTCAATCGAGCATGTCTATACTCGTGACCATTAGCATCGACCAATATATGTCTAGTTCGGGTCTCAAACTGATAGGCATACATGTACATCCTCTTAGGATCCATTAATTCTCGTGGATGCACATCTTCCCTCATGTAGTATGTGGATGCGTCTAGACTAGCCAAACGGTATAACCCAAACCTCGGATTGTCCATCACAATTCTGTCTACTTCTTTGATAGAAATGAACTTGACTCTGATGTCATTTTCCAAAGGTGGTCTCTCCAAACCCTCATCTACTTTTTCTTTGGTCTCTATCATTCCCATGGGGTCAACTATAGTCGGAAAGGATGTTGTGATGTAAGCAATTCCCTCGTCATCAAAGTAATAGTCCTCTCTAAAATACACTTCAACTTGTTTCACAAAATCATTCTTTCCCAAGTCTTCTTGCACATAGTGTTGATTATTACTATCTAAGTAAATACGTGCCCCCATTTAGTTGGTATAGGCATACTGCAATAGCATCCTCCGTCTTTATTCGTGAGATCTAGATGTGCCAATGGGCCCCATCTTTCCATGCAAGTCCATGCTCGGAATTTTCTCCATAGAATAGGAATAGTTAATTTCAGACGAGGTGTGCGAAATAACTTCCTCTTGAATCACTGTCAAGTGTTCAATCTTTGCTTGAATGACACTTTCTTCTATAGACACCTAACTTACTTGGTCTCTAGACAAGTTTCCCCCTGACCTTAAGTACATGAACAAGTATAATTACAGAAACCCAACCTGTTACCTGAATTCCTGTTGGTATACTGCTTTTAACCTTCAATCCTCAGCTTAACACAATTGCTTGACTCCTTATCTGCAAAGAATCAATTCAACCACTATACAGCTTACGGAGTTTAGTCAGTAATCTTTTGCAAGTATCTGGACTGACTTGTCCAAATCACTGTGTTATATACACTTCTAGAGTCTTGTGAGTCTAACTATACTCAAACACTGCATGCAATAGTACAAAAAATTCCTGCCACTTAGACAGCTGAAACTCCTAGTTTGAACAACTCTAGATGTCTAAATAGCTTCTTTTGGTAGTTTCAGAGTATCAAATGACAAGTGTTTTGGTTGTCCCAAGTTCTATGTATCCAACTTCTTTTGTTAAGTGATCTCTGTGCTTCTAAACCCTAGATATGTACACACTTCAAGTCTCAAGTGATTTTGAACAATTTTGTACAGTGTCAAGAAAAAATCGTGATTTGTTAACAAAAAATGCCCGGTCCTACGTCCAATTTTAATTCTGACTTGATACTTGCTTTCTGCGCATGTGGTTCTCGTATGAGCCCTCGTCCCCTTTTTCTGCCGTGAACCCTTGACGTCCACGTAGTCACAGATCCTGTAGCAGCAGCTGGCCATGGCTTCCCCCGATCTCTTCGATGCCTACTTCAGGCGCGCAGACGTTGATCGCGATGGCCGCATTAGCGAAGAGGATGCCGTCTCCTTCTTGCAGGGAGCCAACCTTCATCGCGAGGTCATCGCCAAGGTATTTCCTTTCCTATTCCGCTAGGATCTGATTTCTGATCCTCCACAGTCATAGTCATACGGTAGGACGCAGTATTATACTTGCTGGTTTGAAATTCAGTTGTGGCAGAAATTTTTATGGTTTGATGGAAAAATCCGTTTGCATTTTGATAATCATTCAGAACGGATGTGTTATTTTCTCGGGATGCATGCAAATTGATAGAAGCGAAGTGCAGGCACTTAAAGTGATGCTCTCTCTTTGCAATATGATCATCACTCAGCAAGGATGACTCGCTTTGGTATTTTTTTTTGGATGCATGCAAGGCGATGGGTGTGCAGGCACATAAATAATGCTTCCTTGTCTGCTTGGCTAATATTGTCAACACGTCTCTAATCTTTATCATTTGGCCACACGAATGTGTGCACATTGACGTGCAATAACACAGACAAAGCTCAACCCATCACATAGTGGCAATGAGGTTTCCTCACTCAGATCAATCCTGTAGTGCACCTTTGTAGAGCATGTTACAGGCATGAATATGGTAAAGTTTGCTCCATTTCAGCTATCTTATTTGGTTACATCAACAAGCACCCAATAATGCACTTGATATAACAACCAGTCATTTATTCAGAATGTTGCACAAATAGCTAGCTGCTGGAATGCACCAAGCATTGTTGAACAGATATGAATTTGGCTTGTGCGCTGTTTGTACAAACTTATTACCTTGCTCCTCATGGCATGGGTCTTTCTTGCTTACTACTCAGTGTCTCATGTATACCACAGATTTGGCAGTATGCAGATAAAGGGCAAAGGGGATATCTTTCTCGGGCTGAATTTTACAAGGCACTGCAGCTTGTGACAGTCGCACAAAGTGGAAGGGAGCTCACCCCCACTCTTGTGAACAAAGCATTGAGTGAACCCACTGTATCAAAAATTCCTGCCCCGCAAATCCAATTGGCACCAATTTTTACCTCAGCAAGCCCGCAAGCAGGTGGATCAGGAAGCCCTGTTTGGCCCCCAACTGTTCCAGCACAACAACTGTATCCAGTTGTTTCTTTACCACAAGGACTTAGACCAACCATGTCCACACCAGTACCTAGAGCTTCAATACCATCAACACCTTCTTCCACATCAGGAATTGTTTCATCTGATTGGCCAACTAAGAAGTCATCATCTTGGCCGGGTCCAGGTTCTATCAACAACCCCACTGGCCAGCATTCCCAGACAAGGGCAGTTCTTCCAAACCAAGGTTTTCAAGGTGGCTCACTTACAGGAATTAAACCTGGTGCTTCTCCTAAGGCAGCAGTGGATCCCAATCTTTTTGGAGGGGATGTCTTCACACCAGTGCCCGTTAAGCCACAAGTTCCACAGCACAGTTTGACAATGCCCAATCAGATACCTCCACCAAGGGCACTGCAAACAGCTGGTCAACCAGACATAGCCTCACTTGAAGTCATTTCTACACCTTCTACACCAACAACATCATCAAGACAGTCCCAAGGAGGAGCAGGTCAAGCAGAACATGAGTTTACAGCTCCTGCTGTAGTAGATGGAACGAAAGCATGGCCTAAAATGAATGTTGCCAATGTGCATCGCTATACCAAAATCTTTTCTGAAGTGGATACAAATAAAATCAATGGTAAAATCCGTGCTTTTCCCAGATTTATTTGTCTTGTGACTATTGTACTTTCATGCTTTATTGATAAGACTAGCATACAATTTAATTTGGATACAGATACATCAGATGATAGCATGGATAGTCTTGACTATCCACAAGATGAAGAAGCCCTATCACAAAATTTTGAAGAAATGGCTTGGGAGCCATCTGATGAAGACGAAAAAGTGTGTTCGGATCCCATGCTCCCCACGTCCCCTACTAAGTTGAATTTCTCCAAGGTGTACCCTGTAGGGTTTGTAGATGGCTCTTCTTTTGTTGCAATACCTTCAGATCTGAAAGTAGATGATAACAGCCCGTCTAAGATTCTAAGTATGAAGCCAAAGATACTTGACACAGCAGTCAGCTCTACAGTCAGATTAAGGATTCGCTGCAAGGATGGATCTACAGTCAAAACGTCCTACGCAACAGGGTTTTCAGCATCGCCCACTTTAATTGTGTCAGCAAGGCATGTTGTTGACAAGGAAGGCGAGATTGAAATCAAGGTATGCAGAGGAATGGTAGTAATGTCTAGCTTTTTTGATACACATGCGGGTTTTGAGGGCCTTGATCCAAGCTTCACAGAAAAATCAAGATCAAAAGAGAGAGACACTCATGGGCTTTTTCTAAATGGATCAGATCTTTGCTTCTTCAAGATAGAGAAGAATATGCCAAGCTTTTTACTGCCATGTTCTCCAACATTCATTACAAATAAGCAAGTTGTTGCTATCTCATTCCCCGCAATCAATAACTTTCTAGAAAATGCTAGAAAAGAGCTAGTGGAGGGAACCAGTGAAAGCAATGCAATTTGGAAGCAATACACACCTACCATACAGGGAGTGTACAACAATTTGCTTGCCAAACATGCAGCAAATAATCAGATGAGATTAACGAAAGCAAAAAGAGTGCTTTCAATCATTGATACAGTGGAGAGAGAGGTTAAGAGAGAGCTCTATTTAGAGCTTAAGAAGACATTTGCGGCCACTAACACAGGTAATGTGGCATGTAGTGTGGGTCAGATACTTTGCTTTAATAGCAGGTATTTAGGGACTTCTTGCTCAACATTAGCTGGAAGTTCAGGAGCCCCTATTATCCCCTTATCTCTTCCTAATCATTTTGTGGGTGTCCAAAAAGGGGGTTGTGTTGGAAGAGACATGAATGTGGTTACTTCTTCAGATAATATTGACTTTGTGAAGATGTATGTAACTACTGTACTGCCAACTTTGCCCCTGCCAGATGATAGTTTTTGGTCGAACGGAAGTTGGGATGGTTTTCGGAATTGGCTTGAATTACACCAATCCCAGATTCCACAATCATCTGTATGGATCATGACCAAGGCTCCTAAAGAAAGGAGGTCGTCCAAAAGAAAAGCTCTCTGGCCACCATAGGTTTCACAAATGTGGAAACTCAGCTAGGTATAACCAGAGAAAGTAAACGTGAGTAATGGAGCTTTACTTTGATAGGTCTGCAGATTGCTACAGGACTTCATGACAGGTTTGTAGCAACATCCAGGTTTAATACAAGTCCTACTCGGACCAGTTTCCATCGTCCTATGTTAATGTGAAGAATACATAACATTTTGTTTAGGCAAGACAGGAAGGATATAGTCCACATGCTGGTCAAGCTCCAGCAATATCCAGTTTTGATATGTTAATGTGAAGAATACATAACATTTTGTTTAGGCAAGACAGGAAGGATATAGTCCACATGCTGGTCAAGCTCCAGCAATATCCAGTTTTGATACAAGTGCGAATGGGATGAGTTTCTGATGCTTATGTTGAAGTACACAGTACACAACATTTTTGTGCAAGAATTACAGGAAGAATAACACCTCATGCAAGGTCAAGCTTCGACTGCTCAATGTCCTAGCTTAAACAGTACCCAAAGTTTTGTACATGCAATACATGAAGAATCAGAACTGTAGTTTAAGTTTCATGCATAGCCTTTGTGAGGAGTTACTGCTTTATTTGATGCTAGTATGGAAACGGTTCATGCTGATTGTGTTCTCTCTTACTTCTTTTGGTGATAGTATACAGATAGAGGTAAAGTGATCATTAACTAGATTTGATTATTAAGTTCAATGCTACACGGGGATGGTGAAAATTTAGTAGATAGACAAAAGTTAAGAACAAGGTGTGTCAATTGCTGGGGTGCTCGTTAGCATTGGCATGGACAGTAAGTTTTGCTCTGTTTTTTCTGAATAAGTCAGTGTGTGTTCGCGTGCATAATTGGGCATAATGGGGCATGTGGCTTAAATTGTGTTAGCCACCTTCATGCTGCAGAGTCCAGACTAAAGTGCATGTTAGAGCTTTAGTTGGGGTGGCCATCTTTCTACTGCAAGAGGCAACCATGATGCTAATTTTGGACCCTAGAGTGTAAATTGTTCTTTGCAAACTCTTTCGGTTCATTCTCGATCCCTTATTCAATTACACGCACAAGTAGGCTTGATCAACATGCAGATTTCGGCAGTGCTGATGCCGCTTCGAGAAGGAGGTGACTTCGGCTAAGATATCTCTTCCCAATATTAATGTCCAAGAGTCTCCAGGTTGCCACTGTGGCTCAAGAGAGCAGTTCTTCAATACCAGCGCCTGTGTATATGGACCTTTTGTCGGGCAAGGATGTAGAGCTAATACCCAGGTCATCTTTATTCAGGCAGGGTTGGTCCGTATAGAGTGACATGAAAGCCTCTTGGTAGTAGACACCCTATAGCTTTACTGTTGACTGCTTTTTGGTCTCCACCTGTTCACTGCTGGGACTGCTGTGTGACCTCACCTTTGTGCGAGCCAATCTTGTGGCGACCTAGTAGTTGGGTACTGCAGACAAGCTAACCAGGCCGTCACTGTCTGTGACAGAAGACCCTGTGATGCCCAGCTCATGTACTGCTTTAATGGGCGAACAACCCAACCGTTGGGACATACTACCCCCCAGGTAGCGAAGAGCCGAAGCGAGGTGCCAAACCTTTTGTCGGTGTAAGCTGATCAACCTGTTATCCCTCGCTGTACAGCTCGTCACCCGTACAACTGTACAACGCGCCAGCCCATACATATGTACTATCCTGCATTGTACATCCATACTGTCCCACGCCGTACAGCCGTACTGAAGTACCGTCGTACATTCTGTGCATCGAGCATCGTACAGATTCCGTACAGTCGTCGTATGATTCCGTACAGCCGATACATGTGTCGTACGGCATCATATTGTTGTCGTGCACTGTGCCGTACATCCGTACAAAAGGTGGTTGATGAAGGAGGGATGGACTGAGGCTCAGTCCCTTGTCAACGGGCCACCCGTTACAGGCATGGGGGGTGGGGTGGGTGGGGTATGCGACATGCGCGCAAGGGGGGGGGGGGCATGGGGGGTGGGAGGGGGGGGGGGCGGGGGGGCATGGGGGGTGGGGGTGGGGAGGGTACGCGACATGCGCGCAAGGGGGGGGGGGCATGGGGAGTGGGAGGGGGGGGGGGGGCTATTTAAAATGTGAAAATGAAATTTTTTTTTTTAAATAGAGCTTTTTTTATTAAATAAAAAAACGTTCATAGGAATATTTATAAAATATTTATAAATTTGAAATGCATTTGTAATTTTTTTTAAAATTTTTGAATTACGACATTTATAATTTAAAATGTGAAAATTTTAAATTTAAAAAACGTTTAATGAGGCATTTTTTATTCAAAATGTGAAAATGTAAAAATTCTGTTTTTTTAATGTAGCATTTTCTTTTTGGTAGAATTTAATTAAATTTTAGTTTATAAGAAAAATTATAAAAAATTTCTAAATTTCAAATGCATTTTAATGTTTTTTTGAAATTTATGAATTACGATATTTTTTATTTAAAATGTGAAAATGAATTTTTTTTTAAAAAAAATAGAGCTTTTTTTATTAAATAAAAAACGTTCATAGGAATATTTATAAAATATTTATAAATTTGAAATGCATTTGTAAATTTTTTTTAAATTTTTGAATTACATTTATAATTTAAAATGTGAAAATTTTAAATTTAAAAAACGTTTAATGAGGCATTTTTTATTCAAAATGTGAAAATGTAAAAATTCTGTTTTTTTAAATCATGTTTGAAAAAAAAGAGATTAAAGTTATTTTTTTAATTAGAGCTATTTTTAATTAAATAAAAAAACGTTTAAATTTTAGTTCACAGGAATAATTATAAAATATTTTTAAAGTTGAAATGCATTTAAAAGTTTTTTTTAAATTTTTGAATTACGACATTTTTAATTCAAAATGTGAAAATGTAAAAATTTTGTTTTTTAAAATCATCTTTGAAAAAAAAGAGATTTAAGTTATTTTTTAAAAAAACGTTTAAATTTTAGTTCATAGGAATAATTATAAAATATTTCAAATTTCAAATGCATTTTAAATTTTTATTTAAAATGTGAAAATGTAAAAATTAGGTTTTTAAAAATCATCTTTGGAAAAAAAGAGATTGAGCTATTTTTTTTGAAATAAAAAACGTTTAAATCTTAGTTTATAGGAATAATTATAAAATATTTTTAAAATTGAAATGCAGTTGAAAGTTTTTTTTAATTATTTTTGGAATTACGTAATTATTTATTTAAAATGTAAAAATGTAAATATTTTATTTTTAAAATCATCTTTAAAAAAAGAGAGATTAAAGTTATTTTTTAAATTAGTGCTATTTTTATTTAAATAAAGAAACGTTTAAATTTTAGTTTATAGGAATAATTATAAAATATTTCTAAATTTGAAATGCATTTTAAAGTTTTTTTAATTATTTTTGGAATTACGTAATTTTTTATTTAAAGCCTGAAAATGTATATATTTTGTTTTTTGAAATCATCTTTTAAAAAAAAGAGATTAAAGATATTTTTTTTATTAGTGTTATTTATATTTAAATAAAAAGACGTTTAAATTTTATTTTTAAAAATGATCTTTTAAAAAAAAGAAAATAAGAGTTTAAGTTAGTATTTAAATGTCAAAAAGTATATAATTTGTTTTTTAAAATAATCTATTTAAAAAAATTTATAAGTGAAGTTTACAAATTACTGAAGTTTTGAATTTAATATAACGTTTAAATTTTGTTTTTAGAATTCAGTGGTATCAAGAACAAGAAAATAAGAATTTTGTTAAAATAAGAAAATAATGTATTAAAAACAAGAAAACAAGAACAAGAAAAAGAGAGATTAAAGTAGGTTCTATGTTATCTTTGAAATTGGTGCTATTTTTATTTAAATAAAAAAACGTTTAAATTTTAGTCTTCAAAACCATCTTTTAAAAAATCATCGTTTATGTGGAATATTATAGATTATATAGTTGGTTAAGAGTTGTTTCATAATTTAGGTAGAGTAAGTAGGCTGTATAAAACACCACATGGGCATTATCCCTAAAACACCACACCACATGGGCAAAGACCCCAACACTAGAGTGGTTAGATGCATAAGCATATGGCTAATTGGATCTTGTAAATGCACCAGCGCATCGAAAACACATACGTAATTTTTATGATTGTCCAAAGGTCTCCTCTCTCCCCAAGCATGGGAACCAAGTGATGATCTATAGGAATGGCCACTAGTTGAGGTGGACTGCCCAACCAAAATAGATAATATTGAAAAGGCTTAATTATTTTCTCAAAGTTCTCGTTTTAAAAGGTCTGTAGTGTGAACCCGCTCTCTTTTTTAATGTGTAGTCCGAGAAATACTAGATGCGCCTTGCTTGTGTATCGTTCAAAGTAATGTATTAGGTATCCTTCTATCTCCTCCATATCTATTGCAAACCCAAGGCAGTAAAGCATTCAAAGAAGGTCTTATTAACCAAACCTCTCCACTATCTGTCCTTAGTATAGGGGCCATAAGTGGACAATGTGGTCCTTACACCACATGTGGAAAAGTTTCATATTGGATAAAAAGTGAAAAAAGGGAAACATATAAGGAAAAAATATTTGAGACATCTAAGTTTAAAAATGCAACAACTAGAGTTTGAAAAAATTCTAATCAAAATTAAGAATTATTAATAATATTGATTAATATTGAGCCACACATTTGGCCCATCTACCGGTAGGTGCATAGGATGATCCCAACGACATCCTACCTCATCAAGGAGTACATACGCATAGTTTTCATTACGTAAATAGATTATAAGTCATATTGAATAGAATATTATTTTCATTACCCAAATAGAATATTAATTTCCATGTGTTTTTTTTGTGCATGCGCCAGCCAGCGCACAGGTTCTAGCACCACTATTCGTATGCAGATAGAGATGCTGAGAGCTGAGATGAGGGCACTGCAGGATGCTAGGGCACCCCCTCACTTGGTTGCGAGTCTAGATTCAGTTATTGAGGCTCTGGGTCGATTGGACACAGTTGAGGACGTTGTGGATAGCTTTCAGGCACAGGCTGAGGCGGAGATCACTGGTGGTGGCTTGGATTGGAGAGCCATTCGACAGTTGTTTGAGCGTGAGTCACATCACAGGCAGGCCTTGGAGGATATGTTTTGGGATGGTCACACCGAGGCGATGCGACCACGATCAGGGCTCCCCTTGCATATTTTACGTTGTAGGCACTCCATCATAGCAGCACACATTTATCCGAGATATCTTGCTGCGAATGGTGGTCGATTGCCTCACAACCGTCAGATAGCCAGGTCGTTTGCCATGCAACTATACGCTGAGTTTGTGCTTGGTCATCGGGTGGACTACCTTAGTACCCGTCCAGGATCAGGAGCGAGATGTGGTAGGATGGGGCGTCAGGAGCGTCAGATTGCAGGTGTTCGGCGTCGACGTGAGGCACCAGAGTTGCACACCATCCCTGCACCGGCATTGCGAGCGGTGGGAGGACAGATTAGGGGGGATGTTCATTTAGTGGCATCATCCTTGCAGCACATGGTCTCTGCCCTATCGAGATCTATTGCGATTCCACCTCCCCCACCTCGATCATCGATGGAGCCTCCCACATCTACACCACCTCCCACATCTACACCGCCTCAGCACGAGTTGGAGGCTCGAGACACACGGATTGCAGAGTTGGAGGCATTGTTGGCCGAGAGTCTAGGGACGAGGTTAGTTATTTTGATTATGTTAGTTTATTTTTTTGTAGCGTGTTTTGAACTGAAGTTTTTTGGTTAATTCTCACCATGTACGCGACATGTTTGCATTGCAGGCACATCTATTGCGTCAGGAGATGGAGTCTCGCGTACGACTGTTGCAGACAGATTTGGAGGAGCAGAGGATTCGGACATGCATAGCATACCATCGTGCAGAGCACTATATTTTGCAGTTGAGGCATATTAGTCGTGATCCATCTCGCCATAGGATCGACCCCAGCGTGGCCCTATACCCCGCTCCTCCTGTAGATGTGCCGACTAGGACACCCATAGACGCAGCAGTCATAGCCAGGCTTCCTACTGCCACTTGTGTCCTTTGCCACGAGGAGTTTGACACCGTAGGGTGGTTTGGACTAGGGTGCGGGCCACATCGCACATCTCCATTGCATGACCCGCCACATGGTGGCACGATCAGTGTGCCCTGTATGCTTTGCTGACATTGATGTGGCGACATACAGAGGACTAGGCATGGATGATCTATATCCTGGTCGTCGTCAGGCCGTTGATCCATTCGCCCGCGTAGTCTTGACAGAGCACTACAGGGAGGAGGCACAGAGAGCGTTGCTGATGCAGGAGGGTGCTGATACATCGGTGGTTGCAGCATGCGTTCCACGACGCTTTTCGTATGGTGATTTCATGCCAGGTGACAAGGCACGAGCAGAGGAGGCACGCCGGATTGAGCGAGAGGCAAAGCTGCAGACATCATTGCAGCAGTGGGTGGAGCAGCAGCAGCTAGGGCGGGGCCGAGACCAGCGTCTTCTACACGTAGAGACGATTACTCGCGCTGGATTTGAGGCACGAGTATTCGCAGATGCATGGCTATGGGAGCTGAGACGCGCGTACATAGAGGAGGCGAGGGAGGCAGAGATGGCAGCGGTGGCGCGTGCAGCATGCCCTCCTCTTCATCAGGATGAGGCTGGCCCATCTCATGCAGGTGATGAGGCTGGCCCATCTGAGCCGGCTTTGCCTGAGGGCACACAGCGGACGGTTGGGCAGCGGGTCATACAGGAGCCACATCAGCGTTCCACTAGAGAATCATATGTAGAGCTATCAGATTCGGATTCAGATTGATTGTTTAGGCTTCACACGTTTCTTGTATAGGGATGCACTTCTGCAGCATGATGATGATGATGTACAGATTCATTTTGGTACTTTCATGATATTGTTCCCACTTTTATGATGTATGAGCATTTTCGTACTTTCATGATGTTCTTCACACTTTGTTTATCTCAGTTTATAGTTTGTTTAAATGTAACATAAACATTTAAAATTAGGAGTATGATTTTGAATTTCGAATATCTCAATTCACACATCTAATACATAAGGTATTTAAAAAAGAATGCCATGTGAAGTAATTGTAAACATTATGCATTGAAAAAGTGTTCAAGTTCCAACTTTATCATTTTGAATATCATATTGAATTTCGTATATATCAATGCTTGCAATTATTACACTAAACCTAAGAGCCGTGCGAAGTTTCATCCCCATGTGCGTATTTAAAATTAAGAGTATGATTTTGAATTTCAAATATCTCAATTCACACATCTAATACATAATGTATTTTAAAAATAATGCCGTGTGTCGTAATTGTAAACATTAAGCATTGAAAAGGTGCTTGCAAAAATGTATGCATTATACCTTCCACGTGGCGCAAACCAGATCAGTTGGAGACCAAATCTTGCGTGGATGTACGTCTAGGGTAGCCTAAGAGGCGTGTGAAGTTTTGTCCCCAACAGGGTTTAGGATTTAGGGTTCAGGGTTTAGGGTTTAGGGTTTAGTCGTGCTAGTAGGGATTGCTTCTACGTGGCGCAAACCAAATCAGTTGGAGACCAAATCTTGCGTGGATGTACGTCTAGGGTAGCCCAAGAGGCGTGTGAAGTTTCGTCCCCAACAGGGTTCAGGATTTAGGGTTCAGGGTTTAGGGTTAAGGGTTTAGTCGTGCTAGTAGGGATTGCTTCTACGTGGCGCAAACCAAATCAGTTGGAGACCAAATCTTGCGTGGATGTACGTCTAGGGTAGCCCAAGAGGCATGTGAAGTTTCGTCCCCAACAGGGTTTAGGGTTCAGGGTTTAGGGTTTAGGGTTTAGGGTTTAGTCGTGCTAGTAGGGATTGCTTCTACGTGGCGCAAACCAAATCAGTTGGAGACCAAATCTTGCATGGATGTACGTCTAGGGTAACCTAAGAGGCGTGTGAAGTTTCGTCCCCAACAGGGTTTAGGATTTAGGGTTCAGGGTTTAGGGTTTAGGGTTTAGTCGTGCTAGTAGGGATTGTAAAAATGTACGCATTTGTCCTTCCACGTGGCGCATACCAAATCAGTTGGAGACCAAATCTTGCGTGGATGTACGTCTAGGGTAGCCTAAGAGGCGTGTGAAGTTTCGTCCCCAACAGGGTTTAGGATTTAGGGTTCAGGGTTTAGGGTTTAGGGTTTAGTCGTGCTAGTAGGGATTGTAAAAATGTACGCATTTGTCCTTCCACGTGGCGCATACCAAATCAGTTGGAGACCAAATCTTGCGTGGATGTACGTCTACGGCAGCCTAAGAGCCGTGCAAAGTTTAATCTCCAACAGATAAGTCCACGTGCATATTTCGTTAGTACGTGCGCCATTTTTCACACGTAGTCGTGCTAGTAGGGATTGTAAAAATGTACGCATTTGTCCTTCCACGTGGCGCATACCAAATCAGTTGGAGACCAAATCTTGCGTGGATGTACGTCTAGGGTAGCCTAAGAGCCGTGTGAAGTTTCATCCCCAACAGATAAGTCCACGTGCATATTTCATTAGTATGTGTGCCATTTTTCATACGTAGTTGTGGTAGTAGGGATTGTAAAAATGTACGCAGCTGTCCTTCCACGTGGCGCATACCAAATCAGTTGGGCACCAAATCTTGCGTGGATGTACGTCTACGGTAGCCTAAGAGCCGTGCAAAGTTTAATCTCCAACAGATAAGTCCACATGCATATTTGGTTAGTACGTGCGCCATTTTTCACACGTAGTCGTGCTAGTAGGGATTGTAAAAATGTACGCATTATACCTTCCACATGGCGCATACCAAATAAGTTGGAGACCAAATCTTGCGTGGATGTATGTCTAGGGTGGCCTAAGAGTCATGCGAAGTTTCATTCCCAACAGATAAGTCCACACACGTATTTCGTTAGTACATGCGCCATAGCTCATACGTAGTCGTGCTAGTAGGGATTGTAAAAATGTACGCATTGTACCTTCCACGTGGCGCATATACCAAATCATTTCAGACCAAATCTCGCGTGGATGTATGTCTAGGGTGGCCTAAGAGTCGTGCGAAGTTTCATCCCCAACAAGTAAGTCCACACGCGTATTTCGTTAGTACGTGTGCGAATTTTCTTAGTCACGTTTTTAAAATGTCCTAAAGCACAAAACAAATTACAACATTACTACTAATAAACAATTTTTTGTTTTACAAACACAACAAATCCCATTGAGAAGACATCGGACATCATGTAAAAAATAGAATCTAATACAATGATGTGTATGAACGTGTATACAGCCATCATAGTGAAATACAAAATATGAGTCCATGAAAATTACAATGGTACGGTCACACAGTGAGCCTATACATATCGAATACAAAAAAGTGTAATCAACTAGTGATACCCAATAAAAATCAATCTAATCAACTGATGATCCCAAAAAATATGATATGTAATGTGCTACTCCTCAGGATCAGCTCTCATGCCAATAGTTGCAAGTATGCTCTCGTGATCCGCCACTGCAAGGCGCCATCGTGGAGTGGACGTCGCCTTGCGAGTGCGAACACGACTCAAAGTAATCTTGATCCCAACAACAAGATGAGAATACATGTATGCCTCCTGATCCGCCATGTACTCCTGGAACTCAATATACCGACCACGCCTCTGTATCTGCTGAAAATAGTGGCCACCTACGATCATGCTATGAGCATTGAAGTGCATCCCATGCCCATCCACTGTATCCTCATTCAGCACACTCTTCAGCATAGAGCATCGCAACAAGTAATAATCCACACCCTCCTCATTGCCCTCCGAAGCAATAACCGCGAAGATATCACCAATACGCAAAATATCTGTAAGCTGGTCATAATCTCTAGAGGAACTGAATCCCGCATCCTGATCATCATGTACCTCCTCCCAAGGCTGGAAGGGAGAAAGCACTCGCCGTACCCATGGATCGGCCCATGGTATCATGGAGCACCCTCCCCAATCATCATCAATGCATGCAGAGCAAAAACATGCAAACCGTCGAGAAAAGATCGTGGGGTGAGACTTACCTACGCTCCTGATGGAATGGAAATCAAGAGTGCCAGGCACGGAACGACAATCAAAAGGCCTAGACCGATCAAGACTCCCAATGTCCACGCACCAAAAATACCGGCTCACCACCCTATCGTCACGCGACTGAAACGAGGAGGTAGCACTAGTGGATAAGTGCTGGCTGCACCACCGCACCACATCATGTGCATCCTTGAAGCGATCGGCACTGTGACGCAACTGGTATCGACGCAAAGCACGCTTCACACAAGCACCTGCACCATCGTGCTCGATCGGATATGCTTTGCATGGTCGATCGAGCATTAAATACCATTTTTGCCTTGGTGTCATGCACATCCGTAAAAAAACACACTGCTGGTAGTTTCGCCAACGAAACCCCTTTGAAGTAGTTCGCTCAAATTTAAGAATCATCCAAGAGATGATGCAGTGGATGCTTGAGCGGTTCTCTCGAACTTTTCCAGGCCTCATTAGTTCTTATAATCAAACACGTAACTGAGGTCAGTTGCAATCCAAGCAAGAGGGATGTTATGGAAATTATATTTTTGATATATCTTACTTAGGATATTATTAATTTAGTCAAGTGTGACTATGGCAAAGTACTCCATAGGAGTGCACCAAACATGGTGGGGGTCCTAGTGGGATACTTTGTGTGGTTAGTTGGGGATGCTTGACTACCTTGTGGTTTGCCATGCTAAATGGTTGGTATCATGGGTGATTCCAGGTTAATACTGATATCGCTAGTGTTATTGGTATTGTGCTTTGAGCGTGGTTATGTTGGGATCGATTGATTCGGTGATTCCTTCAATCGATTGTTAATAAGTAATGTAATTGGCGGTTTGAGGACAGGTGATAGAACTCATAGTGAGGATTGGAGTTAGTGCGAGGGTACTGATCGAGGTGTTGCACATTGCATTATTTATGGCCATGGGCCAATTTTATATTTCTTTATTATTGCAAGTTTGAGCAATATATTGTGGAGTGGACATAATTCAATTTTGGGCTCAAAGATGGCTATGTAAAGCAAATCCCTCATTTTGGAAGAGAGGGATAATTTTGGCTCATTGTGCTTTTATGAAATATCATAAATACTCTAGATGAGGAAGTGTGAGCCATTGATCTAGGGTGAGGGAGATTGTACCCAGTCTGCTCTTGCTTTCGTGGTGTGGTTTGTGTTCTTCTTCTCCAATTGATTAAGTGGTGAACTTTGTGTGGAAGAGTTTACCTTTTTTGGTTTCAAGTATACATGATTGTTTTTTAGAAATACTCCCATCTTGGATTCTAGAAAACCTACTAGCCCATATTGAGGCGAAGTAGGCTTGCCACTTAAGATTGAGTGAGTCTATCACTTCCTTATTCTTCTCAGAGAAGACTATACTAGTAATGCGACATCCATATAAACTTCTTGACAAAGGTATACAATCTTTCTTTGATCCAAGCAAGTGTATTTTTGTCCCAAATTGCATCATCACATGAATGAGTCTTACATGAAATCCATGGAGATTAAATGATATTATGAGTTACTCATCCAATTTACATTTTTGATTACCTTTGTCCCAAAGGTCTCCTCGTGTCCTCACTCCCTTTTTGTTTAATCTCAATGTACCCTTGATGTCCTGGTCTCTTAACACACTGTCTCTTAACACACTGCCATCCTTGATAATTGAGCACCATAAGGGGCCTATCTTCATAGAGGAACCTTTCCACAATCTAGGGTTTGAGGGACTCCTACGATCTCCACCATAACTTTAATCCTTTATTGGAACATTGTTCTTTGCCAAAGAGGGAGGCAACTTCAAGGTAGCAATTCTATGACTTACGTCTCAAGGGTCTCGTATAACAAGATGTTTCATGAGAACATAAACCCATAATCTAGCACTTCTATGCAGTCAGTGCGAGGTCTGCTAGAGCATTTCGAGTCTTAAAATAGGCTTCTCGTAATGGAAAGATTCTGTCTGCTGCAGATCACTGCACTGAAATGGCTGCACGAGAAAATGAGGACCTCCGGATTCGGAAAGCCTGATCAATGACAGACTTTTCAAAGCTTTCTTCAACAGCTTCAACACGGCAATCCATATAGGAATCATGTTGTGAAATACTGGGAACACTGGCCTTCCCATGATCTTCCAGATTCCGTTCAAGATTATCAATCTGAGATCAATCACGATGAATCAATCCACTTCTGTACTGCTTATCTTCTTGATTGAATTCCGTCGATCGATTCTAAAGATCACTTCCGACACGATCATGTAGGTGGCTACGTCTCCCACTCTCTGATCATTTGCCTTAAACATGCATTTTTCGAGCAGATGATGCAATGGCTGCCTTGTTGCCCCCAGCCTCCCTTGATATGCTTGGTGGTGCAATGGTGATTGGGGAGGTTGTTTGATCTCTCTCTCATTCCACTATCTGGTTCAGTCTGCCCCTTGCCAATTCATAAGTGCTCGATTTGTTCTCGGCATCCAACCGATGATGTGCAGTGAAGAGGATGAAACAGAGAAGGTTAGAGACAAGGAAGCCCGTGTTAAGAGAAGCGGGAAAAGCTATGGGAGAGAGGAGGAAGGAGGTAGCTGCCACAAGTCCATGATACTATGCAAATCTAAACTTCTATACTGCATAAAGATGTCTTACAAGGTTATATATACGCAACCCCATGTGTAATTTACACTTGGTCTTTACATGTGGGACATGCCCATTTCTACCACTCTTGAATACACAGTACCCCTAATGCAATTTACATCCTCAACACCCCCTCTTAGATTGTTACAAGATGATAGAGCACAAAAGAAAAAAGTGCTACACGCACAAAAAATCGTAGACTTTGATACTTCTATGAGCATGGCTATAAAGAACTAGAACAAAACTATAAAAACTTGGGAGCAAGTTATATATTACTTCCCCCTCTTAAGTTTCAAGAGGTTTTAGGCAGATGCTAAGTTGAGTTTTGAAGTAGCAGACCTTGTTAACGTGACCCAATGATAACAAAATTTGAGTCAAGTTTAGCACATGCAAAACATCTTTTATGACCTTTTCACTTGAAAGACTTTCAGTTAGAATTTGAGCTATTGCTTACACCCTGCATGGATGCCCATGAGCTATGAACAAATGCTCTTTTGAATTTTGATTCTTTTCTAAAGTTGAAAACCATACTTTGCGGCTTGTCATGTGTGCTCTTGCACCTGAGTCTACAAATCATTTTGGTGCTTTAGATTGATCAAGTTTACAATTGCCTTGAATGGTAAGAAAACATTATGAGATTTATCCGTCAATCATCATGCTGGACATAATTGCCTAATTGTTTGGAGCTATGTCCTGAAGACTAATCTTGTTCCTTTTGTGGCACTTTAATTGCCAATATTTAGGAATAGTAGCGACAATTCCCTATCCTTCTTGGTGCATTTGCATTGATGATCATGATGATGAAGTTATTATTAAATAATTTGTTTCTCCTAACATTACCTCTTCCACGTTTGTTCCCTGCATGTCTAGGAATACCTTGTCTATTTTAGTTATCAACTAGACTGTCCTTGATTAAAATTTTGGCTATTGTTGCTCGAGAGTTTTGATTACCTTTATTAGAGGCTGATTTGTCCTACTATGTCCTCTGGTATATCCTTTACCTCTATGGGCATTCCTTTTCTCTTATTGGATCTGGATTTGCACACTTGTTCTCGAATGTGCCCCCATTAGCATATTAGCCATTATCTCAAAAGTTGGGGGATTCTCCTTTGTAACCATGGTAGTTACAAATTGATCATATTCTTTGCCTAATCCATTTAAGGCAAGTTGCACCAACCTTGTGCTATCGATATTCAGAAAATCAATTCCAAGGAGCATTTCATGCCATAGTTGGTTACTGGATTTGAATATGTGGCATGTTATAGATGCAGTGCTTGTTGTTGAGGATGTGTGTGGTCCCATGCTAATTTTTGGGGAACTTGAAGATGTGAAGCAAATTATGTCTTAACAATAGTTCTCTAGTCTGCCATTTTGTAAGCTTCTCCTATACTGTGTTTCTGTGGGCTTCTTTCGTACTTCATTGCAACTACCAAATAGAGAAAATGTGAACACCCCACCACGTAATTGATATTCGATCATTATGAATCTTTGCGAGTATAATGTAATTACTCATGTAAAACTTCCTTCAAAGTTTTGTGACCATCGAGATATAGAGGTACGGTATAAGGATACCAATGCACAAGTTTTTGACTCCAATGCATCATCCATGGTCGAAAATGAGGAAATGTGCATGTCCCACCATCCAATGATGTGTGATCCTTATGGAAATCTGCAAGTATAAAGGAATTACTTTTGAAATTTTTCTAGGAAGTTTCATGACCATTGGCAACACAAGCCTATGGTACAAGCATGACGATGCACAATTTTGGTAATAAGGAAGGGAGGGTGTGTGAGGGGTCAAATGTGAAAGGACTAGTGGAAGTTGGTGAAGGGAAGGAAGGGGTTATTGCTTTTGAGTGTTGAAGGGATTTCCAAGGATTCCAACACTCCTCTTTCGTATGTGGATCTGACTCCTCACAAGATCTTGAGTGGGTTTTCTGCATCTTTGATGATGAGGCTCGTGCGATGCTTAGGTAAGAGATTGCTTGGAGGTCTAGGAAAGTTGCAAAGAAGGTTTTGGCAGGTTGTGGAAGAAACTGTGGGAGAGGAGAGCACACACAAAGGGATAAGGAGACACCAGAAGTGGCGGAGCAAAAGCTACTCCAGCTTATTCCTCTATCATATATATATGAGTATACATGGGCAATGTACAAGTGGGCGGGCACACTGCCCTTTACCCCAACAACCTCCCACTTAAAGGCACTGTGCCTTTAAGGGAGTATAGTACACATATAATACAATCAGCCATAGGCTGAAAAACAAGATGACCAAACCGTCATTTTATGCCCATCGGCACTTTACAATGTGCAAAGTGCATAGAGGATAAGCTACTAGCAGACATCAGGTCTGCAGGATAGAAAATGACAAGCTGTAGATGCCTGTCAACCAACATCTCATGCCAGATCTCACTAGGAGAGTGAACTCTCACCATCACGTGCTCCTGTGCTAAGTCCATAGCACCCGAACTGTCACTGTGCAAAGAAAACGTCTCTGTACCACCTGTGACCATAAGCACATGCCCTACAATAGACCTCTACTGGTCTACCCAACCTGCATCACCTGCATGCTGCTCTTGGAAGCATAAGGACCTGATGTCCACAATCGCTTCCCTACTGCCAAAATATGCCATAATCAAGCTACCAACTCCCACTGCAATGGAAGCAAGAACCAGAAGTGTAGCCCCAATGGCAAACATGTGAAACCAAGTCTCAACCTAGTCATGGATGCATGAAGTACTATGGCTTCCATATCAACCATAACTTGCTGCTCAACTAATCTATGATCGTCAAACCTGCTGTGTTTCAAGTACAGAGCCAATACAGGCAATGGAGTACTTGATAACTTCCCCCTCTCCATACTGAAATAACCAAGTATTTGAAGACAAACATCATCAAGACCATGCAGCTCCCATTGCAAAGCATCCCTGTCCATAAAGGACCATATGGCAAGTAGCCTCAAAAGGATAGCAACCTCTTGAATACTAAGACCATAACCTGTCTCACTGCGCATCACATCCCGAGCTCTCATAACGGTATCAAACCTATGAAGCCAAGCTCGAGGGGATTGCTTCTAGTCATGGAGGCACTTACAAAGCAAACATATCAATGATTCCTGCCCATGCGCAATATGACCTGAGTCAATAACTACAGAAACCACATCTGTCTTGGCATAACCAGCCAATGGATCATACCGGGCATCATTAGCCAAGGTATCCTCCTCATCATGCATAGCCTCATCCTCATTTGCAAGAGGCACTACAAAGTAGTTATAATCATTTGTTTTTCGACGATCAAAAGATGCCTTGTATGGACAATCTTTTGGATCCACGAGCACAATGTAGTTCACAACCTGTGTATGCGGATTGTCCTTCATTCGTGACTTCAAATTCTCAATATGGAAAGGATGTATTTTTCACACCTCAAATGGCCGAAGGCCAGTCCTAGGATCAATAGGAGGTCTGATAACATGATCAATGCGAATAAGAAAGTCTATCGATCCACAAGGTTATCTCATTGTACCTTTGCTCGAAGAAGAAAGTCTATCGATCCACAAGGTTATCTCATTGTACCTTTGCTCGAACTCTATTTTGTTGTGTATCTGAGGTGCCATCTCCAATATCAGCAGCTCCCGGTACTTGCTGGAGCCTTTGATCCTAGTTTACTCCGTTTTTTCCCTTGTGCAATAGATGGAGTCTCCTCAACAACATCCTCATCAGACTCAAGAGGAAACACACTTGCAGCCAATAGAGGTTATTTTTTTGGGAGTGGTGCACTCAAACCATGCCCACTTGGAGGTGCACTCAATCCATGATGGCCTAAAACAGAAGGTGCTCTCAATCCATGTGAACCTGTGAAAATTCTTAATCCTTTTATATTAGAGCCAAAATTTTCAGCTTCAATACGGGAAGATCCCTTTCCTTTGACTTTGAAGAACCTCTTGGTTTGATTGGTGATGTTGCGGTATCTTCTTCATAACCCTCCTCTGTATGCTCCTCAGAATCACTATTGGAAGTTGATACCTCCATCTGCTCGATAATTTTATCAACCTCCACAATTTGATTTGTCAAGTGATAAAAAAGATCCTGGACACACAAAACAAAATTGAATCTCTCATAGTATTCAAAAGAAATTACATAAACATAGAGAATTAGAAATTACTTATGGATAGTAACTAACCTTCCCTTCCTCTTTGATTTGTTTTGATTGTTCCGCTACAATGGGTGGAGTAACAGCTTTCAAAGAGAACTTCTCTTCCATAACAATAAAAATAATAGGTTTCTTATTGTTATCAATCCCAAGCATTTCAACACATTCCTCATTGGACTCACTTCTTGTGATATCTTTAATCTTTATTATTGGCTTAAAAACTGATCTTCCATTGGGAAGTGTCTTTGGAAGCGACAAAGTCATCTCTTTCGTATCAGTGTTCACTTTGATGGTCCATTTTGAATCAATGTTCTTGTGTACTTCCACTATCTCCCATAATGTTTGAATTTGCAACGAACCTTCATCAAACGGAGCAGGAACATCATAAATCTGTTGAAGCTATTTCACCTCAAGACTTGGATCCTTGGCACTTTTCTTTGGTTCCTTGGTGCCTTTCTTTTCCACCCTTATCCTTTGGATCCTAGTGGAAGCATCCTCCGCGATGTGGGCTTTCCAAAGACATGGATTTCTTCGAAAGTTTGGTTGTTCGACATGATACCTACAAAATACATAAACAATGTCAAAATATTATGATATCATGGAGAGAATATCTCAAGTTGAAAAAAACAAAGCTAGTACAACAAGCTTGATGGTTTCTAAAAAGACTTTGTGCTTCTAACATCTACATTCTTCATGGAAAAAGATGTCGACATGCTTATTATTGGAACATAATTTTGGACTAGAGAATAAAAGACAAGGGTCTACACTAGCGAGAAGCAAACTAACACTCCCACTTGTCTAGATTCCATTGACGATACTTGATGGGGGCACCCCCAAAGAACCAAAGCCTCCAAATACCCTCTTGGTATTCTCTGGATGAGAGTCTATATATACCAGCCAGAAGCAAAATAACCCCTCTCAACAAAGCCAACAAATCTAACTAGCTCTAGGTGTGCATCAAAAACCATATTAGAATCATAAGATCTAACCAATCTGCCTCCAAACTACACATCAAATACCAAAGTGTCCTCACCACTATCCCACAAGAGATCTGTAACTTGAACAATGAAGAGGGATGCATGTTCCTCATAAAAGCACTTATCTTTTCATACTCAATAGAAGTCTCCTTGAGGGTAGGGGGATCACCCATCTACCATGCTGAGGGATAGCTACATGTATGCGAGCAATGCAAAAACTACAAAATTATGGCCAAAACGCCTCCGTTTCTCTCTCAAATTTAATTAAAAAACACTAGAAAACAACTCCATAATTCGAAGAGAAAAATCTACTTTTCAATACAAATCGACCAAAAAATAAACAAAATTTACCAAAAAACCCTCTCCCTCTCCCTCCCTCTCTCTCTCTCTCTCCCTCTCTCTCTCTCTCCCCCCCTCCCTCCCTCTCTCTCTCTCCCTCCCTCTCCATCTCTCTCTCGATCTCTCTCTCCTTCTCTTTCTCTTTCTCCCTCTCTCTCTCTCTCTCTCTCTCTCTCTCCTTCTCTTTCTCTTTCTCCCTCTCTCTCTCTCTCTCTCTCTCTCTCTCTCTCTCTCTCCTTCTCTCTCTCTCTCTCTCTCTCTCTCTCTCTCTCTCTCTCTCTCTCTCTCTCTCTCTCTCTCTTTCTCTTTCTCCCTATTTCTCTCTATCTCTATCTCCTGAAAATATGGTTTGCTGGCTCAGAAAAGCCCTCTATGGCTTGAAGCAGGCACCCCATGCATGGTATGCGAAGATACATGCATTTTTGGTGGCTTTAAGAATAGCCCAACTAAGGCCACTCTTTATGTCCAAAAGAGTGCATTGGAATTTTTAATTCTGATTTTATATGTGGATGACATGCTTATCACTGGGCCAGATATGGAATAAATTGCGGATTTCAAGGCTGATTTACAGCAGTCTTTTGCCATGACAGACATGGCTCAGTTGCACTATTATTTGGGCATATAGTTTGCATATGTTGAGGGGGGTATAATGATAAGTCAGTCCAAGTATATTGGATAGCTTGTGAGCATGGCGGTTTTGAGAAGAGGCGTGGCTTCTAGAGACCTGAGACGACTTCCAGTAGTTTAATGGTGGTAATTGAGGCGACAACGCATGCCTATAAACTACATGTTGGCAAAGTGCTCTCTCTCTCTCTCTCTCACACACACACAGAGCCTTCTAAGCTCTCTGAGTCTTTATTGTGTGTGTCTGAGCAGTTGCTCATTAGGATTTTAGTCGAATCTTATAGTGAGTCGGTTAGAGAGTCATGTTCTTGTAAGTGCAGTAACAATTGCAGTAGCAATGAGCTGCAGTCCTGAAGGTCTCAAGTCAATTGAAGTTGTCCCTCCTAAGCTTGATATAGTTCAAGTTTGTGGTACTCTGTTGTGTCGCAATCATTCCTTGATGTGAGAAATCTAAATTGTTTGAGAGCATCATTTTATGTGGTAAAATCAATTTGGGTTGTGAGGCTTTAAAAGCAAACAATGGTATTAGAGCGGTTCGAGTCCATGAAACTCAAAGAAATCTGATGGCCAGAGAGATCTAAGATGGATTCTGAGGGTCCAAGGCATGTTGCATCGTTGTTGCTTTGAATTATTGATCTGTCTCTTCTCTCTTGTGGCGGATTCCTAGATGCATGCAGCTATGTTCTCGCCTGGCATCTCACCATAATTTGGGAACAAGGACTTTTTGCGGCATAGTGCTTTGAAGGCAAGGCATTTTGAAAGCACAAACTTCATTCTTTATCATATCTTTGTGAATGCCCACTTCAGTCTCCGGGTTCGTGAGACAGAATCAAGCATGAAGATGAGAAGTCTTACAAGGATCTCTGGTTAGAGGATTGATTGAGGTGGCACCCTAGACATGCAAGAAAAGCAGAAGCTACAACCGAAAGAAGAAGAAATTTGTACTCGAAGTGCTCGCTGAAGCATGCATATTGTGCTTGGAAGATGTTATGTGCTGATTGAGATCATGTTGAGGGGTTGCGCCCTATGTGGGTAACTTGATTTGGGTGCCGTGCCCTATGTGGGTGGCTGTTTGTTACCATGCCTTGTGTAATGTCTTGTGTTTTTCTAGTCTTTGTTAGTGAATCGAACAGGTTGATTTTTGAAACCGGCCTTCAGTAAACTAAATAGTAGTAAACTGTAACTATCTTAGCACCCACGCTATTTACAGCCACATTGCATCATTTCCAGCCACTTCCATTAGTTAAATATCACTTAGAAATAACTTTGAAACCACTGAAAGGGAGGCTAGAGTGTCCTGCTCTCAGAAAACAAATGCAAGAGACACAGATTGGCCCCAAATGCTTTGATGCCCCTTTTGGTATCTATTTTATTCCTTTGACAATGGAAAAGTGCTTATACAACAAGGGTTCACTCCCTTGCACTCTATTTCATTGGCAAATCCACTATCTAAGCCAGTTCTTGGCTTCAGTTCTTGGCTTCATACTGCATCCAATCCCTATTGTACACTAGAACCCATCTGCCAAGGCAAGGCTAAGGCATTCTCCACTATCTGTGGCCACTGCAAAGCTGTCCAAGCATTCCACAAGGCATCTGGCTTGCTACAAAGGGTTTGGCAGTCCCACAAGCCAATTTCTAGCCTCTCAGCACACGTGACCTAAAAGCAGGAAGAAATCCATAGAGCATGACAAAGTGAGGGATCAAAGAGGATCGTAACACCATGAGAGAGACATAAGGTAGGAAACACTCAATCTATTACAATGAATATAATCAACAATACATGATAGGCTTCTTATATAGAGAGAGCCCTTTGAATATTCACACCTATTGGATCCTCTGATCCACATCTCTCCTTGTGGATATCCTTGATCCACATCTCCACATCATGTAGTCCACATCCTAGGGTGGCTACTTTAATTCCCTCCTATACCATACCTTAGCCTCTAATATGTGCTCATGGCACCATATCTTAGCAATGTGTACTCTAGCCTTTTAACTAACCCAATACAAGCACTAGCACCCATCAACATGTCAATAGCAACACCCCCCTCTTACAAAAGCTATTGATAAAAGCTAAGTGAGTAGCTCCCTCTTCTCAATGCTTGCCTTGAGCACGAGGAGGGGTTAAATGGAAGGACAAGAAATGAGGGAGGAAGATGGATCCAAAACTATTGAAAGGCTAAACAATAAAGGGATTGTAATGGAAGAGAGAGAGGAAGGGATGAAGGAGGGAGAAAATGCAAGGAGAAGGGAATGGAAAGAAGGAGAAGGGAATCTAATGAAGGAAAGAGAAAATGGTGGGATGAAAGAGGGAATGGAGGAAAGAGAAGGAAAGGAAAGAGGGGTAAGGAGAAGAAACGAGGGAGGAAGATGGCCCCAAAACCTTTTCTTTTTGTTTTTTTTTTGCTCTAAAACTTGTTGAAAGGGTAAACAATAGACTCTAGGATATTTCACTGGCTATAAAGATAGATATTGATGTCAATTTATCCCCCACTAATATGTTTGTTATTGGAACTTTTGTCCACAAAATACTCCTCTAAAGTATGAGTTCAATTCTGCTTAACGCACGTATCTTAGCTATCTTAAATGATACCAGTATGGTAGATGATGGGCATTGGAAAAGAGATGAACCACTCACTCACAACGCATGAGAGAGCTACTCATGGCAAGGGTGGATGGGAAGGAGTGAATAGGTAAAGGAAGGCCAAGTAATGGAAGGGATCAATGTTAAGGGTAGGGAGTGGATGCGTGAGAGAGAGAGAGAGAGAGAGAGAGAGAGAGAGAGAGAGAGGAGTGCACAACCAAGATGACTAAATTATAACAAAGAAAATTGAGAATACATACATTTTCTCTCTCAAGATTAGGGTAAGGTTTAGGGTTTCCCCATGTCCCTTAGGTTCCTCCCTAGAACTTAGTATATGGTGTAGTTTATACCATTCTCAACACCCCCCCTTAGATTACACTGTATACAGGGTGTGTATACAGGATTTATTTAAATAGAAAAATGACACTATGGAAAAAATGGGGATAAAGAAGAACCTAAGAGATAAGAGAATATGCATGAGCATAGAGACTTTGCATTCGAAATTTGTACAAAAAGGAAAACCTCATTTCCCCCTCGTAAGTTGTAGGTGGCAAATGTCAACTCATCATCAAAAGTATGAGAACTTGTCAAGGAAATGGCTTTGTAAAAATAATGACAACTTGTTCTTGTGTTGGACAATGAACAACATCAATTTCTTCATTGAGAATCTTTTCTCTAATGGAGTGATAATGCACTTTGATATGCTTTGGGAATCTTTCTCTAATAAGGTGATAATGTACTTCAATATGCTTTGTTCTAGCATGAAAGATTGGATTCCTTACTAAATGGATGCTATTGATATTGTTGGTATAGAACACAGTTGGTTCTTTGGAAATAATTTCAATGTTTGTAGAAGTCTACTGCACCAAATTGCTTCTCATGTAGCATTGGTTGGTCCTCTATCTTGGTTTGCCAAGGCAAAGCTATTGATCCACTTGTACATCTTCTATCATATGTAGCTCCTGACCAATCAACATCAATATATCCATGAAAACTAACATCTATTAAGTTGTTAGATTTCAGTTCATAATCGTTCAAGTATTTGAGGACCTTTTTATTTGCACAGAGATAAAACATGACAAAGCTACTAACGCAAGAGTAAAATATATCCAATTGTACATCTTCTATCATCTAGAGTTCCTACCCAATTGAAATCAATATATCCATGAAAACTAACATCTTCAAGTTGTCATATTTTAGCCCATAATCTTTCAAATATTTGAGAAACTTTTGCACAGAGATGAAACTTTTTTGGCTTCTGTATGAATTGTGGAATAAAGATGTCTAGCCTTGTGATTGTTAAATAAATCAAGCTTCAAATAAGTTGTCGATACTAATGAGGATTTGTATTAGGAGATTTGCCATGAGATGACAATCTAATGTTACATTCTACAAGATTTGAGGTGGCTTGCAGCAGTCACATAAACAAAACCATTGGTGAAATTTTTTCATTATATTTGTCCTTGATACCATTGTCATTCTCTTCATACTTCAATGTCAAGAAATTATGCTCTCCCATGTCTTTCATGTTGGGAAATTATGCTCTCAAACTCTGTTTACCTATGAAATAGGTGTTCATTGGAAGTGGTGATGATCACGTCGCCAACATAAAGCACAAAGAAAATAGTATGTTATGTTATATTTTTTATGTAAAGTGACGGCGGGGCTGATGGTTGAAATTCCATTATGAATTATTGCATTCCAAGCATGTGCGGCCTATCCTTCATCTAGATATCCCTTAATATTCATTTAATGGATAAGCCAATCAAAAGGTGAACCAATAGTGGTCATCTTCACAAATACGCAAAGGTCTCTTCATAATCTATTCCAAGTTTTGAAGCAAATCCCTTCGACAACTAATTGGCTTTGTATTTGTCAATTGATTTGTCTAAATTGAGCTGGAATTTGTAACCCATTTGCAACCAACGGGCATCTTTTTTATTGGTAAATATGTTGATTCCCATGTTTACTTTTTGATGAGTAATGACCGTGAATCTCATAATGCATTGATTTGGAGCATGTCAATGCTTCTAGACCACAAAATGGGAAATATTGATGGCTTTCCCATGTTGCATGATTCACATACATCTTTTAAAATGTATACGTGCAGAAGGCCTTGAACCATGTTTATTTGCTTGAGTGAAACCAAGCTTTTGAAATTGTATACGTGTAGAAGGCCTTGAACCATGTTTATTTGCTTGAGTGAAACCAAGCTTTTGAAATTGAGGTGACCATACCTTGTGTTCCATAGTGTGCTTAAAGTATCATCATTTTAATGAGAAGTGGTTTGTACTGCTTGAATAAGCATAGATGAAGAAAGTTTCTTCTTCCAATTTATAATAAATTTACTTGGATGGTATAATTCTCGGATTGTGTAACCAAACTTGTTTTTGAACACTAGTTCCAAATCTCTTTCACTCATGTCACCAACTGATAAGATGTTTTGAGTCATTATTGAAAGAAAAAAAGCATCTCCTACGCTTTGTGTAATGCCTTCATAACTATGGAGATGAATGTTATGATTTGAGGTATTGTCACCCATCATTACATTTTCTTTAGCATTCTTATATGGATGCATTTTAAAAACCATTTTTTCTCATATAGTTGACTCAAACCACCAAAATATCTTTATTACTATGTAAATGCTTCAGATTTCTACATTAGAACATTGTGAAATAAGAACTTTTGATGTTGAGCTTTGTTATCCAGTGATTGCCTTTGATTTTTCTCATTGACAAAGTTGCTAGATTGTCTTTGATTTTCATTTTGATTATGTTACTATTATTGATTTCTATCTCTATTGTATTGTCCACTTACAACACTCCCGTGTTTGTTCTTGCATTTTGGCTCCTAATAGCCCATAATTCCACCATAATTGCAAGTACATATAGTTATTTTTTGGACTTTGGATTGGTAACCTCCTTTGTTCATGCCCCTTGAACTCTAAAATTCCATGTTTTCGTCTAAATCAAAGGGCCATGTTTCCCTCTAATTTGAAGGGCCATGATGTTGATGTGATGAAGACGATGATCCATGGTAATTGTTAGAGTGTTTGCCAAGGCTATGTGAATTTCAATTATGTCTTCTAACATCGTTTTGACTTCCTCTTTGGAAACCTCTACCTCTAGCATAGAAAGCCTACTTATAATTCTTTTGTAACTATAGCAAAACGTCTCCACATCTCCTATTACATAAAAATGTCAGGCATGATTTCACATATCGATGTAGCATCTCAAGTGACAATGGTTGTAACAAATTACTCATAATTTGAACTAGTCTTTTGTTTTTTGTTTCATGGATAAGTGATGCTAGTAGGTCTTTAAGTTGGACCTACACATATTTCAGATGATAGCTTCTTTGCACTATTGAGTTGATTTTAAGCATTATGATAATGATATGTATTGAATCTATTTCTAATCTTCGTTTGCATTCATTGTTGATGTAGTGGTGTCCTTAACATTTAAGTTGCTTAGGTTAAGTGCCAATTGAGCTCTTTCATCCCAATATGCTTTCTTCTCACTGATGTCTCTAGCTTCATTTGTTATCAACACTTCCAATTACCATAGTTGTTGTCATCCAATTTCATCCAATTTGATGTTCTCATCCAAGAAAATGCTATCATCATGAGTTTTTGTCACATTTTTATATTTTGATGTTGAAATGTCTAATTGAGGGTCTAGAGGCTTTGAATATTGCATTCAATTTTAACCAAGCTATGATGAAACTTCTCCAACATGTCCTGGAATGGGTGCCATGATTGCACGTTGTAATTATGCCAAAAATTAATGAAATTTTCTTGCACATTCTCAAAAAATGTGTCAAACTATTATGCTTTAGATGCTAAAGATGCTAGACTCACTTCTTATATAAATGAGGTGGACTTAAGAAATTAATGGGCAAGGCATTCACACAGACAAGTCCATGGCCAAGCTGATGAGTCATGGATCATTGACTCTAGAGCCTGCAGTCCCTTAACTCCGCAAAGAGTGAGTGGTTCTCTCACTTAGAGAAACGTTACAGTGACGATGTAGAACTATGAGACTCCAGACTTCATCATCATAGGATACATATATATGGGACGTACATAACGTTTTGTATGTTTTAGGATTGAAGAAAAACCTTCTACCTGTTAGTGGCATTACTTAAATAGACAAGAAGGTGTAATTTGATGAAGGGGAATGTGTTATTCGAGACAAGGGTGATGATGTCATATATTACCATCTTCGGAAGGCCTCGCGGGCCTATGAGACAAAGTAAAAATAAAGGATAACTCATGCAAGCCACAATGGGATGAGGCAAAGGGCTTGCTAGGATCCTTGCTGAGTACTATATTTAAAAAGATCAAAAAACTCAAACTAGTACTTAAGATACATAGCTAGGTGCCATGGTTACTCTCCTGTGGGCCGCAAAGTTGTCTCATATTTGTGTTTGTCGGGTCGTCTCTCGATAGGCATGATCCTCGTGATCTCTATATTTGGTGGGCCATATCAAGAGTGATGCCTCGGTTCAAAAAATCCCCTCCGACTAGGGCTCCCGAACCTCCATCGTGCATGCTATCGTGCATGGTCTATATGTCGTTGGCTCCATTGCTCCATGCCGTCTCTTCCCGTTGACCCATGCTGTCCTCATGTTCGCTATCTCCCCCTCTACTCCATTATGTTCCGAGGTTGACTTGAAAGCATAGAAATATGTGACATGTTGGTGTGGATGGTCAACCTAGGTCTCATGTGGCACTGTCACCTCCTGCTATCTGATATGCCACAACATGGTCTCGCTGTGTCACCGCATCTCCATCAAATAGAGGCCAACACAGTACCTAGTCATGAAAGCGGATCAGCCGGGAGAGTGGTCCAAAATTGTGCTCCTTCTGAAAGAGACAATAGTACCGTCCTAGATTAAGCTTGATGATGACTTTCAAAATTTGTCATGAATGATGTGAAAATCTTGGGTTTATGGAGCTGGAGGCGTGGGTTGTATCTAAATTCAATTTGGCTTCAAAATGATTATATTTTGACCTTGACATGATTGTCCTAGCGAGAATCTCTTGGACTTTAGGATAACTCTTTTGTAATTGGATTGGTTGAGTTTTACTAAGTATGGTGATCCAGTTCAATTATTCTAGCTGATTTGTGTAGTTAGGTTCAAAGCTGGCCTATTTTCATTAACCAGGTTTAGTGTTGTTTAACCAAGGTAAAAGTTAACCTCGATGTGGTTAAGCCATATAGAAAACTATTCACTAGGAGATAGAACACTCAGATGTACCAAATAAAAGTATATAAATAGATGTGAAAATCCAAGTATAAAACACGCCAAGAACTGTGCCAACAGGCTTGTGGGCTGCAATCAGGCTGCCACATGGTGGCACTCAGATATCCTCACTGAGTTTATTTTAGGGCAGACATGTAGGCCATCCTGGTCAGCACTTCGGGCTCACAGTTTGCCCAAGTTTAGGGCTGCCCGTGGGACTGCCCAGCCATAAGTCCATGTAATTGGGAGAAGGGCTGGGCGAGACCCAGCACAAGGCGCCTGTTTGTAGGACCTTTTATGCTGCCCTGGTGAAGGGAGGATCGTGGAGTCGGCCATCAGGTTGACAGACCCACAGATCCCAGTTGGCAGCTAGTGCAACCTGCAGCGGTTCCACCAAGGAGACACCAGACAAATCTACACCAGTAGAAGAGCCACAGATGGTGCAAGTGAGGAGATCAGGTGAAGTTCTCATGGGCAGATACTGAAGCCGATCCTACAGAGGCCATTGGTGCAGCATAAAGTTGTTGAAGGATTGTGTGAGAGAAAAGGGGTGCACTCACAAGAGAGAAGACCCTACATTTCAGCTAGCTGCACACTAATATAGAATCAGAGATAAGGTTGAGACTTTATGGAAATGTGTGGAAAAGGGTGCCTTTAGTCCCAATAAGACCAATCCACTTGGAACATCTGATAAATGTAGGGCACTAGCACTCAAAGTGCAATCTAGAATGTTTTAAAGCTCACCCAAAACATGCGGGTTCATACAAAGTGCTTATGATGTACAGAACTAGAATTTGTCAAATAGACTTTACAAATTGGAGATGGCTCTATAGGCCATTATGACAATCAAGGCAGAGTGGTAATTCCACCACAAATGTTGATCCATGAGAACTCCCTTTTGAGTTTGGTAGAATGGGTATAAAAAGATGTTCAAAGAGTGGAGGATTATGCATGCTTCTTCAAAGACCGTGCTATTCTTGCACCATGAAATCTAGAGGTTATTGATGAGATCAATGAACTGGCCTTGAGTGCATTACCCGGTCTTGAAAGAGAATACCTCAGTGCAGATTCGGTTGTTTCTTCTGAGAATGACAGAATATTGTATCCAATTGAGTACTTGAATAGTTTGAACTTAGGTGGTGGGTGGCTACCCTCCTCATCACTTGCTTCTAAAGATTAATGCTCCTATCATTCTGCTCCGCAATTTGGACCCTCAGCAGGGACTTTGTAATGGTACCAGATTGATATGCAAGCAATTTAACTCAAAGGTGATAGAAGCAGAAAACGTTACAAATACAAACATTAAAGACAGGGTCTTTATTGTGCTAGGATAACAATTATACCAAACTATGCTTCAATTGCCTTTTGACATGAGAAGGAGATAATGTCCTGTGAAGAGGCTAGCTTTTGGTATGTCAATAAATAAGTCACAAGGACAAACATTGAGTGTGTTGGGACTTTAATTGGCCACATAAGTATTCACACATGGACAATTGTACGTTGCTATGTCACGTGTTAGATCACTGATGCAGTGAAAGTGTATGTAAAGCATACTGTGGAACACGAAAGTAGCATAGAAGGTTCAAAAAAAGTCTTCCAACCAATGGTGTCTACAAAGAGATATTGAAAATGGCATGTAGAAGAATATAAATGTAATCTATGCCCAAAAGGTAGAGAACGAGCTATTAATACAGCAGCCTATAAATGCTAGAGACTACATTCATAGATATCTCTGTATCAACAATGAAGTAAGAATTTGAAAGGAGAATGTTTTCAAAGATGTGACATGTGCAATCTAAGTGTGTTTCAATAAGTGTGCATGCTTTGAAGTTGATTGATATTCCTTTCAGAATGACAATTATGTGATTGTGATACAAAGACATAAAGCTAAATAGGAGTTGGATGGAAAATTCCTTTTATTTATCTCTCACATTGTTGATACGCTTGCCGGTAATATTGAATTGATATGTATAAATCTACTTACATTGTGTGGATTTTATGAGAGAGAGAGAGAGAGAGAGGGGGGGGGGAGAGGGGGAGGGGGAGGGGGAGGGGGAGGGGGGGAGAGGGAGAGGGAGAGGGGGAGATTGATCTTAAAGTCTTGTGTAAATGTTTAGTGTAGCGAGTGTCATATTGGATATCACATGTATATTACTTAGGATATCACATGTATATTACTTAGGATATTACTTAGGATATCACATGTATATTACTTAGGATGGACATGGCAAGGAGATCATTTTCATTTGTTTATGGTGATGGACAAGATATTGAAGGTATTTTTCTCGACGATTTCTATGATATAGGCATCGTTGTTTTCCATAATCTATTTAATATTCATGGCTCAATTGTAGACCCTCCATTTTGGGAAGGACAAGCAACAGCATGTCTAATTATCAAACTATTAGAGAGCACCTATGTTTTACGGTGTATATAGAAACTTACTTTTTATGTAGCTTTTGCGTTTAATTTTAAAAAATTTAAATTATTATTGATACATTCTTTTTGCAAAAGGAATATCTTTATTTCTTAGAACCTAGATTATTGCTATGCTTGTATGGTCAAGACACTTACAAACAACGAGAGAATTTACAATCTAAGTTTGTAAAATATTGCAGATCAGCTTCGTGTACATGTAATGTTTGTAGACTATGAAAAGCTTACTAAGTTAGATTTTCGGTTCAAAGGTACTAGACATTACAAAATTTTTGATTTGCTATCTACAAGCCCATTCAAACGCCATTCGTCTCAAATATTGATCCACCAAGTGAGTTTTGTAAGGTTTTATCTTTTTCCTTTTTTTTACTTCGAAAATCATAACTTGCAATATATAATGTTTTTATCTTAAATACAAATGGAGGTGAGGACTATAGCCTTCCAAGGAGGGATAATCCAGTTGCCCAAAGATTGTTTTAATGCTTTGTTCAAGTGTGTTAAGATTGTCACCACTATATTGGGTTGATGTATATTTATGCCAAGTATAGTGCTTTATTCAAAGAAATGTAAGTGCTTTAGGAGCTCCTACATGGATATATATGGCAAGCACAGTGTGTTCATACATAGGTTGGCAAGTTGAGGACCATGAGGTCCAAAATGGGCTTCAAATACAAGACTAATCTCTACTCACCCCCTGAGGACAAGCCTTTTGTTTTTATGCATGCAAGAATACTCTTACCCGTTAGGGATGGATCATGCCACTAGTAGTTACAAGGTATTAAGTCATTTATAGGAAAACATTTCACTTGGTACTACGCAGACATTCCAACAATCGCCACATAGAAGTCAAATTCATTGTTTTGTAGCAGGCTGAAGGCCACACATGTTTATATGTGTCACACAACGTGCTAATGCAACGTTTTTGTGCCCAAAAAAAATGCAAAAAAGAAGAAGAAGAGAGCCCATCTGCACACATAGTGTGATGCTACCTAGGACACATAGTGTGATGTAATTAACCCTTCCGAACTTGAGCCCATTGCAAAACAACAAAATTGACTTCTAAGTAGCAAAAATAATTCAATTCTTGGCCACTCTCTCATCACATTTTCTCGCACGGGTTAGCATTTTAAGAAGGCCATGTGTTGGCCATACTTTTTTGTGACAAAAAATTGACCATGTCATCACTTCATTCATGAACATTATAGACAACTTTATAGCATGATACTGTAAATTGAAGATGAAATCTCAGAGATCAAAAGGCAATTGATGAAATTTTATAGATAATGTAAAAGTAGAAAAAAAGAATGTATTTCTTAAAAACCATCACATCATAGCCTAAGGTTAAAAAATTTAGGATTCTCTTAGCCTTTTTGGCCAGTGCTGAATTCTTCACCATTAGAGTGACCCACTATATGCAATGTACATGCCACAAGATGGATTTAAAATCCTCCACCATGTGACCCACCTATGTGACCCACCTGTATTTCTTCATGTGCCTCTTGAAGGGCTATCATGGTTGCCTCTTATATACAATGCTCATTTGGGCTAATATCGTCCATCATCTCTCACCACCCTACCATATGAGGCTTTTGGTTGGTGGTGGTGGGTCGAGGGCGATGTGGGCCTACCCCCTAGCACATAAGGAGGATGCTCTGCTTTGATTTTCTTTCTTACTTCAAACTACCTCAAAGCTTTTGCTTCCTTGTGTGCTCCCTTTTATGCTCCCTATATGTGCTACCTCTTTTCCTCCTTGTTGCCTCTTGTTCCTCTTGGCGTGTTTCTTCAACTTCCTCTAGTTTTGTCTTACCTCTTATTCTTCCTCTTCAAGTTTCCTTTGTGCAACCGCCTCTTCCTACTCCCTCCTTGCAACTCCTTGCAACTTATTCTTCCCACCTATGTGTAGCCTCCTCTTTTGTAGCTCTTTTTCTCGTCTTGTCCACCACTACTCTTCTTACTTTATAACTTAATTGTCTAAATATAATATTGATCCATCTACATCTTTACTTTTACCTTGCTTGAGTTTTTGCCACCTTGGACACATTATCAAATATAGACTCATCCATCTTAAGGGGGTTCCTGTTGCATCGTTGTTGCCAACAATAGGGATTGTATTATGGAGGATGGAGTTTTCAGACAAGAGGGTTAGGGTTGTCAAGGATTTCAATTGTGAGGTTAGGACTTGGACTGTCAAGGTTTTCCATCATGAGGTCGGGGTTTGGATTGTTAAGATTCGGGGGCATATGGTTACTATATAGAATATGGTTATCATGGTCACCATTAGGATTTCTATTCGCATTGGAATCTTGGTCTTTAAGGTTTCCCTATACTCGGCCATGCTATCTATGCTAGATCAGGAGTAATGAACTATTCTTGGTGTGCTCTTTGGGGGATTTTTCTTATGAGGGTTACTTGGAGTGTAGTGTTAAAATGAGTAGATTGCTTTGTCCTAGCAATAAAATAAGTGATTTTATACTCACTAAAATGTATTAGCTTTAAAAAGCATAATAATAAGTAAAATAAGTGATATTATACTCACTAGTATTTCATGTGGTTGGCATCATTTAAAGTCCTTAAAGAATTGCATCAAACCCTAAAAATGGTACTTTCATAGGATATCTATCATGCATGTCATAAGAGAGCAATGTGCAGGAGCTCAAGGGCAAGACAGAGAACTAGATGAGAATTAGAGCCCAATTCTTGACATTCCACTTTATCGTGTCCATGTATGTACTCTACATGAAAAATTGAGGATCCTAGAAAAGCTTCTAGTGTTGCACATAATTATGCATAGAATATGCAACCACTTGAGAGGCGTGCATAATGCATATTACCAAATTGGAGGAGAATTTTGCTAAGAGTAGGCTTGCATGGAGGGAATGTGAAATTCACAAAGCATGATTAAATATCCAACCAAACATCAAATTAGCCTAGAAGTTTGTATTGGATCAAAGACAATGTATCTTCTACCTCATCACGTGAATTTTATGAAAGCTATGAAACAAATGTGTTTGCACCACCTACTAAGTGAGGCAAATATTTGGTTTGAAGCATGCAAAGATGTGGGGTTGCACTTGACTCTATTGTTCATCTACTTAAGAAGGAACAACTCTCAGAAGAGGAGTTTACAACCCTTAACAAAAGAATTGATGAGTTCACTATAGATATGGTCGATGCTTGGGGAGCAATGTGCATTGCACCTATATGGTAAACCATGAGTCTAGAAATATTCCTTAAAAATAATCTTACATGTTGCTCATTTTTCTTGTATATAGCATATCATCTATATACATGACATCCTCTATTCTTTGGATGAATATAGGTCATTTGAGCTTCGGAGCACACAAAGAGAAGTCTACTCCAAGAACACAAGGCATGGTGGGGGCATACAATTCATGAAATGTCTAACTCATTCTACAAATCGATGCCATTGTTCAAGCACCACTAAAATATTATTTTTGCACTCTCTTTCTTTTTTACTAGAGAATCATTCTGCATCCACGTATCTTTACTTTGTGCCTCTTGTATCTCCTTTAATAACTCCTCTTGTATCTCCTCTAATAACTCCTCATGTTGGCTCTTCGATAATTCCTACAATTCTTCCTCGTGATGTTTTTTGCCCTTTCAAGCCTTGTTTCATCTATCAGGCTAGCCCTCTCTAAATTATGACCTTTGACAACTTGACATTCATCCAACTTTAATACAACGACAACCATTCCATCACACTTCGAAAAGAAATCATTCATACAATCAGAAGGGCACAAACCATAGATGCACATAGTTAAATTTTACAACTTTTAAGATGTGTTTTTCACCTTTCCATGTCATGCTGTAATATTTTATCTTCAATCATTGCATTATGACCAAGTCTATGTAGAGGTGGTTGAGCTCATCAAATTAAAAAGATATTATTTTTTATAGTGTCATGGAGTCCTCTACATAGTGGTAATCTCCTAGCATGGATCTAACAATAGAATTTATATATTTCGGAGTCCTCTACATAGTGGTTATCTCCCAGCATGGATTTAATAGTAGAATTCATAATTTTGGAGTCCTCTATATAGTGGCAATCTCCTAGCTTGGATTAACTGTTGAATTTGTACATTTTAGAGCCATACTGACACTATAAGACATCGACAACATAGGTCTCAAGATACTCTTCTCAAAGAGGTTAGAGAGATCAAAAAGGCTAGAGGGATGGAGGGCAAGAGGAGAGAGAAAGAGTAGAGGATTAGCAGCTGATGTTTCTCACAGTGCACCTTGCACATGAGTTTTAATGGGAATCAAGAGCATGTGGGAGGGAAAGGGGGCTTATGAGGGTAAAGGTCTAGTGCAGAAAGAAAAGAAAGTATATAAGAAACCAACCATAAGCTTCTTGGACCTCTTCCATGTAGCATAAGACGTTCTATGCCCTGAGGCTCTCCTCTTTAGCTTATCCAAAGTTTCACTTTCAGAGGAGGATAAAGAAGAAGAAGGAGAAGATGCTGATCTCTTTTTCTCCCTTCTTTTCTTAGGGGCCTTTTCGTCTTTCTTGTCCTCATGTGAAGGAGACTTTGACGGTGACCCCTTTTGGGAGGAGAAGTTGGCCGCTGTGGTCGTCGTCTCCTTGGAGCTATATCACGCCTAGAATCACTACGTGATTCTTCCCTTTGATGCTCCACTTGAGTATTCTCCTTTTCTCCCATAGAGGTTCTCACCAAGAGGCTTCTTTGGAATTCTCTCTTCTTGGGAGGCTATGAGAATACCTCGCTCCCGGAGTTGTAGTATAATCTCCCCATGAAGAGTAGGATTTTTCCTCGTTTGTTGGAGCTTTGACACAAAAAAGTTGACATAATCAACTGCATTAGAGACATCATCTTGTGTGTGTGCAAGAGTATCTAAGCTAACTCTACTCTCTTCATTATTCTCAGCCATTGTTAAGCAAATTTTTGTGTGGATTTTAGTAGACTTTTTCCAACCCTTAATGTCAACAAAAGCCTTAGAATAGTGGAGAGGATAAATCCCTATCCCACTTATCCACAAGTAATGCACAAATCCCACCTTCGTGAGCAACGTAAGGACCTCTCTTCTTAGAGAAGAAAGAGATGCCTAAGCTCTGATACCAATGTGAGTAGATTTGCCCAATTCTCTAATAACTTTGCATAAAAAATAAAGAAAACTACCAGAAATCATTTAGAAAATCCTTAGAAAATGAGACTTATGTGCATGGGGATCATCCGAACCATTATACTTCGATGCCATACATTTTGCAACTTGAGAAGGATGCAATGGTCTTGGCTCAGCAACAAACCTTCTCATTCCAGGGGCAGCCATAGATGGTTCCTCCCTCATCATAGGTGTTGGAGCTCTATGCACAACTCTATGTTCCTCTCTTATAGGGGCATCTGGTGTTGCTCGCTCTATTGGGTGTGGTATTGATGACCTTGTAACGACCGTATAACCACCTCTTATCATCGAAGGTCTTGGCTGGAAGCTCGCTCTTGCTCCAGGATCTGAAGCCTTTGGTGCTATTGACCTTGTTACTTGTGCTTCTTCTACCTGACTAGGAATTCTAGTTACCTTGTCCATGAAGCTTACTTCTTCTTTGGCAGGCAGCTGAGCAGATATTTGGTCTAAATATATGACAGAAAAAGGTTCTCCCATACAGGTTAGCTTTTCCATGTCTTTCAATCGAGCATGTCTATACTCGTGACCATTAGCATCGACCAATATATGTCTAGCTCGGGTCTCAAACTGATAGGCATACATGTACATCCTCTTAGGATCCATTAATTCTCGTGGATGCACATCTTCCCTCATGTAGTATGTGGATGCGTCTAGACTAGCCAAACGGTATAACCCAAACCTCGGATTGTCCACCACAATTCTGTCTACTTCTTTGATAGAAATGAACTTGACTCTGATGTCATTTTCCAAAGGTGGTCTCTCTAAACCCTCATCTACTTTTTCTTTGGTCTCTATCATTCCCATGGGGTCAACTATAGTCGGAAAGGATGTTGTGATGTAAGCAATTCCCTCGTCATCAAAGTAATAGTCCTCTCTAAAATACACTTCAACTTGTTTCACAAAATCATTCTTTCCCAAGTCTTCTTGCACATAGTGTTGATTATTACTATCTAAGTAAATACGTGCCCCCATTTAGTTGGTATAGGCATACTGCAATAGCATCCTCCGTCTTTATTCGTGAGATCTAGATGTGCCAATGGGCCCCATCTTTCCATGCAAGTCCATGCTCGGAATTTTCTCCATAGAATAGGAATAGTTAATTTCAGACGAGGTGTGCGAAATAACTTCCTCTTGAATCACTGTCAAGTGTTCAATCTTTGCTTGAATGACACTTTCTTCTATAGACACCTAACTTACTTGGTCTCTAGACAAGTTTCCCCCTGACCTTAAGTACATGAACAAGTATAATTACAGAAACCCAACCTGTTACCTGAATTCCTGTTGGTATACTGCTTTTAACCTTCAATCCTCAGCTTAACACAATTGCTTGACTCCTTATCTGCAAAGAATCAATTCAACCACTATACAGCTTACGGAGTTTAGTCAGTAATCTTTTGCAAGTATCTGGACTGACTTGTCCAAATCACTGTGTTATATACACTTCTAGAGTCTTGTGAGTCTAACTATACTCAAACACTGCATGCAATAGTACAAAAAATTCCTGCCACTTAGACAGCTGAAACTCCTAGTTTGAACAACTCTAGATGTCTAAATAGCTTCTTTTGGTAGTTTCAGAGTATCAAATGACAAGTGTTTTGGTTGTCCCAAGTTCTATGTATCCAACTTCTTTTGTTAAGTGATCTCTGTGCTTCTAAACCCTAGATATGTACACACTTCAAGTCTCAAGTGATTTTGAACAATTTTGTACAGTGTCAAGAAAAAATCGTGATTTGTTAACAAAAAATGCCCGGTCCTACGTCCAATTTTAATTCTGACTTGATACTTGCTTTCTGCGCATGTGGTTCTCGTATGAGCCCTCGTCCCCTTTTTCTGCCGTGAACCCTTGACGTCCACGTAGTCACAGATCCTGTAGCAGCAGCTGGCCATGGCTTCCCCCGATCTCTTCGATGCCTACTTCAGGCGCGCAGACGTTGATCGCGATGGCCGCATTAGCGAAGAGGATGCCGTCTCCTTCTTGCAGGGAGCCAACCTTCATCGCGAGGTCATCGCCAAGGTATTTCCTTTCCTATTCCGCTAGGATCTGATTTCTGATCCTCCACAGTCATAGTCATACGGTAGGACGTAGTATTATACTTGCTGGTTTGAAATTCAGTTGTGGCAGAAATTTTTATGGTTTGATGGAAAAATCCGTTTGCATTTTGATAATCATTCAGAACGGATGTGTTATTTTCTCGGGATGCATGCAAATTGATAGAAGCGAAGTGCAGGCACTTAAAATGATGCTCTCTCTTTGCAATATGATCATCACTCAGCAAGGATGACTCGCTTTGGTATTTTTTTCTGGATGCATGCAAGGCGATGGGTGTGCAGGCACATAAATAATGCTTCCTTGTCTGCTTGGCTGATATTGTCAACACGTCTCTAATCTTTATCATTTGGCCACACGAATGTGTGCACATTGACGTGCAATAACACAGACAAAGCTCAACCCATCACATAGTGGCAATGAGGTTTCCTCACTCAGATCAATCCTGTAGTGCACCTTTGTAGAGCATGTTACAGGCATGAATATGGTAAAGTTTGCTCCATTTCAGCTATCTTATTTGGTTACATCAACAAGCACCCAATAATGCACTTGATATAACAACCAGTCATTTATTCAGAATGTTGCACAAATAGCTAGCTGCTGGAATGCACCAAGCATTGTTGAACAGATATGAATTTGGCTTGTGCGCTGTTTGTACAAACTTATTACCTTGCTCCTCATGGCATGGGTCTTTCTTGCTTACTACTCAGTGTCTCATGTATACCACAGATTTGGCAGTATGCAGATAAAGGGCAAAGGGGATATCTTTCTCGGGCTGAATTTTACAAGGCACTGCAGCTTGTGACAGTCGCACAAAGTGGAAGGGAGCTCACCCCCACTCTTGTGAACAAAGCATTGAGTGAACCCACTGTATCAAAAATTCCTGCCCCGCAAATCCAATTGGCACCAATTTTTACCTCAACAAGCCCGCAAGCAAGTGGATCAGGAAGCCCTGTTTGGCCCCCAACTGTTCCAGCACAACAACCGTATCCAGTTGTTTCTTTACCACAAGGACTTAGACCAACCATGTCCACACCAGTACCTAGAGCTTCAATACCATCAACACCTTCTTCCACATCAGGAATTGTTTCATCTGATTGGCCAACTAAGAAGTCATCATCTTGGCCGGGTCCAGGTTCTATCAACAACCCCACTGGCCAGCATTCCCAGACAAGGGCAGTTCTTCCAAACCAAGGTTTTCAAGGTGGCTCACTTACAGGAATTAAACCTGGTGCTTCTCCTAAGGCAGCAGTGGATCCCAATCTTTTTGGAGGGGATGTCTTCACAGCAGTGCCCGTTAAGCCACAAGTTCCACAGCACAGTTTGACAATGCCCAATCAGATACCTCCACCAAGGGCACTGCAAACAGCTGGTCAACCAGACATAGCCTCACTTGAAGTCATTTCTACACCTTCTACACCAACAACATCATCAAGACAGTCCCAAGGAGGAGCAGGTCAAGCAGAACATGAGTTTACAGCTCCTGCTGTAGTAGATGGAACGAAAGCATGGCCTAAAATGAATGTTGCCAATGTGCATCGCTATACCAAAATCTTTTCTGAAGTGGATACAAATAAAATCAATGGTAAAATCCGTGCTTTTCCCAGATTTATTTGTCTTGTGACTATTGTACTTTCATGCTTTATTGATAAGACTAGCATACAATTTAATTTGGATACAGATACATCAGATGATAGCATGGATAGTCTTGACTATCCACAAGATGAAGAAGCCCTATCACAAAATTTTGAAGAAATGGCTTGGGAGCCATCTGATGAAGACGAAAAAGTGTGTTCGGATCCCATGCTCCCCACGTCCCCTACTAAGTTGAATTTCTCCAAGGTGTACCCTGTAGGGTTTGTAGATGGCTCTTCTTTTGTTGCAATACCTTCAGATCTGAAAGTAGATGATAACAGCCCGTCTAAGATTCTAAGTATGAAGCCAAAGATACTTGACACAGCAGTCAGCTCTACAGTCAGATTAAGGATTCGCTGCAAGGATGGATCTACAGTCAAAACGTCCTACGCAACAGGGTTTTCAGCATCGCCCACTTTAATTGTGTCAGCAAGGCATGTTGTTGACAAGGAAGGCGAGATTGAAATCAAGGTATGCAGAGGAATGGTAGTAATGTCTAGCTTTTTTGATACACATGCGGGTTTTGAGGGCCTTGATCCAAGCTTCACAGAAAAATCAAGATCAAAAGAGAGAGACACTCATGGGCTTTTTCTAAATGGATCAGATCTTTGCTTCTTCAAGATAGAGAAGAATATGCCAAGCTTTTTACTGCCATGTTCTCCAACATTCATTACAAATAAGCAAGTTGTTGCTATCTCATTCCCCGCAATCAATAACTTTCTAGAAAATGCTAGAAAAGAGCTAGTGGAGGGAACCAGTGAAAGCAATGCAATTTGGAAGCAATACACACCTACCATACAGGGAGTGTACAACAATTTGCTTGCCAAACATGCAGCAAATAATCAGATGAGATTAACGAAAGCAAAAAGAGTGCTTTCAATCATTGATACAGTGGAGAGAGAGGTTAAGAGAGAGCTCTATTTAGAGCTTAAGAAGACATTTGCGGCCACTAACACAGGTAATGTGGCATGTAGTGTGGGTCAGATACTTTGCTTTAATAGCAGGTATTTAGGGACTTCTTGCTCAACATTAGCTGGAAGTTCAGGAGCCCCTATTATCCCCTTATCTCTTCCTAATCATTTTGTGGGTGTCCAAAAAGGGGGTTGTGTTGGAAGAGACATGAATGTGGTTACTTCTTCAGATAATATTGACTTTGTGAAGATGTATGTAACTACTGTACTGCCAACTTTGCCCCTGCCAGATGATAGTTTTTGGTCGAACGGAAGTTGGGATGGTTTTCGGAATTGGCTTGAATTACACCAATCCCAGATTCCACAATCATCTGTATGGATCATGACCAAGGCTCCTAAAGAAAGGAGGTCGTCCAAAAGAAAAGCTCTCTGGCCACCATAGGTTTCACAAATGTGGGAACTCAGCTAGGTATAACCAGAGAAAGTAAACGTGAGTAATGGAGCTTTACTTTGATAGGTCTGCAGATTGCTACAGGACTTCATGACAGGTTTGTAGCAACATCCAGGTTTAATACAAGTCCTACTCGGACCAGTTTCCATCGTCCTATGTTAATGTGAAGAATACATAACATTTTGTTTAGGCAAGACAGGAAGGATATAGTCCACATGCTGGTCAAGCTCCAGCAATATCCAGTTTTGATATGTTAATGTGAAGAATACATAACATTTTGTTTAGGCAAGACAGGAAGGATATAGTCCACATGCTGGTCAAGCTCCAGCAATATCCAGTTTTGATACAAGTGCGAATGGGATGAGTTTCTGATGCTTATGTTGAAGTACACAGTACACAACATTTTTGTGCAAGAATTACAGGAAGAATAACACCTCATGCAAGGTCAAGCTTCGACTGCTCAATGTCCTAGCTTAAACAGTACCCAAAGTTTTGTACATGCAATACATGAAGAATCAGAACTGTAGTTTAAGTTTCATGCATAGCCTTTGTGAGGAGTTACTGCTTTATTTGATGCTAGTATGGAAACGCTTCATGCTGATTGTGTTCTCTCTTACTTCTTTTGGTGATAGTATACAGATAGAGGTAAAGTGATCATTAACTAGATTTGATTATTAAGTTCAATGCTACACGGGGATGGTGAAAATTTAGTAGATAGACAAAAGTTAAGAACAAGGTGTGTCAATTGCTGGGGTGCTCGTTAGCATTGGCATGGACAGTAAGTTTTGCTCTGTTTTTTCTGAATAAGTCAGTGTGTGTTCGCGTGCATAATTGGGCATAATGGGGCATGTGGCTTAAATTGTGTTAGCCACCTTCATGCTGCAGAGTCCAGACTAAAGTGCATGTTAGAGCTCTAGTTGGGGTGGCCATCTTTCTACTGCAAGAGGCAACCATGATGCTAATTTTGGACCCTAGAGTGTAAATTGTTCTTTGCAAACTCTTTCGGTTCATTCTCGATCCCTTATTCAATTACACGCACAAGTAGGCTTGATCAACATGCAGATTTCGGCAGTGCTGATGCCGCTTCGAGAAGGAGGTGACTTCGACTAAGATATCTCTTCCCAATATTAATGTCCAAGAGTCTCCAGGTTGCCACTGTGGCTCAAGAGAGCAGTTCTTCAATACCAGCGCCTGTGTATATGGACCTTTTGTCGGGCAAGGATGTAGAGCTAATACCCAGGTCATCTTTATTCAGGCAGGGTTGGTCCGTATAGAGTGACATGAAAGCCTCTTGGTAGTAGACACCCTATAGCTTTACTGTTGACTGCTTTTTGGTCTCCACCTGTTCACTGCTGGGACTGCTGTGTGACCTCACCTTTGTGCGAGCCAATCTTGTGGCGACCTAGTAGTTGGGTACTGCAGACAAGCTAACCAGGCCGTCACTGTCTGTGACAGAAGACCCTGTGATGCCCAGCTCATGTACTGCTTTAATGGGCGAACAACCCAACCGTTGGGACATACTACCCCCCAGGTAGCGAAGAGCCGAAGCGAGGTGCCAAACCTTTTGTCGGTGTAAGCTGATCAACCTGTTATCCCTCGCTGTACAGCTCGTCACCCGTACAACTGTACAACGCGCCAGCCCATACATATGTACTATCCTGCACTGTACATCCATACTGTCCCACGCCGTACAGCCGTACTGAAGTACCGTCGTACATTCTGTGCATCGAGCATCGTACAGATTCCGTACAGTCGTCGTATGATTCCGTACAGCCGATACATGTGTCGTACGGCATCATATTGTTGTCGTGCACTGTGCCGTACATCCGTACAAAAGGTGGTTGATGAAGGAGGGATGGACTGAGGCTCAGTCCCTTGTCAACGGGCCACCCGTTACAGGCATGGGGGGTGGGGTGGGTGGGGTATGCGACATGCGCGCAAGGGGGGGGGGGCATGGGGAGTGGGAGGGGGGGGGGGGGGGCGGGGGGGCATGGGGGGTGGGGGTGGGGAGGGTACGCGACATGCGCGCAAGGGGGGGGGGGCATGGGGAGTGGGAGGGGGGGGGGGGGGGCTATTTAAAATGTGAAAATGAAATTTTTTTTTTTTAATAGAGCTTTTTTTATTAAATAAAAAAACGTTCATAGGAATATTTATAAAATATTTATAAATTTGAAATGCATTTGTAATTTTTTTTAAAATTTTTGAATTACGACATTTATAATTTAAAATGTGAAAATTTTAAATTTAAAAAACGTTTAATGAGGCATTTTTTATTCAAAATGTGAAAATGTAAAAATTCTGTTTTTTTAATGTAGCATTTTCTTTTTGGTAGAATTTAATTAAATTTTAGTTTATAAGAAAAATTATAAAAAATTTCTAAATTTCAAATGCATTTTAATGTTTTTTTGAAATTTATGAATTACGACATTTTTTATTTAAAATGTGAAAATGAATTTTTTTTTAAAAAAAATAGAGCTTTTTTTATTAAATAAAAAACGTTCATAGGAATATTTATAAAATATTTATAAATTTGAAATGCATTTTTAAATTTTTTTTAAATTTTTGAATTACATTTATAATTTAAAATGTGAAAATTTTAAATTTAAAAAACGTTTAATGAGGCATTTTTTATTCAAAATGTGAAAATGTAAAAATTCTGTTTTTTAAAATCATGTTTGAAAAAAAAGAGATTAAAGTTATTTTTTTAATTAGAGCTATTTTTAATTAAATAAAAAAACGTTTAAATTTTAGTTCACAGGAATAATTATAAAATATTTTTAAAGTTGAAATGCATTTAAAAGTTTTTTTTAAATTTTTGAATTACGACATTTTTAATTCAAAATGTGAAAATGTAAAAATTTTGTTTTTTAAAATCATCTTTGAAAAAAAAGAGATTTAAGTTATTTTTTAAAAAAACGTTTAAATTTTAGTTCATAGGAATAATTATAAAATATTTCAAATTTCAAATGCATTTTAAATTTTTATTTAAAATGTGAAAATGTAAAAATTAGGTTTTTAAAAATCATCTTTGGAAAAAAAGAGATTGAGCTTTTTTTTTTGAAATAAAAAACGTTTAAATCTTAGTTTATAGGAATAATTATAAAATATTTTTAAAATTGAAATGCAGTTGAAAGTTTTTTTTAATTATTTTTGGAATTACGTAATTATTTATTTAAAATGTGAAAATGTAAATATTTTGTTTTTAAAATCATCTTTAAAAAAAGAGAGATTAAAGTTATTTTTTAAATTAGTGTTATTTTTATTTAAATAAAGAAACGTTTAAATTTTAGTTTATAGGAATAATTATAAAATATTTCTAAATTTGAAATGCATTTTAAAGTTTTTTTAATTATTTTTGGAATTACGTAATTTTTTATTTAAAGCCTGAAAATGTATATATTTTGTTTTTTGAAATCATCTTTTTAAAAAAAGAGATTAAAGATATTTTTTTTATTAGTGTTATTTATATTTAAATAAAAAGACGTTTAAATTTTATTTTTAAAAATGATCTTTTAAAAAAAAGAAAATAAGAGTTTAAGTTAGTATTTAAATGTCAAAAAGTATATAATTTATTTTTTAAAATAATCTATTTAAAAAAATTTATAAGTGAAGTTTACAAATTACTGAAGTTTTGAATTTAATATAACGTTTAAATTTTGTTTTTAGAATTCAGTGGTATCAAGAACAAGAAAATAAGAATTTTGTTAAAATAAGAAAATAATGTATTAAAAACAAGAAAACAAGAACAAGAAAAAGAGAGATTAAAGTAGGTTCTATGTTATCTTTGAAATTGGTGCTATTTTTATTTAAATAAAAAAACGTTTAAATTTTAGTCTTCAAAACCATCTTTTAAAAAATCATCGTTTATGTGGAATATTATAGATTATATAGTTGGTTAAGAGTTGTTTCATAATTTAGGTAGAGTAAGTAGGCTGTATAAAACACCACATGGGCATTATCCCTAAAACACCACACCACATGGGCAAAGACCCCAACACTAGAGTGGTTAGATGCATAAGCATATGGCTAATTGGATCTTGTAAATGCACCAGCGCATCGAAAACACATACGTAATTTTTATGATTGTCCAAAGGTCTCCTCTCTCCCCAAGCATGGGAACCAAGTGATGATCTATAGGAATGGCCACTAGTTGAGGTGGATTGCCCAACCAAAATAGATAATATTGAAAAGGCTTAATTATTTTCTCAAAGTTCTCGTTTTAAAAGGTCTGTAGTGTGAACCCGCTCTCTTTTTTAATGTGTAGTCCGAGAAATACTAGATGCGCCTTGCTTGTGTATCGTTCAAAGTAATGTATTAGGTATCCTTCTATCTCCTCCATATCTATTGCAAACCCAAGGCAGTAAAGCATTCAAAGAAGGTCTTATTAACCAAACCTCTCCACTATCTGTCCTTAGTATAGGGGCCATAAGTGGACAATGTGGTCCTTACACCACATGTGGAAAAGTTTCATATTGGATAAAAAGTGAAAAAAGGGAAACATATAAGGAAAAAATATTTGAGACATCTAAGTTTAAAAATGCAACAACTAGAGTTTGAAAAAATTCTAATCAAAATTAAGAATTATTAATAATATTGATTAATATTGAGCCACACATTTGGCCCATCTACCGGTAGGTGCATAGGATGATCCCAACGACATCCTACCTCATCAAGGAGTACATACGCATAGTTTTCATTACGTAAATAGATTATAAGTCATATTGAATAGAATATTATTTTCATTACCCAAATAGAATATTAATTTCCATGTGTTTTTTTTGTGCATGCGCCAGCCAGCGCACAGGTTCTAGCACCACTATTCGTATGCAGATAGAGATGCTGAGAGCTGAGATGAGGGCACTGCAGGATGCTAGGGCACCCCCTCACTTGGTTGCGAGTCTAGATTCAGTTATTGAGGCTCTGGGTCGATTGGACACAGTTGAGGACGTTGTGGATAGCTTTCAGGCACAGGCTGAGGCGGAGATCTCACTGGTGGTGGCTTGGATTGGAGAGCGTGAGTCACATCACAGGCAGGCCTTGGAGGATATGTTTTGGGATGGTCACACCGAGGCGATGCGACCACGATCAGGGCTCCCCTTGCATATTTTACGTTGTAGGCACTCCATCATAGCAGCACACATTTATCCGAGATATCTTGCTGCGAATGGTGGTCGATTGCCTCACAACCGTCAGATAGCCAGGTCGTTTGCCATGCAACTATACGCTGAGTTTGTGCTTGGTCATCGGGTGGACTACCTTAGTACCCGTCCAGGATCAGGAGCGAGATGTGGTAGGATGGGGCGTCAGGAGCGTCAGATTGCAGGTGTTCGGCGTCGACGTGAGGCACCAGAGTTGCACACCATCCCTGCACCGGCATTGCGAGCGGTGGGAGGACAGATTAGGGGGGATGTTCATTTAGTGGCATCATCCTTGCAGCACATGGTCTCTGCCCTATCGAGATCTATTGCGATTCCACCTCCCCCACCTCGATCATCGATGGAGCCTCCCACATCTACACCACCTCCCACATCTACACCGCCTCAGCACGAGTTGGAGGCTCGAGACACACGGATTGCAGAGTTGGAGGCATTGTTGGCCGAGAGTCTAGGGACGAGGTTAGTTATTTTGATTATGTTAGTTTATTTTTTTGTAGCGTGTTTTGAACTGAAGTTTTTTGGTTAATTCTCACCATGTACGCGACATGTTTGCATTGCAGGCACATCTATTGCGTCAGGAGATGGAGTCTCGCGTACGACTGTTGCAGACAGATTTGGAGGAGCAGAGGATTCGGACATGCATAGCATACCATCGTGCAGAGCACTATATTTTGCAGTTGAGGCATATTAGTCGTGATCCATCTCGCCATAGGATCGACCCCAGCGTGGCCCTATACCCCGCTCCTCCTGTAGATGTGCCGACTAGGACACCCATAGACGCAGCAGTCATAGCCAGGCTTCCTACTGCCACTTGTGTCCTTTGCCACGAGGAGTTTGACACCGTAGGGTGGTTTGGACTAGGGTGCGTGGACTAGGGTGCGGCCACATCGCACATCTCCATTGCATGACCCGCCACATGGTGGCACGATCAGTGTGCCCTGTATGCTTTGCTGACATTGATGTGGCGACATACAGAGGACTAGGCATGGATGATCTATATCCTGGTCGTCGTCAGGCCGTTGATCCATTCGCCCGCGTAGTCTTGACAGAGCACTACAGGGAGGAGGCACAGAGAGCATTGCTGATGCAGGAGGGTGCTGATACATCGGTGGTTGCAGCATGCGTTCCACGACGCTTTTCGTATGGTGATTTCATGCCAGGTGACGAGGCACGAGCAGAGGAGGCACGCCGGATTGAGCGAGAGGCAGAGCTGCAGACATCATTGCAGCAGTGGGTGGAGCAGCAGCAGCTAGGGCGGGGCCGAGACCAGCGTCTTCTACACGTAGAGACGATTACTCGCGCTGGATTTGAGGCACGAGTATTCGCAGATGCATGGCTATGGGAGCTGAGACGCGCGTACATAGAGGAGGCGAGGGAGGCAGAGATGGCAGCGGTGACGCGTGCAGCATGCCCTCCTCTTCATCAGGATGAGGCTGGCCCATCTCATGCAGGTGATGAGGCTGGCCCATCTCATGCAGGTGATGAGGCGGACGGTTGGGCAGCGGGTCATACAGGAGCCACATCAGCGTTCCACTAGAGAATCATATGTAGAGCTATCAGATTCGGATTCAGATTGATTGTTTAGGCTTCACACGTTTCTTGTATAGGGATGCACTTCTGCAGCATGATGATGATGATGTACAGATTCATTTTGGTACTTTCATGATATTGTTCCCACTTTTATGATGTATGAACATTTTCGTACTTTCATGATGTTCTTCACACTTTGTTTATCTCAGTTTATAGTTTGTTTAAATGTAACATAAACATTTAAAATTAGGAGTATGATTTTGAATTTCGAATATCTCAATTCACACATCTAATACATAAGGTATTTAAAAAAGAATGCCATGTGAAGTAATTGTAAACATTATGCATTGAAAAAGTGTTCAAGTTCCAACTTTATCATTTTGAATATCATATTGAATTTCGTATATATCAATGCTTGCAATTATTACACTAAACCTAAGAGCCGTGCGAAGTTTCATCCCCATGTGCGTATTTAAAATTAAGAGTATGATTTTGAATTTCAAATATCTCAATTCACACATCTAATACATAATGTATTTTAAAAATAATGCCGTGTGTCGTAATTGTAAACATTAAGCATTGAAAAGGTGCTTGCAAAAATGTATGCATTATACCTTCCACGTGGCGCAAACCAGATCAGTTGGAGACCAAATCTTGCGTGGATGTACGTCTAGGGTAGCCTAAGAGGCGTGTGAAGTTTTGTCCCCAACAGGGTTTAGGATTTAGGGTTCAGGGTTTAGGGTTTAGGGTTTAGTCGTGCTAGTAGGGATTGCTTCTACGTGGCGCAAACCAAATCAGTTGGAGACCAAATCTTGCGTGGATGTACGTCTAGGGTAGCCCAAGAGGCGTGTGAAGTTTCGTCCCCAACAGGGTTCAGGATTTAGGGTTCAGGGTTTAGGGTTAAGGGTTTAGTCGTGCTAGTAGGGATTGCTTCTACGTGGCGCAAACCAAATCAGTTGGAGACCAAATCTTGCGTGGATGTACGTCTAGGGTAGCCCAAGAGGCATGTGAAGTTTCGTCCCCAACAGGGTTTAGGGTTCAGGGTTTAGGGTTTAGGGTTTAGGGTTTAGTCGTGCTAGTAGGGATTGCTTCTACGTGGCGCAAACCAAATCAGTTGGAGACCAAATCTTGCATGGATGTACGTCTAGGGTAACCTAAGAGGCGTGTGAAGTTTCGTCCCCAAGAGGGTTTAGGATTTAGGGTTCAGGGTTTAGGGTTTAGGGTTTAGTCGTGCTAGTAGGGATTGTAAAAATGTACGCATTTGTCCTTCCACGTGGCGCATACCAAATCAGTTGGAGACCAAATCTTGCGTGGATGTACGTCTAGGGTAGCCTAAGAGGCGTGTGAAGTTTCGTCCCCAACAGGGTTTAGGATTTAGGGTTCAGGGTTTAGGGTTTAGGGTTTAGTCGTGCTAGTAGGGATTGTAAAAATGTACGCATTTGTCCTTCCACGTGGCGCATACCAAATCAGTTGGAGACCAAATCTTGCGTGGATGTACGTCTACGGCAGCCTAAGAGCCGTGCAAAGTTTAATCTCCAACAGATAAGTCCACGTGCATATTTCGTTAGTACGTGCGCCATTTTTCACACGTAGTCGTGCTAGGAGGGATTGTAAAAATGTACGCATTTGTCCTTCCACGTGGCGCATACCAAATCAGTTGGAGACCAAATCTTGCGTGGATGTACGTCTAGGGTAGCCTAAGAGCCGTGTGAAGTTTCATCCCCAACAGATAAGTCCACGTGCATATTTCATTAGTATGTGTGCCATTTTTCATACGTAGTTGTGGTAGTAGGGATTGTAAAAATGTACGCAGCTGTCCTTCCACGTGGCGCATACCAAATCAGTTGGGCACCAAATCTTGCGTGGATGTACGTCTACGGTAGCCTAAGAGCCGTGCAAAGTTTAATCTCCAACAGATAAGTCCACATGCATATTTGGTTAGTACGTGCGCCATTTTTCACACGTAGTCGTGCTAGTAGGGATTGTAAAAATGTACGCATTATACCTTCCACATGGCGCATACCAAATAAGTTGGAGACCAAATCTTGCGTGGATGTATGTCTAGGGTGGCCTAAGAGTCATGCGAAGTTTCATTCCCAACAGATAAGTCCACACACGTATTTCGTTAGTACATGCGCCATAGCTCATACGTAGTCGTGCTAGTAGGGATTGTAAAAATGTACGCATTGTACCTTCCACGTGGCGCATACCAAATCAGTTCAGACCAAATCTCGCGTGGATGTATGTCTAGGGTGGCCTAAGAGTCGTGCGAAGTTTCATCCCCAACAAGTAAGTCCACACGCGTATTTCGTTAGTACGTGCGCGAATTTTCTTAGTCACGTTTTTAAAATGTCCTAAAGCACAAAACAAATTACAACATTACTACTAATAAACAATTTTTTGTTTTACAAACACAACAAATCCCATTGAGAAGACATCGGACATCATGTAAAAAATAGAATCTAATACAATGATGTGTATGAATGTGTATACAGCCATCATAGTGAAATACAAAATATGAGTCCATGAAAATTACAATGGTACGGTCACACAGTGAGCCTATACATATCGAATACAAAAAAGTGTAATCAACTAGTGATACCCAATAAAAATCAATCTAATCAACTGATGATCCCAAAAAATATGATATGTAATGTGCTACTCCTCAGGATCAGCTCTCATGCCAATAGTTGCAAGTATGCTCTCGTGATCCGCCACTGCAAGGCGCCATCGTGGAGTGGACGTCGCCTTGCGAGTGCGAACACGACTCAAAGTAATCTTGATCCCAACAACAAGATGAGAATACATGTATGCCTCCTGATCCGCCATGTACTCCTGGAACTCAATATACCGACCACGCCTCTGTATCTGCTGAAAATAGTGGCCACCTACGATCATGCTATGAGCATTGAAGTGCATCCCATGCCCATCCACTGTATCCTCATTCAGCACACTCTTCAGCATAGAGCATCGCAACAAGTAATAATCCACACCCTCCTCATTGCCCTCCGAAGCAATAACCGCGAAGATATCACCAATACGCAAAATATCTGTAAGCTGGTCATAATCTCTAGAGGAACTGAATCCCGCATCCTGATCATCATGTACCTCCTCCCAAGGCTGGAAGGGAGAAAGCACTCGCCGTACCCATGGATCGGCCCATGGTATCATGGAGCACCCTCCCCAATCATCATCAATGCATGCAGAGCAAAAACATGCAAACCGTCGAGAAAAGATCGCGGGGTGAGACTTACCTACGCTCCTGATGGAATGGAAATCAAGAGTGCCAGGCACGGAACGACAATCAAAAGGCCTAGACCGATCAAGACTCCCAATGTCCACGCACCAAAAATACCGGCTCACCACCCTATCGTCACGCGACTGAAACGAGGAGGTAGCACTAGTGGATAAGTGCTGGCTGCACCACCGCACCACATCATGTGCATCCTTGAAGCGATCGGCACTGTGACGCAACTGGTATCGACGCAAAGCACGCTTCACGCAAGCACCTGCACCATCGTGCTCGATCGGATATGCTTTGCATGGTCGATCGAGCATTAAATACCATTTTTGCCTTGGTGTCATGCACATCCGTAAAAAAACACACTGCTGGTAGTTTCGCCAACGAAACCCCTTTGAAGTAGTTCGCTCAAATTTAAGAATCATCCAAGAGATGATGCAGTGGATGCTTGAGCGGTTCTCTCGAACTTTTCCAGGCCTCATTAGTTCTTATAATCAAACACGTAACTGAGGTCAGTTGCAATCCAAGCAAGAGGGATGTTATGGAAATTATATTTTTGATATATCTTACTTAGGATATTATTAATTTAGTCAAGTGTGACTATGGCAAAGTACTCCATAGGAGTGCACCAAACATGGTGGGGGTCCTAGTGGGATACTTTGTGTGGTTAGTTGGGGATGCTTGACTACCTTGTGGTTTGCCATGCTAAATGGTTGGTATCATGGGTGATTCCAGGTTAATACTGATATCGCTAGTGTTATTGGTATTGTGCTTTGAGCGTGGTTATGTTGGGATCGATTGATTCGGTGATTCCTTCAATCGATTGTTAATAAGTAATGTAATTGGCGGTTTGAGGACAAGTGATAGAACTCATAGTGAGGATTGGAGTTAGTGCGAGGGTACTGATCGAGGTGTTGCACATTGCATTATTTATGGCCATGGGCCAATTTTATATTTCTTTATTATTGCAAGTTTGAGCAATATATTGTGGAGTGGACATAATTCAATTTTGGGCTCAAAGATGGCTATGTAAAGCAAATCCCTCATTTTGGAAGAGAGGGATAATTTTGGCTCATTGTGCTTTTATGAAATATCATAAATACTCTAGATGAGGAAGTGTGAGCCATTGATCTAGGGTGAGGGAGATTGTACCCAGTCTGCTCTTGCTTTCGTGGTGTGGTTTGTGTTCTTCTTCTCCAATTGATTAAGTGGTGAACTTTGTGTGGAAGAGTTTACCTTTTTTGGTTTCAAGTATACATGATTGTTTTTTAGAAATACTCCCATCTTGGATTCTAGAAAACCTACTAGCCCATATTGAGGCGAAGTAGGCTTGCTACTTAAGATTGAGTGAGTCTATCACTTCCTTATTCTTCTCAGAGAAGACTATACTAGTAATGCGACATCCATATAAACTTCTTGACAAAGGTATACAATCTTTCTTTGATCCAAGCAAGTGTATTTTTGTCCCAAATTGCATCATCACATGAATGAGTCTTACATGAAATCCATGGAGATTAAATGATATTATGAGTTACTCATCCAATTTACATTTTTGATTACCTTTGTCCCAAAGGTCTCCTCGTGTCCTCACTCCCTTTTTGTTTAATCTCAATGTACCCTTGATGTCCTGGTCTCTTAACACACTGTCTCTTAACACACTGCCATCCTTGATAATTGAGCACCATAAGGGGCCTATCTTCATAGAGGAACCTTTCCACAATCTAGGGTTTGAGGGACTCCTACGATCTCCACCATAACTTTAATCCTTTATTGGAACATTGTTCTTTGCCAAAGAGGGAGGCAACTTCAAGGTAGCAATTCTATGACTTACGTCTCAAGGGTCTCGTATAACAAGATGTTTCATGAGAACATAAACCCATAATCTAGCACTTCTATGCAGTCAGTGCGAGGTCTGCTAGAGCATTTCGAGTCTTAAAATAGGCTTCTCGTAATGGAAAGATTCTGTCTGCTGCAGATCACTGCACTGAAATGGCTGCACGAGAAAATGAGGACCTCCGGATTCGGAAAGCCTGATCAATGACAGACTTTTCAAAGCTTTCTTCAACAGCTTCAACACGGCAATCCATATAGGAATCATGTTGTGAAATACTGGGAACACTGGCCTTCCCATGATCTTCCAGATTCCGTTCAAGATTATCAATCTGAGATCAATCACGATGAATCAATCCACTTCTGTACTGCTTATCTTCTTGATTGAATTCCGTCGATCGATTCTAAAGATCACTTCCGACACGATCATGTAGGTGGCTACGTCTCCCACTCTCTGATCATTTGCCTTAAACATGCATTTTTCGAGCAGATGATGCAATGGCTGCCTTGTTGCCCCCAGCCTCCCTTGATATGCTTGGTGGTGCAATGGTGATTGGGGAGGTTGTTTGATCTCTCTCTCATTCCACTATCTGGTTCAGTCTGCCCCTTGCCAATTCATAAGTGCTCGATTTGTTCTCGGCATCCAACCGATGATGTGCAATGAAGAGGATGAAACAGAGAAGGTTAGAGACAAGGAAGCCCGTGTTAAGAGAAGCGGGAAAAGCTATGGGAGAGAGGAGGAAGGAGGTAGCTGCCACAAGTCCATGATACTATGCAAATCTAAACTTCTATACTGCATAAAGATGTCTTACAAGGTTATATATACGCAACCCCATGTGTAATTTACACTTGGTCTTTACATGTGGGACATGCCCATTTCTACCACTCTTGAATACACAGTACCCCTAATGCAATTTACATCCTCAACACCCCCTCTTAGATTGTTACAAGATGATAGAGCACAAAAGAAAAAAGTGCTACACGCACAAAAAATCGTAGACTTTGATACTTCTATGAGCATGGCTATAAAGAACTAGAACAAAACTATAAAAACTTGGGAGCAAGTTATATATTACTTCCCCCTCTTAAGTTTCAAGAGGTTTTAGGCAGATGCTAAGTTGAGTTTTGAAGTAGCAGACCTTGTTAACGTGACCCAATGATAACAAAATTTGAGTCAAGTTTAGCACATGCAAAACATCTTTTATGACCTTTTCACTTGAAAGACTTTCAGTTAGAATTTGAGCTATTGCTTACACCCTGCATGGATGCCCATGAGCTATGAACAAATGCTCTTTTGAATTTTGATTCTTTTCTAAAGTTGAAAACCATACTTTGCGGCTTGTCATGTGTGCTCTTGCACCTGAGTCTACAAATCATTTTGGTGCTTTAGATTGATCAAGTTTACAATTGCCTTGAATGGTAAGAAAACATTATGAGATTTATCCGTCAATCATCATGCTGGACATAATTGCCTAATTGTTTGGAGCTATGTCCTGAAGACTAATCTTGTTCCTTTTGTGGCACTTTAATTGCCAATATTTAGGAATAGTAGCGACAATTCCCTATCCTTCTTGGTGCATTTGCATTGATGATCATGATGATGAAGTTATTATTAAATAATTTGTTTCTCCTAACATTACCTCTTCCACGTTTGTTCCCTGCATGTCTAGGAATACCTTGTCTATTTTAGTTATCAACTAGACTGTCCTTGATTAAAATTTTGGCTATTGTTGCTCGAGAGTTTTGATTACCTTTATTAGAGGCTGATTTGTCCTACTGTGTCCTCTGGTATATCCTTTACCTCTATGGGCATTCCTTTTCTCTTATTGGATCTGGATTTGCACACTTGTTCTCGAATGTGCCCCCATTAGCATATTAGCCATTATCTCAAAAGTTGGGGGATTCTCCTTTGTAACCATGGTAGTTACAAATTGATCATATTCTTTGCCTAATCCATTTAAGGCAAGTTGCACCAACCTTGTGCTATCGATATTCAGAAAATCAATTCCAAGGAGCATTTCATGCCATAGTTGGTTACTGGATTTGAATATGTGGCATGTTATAGATGCAGTGCTTGTTGTTGAGGATGTGTGTGGTCCCATGCTAATTTTTGGGGAACTTGAAGATGTGAAGCAAATTATGTCTTAACAATAGTTCTCTAGTCTGCCATTTTGTAAGCTTCTCCTATACTGTGTTTCTGTGGGCTTCTTTCGTACTTCATTGCAACTACCAAATAGAGAAAATGTGAACACCCCACCACGTAATTGATATTCGATCATTATGAATCTTTGCGAGTATAATGTAATTACTCATGTAAAACTTCCTTCAAAGTTTTGTGACCATCGAGATATAGAGGTACGGTATAAGGATACCAATGCACAAGTTTTTGACTCCAATGCATCATCCATGGTCGAAAATGAGGAAATGTGCATGTCCCACCATCCAATGATGTGTGATCCTTATGGAAATCTGCAAGTATAAAGGAATTACTTTTGAAATTTTTCTAGGAAGTTTCATGACCATTGGCAACACAAGCCTATGGTACAAGCATGACGATGCACAATTTTGGTAATAAGGAAGGGAGGGTGTGTGAGGGGTCGAATGTGAAAGGACTAGTGGAAGTTGGTGAAGGGAAGGAAGGGGTTATTGCTTTTGAGTGTTGAAGGGATTTCCAAGGATTCCAACACTCCTCTTTCGTATGTGGATCTGACTCCTCACAAGATCTTGAGTGGGTTTTCTGCATCTTTGATGATGAGGCTCGTGCGATGCTTAGGTAAGAGATTGCTTGAAGGTCTAGGAAAGTTGCAAAGAAGGTTTTGGCAGGTTGTGGAAGAAACTGTGGGAGAGGAGAGCACACACAAAGGGATAAGGAGACACCAGAAGTGGCGGAGCAAAAGCTACTCCAGCTTATTCCTCTATCATATATATATGAGTATACATGGGCAATGTACAAGTGGGCGGGCACACTGCCCTTTACCCCAACAACCTCCCACTTAAAGGCACTGTGCCTTTAAGGGAGTATAGTACACATATAATACAATCAGCCATAGGCTGAAAAACAAGATGACCAAATCGTCATTTTATGCCCATCGGCACTTTACAATGTGCAAAGTGCATAGAGGATAAGCTACTAGCAGACATCAGGTCTGCAGGATAGAAAATGACAAGCTGTAGATGCCTGTCAACCAACATCTCATGCCAGATCTCACTAGGAGAGTGAACTCTCACCATCACGTGCTCCTGTGCTAAGTCCATAGCACCCGAACTGTCACTGTGCAAAGAAAACGTCTCTGTACCACCTGTGACCATAAGCACATGCCCTACAATAGACCTCTACTGGTCTACCCAACCTGCATCACCTGCATGCTGCTCTTGGAAGCATAAGGACCTGATGTCCACAATCGCTTCCCTACTGCCAAAATATGCCATAATCAAGCTACCAACTCCCACTGCAATGGAAGCAAGAACCGGAAGTGTAGCCCCAATGGCAAACATGTGAAACCAAGTCTCAACCTAGTCATGGATGCATGAAGTACTATGGCTTCCATATCAACCATAACTTGCTGCTCAACTAATCTATGATCATCAAACCTGCTGTGTTTCAAGTACAGAGCCAATACAGGCAATGGAGTACTTGATAACTTCCCCCTCTCCATACTGAAATAACCAAGTATTTGAAGACAAACATCATCAAGACCATGCAGCTCCCATTGCAAAGCATCCCTGTCCATAAAGGACCATATGGCAAGTAGCCTCAAAAGGATAGCAACCTCTTGAATACTAAGACCATAACCTGTCTCACTGCGCATCACATCCCGAGCTCTCATAACGGTATCAAACCTATGAAGCCAAGCTCGAGGGGATTGCTTCTAGTCATGGAGGCACTTACAAAGCAAACATATCAATGATTCCTGCCCATGCGCAATATGACCTGAGTCAATAACTACAGAAACCACATCTGTCTTGGCATAACCAGCCAATGGATCATACCGGGCATCATTAGCCAAGGTATCCTCCTCATCATGCATAGCCTCATCCTCATTTGCAAGAGGCACTACAAAGTAGTTATAATCATTTGTTTTTCGACGATCAAAAGATGCCTTGTATGGACAATCTTTTGGATCCACGAGCACAATGTAGTTCACAACCTGTGTATGCGGATTGTCCTTCATTCGTGACTTCAAATTCTCAATATGGAAAGGATGTATTTTTCACACCTCAAATGGCCGAAGGCCAGTCCTAGGATCAATAGGAGGTCTGATAACATGATCAATGCGAATAAGAAAGTCTATCGATCCACAAGGTTATCTCATTGTACCTTTGCTCGAAGAAGAAAGTCTATCGATCCACAAGGTTATCTCATTGTACCTTTGCTCGAACTCTATTTTGTTGTGTATCTGAGGTGCCATCTCCAATATCAGCAGCTCCCGGTACTTGCTGGAGCCTTTGATCCTAGTTTACTCCGTTTTTTCCCTTGTGCAATAGATGGAGTCTCCTCAACAACATCCTCATCAGACTCAAGAGGAAACACACTTGCAGCCAATAGAGGTTATTTTTTTGGGAGTGGTGCACTCAAACCATGCCCACTTGGAGGTGCACTCAATCCATGATGGCCTAAAAGAGAAGGTGCTCTCAATCCATGTGAACCTGTGAAAATTCTTAATCCTTTTATATTAGAGCCAAAATTTTCAGCTTCAATACGGGAAGATCCCTTTCCTTTGACTTTGAAGAACCTCTTGGTTTGATTGGTGATGTTGCGGTATCTTCTTCATAACCCTCCTCTGTATGCTCCTCAGAATCACTATTGGAAGTTGATACCTCCATCTGCTCGATAATTTTATCAACCTCCACAATTTGATTTGTCAAGTGATAAAAAAGATCCTGGACACACAAAACAAAATTGAATCTCTCATAGTATTCAAAAGAAATTACATAAACATAGAGAATTAGAAATTACTTATGGATAGTAACTAACCTTCCCTTCCTCTTTGATTTGTTTTGATTGTTCCGCTACAATGGGTGGAGTAACAGCTTTCAAAGAGAACTTCTCTTCCATAACAATAAAAATAATAGGTTTCTTATTGTTATCAATCCCAAGCATTTCAACACATTCCTCATTGGACTCACTTCTTGTGATATCTTTAATCTTTATTATTGGCTTAAAAACTGATCTTCCATTGGGAAGTGTCTTTGGAAGCGACAAAGTCATCTCTTTCGTATCAGTGTTAACTTTGATGGTCCATTTTGAATCAATGTTATTGTGTACTTCCACTATCTCCCATAATGTTTGAATTTGCAACGAACCTTCATCAAACGGAGCAGGAACATCATAAATCTGTTGAAGCTATTTCACCTCAAGACTTGGATCCTTGGCACTTTTCTTTGGTTCCTTGGTGCCTTTCTTTTCCACCCTTATCCTTTGGATCCTAGTGGAAGCATCCTCCGCGATGTGGGCTTTCCAAAGACATGGATTTCTTCGAAAGTTTGGTTGTTCGACATGATACCTACAAAATACATAAACAATGTCAAAATATTATGATATCATGGAGAGAATATCTCAAGTTGAAAAAAACAAAGCTAGTACAACAAGCTTGATGGTTTCTAAAAAGACTTTGTGCTTCTAACATCTACATTCTTCATGGAAAAAGATGTCGACATGCTTATTATTGGAACATAATTTTGGACTAGAGAATAAAAGACAAGGGTCTACACTAGCGAGAAGCAAACTAACACTCCCACTTGTCTAGATTCCATTGACGATACTTGATGGGGGCACCCCCAAAGAACCAAAGCCTCCAAATACCCTCTTGGTATTCTCTGGATGAGAGTCTATATATACCAGCCAGAAGCAAAATAACCCCTCTCAACAAAGCCAACAAATCTAACTAGCTCTAGGTGTGCATCAAAAACCATATTAGAATCATAAGATCTAACCAATCTGCCTCCAAACTACACATCAAATACCAAAGTGTCCTCACCACTATCCCACAAGAGATCTGTAACTTGAACAATGAAGAGGGATGCATGTTCCTCATAAAAGCACTTATCTTTTCATACTCAATAGAAGTCTCCTTGAGGGTAGGGGGATCACCCATCTACCATGCTGAGGGATAGCTACATGTATGCGAGCAATGCAAAAACTACAAAATTATGGCCAAAACGCCTCCGTTTCTCTCTCAAATTTAATTAAAAAACACTAGAAAACAACTCCATAATTCGAAGAGAAAAATCTACTTTTCAATACAAATCGACCAAAAAATAAACAAAATTTACCAAAAAACCCTCTCCCTCTCCCTCCCTCTCTCTCTCTCTCTCCCTCTCTCTCTCTCTCCCCCCCTCCCTCCCTCTCTCTCTCTCCCTCCCTCTCCATCTCTCTCTCGATCTCTCTCTCCTTCTCTTTCTCTTTCTCCCTCTCTCTCTCTCTCTCTCTCTCTCTCTCTCCTTCTCTTTCTCTCTCTCTCTCTCTCTCTCTCTCTCTCTCTCTCTCTCTCTCTCTCTCTCTCTCTCTCTCTCTCTCTTTCTCTTTCTCCCTATTTCTCTCTATCTCTATCTCCTGAAAATATGGTTTGCTGGCTCAGAAAAGCCCTCTATGGCTTGAAGCAGGCACCCCATGCATGGTATGCGAAGATACATGCATTTTTGGTGGCTTTAAGAATAGCCCAACTAAGGCCACTCTTTATGTCCAAAAGAGTGCATTGGAATTTTTAATTCTGATTTTATATGTGGATGACATGCTTATCACTGGGCCAGATATGGAATAAATTGCGGATTTCAAGGCTGATTTACAGCAGTCTTTTGCCATGACAGACATGGCTCAGTTGCACTATTATTTGGGCATATAGTTTGCATATGTTGAGGGGGGTATAATGATAAGTCAGTCCAAGTATATTGGATAGCTTGTGAGCATGGCGGTTTTGAGAAGAGGCGTGGCTTCTAGAGACCTGAGACGACTTCCAGTAGTTTAATGGTGGTAATTGAGGCGACAACGCATGCCTATAAACTACATGTTGGCAAAGTGCTCTCTCTCTCTCTCTCTCTCACACACACAGAGCCTTCTAAGCTCTCTGAGTCTTTATTGTGTGTGTCTGAGCAGTTGCTCATTAGGATTTTAGTCGAATCTTATAGTGAGTCGGTTAGAGAGTCATGTTCTTGTAAGTGCAGTAACAATTGCAGTAGCAATGAGCTGCAGTCCTGAAGGTCTCAAGTCAATTGAAGTTGTCCCTCCTAAGCTTGATATAGTTCAAGTTTGTGGTACTCTGTTGTGTCGCAATCATTCCTTGATGTGAGAAATCTAAATTGTTTGAGAGCATCATTTTATGTGGTAAAATCAATTTGGGTTGTGAGGCTTTAAAAGCAAACAATGGTATTAGAGCGGTTCGAGTCCATGAAACTCAAAGAAATCTGATGGCCAGAGAGATCTAAGATGGATTCTGAGGGTCCAAGGCATGTTGCATCGTTGTTGCTTTGAATTATTGATCTGTCTCTTCTCTCTTGTGGCGGATTCCTAGATGCATGCAGCTATGTTCTCGCCTGGCATCTCACCATAATTTGGGAACAAGGACTTTTTGCGGCATAGTGCTTTGAAGGCAAGGCATTTTGAAAGCACAAACTTCATTCTTTATCATATCTTTGTGAATGCCCACTTCAGTCTCCGGGTTCGTGAGACAGAATCAAGCATGAAGATGAGAAGTCTTACAAGGATCTCTGGTTAGAGGATTGATTGAGGTGGCACCCTAGACATGCAAGAAAAGCAGAAGCTACAACCGAAAGAAGAAGAAATTTGTACTCGAAGTGCTCGCTGAAGCATGCATATTGTGCTTGGAAGATGTTATGTGCTGATTGAGATCATGTTGAGGGGTTGCGCCCTATGTGGGTAACTTGATTTGGGTGCCGTGCCCTATGTGGGTGGCTGTTTGTTACCATGCCTTGTGTAATGTCTTGTGTTTTTCTAGTCTTTGTTAGTGAATCGAACAGGTTGATTTTTGAAACCGGCCTTCAGTAAACTAAATAGTAGTAAACTGTAACTATCTTAGCACCCACGCTATTTACAGCCACATTGCATCATTTCCAGCCACTTCCATTAGTTAAATATCACTTAGAAATAACTTTGAAACCACTGAAAGGGAGGCTAGAGTGTCCTGCTCTCAGAAAACAAATGCAAGAGACACAGATTGGCCCCAAATGCTTTGATGCCCCTTTTGGTATCTATTTTATTCCTTTGACAATGGAAAAGTGCTTATACAACAAGGGTTCACTCCCTTGCACTCTATTTCATTGGCAAATCCACTATCTAAGCCAGTTCTTGGCTTCATACTGCATCCAATCCCTATTGTACACTAGAACCCATCTGCCAAGGCAAGGCTAAGGCATTCTCCACTATCTGTGGCCACTGCAAAGCTGTCCAAGCATTCCACAAGGCATCTGGCTTGCTACAAAGGGTTTGGCAGTCCCACAAGCCAATTTCTAGCCTCTCAGCACACGTGACCTAAAAGCAGGAAGAAATCCATAGAGCATGACAAAGTGAGGGATCAAAGAGGATCGTAACACCATGAGAGAGACATAAGGTAGGAAACACTCAATCTATTACAATGAATATAATCAACAATACATGATAGGCTTCTTATATAGAGAGAGCCCTTTGAATATTCACACCTATTGGATCCTCTGATCCACATCTCTCCTTGTGGATATCCTTGATCCACATCTCCACATCATGTAGTCCACATCCTAGGGTGGCTACTTTAATTCCCTCCTATACCATACCTTAGCCTCTAATATGTGCTCATGGCACCATATCTTAGCAATGTGTACTCTAGCCTTTTAACTAACCCAATACAAGCACTAGCACCCATCAACATGTCAATAGCAACACCCCCCTCTTACAAAAGCTATTGATAAAAGCTAAGTGAGTAGCTCCCTCTTCTCAATGCTTGCCTTGAGCACGAGGAGGGGTTAAATGGAAGGACAAGAAATGAGGGAGGAAGATGGCTCCAAAACTATTGAAAGGCTAAACAATAAAGGGATTGTAATGGAAGAGAGAGAGGAAGGGATGAAGGAGGGAGAAAATGCAAGGAGAAGGGAATGGAAAGAAGGAGAAGGGAATCTAATGAAGGAAAGAGAAAATGGTGGGATGAAAGAGGGAATGGAGGAAAGAGAAGGAAAGGAAAGAGGGGTAAGGAGAAGAAACGAGGGAGGAAGATGGCCCCAAAACCTTTTCTTTTTGTTTTTTTTTTGCTCTAAAACTTGTTGAAAGGGTAAACAATAGACTCTAGGATATTTCACTGGCTATAAAGATAGATATTGATGTCAATTTATCCCCCACTAATATGTTTGTTATTGGAACTTTTGTCCACAAAATACTCCTCTAAAGTATGAGTTCAATTCTGCTTAACGCACGTATCTTAGCTATCTTAAATGATACCAGTATGGTAGATGATGGGCATTGGAAAAGAGATGAACCACTCACTCACAACGCATGAGAGAGCTACTCATGGCAAGGGTGGATGGGAAGGAGTGAATAGGTAAAGGAAGGCCAAGTAATGGAAGGGATCAATGTTAAGGGTAGGGAGTGGATGCGTGAGAGAGAGAGAGAGAGAGAGAGAGAGAGAGAGAGAGGAGTGCACAACCAAGATGACTAAATTATAACAAAGAAAATTGAGAATACATACATTTTCTCTCTCAAGATTAGGGTAAGGTTTAGGGTTTCCCCATGTCCCTTAGGTTCCTCCCTAGAACTTAGTATATGGTGTAGTTTATACCATTCTCAACACCCCCCCTTAGATTACACTGTATACAGGGTGTGTATACAGGATTTATTTAAATAGAAAAATGACACTATGGAAAAAATGGGGATAAAGAAGAACCTAAGAGATAAGAGAATATGCATGAGCATAGAGACTTTGCATTCGAAATTTGTACAAAAAGGAAAACCTCATTTCCCCCTCGTAAGTTGTAGGTGGCAAATGTCAACTCATCATCAAAAGTATGAGAACTTGTCAAGGAAATGGCTTTGTAAAAATAATGACAACTTGTTCTTGTGTTGGACAATGAACAACATCAATTTCTTCATTGAGAATCTTTTCTCTAATGGAGTGATAATGCACTTTGATATGCTTTGGGAATCTTTCTCTAATAAGGTGATAATGTACTTCAATATGCTTTGTTCTAGCATGAAAGATTGGATTCCTTACTAAATGGATGCTATTGATATTGTTGGTATAGAACACAGTTGGTTCTTTGGAAATAATTTCAATGTTTGTAGAAGTCTACTGCACCAAATTGCTTCTCATGTAGCATTGGTTGGTCCTCTATCTTGGTTTGCCAAGGCAAAGCTATTGATCCACTTGTACATCTTCTATCATATGTAGCTCCTGACCAATCAACATCAATATATCCATGAAAACTAACATCTATTAAGTTGTTAGATTTCAGTTCATAATCGTTCAAGTATTTGAGGACCTTTTTATTTGCACAGAGATAAAACATGACAAAGCTACTAACGCAAGAGTAAAATATATCCAATTGTACATCTTCTATCATCTAGAGTTCCTACCCAATTGAAATCAATATATCCATGAAAACTAACATCTTCAAGTTGTCATATTTTAGCCCATAATCTTTCAAATATTTGAGAAACTTTTGCACAGAGATGAAACTTTTTTGGCTTCTGTATGAATTGACTGAAAATCCAATGGAATAAAGATGTCTAGCCTTGTGATTGTTAAATAAATCAAGCTTCAAATAAGTTGTCGATACTAATGAGGATTTGTATTAGGAGATTTGCCATGAGATGACAATCTAATGTTACATTCTACAAGATTTGAGGTGGCTTGCAGCAGTCACATAAACAAAACCATTGGTGAAATTTTTTCATTATATTTGTCCTTGATACCATTGTCATTCTCTTCATACTTCAATGTCAAGAAATTATGCTCTCCCATGTCTTTCATGTTGGGAAATTATGCTCTCAAACTCTGTTTACCTATGAAATAGGTGTTCATTGGAAGTGGTGATGATCACGTCGCCAACATAAAGCACAAAGAAAATAGTATGTTATGTTATATTTTTTATGTAAAGTGACGGCGGGGCTGATGGTTGAAATTCCATTATGAATTATTGCATTCCAAGCATGTGCGGCCTATCCTTCATCTAGATATCCCTTAATATTCATTTAATGGATAAGCCAATCAAAAGGTGAACCAATAGTGGTCATCTTCACAAATACGCAAAGGTCTCTTCATAATCTATTCCAAGTTTTGAAGCAAATCCCTTCGACAACTAATTGGCTTTGTATTTGTCAATTGATTTGTCTAAATTGAGCTGGAATTTGTAACCCATTTGCAACCAACGGGCATCTTTTTTATTGGTAAATATGTTGATTCCCATGTTTACTTTTTGATGAGTAATGACCGTGAATCTCATAATGCATTGATTTGGAGCATGTCAATGCTTCTAGACCACAAAATGGGAAATATTGATGGCTTTCCCATGTTGCATGATTCACATACATCTTTTAAAATGTATACGTGCAGAAGGCCTTGAACCATGTTTATTTGCTTGAGTGAAACCAAGCTTTTGAAATTGTATACGTGCAGAAGGCCTTGAACCATGTTTATTTGCTTGAGTGAAACCAAGCTTTTGAAATTGAGGTGACCATACCTTGTGTTCCATAGTGTGCTTAAAGTATCATCATTTTAATGAGAAGTGGTTTGTACTGCTTGAATAAGCATAGATGAAGAAAGTTTCTTCTTCCAATTTATAATAAATTTACTTGGATGGTATAATTCTCGGATTGTGTAACCAAACTTGTTTTTGAACACTAGTTCCAAATCTCTTTCACTCATGTCACCAACTGATAAGATGTTTTGAGTCATTATTGAAAGAAAAAAAGCATCTCCTACGCTTTGTGTAATGCCTTCATAACTATGGAGATGAATGTTATGATTTGAGGTATTGTCACCCATCATTACATTTTCTTTAGCATTCTTATATGGATGCATTTTAAAAACCATTTTTTCTCATATAGTTGACTCAAACCACCAAAATATCTTTATTACTATGTAAATGCTTCAGATTTCTACATTAGAACATTGTGAAATAAGAACTTTTGATGTTGAGCTTTGTTATCCAGTGATTGCCTTTGATTTTTCTCATTGACAAAGTTGCTAGATTGTCTTTGATTTTCATTTTGATTATGTTACTATTATTGATTTCTATCTCTATTGTATTGTCCACTTACAACACTCCCGTGTTTGTTCTTGCATTTTGGCTCCTAATAGCCCATAATTCCACCATAATTGCAAGTACATATAGTTATTTTTTGGACTTTGGATTGGTAACCTCCTTTGTTCATGCCCCTTGAACTCTAAAATTCCATGTTTTCGTCTAAATCAAAGGGCCATGTTTCCCTCTAATTTGAAGGGCCATGATGTTGATGTGATGAAGACGATGATCCATGGTAATTGTTAGAGTGTTTGCCAAGGCTATGTGAATTTCAATTATGTCTTCTAACATCGTTTTGACTTCCTCTTTGGAAACCTCTACCTCTAGCATAGAAAGCCTACTTATAATTCTTTTGTAACTATAGCAAAACGTCTCCACATCTCCTATTACATAAAAATGTCAGGCATGATTTCACATATCGATGCAGCATCTCAAGTGACAATGGTTGTAACAAATTACTCATAATTTGAACTAGTCTTTTGTTTTTTGTTTCATGGATAAGTGATGCTAGTAGGTCTTTAAGTTGGACCTACACATATTTCAGATGATAGCTTCTTTGCACTATTGAGTTGATTTTAAGCATTATGATAATGATATGTATTGAATCTATTTCTAATCTTCGTTTGCATTCATTGTTGATGTAGTGGTGTCCTTAACATTTAAGTTGCTTAGGTTAAGTGCCAATTGAGCTCTTTCATCCCAATATGCTTTCTTCTCACTGATGTCTCTAGCTTCATTTGTTATCAACACTTCCAATTACCATAGTTGTTGTCATCCAATTTCATCCAATTTGATGTTCTCATCCAAGAAAATGCTATCATCATGAGTTTTTGTCACATTTTTATATTTTGATGTTGAAATGTCTAATTGAGGGTCTAGAGGCTTTGAATATTGCATTCAATTTTAACCAAGCTATGATGAAACTTCTCCAACATGTCCTGGAATGGGTGCCATGATTGCACGTTGTAATTATGCCAAAAATTAATGAAATTTTCTTGCACATTCTCAAAAAATGTGTCAAACTATTATGCTTTAGATGCTAAAGATGCTAGACTCACTTCTTATATAAATGAGGTGGACTTAAGAAATTAATGGGCAAGGCATTCACACAGACAAGTCCATGGCCAAGCTGATGAGTCATGGATCATTGACTCTAGAGCCTGCAGTCCCTTAACTCCGCAAAGAGTGAGTGGTTCTCTCACTTAGAGAAACGTTACAGTGACGATGTAGAACTATGAGACTCCAGACTTCATCATCATAGGATACATATATATGGGACGTACATAACGTTTTGTATGTTTTAGGATTGAAGAAAAACCTTCTACCTGTTAGTGGCATTACTTAAATAGACAAGAAGGTGTAATTTGATGAAGGGGAATGTGTTATTCGAGACAAGGGTGATGATGTCATATATTACCATCTTCGGAAGGCCTCGCGGGCCTATGAGACAAAGTAAAAATAAAGGATAACTCATGCAAGCCACAATGGGATGAGGCAAAGGGCTTGCTAGGATCCTTGCTGAGTACTATATTTAAAAAGATCAAAAAACTCAAACTAGTACTTAAGATACATAGCTAGGTGCCATGGTTACTCTCCTGTGGGCCGCAAAGTTGTCTCATATTTGTGTTTGTCGGGTCGTCTCTCGATAGGCATGATCCTCGTGATCTCTATATTTGGTGGGCCATATCAAGAGTGATGCCTCGGTTCAAAAAATCCCCTCCGACTAGGGCTCCCGAACCTCCATCGTGCATGCTATCGTGCATGGTCTATATGTCGTTGGCTCCATTGCTCCATGCCGTCTCTTCCCGTTGACCCATGCTGTCCTCATGTTCGCTATCTCCCCCTCTACTCCATTATGTTCCGAGGTTGACTTGAAAGCATAGAAATATGTGACATGTTGGTGTGGATGGTCAACCTAGGTCTCATGTGGCACTGTCACCTCCTGCTATCTGATATGCCACAACATGGTCTCGCTGTGTCACCGCATCTCCATCAAATAGAGGCCAACACAGTACCTAGTCATGAAAGCGGATCAGCCGGGAGAGTGGTCCAAAATTGTGCTCCTTCTGAAAGAGACAATAGTACCGTCCTAGATTAAGCTTGATGATGACTTTCAAAATTTGTCATGAATGATGTGAAAATCTTGGGTTTATGGAGCTGGAGGCGTGGGTTGTATCTAAATTCAATTTGGCTTCAAAATGATTATATTTTGACCTTGACATGATTGTCCTAGCGAGAATCTCTTGGACTTTAGGATAACTCTTTTGTAATTGGATTGGTCGAGTTTTACTAAGTATGGTGATCCAGTTCAATTATTCTAGCTGATTTGTGTAGTTAGGTTCAAAGCTGGCCTATTTTCATTAACCAGGTTTAGTGTTGTTTAACCAAGGTAAAAGTTAACCTCGATGTGGTTAAGCCATATAGAAAACTATTCACTAGGAGATAGAACACTCAGATGTACCAAATAAAAGTATATAAATAGATGTGAAAATCCAAGTATAAAACACGCCAAGAACTGTGCCAACAGGCTTGTGGGCTGCAATCAGGCTGCCACATGGTGGCACTCAGATATCCTCACTGAGTTTATTTTAGGGCGGACATGTAGGCCATCCTGGTCAGCACTTCGGGCTCACAGTTTGCCCAAGTTTAGGGCTGCCCGTGGGACTGCCCAGCCATAAGTCCATGTAATTGGGAGAAGGGCTGGGCGAGACCCAGCACAAGGCGCCTGTTTGTAGGACCTTTTATGCTGCCCTGGTGAAGGGAGGATCGTGGAGTCGGCCATCAGGTTGACAGACCCACAGATCCCAGTTGGCAGCTAGTGCAACCTGCAGCGGTTCCACCAAGGAGACACCAGACAAATCTACACCAGTAGAAGAGCCACAGATGGTGCAAGTGAGGAGATCAGGTGAAGTTCTCATGGGCAGATACTGAAGCCGATCCTACAGAGGCCATTGGTGCAGCATAAAGTTGTTGAAGGATTGTGTGAGAGAAAAGGGGTGCACTCACAAGAGAGAAGACCCTACATTTCAGCTAGCTGCACACTAATATAGAATCAGAGATAAGGTTGAGACTTTATGGAAATGTGTGGAAAAGGGTGCCTTTAGTCCCAATAAGACCAATCCACTTGGAACATCTGATAAATGTAGGGCACTAGCACTCAAAGTGCAATCTAGAATGTTTTAAAGCTCACCCAAAACATGCGGGTTCGTACAAAGTGCTTATGATGTACAGAACTAGAATTTGTCAAATAGACTTTACAAATTGGAGATGGCTCTATAGGCCATTATGACAATCAAGGCAGAGTGGTAATTCCACCACAAATGTTGATCCATGAGAACTCCCTTTTGAGTTTGGTAGAATGGGTATAAAAAGATGTTCAAAGAGTGGAGGATTATGCATGCTTCTTCAAAGACCGTGCTATTCTTGCACCATGAAATCTAGAGGTTATTGATGAGATCAATGAACTGGCCTTGAGTGCATTACCCGGTCTTGAAAGAGAATACCTCAGTGCAGATTCGGTTGTTTCTTCTGAGAATGACAGAATATTGTATCCAATTGAGTACTTGAATAGTTTGAACTTAGGTGGTGGGTGGCTACCCTCCTCATCACTTGCTTCTAAAGATTAATGCTCCTATCATTCTGCTCCGCAATTTGGACCCTCAGCAGGGACTTTGTAATGGTACCAGATTGATATGCAAGCAATTTAACTCAAAGGTGATAGAAGCAGAAAACGTTACAAATACAAACATTAAAGACAGGGTCTTTATTGTGCTAGGATAACAATTATACCAAACTATGCTTCAATTGCCTTTTGACATGAGAAGGAGATAATGTCCTGTGAAGAGGCTAGCTTTTGGTATGTCAATAAATAAGTCACAAGGACAAACATTGAGTGTGTTGGGACTTTAATTGGCCACATAAGTATTCACACATGGACAATTGTACGTTGCTATGTCACGTGTTAGATCACTGATGCAGTGAAAGTGTATGTAAAGCATACTGTGGAACACGAAAGTAGCATAGAAGGTTCAAAAAAAGTCTTCCAACCAATGGTGTCTACAAAGAGATATTGAAAATGGCATGTAGAAGAATATAAATGTAATCTATGCCCAAAAGGTAGAGAACGAGCTATTAATACAGCAGCCTATAAATGCTAGAGACTACATTCATAGATATCTCTGTATCAACAATGAAGTAAGAATTTGAAAGGAGAATGTTTTCAAAGATGTGACATGTGCAATCTAAGTGTGTTTCAATAAGTGTGCATGCTTTGAAGTTGATTGATATTCCTTTCAGAATGACAATTATGTGATTGTGATACAAAGACATAAAGCTAAATAGGAGTTGGATGGAAAATTCCTTTTATTTATCTCTCACATTGTTGATACGCTTGCCGGTAATATTGAATTGATATGTATAAATCTACTTACATTGTGTGGATTTTATGAGAGAGAGAGAGAGAGAGAGGGGGGGGGGGAGAGGGGGAGGGGGAGGGGGAGATTGATCTTAAAGTCTTGTGTAAATGTTTAGTGTAGCGAGTGTCATATTGGATATCACATGTATATTACTTAGGATATCACATGTATATTACTTAGGATATTACTTAGGATATCACATGTATATTACTTAGGATGGACATGGCAAGGAGATCATTTTCATTTGTTTATGGTGATGGACAAGATATTGAAGGTATTTTTCTCGACGATTTCTATGATATAGGCATCGTTGTTTTCCATAATCTATTTAATATTCATGGCTCAATTGTAGACCCTCCATTTTGGGAAGGACAAGCAACAGCATGTCTAATTATCAAACTATTAGAGAGCACCTATGTTTTACGGTGTATATAGAAACTTACTTTTTATGTAGCTTTTGCGTTTAATTTTAAAAAATTTAAATTATTATTGATACATTCTTTTTGCAAAAGGAATATCTTTATTTCTTAGAACCTAGATTATTGCTATGCTTGTATGGTCAAGACACTTACAAACAACGAGAGAATTTACAATCTAAGTTTGTAAAATATTGCAGATCAGCTTCGTGTACATGTAATGTTTGTAGACTATGAAAAGCTTACTAAGTTAGATTTTCGGTTCAAAGGTACTAGACATTACAAAATTTTTGATTTGCTATCTACAAGCCCATTCAAACGCCATTCGTCTCAAATATTGATCCACCAAGTGAGTTTTGTAAGGTTTTATCTTTTTCCTTTTTTTTACTTCGAAAATCATAACTTGCAATATATAATGTTTTTATCTTAAATACAAATGGAGGTGAGGACTATAGCCTTCCAAGGAGGGATAATCCAGTTGCCCAAAGATTGTTTTAATGCTTTGTTCAAGTGTGTTAAGATTGTCACCACTATATTGGGTTGATGTATATTTATGCCAAGTATAGTGCTTTATTCAAAGAAATGTAAGTGCTTTAGGAGCTCCTACATGGATATATATGGCAAGCACAGTGTGTTCATACATAGGTTGGCAAGTTGAGGACCATGAGGTCCAAAATGGGCTTCAAATACAAGACTAATCTCTACTCACCCCCTGAGGACAAGCCTTTTGTTTTTATGCATGCAAGAATACTCTTACCCGTTAGGGATGGATCATGCCACTAGTAGTTACAAGGTATTAAGTCATTTATAGGAAAACATTTCACTTGGTACTACGCAGACATTCCAACAATCGCCACATAGAAGTCAAATTCATTGTTTTGTAGCAGGCTGAAGGCCACACATGTTTATATGTGTCACACAACGTGCTAATGCAACGTTTTTGTGCCCAAAAAAAATGCAAAAAAGAAGAAGAAGAGAGCCCATCTGCACACATAGTGTGATGCTACCTAGGACACATAGTGTGATGTAATTAACCCTTCCGAACTTGAGCCCATTGCAAAACAACAAAATTGACTTCTAAGTAGCAAAAATAATTCAATTCTTGGCCACTCTCTCATCACATTTTCTCGCACGGGTTAGCATTTTAAGAAGGCCATGTGTTGGCCATACTTTTTTGTGACAAAAAATTGACCATGTCATCACTTCATTCATGAACATTATAGACAACTTTATAGCATGATACTGTAAATTGAAGATGAAATCTCAGAGATCAAAAGGCAATTGATGAAATTTTATAGATAATGTAAAAGTAGAAAAAAAGAATGTATTTCTTAAAAACCATCACATCATAGCCTAAGGTTAAAAAATTTAGGATTCTCTTAGCCTTTTTGGCCAGTGCTGAATTCTTCACCATTAGAGTGACCCACTATATGCAATGTACATGCCACAAGATGGATTTAAAATCCTCCACCATGTGACCCACCTATGTGACCCACCTGTATTTCTTCATGTGCCTCTTGAAGGGCTATCATGGTTGCCTCTTATATACAATGCTCATTTGGGCTAATATCGTCCATCATCTCTCACCACCCTACCATATGAGGCTTTTGGTTGGTGGTGGTGGGTCGAGGGCGATGTGGGCCTACCCCCTAGCACATAAGGAGGATGCTCTGCTTTGATTTTCTTTCTTACTTCAAACTACCTCAAAGCTTTTGCTTCCTTGTGTGCTCCCTTTTATGCTCCCTATATGTGCTACCTCTTTTCCTCCTTGTTGCCTCTTGTTCCTCTTGGCGTGTTTCTTCAACTTCCTCTAGTTTTGTCTTACATCTTATTCTTCCTCTTCAAGTTTCCTTTGTGCAACCGCCTCTTCCTACTCCCTCCTTGCAACTCCTTGCAACTTATTCTTCCCACCTATGTGTAGCCTCCTCTTTTGTAGCTCTTTTTCTCGTCTTGTCCACCACTACTCTTCTTACTTTATAACTTAATTGTCTAAATATAATATTGATCCATCTACATCTTTACTTTTACCTTGCTTGAGTTTTTGCCACCTTGGACACATTATCAAATATAGACTCATCCATCTTAAGGGGGTTCCTGTTGCATCGTTGTTGCCAACAATAGGGATTGTATTATGGAGGATGGAGTTTTCAGACAAGAGGGTTAGGGTTGTCAAGGATTTCAATTGTGAGGTTAGGACTTGGACTGTCAAGGTTTTCCATCATGAGGTCGGGGTTTGGATTGTTAAGATTCGGGGGCATATGGTTACTATATAGAATATGGTTATCATGGTCACCATTAGGATTTCTATTCGCATTGGAATCTTGGTCTTTAAGGTTTCCCTATACTCGGCCATGCTATCTATGCTAGATCAGGAGTAATGAACTATTCTTGGTGTGCTCTTTGGGGGATTTTTCTTATGAGGGTTACTTGGAGTGTAGTGTTAAAATGAGTAGATTGCTTTGTCCTAGCAATAAAATAAGTGATTTTATACTCACTAAAATGTATTAGCTTTAAAAAGCATAATAATAAGTAAAATAAGTGATATTATACTCACTAGTATTTCATGTGGTTGGCATCATTTAAAGTCCTTAAAGAATTGCATCAAACCCTAAAAATGGTACTTTCATAGGATATCTATCATGCATGTCATAAGAGAGCAATGTGCAGGAGCTCAAGGGCAAGACAGAGAACTAGATGAGAATTAGAGCCCAATTCTTGACATTCCACTTTATCGTGTCCATGTATGTACTCTACATGAAAAATTGAGGATCCTAGAAAAGCTTCTAGTGTTGCACATAATTATGCATAGAATATGCAACCACTTGAGAGGCGTGCATAATGCATATTACCAAATTGGAGGAGAATTTTGCTAAGAGTAGGCTTGCATGGAGGGAATGTGAAATTCACAAAGCATGATTAAATATCCAACCAAACATCAAATTAGCCTAGAAGTTTGTATTGGATCAAAGACAATGTATCTTCTACCTCATCACGTGAATTTTATGAAAGCTATGAAACAAATGTGTTTGCACCACCTACTAAGTGAGGCAAATATTTGGTTTGAAGCATGCAAAGATGTGGGGTTGCACTTGACTCTATTGTTCATCTACTTAAGAAGGAACAACTCTCAGAAGAGGAGTTTACAACCCTTAACAAAAGAATTGATGAGTTCACTATAGATATGGTCGATGCTTGGGGAGCAATGTGCATTGCACCTATATGGTAAACCATGAGTCTAGAAATATTCCTTAAAAATAATCTTACATGTTGCTCATTTTTCTTGTATATAGCATATCATCTATATACATGACATCCTCTATTCTTTGGATGAATATAGGTCATTTGAGCTTTGGAGCACACAAAGAGAAGTCTACTCCAAGAACACAAGGCATGGTGGGGGCATACAATTCATGAAATGTCTAACTCATTCTACAAATCGATGCCATTGTTCAAGCACCACTAAAATATTATTTTTGCACTCTCTTTCTTTTTTACTAGAGAATCATTCTGCATCCACGTATCTTTACTTTGTGCCTCTTGTATCTCCTTTAATAACTCCTCTTGTATCTCCTCTAATAACTCCTCATGTTGGCTCTTCGATAATTCCTACAATTCTTCCTCGTGATGTTTTTTGCCCTTTCAAGCCTTGTTTCATCTATCAGGCTAGCCCTCTCTAAATTATGACCTTTGACAACTTGACATTCATCCAACTTTAATACAACGACAACCATTCCATCACACTTCGAAAAGAAATCATTCATACAATCAGAAGGGCACAAACCATAGATGCACATAGTTAAATTTTACAACTTTTAAGATGTGTTTTTCACCTTTCCATGTCATGCCGTAATATTTTATCTTCAATCATTGCATTATGACCAAGTCTATGTAGAGGTGGTTGAGCTCATCAAATTAAAAAGATATTATTTTTTATAGTGTCATGGAGTCCTCTACATAGTGGTAATCTCCTAGCATGGATCTAACGATAGAATTTATATATTTCGGAGTCCTCTACATAGTGGTTATCTCCCAGCATGGATTTAATAGTAGAATTCATAATTTTGGAGTCCTCTATATAGTGGCAATCTCCTAGCTTGGATTAACTGTTGAATTTGTACATTTTAGAGCCATACTGACACTATAAGACATCGACAACATAGGTCTCAAGATACTCTTCTCAAAGAGGTTAGAGAGATCAAAAAGGCTAGAGGGATGGAGGGCAAGAGGAGAGAGAAAGAGTAGAGGATTAGCAGCTGATGTTTCTCACAGTGCACCTTGCACATGAGTTTTAATGGGAATCAAGAGCATGTGGGAGGGAAAGGGGGCTTATGAGGGTAAAGGTCTAGTGCAGAAAGAAAAGAAAGTATATAAGAAACCAACCATAAGCTTCTTGGACCTCTTCCATGTAGCATAAGACGTTCTATGCCCTGAGGCTCTCCTCTTTAGCTTATCCAAAGTTTCACTTTCAGAGGAGGATAAAGAAGAAGAAGGAGAAGATGCTGATCTCTTTTTCTCCCTTCTTTTCTTAGGGGCCTTTTCGTCTTTCTTGTCCTCATGTGAAGGAGACTTTGACGGTGACCCCTTTTGGGAGGAGAAGTTGGCCGCTGTGGTCGTCGTCTCCTTGGAGCTATATCACGCCTAGAATCACTACGTGATTCTTCCCTTTGATGCTCCACTTGAGTATTCTCCTTTTCTCCCATAGAGGTTCTCACCAAGAGGCTTCTTTGGAATTCTCTCTTCTTGGGAGGCTATGAGAATACCTCGCTCCCGGAGTTGTAGTATAATCTCCCCATGAAGAGTAGGATTTTTCCTCGTTTTTTGGAGCTTTGACACAAAAAAGTTGACATAATCAACTGCATTAGAGACATCATCTTGTGTGTGTGCAAGAGTATCTAAGCTAACTCTACTCTCTTCATTATTCTCAGCCATTGTTAAGCAAATTTTTGTGTGGATTTTAGTAGACTTTTTCCAACCCTTAATGTCAACAAAAGCCTTAGAATAGTGGAGAGGATAAATCCCTATCCCACTTATCCACAAGTAATGCACAAATCCCACCTTCGTGAGCAACGTAAGGACCTCTCTTCTTAGAGAAGAAAGAGATGCCTAAGCTCTGATACCAATGTGAGTAGATTTGCCCAATTCTCTAATAACTTTGCATAAAAAATAAAGAAAACTACCAGAAATCATTTAGAAAATCCTTAGAAAATGAGACTTATGTGCATGGGGATCATCCGAACCATTATACTTCGATGCCATACATTTTGCAACTTGAGAAGGATGCAATGGTCTTGGCTCAGCAACAAACCTTCTCATTCCAGGGGCAGCCATAGATGGTTCCTCCCTCATCATAGGTGTTGGAGCTCTATGCACAACTCTATGTTCCTCTCTTATAGGGGCATCTGGTGTTGCTCGCTCTATTGGGTGTGGTATTGATGACCTTGTAACGACCGTATAACCACCTCTTATCATCGAAGGTCTTGGCTGGAAGCTCGCTCTTGCTCCAGGATCTGAAGCCTTTGGTGCTATTGACCTTGTTACTTGTGCTTCTTCTACCTGACTAGGAATTCTAGTTACCTTGTCCATGAAGCTTACTTCTTCTTTGGCAGGCAGCTGAGCAGATATTTGGTCTAAATATATGACAGAAAAAGGTTCTCCCATACAGGTTAGCTTTTCCATGTCTTTCAATCGAGCATGTCTATACTCGTGACCATTAGCATCGACCAATATATGTCTAGTTCGGGTCTCAAACTGATAGGCATACATGTACATCCTCTTAGGATCCATTAATTCTCATGGATGCACATCTTCCCTCATGTAGTATGTGGATGCGTCTAGACTAGCCAAACGGTATAACCCAAACCTCGGATTGTCCACCACAATTCTGTCTACTTCTTTGATAGAAATGAACTTGACTCTGATGTCATTTTCCAAAGGTGGTCTCTCCAAACCCTCATCTACTTTTTCTTTGGTCTCTATCATTCCCATGGGGTCAACTATAGTCGGAAAGGATGTTGTGATGTAAGCAATTCCCTCGTCATCAAAGTAATAGTCCTCTCTAAAATACACTTCAACTTGTTTCACAAAATCATTCTTTCCCAAGTCTTCTTGCACATAGTGTTGATTATTACTATCTAAGTAAATACGTGCCCCCATTTAGTTGGTATAGGCATACTGCAATAGCATCCTCCGTCTTTATTTGTGAGATCTAGATGTGCCAATGGGCCCCATCTTTCCATGCAAGTCCATGCTCGGAATTTTCTCCATAGAATAGGAATAGTTAATTTCAGACGAGGTGTGCGAAATAACTTCCTCTTGAATCACTGTCAAGTGTTCAATCTTTGCTTGAATGACACTTTCTTCTATAGACACCTAACTTACTTGGTCTCTAGACAAGTTTCCCCCTGACCTTAAGTACATGAACAAGTATAATTACAGAAACCCAACCTGTTACCTGAATTCCTGTTGGTATACTGCTTTTAACCTTCAATCCTCAGCTTAACACAATTGCTTGACTCCTTATCTGCAAAGAATCAATTCAACCACTATACAGCTTACGGAGTTTAGTCAGTAATCTTTTGCAAGTATCTGGACTGACTTGTCCAAATCACTGTGTTATATACACTTCTAGAGTCTTGTGAGTCTAACTATACTCAAACACTGCATGCAATAGTACAAAAAATTCCTGCCACTTAGACAGCTGAAACTCCTAGTTTGAACAACTCTAGATGTCTAAATAGCTTCTTTTGGTAGTTTCAGAGTATCAAATGACAAGTGTTTTGGTTGTCCCAAGTTCTATGTATCCAACTTCTTTTGTTAAGTGATCTCTGTGCTTCTAAACCCTAGATATGTACACACTTCAAGTCTCAAGTGATTTTGAACAATTTTGTACAGTGTCAAGAAAAAATCGTGATTTGTTAACAAAAAATGCCCGGTCCTACGTCCAATTTTAATTCTGACTTGATACTTGCTTTCTGCGCATGTGGTTCTCGTATGAGCCCTCGTCCCCTTTTTCTGCCGTGAACCCTTGACGTCCACGTAGTCACAGATCCTGTAGCAGCAGCTGGCCATGGCTTCCCCCGATCTCTTCGATGCCTACTTCAGGCGCGCAGACGTTGATCGCGATGGCCGCATTAGCGAAGAGGATGCCGTCTCCTTCTTGCAGGGAGCCAACCTTCATCGCGAGGTCATCGCCAAGGTATTTCCTTTCCTATTCCGCTAGGATCTGATTTCTGATCCTCCACAGTCATAGTCATACGGTAGGACGCAGTATTATACTTGCTGGTTTGAAATTCAGTTGTGGCAGAAATTTTTATGGTTTGATGGAAAAATCCGTTTGCATTTTGATAATCATTCAGAACGGATGTGTTATTTTCTCGAGATGCATGCAAATTGATAGAAGCGAAGTGCAGGCACTTAAAATGATGCTCTCTCTTTGCAATATGATCATCACTCAGCAAGGATGACTCGCTTTGGTATTTTTTTCTGGATGCATGCAAGGCGATGGGTGTGCAGGCACATAAATAATGCTTCCTTGTCTGCTTGGCTGATATTGTCAACACGTCTCTAATCTTTATCATTTGGCCACACGAATGTGTGCACATTGACGTGCAATAACACAGACAAAGCTCAACCCATCACATAGTGGCAATGAGGTTTCCTCACTCAGATCAATCCTGTAGTGCACCTTTGTAGAGCATGTTACAGGCATGAATATGGTAAAGTTTGCTCCATTTCAGCTATCTTATTTGGTTACATCAACAAGCACCCAATAATGCACTTGATATAACAACCAGTCATTTATTCAGAATGTTGCACAAATAGCTAGCTGCTGGAATGCACCAAGCATTGTTGAACAGATATGAATTTGGCTTGTGCGCTGTTTGTACAAACTTATTACCTTGCTCCTCATGGCATGGGTCTTTCTTGCTTACTACTCAGTGTCTCATGTATACCACAGATTTGGCAGTATGCAGATAAAGGGCAAAGGGGATATCTTTCTCGGGCTGAATTTTACAAGGCACTGCAGCTTGTGACAGTCGCACAAAGTGGAAGGGAGCTCACCCCCACTCTTGTGAACAAAGCATTGAGTGAACCCACTGTATCAAAAATTCCTGCCCCGCAAATCCAATTGGCACCAATTTTTACCTCAGCAAGCCCGCAAGCAGGTGGATCAGGAAGCCCTGTTTGGCCCCCAACTGTTCCAGCACAACAACCGTATCCAGTTGTTTCTTTACCACAAGGACTTAGACCAACCATGTCCACACCAGTACCTAGAGCTTCAATACCATCAACACCTTCTTCCACATCAGGAATTGTTTCATCTGATTGGCCAACTAAGAAGTCATCATCTTGGCCGGGTCCAGGTTCTATCAATAACCCCACTGGCCAGCATTCCCAGACAAGGGCAGTTCTTCCAAACCAAGGTTTTCAAGGTGGCTCACTTACAGGAATTAAACCTGGTGCTTCTCCTAAGGCAGCAGTGGATCCCAATCTTTTTGGAGGGGATGTCTTCACAGCAGTGCCCGTTAAGCCACAAGTTCCACAGCACAGTTTGACAATGCCCAATCAGATACCTCCACCAAGGGCACTGCAAACAGCTGGTCAACCAGACATAGCCTCACTTGAAGTCATTTCTACACCTTCTACACCAACAACATCATCAAGACAGTCCCAAGGAGGAGCAGGTCAAGCAGAACATGAGTTTACAGCTCCTGCTGTAGTAGATGGAACGAAAGCATGGCCTAAAATGAATGTTGCCAATGTGCATCGCTATACCAAAATCTTTTCTGAAGTGGATACAAATAAAATCAATGGTAAAATCCGTGCTTTTCCCAGATTTATTTGTCTTGTGACTATTGTACTTTCATGCTTTATTGATAAGACTAGCATACAATTTAATTTGGATACAGATACATCAGATGATAGCATGGATAGTCTTGACTATCCACAAGATGAAGAAGCCCTATCACAAAATTTTGAAGAAATGGCTTGGGAGCCATCTGATGAAGACGAAAAAGTGTGTTCGGATCCCATGCTCCCCACGTCCCCTACTAAGTTGAATTTCTCCAAGGTGTACCCTGTAGGGTTTGTAGATGGCTCTTCTTTTGTTGCAATACCTTCAGATCTGAAAGTAGATGATAACAGCCCGTCTAAGATTCTAAGTATGAAGCCAAAGATACTTGACACAGCAGTCAGCTCTACAGTCAGATTAAGGATTCGCTGCAAGGATGGATCTACAGTCAAAACGTCCTACGCAACAGGGTTTTCAGCATCGCCCACTTTAATTGTGTCAGCAAGGCATGTTGTTGACAAGGAAGGCGAGATTGAAATCAAGGTATGCAGAGGAATGGTAGTAATGTCTAGCTTTTTTGATACACATGCGGGTTTTGAGGGCCTTGATCCAAGCTTCACAGAAAAATCAAGATCAAAAGAGAGAGACACTCATGGGCTTTTTCTAAATGGATCAGATCTTTGCTTCTTCAAGATAGAGAAGAATATGCCAAGCTTTTTACTGCCATGTTCTCCAACATTCATTACAAATAAGCAAGTTGTTGCTATCTCATTCCCCGCAATCAATAACTTTCTAGAAAATGCTAGAAAAGAGCTAGTGGAGGGAACCAGTGAAAGCAATGCAATTTGGAAGCAATACACACCTACCATACAGGGAGTGTACAACAATTTGCTTGCCAAACATGCAGCAAATAATCAGATGAGATTAACGAAAGCAAAAAGAGTGCTTTCAATCATTGATACAGTGGAGAGAGAGGTTAAGAGAGAGCTCTATTTAGAGCTTAAGAAGACATTTGCGGCCACTAACACAGGTAATGTGGCATGTAGTGTGGGTCAGATACTTTGCTTTAATAGCAAGTATTTAGGGACTTCTTGCTCAACATTAGCTGGAAGTTCAGGAGCCCCTATTATCCCCTTATCTCTTCCTAATCATTTTGTGGGTGTCCAAAAAGGGGGTTGTGTTGGAAGAGACATGAATGTGGTTACTTCTTCAGATAATATTGACTTTGTGAAGATGTATGTAACTACTGTACTGCCAACTTTGCCCCTGCCAGATGATAGTTTTTGGTCGAACGGAAGTTGGGATGGTTTTCGGAATTGGCTTGAATTACACCAATCCCAGATTCCACAATCATCTGTATGGATCATGACCAAGGCTCCTAAAGAAAGGAGGTCGTCCAAAAGAAAAGCTCTCTGGCCACCATAGGTTTCACAAATGTGGAAACTCAGCTAGGTATAACCAGAGAAAGTAAACGTGAGTAATGGAGCTTTACTTTGATAGGTCTGCAGATTGCTACAGGACTTCATGACAGGTTTGTAGCAACATCCAGGTTTAATACAAGTCCTACTCGGACCAGTTTCCATCGTCCTATGTTAATGTGAAGAATACATAACATTTTGTTTAGGCAAGACAGGAAGGATATAGTCCACATGCTGGTCAAGCTCCAGCAATATCCAGTTTTGATATGTTAATGTGAAGAATACATAACATTTTGTTTAGGCAAGACAGGAAGGATATAGTCCACATGCTGGTCAAGCTCCAGCAATATCCAGTTTTGATACAAGTGCGAATGGGATGAGTTTCTGATGCTTATGTTGAAGTACACAGTACACAACATTTTTGTGCAAGAATTACAGGAAGAATAACACCTCATGCAAGGTCAAGCTTCGACTGCTCAATGTCCTAGCTTAAACAGTACCCAAAGTTTTGTACATGCAATACATGAAGAATCAGAACTGTAGTTTAAGTTTCATGCATAGCCTTTGTGAGGAGTTACTGCTTTATTTGATGCTAGTATGGAAACGCTTCATGCTGATTGTGTTCTCTCTTACTTCTTTTGGTGATAGTATACAGATAGAGGTAAAGTGATCATTAACTAGATTTGATTATTAAGTTCAATGCTACACGGGGATGGTGAAAATTTAGTAGATAGACAAAAGTTAAGAACAAGGTGTGTCAATTGCTGGGGTGCTCGTTAGCATTGGCATGGACAGTAAGTTTTGCTCTGTTTTTTCTGAATAAGTCAGTGTGTGTTCGCGTGCATAATTGGGCATAATGGGGCATGTGGCTTAAATTGTGTTAGCCACCTTCATGCTGCAGAGTCCAGACTAAAGTGCATGTTAGAGCTCTAGTTGGGGTGGCCATCTTTCTACTGCAAGAGGCAACCATGATGCTAATTTTGGACCCTAGAGTGTAAATTGTTCTTTGCAAACTCTTTCGGTTCATTCTCGATCCCTTATTCAATTACACGCACAAGTAGGCTTGATCAACATGCAGATTTCGGCAGTGCTGATGCCGCTTCGAGAAGGAGGTGACTTCGGCTAAGATATCTCTTCCCAATATTAATGTCCAAGAGTCTCCAGGTTGCCACTGTGGCTCAAGAGAGCAGTTCTTCAATACCAGCGCCTGTGTATATGGACCTTTTGTCGGGCAAGGATGTAGAGCTAATACCCAGGTCATCTTTATTCAGGCAGGGTTGGTCCGTATAGAGTGACATGAAAGCCTCTTGGTAGTAGACACCCTATAGCTTTACTGTTGACTGCTTTTTGGTCTCCACCTGTTCACTGCTGGGACTGCTGTGTGACCTCACCTTTGTGCGAGCCAATCTTGTGGCGACCTAGTAGTTGGGTACTGCAGACAAGCTAACCAGGCCGTCACTGTCTGTGACAGAAGACCCTGTGATGCCCAGCTCATGTACTGCTTTAATGGGCGAACAACCCAACCGTTGGGACATACTACCCCCCAGGTAGCGAAGAGCCGAAGCGAGGTGCCAAACCTTTTGTCGGTGTAAGCTGATCAACCTGTTATCCCTCGCTGTACAGCTCGTCACCCGTACAACTGTACAACGCGCCAGCCCATACATATGTACTATCCTGCACTGTACATCCATACTGTCCCACGCCGTACAGCCGTACTGAAGTACCGTCGTACATTCTGTGCATCGAGCATCGTACAGATTCCGTACAGTCGTCGTATGATTCCGTACAGCCGATACATGTGTCGTACGGCATCATATTGTTGTCGTGCACTGTGCCGTACATCCGTACAAAAGGTGGTTGATGAAGGAGGGATGGACTGAGGCTCAGTCCCTTGTCAACGGGCCACCCGTTACAGGCATGGGGGGTGGGGTGGGTGGGGTATGCGACATGCGCGCAAGGGGGGGGGGGGGGGGGCATGGGGAGTGGGAGGGGGGGGGGGCGGGGGGGCATGGGGGGTGGGGGTGGGGGTGGGGAGGGTACGCGACATGCGCGCAAGGGGGGGGGGATGGGGAGTGGGAGGGGGGGGGGGGGCTATTTAAAATGTGAAAATGAAATTTTTTTTTTTAAATAGAGGTTTTTTTATTAAATAAAAAAACGTTCATAGGAATATTTATAAAATATTTATAAATTTGAAATGCATTTGTAATTTTTTTTAAAATTTTTGAATTACGACATTTATAATTTAAAATGTGAAAATTTTAAATTTAAAAAACGTTTAATGAGGCATTTTTTATTCAAAATGTGAAAATGTAAAAATTCTGTTTTTTTAATGTAGCATTTTCTTTTTGGTAGAATTTAATTAAATTTTAGTTTATAAGAAAAATTATAAAAAATTTCTAAATTTCAAATGCATTTTAATGTTTTTTTGAAATTTATGAATTACGACATTTTTTATTTAAAATGTGAAAATGAATTTTTTTTTAAAAAAAATAGAGCTTTTTTTATTAAATAAAAAACGTTCATAGGAATATTTATAAAATATTTATAAATTTGAAATGCATTTGTAAATTTTTTTTAAATTTTTGAATTACATTTATAATTTAAAATGTGAAAATTTTAAATTTAAAAAACGTTTAATGAGGCATTTTTTATTCAAAATGTGAAAATGTAAAAATTTTGTTTTTTAAAATCATGTTTGAAAAAAAAGAGATTAAAGTTATTTTTTTAATTAGAGCTATTTTTAATTAAATAAAAAAACGTTTAAATTTTAGTTCACAGGAATAATTATAAAATATTTTTAAAGTTGAAATGCATTTAAAAGTTTTTTTTAAATTTTTGAATTACGACATTTTTAATTCAAAATGTGAAAATGTAAAAATTTTGTTTTTTAAAATCATCTTTGAAAAAAAAGAGATTTAAGTTATTTTTTAAAAAAACGTTTAAATTTTAGTTCATAGGAATAATTATAAAATATTTCAAATTTCAAATGCATTTTAAATTTTTATTTAAAATGTGAAAATGTAAAAATTAGGTTTTTAAAAATCATCTTTGGAAAAAAAGAGATTGAGCTATTTTTTTTGAAATAAAAAACGTTTAAATCTTAGTTTATAGGAATAATTATAAAATATTTTTAAAATTGAAATGCAGTTGAAAGTTTTTTTTAATTATTTTTGGAATTACGTAATTATTTATTTAAAATGTGAAAATGTAAATATTTTGTTTTTAAAATCATCTTTAAAAAAAGAGAGATTAAAGTTATTTTTTAAATTAGTGCTATTTTTATTTAAATAAAGAAACGTTTAAATTTTAGTTTATAGGAATAATTATAAAATATTTCTAAATTTGAAATGCATTTTAAAGTTTTTTTAATTATTTTTGGAATTACGTAATTTTTTATTTAAAGCCTGAAAATGTATATATTTTGTTTTTTGAAATCATCTTTTAAAAAAAAGAGATTAAAGATATTTTTTTTATTAGTGTTATTTATATTTAAATAAAAAGACGTTTAAATTTTATTTTTAAAAATGATCTTTTAAAAAAAAGAAAATAAGAGTTTAAGTTAGTATTTAAATGTCAAAAAGTATATAATTTGTTTTTTAAAATAATCTATTTAAAAAAATTTATAAGTGAAGTTTACAAATTACTGAAGTTTTGAATTTAATATAACGTTTAAATTTTGTTTTTAGAATTCAGTGGTATCAAGAACAAGAAAATAAGAATTTTGTTAAAATAAGAAAATAATGTATTAAAAACAAGAAAACAAGAAAACAAGAACAAGAAAAAGAGAGATTAAAGTAGGTTCTATGTTATCTTTGAAATTGGTGCTATTTTTATTTAAATAAAAAAACGTTTAAATTTTAGTCTTCAAAACCATCTTTTAAAAAATCATCGTTTATGTGGAATATTATAGATTATATAGTTGGTTAAGAGTTGTTTCATAATTTAGGTAGAGTAAGTAGGCTGTATAAAACACCACATGGGCATTATCCCTAAAACACCACACCACATGGGCAAAGACCCCAACACTAGAGTGGTTAGATGCATAAGCATATGGCTAATTGGATCTTGTAAATGCACCAGCGCATCGAAAACACATACGTAATTTTTATGATTGTCCAAAGGTCTCCTCTCTCCCCAAGCATGGGAACCAAGTGATGATCTATAGGAATGGCCACTAGTTGAGGTGGATTGCCCAACCAAAATAGATAATATTGAAAAGGCTTAATTATTTTCTCAAAGTTCTCGTTTTAAAAGGTCTGTAGTGTGAACCCGCTCTCTTTTTTAATGTGTAGTCCGAGAAATACTAGATGCGCCTTGCTTGTGTATCGTTCAAAGTAATGTATTAGGTATCCTTCTATCTCCTCCATATCTATTGCAAACCCAAGGCAGTAAAGCATTCAAAGAAGGTCTTATTAACCAAACCTCTCCACTATCTGTCCTTAGTATAGGGGCCATAAGTGGACAATGTGGTCCTTACACCACATGTGGAAAAGTTTCATATTGGATAAAAAGTGAAAAAAGGGAAACATATAAGGAAAAAATATTTGAGACATCTAAGTTTAAAAATGCAACAACTAGAGTTTGAAAAAATTCTAATCAAAATTAAGAATTATTAATAATATTGATTAATATTGAGCCACACATTTGGCCCATCTACCGGTAGGTGCATAGGATGATCCCAACGACATCCTACCTCATCAAGGAGTACATACGCATAGTTTTCATTACGTAAATAGATTATAAGTCATATTGAATAGAATATTATTTTCATTACCCAAATAGAATATTAATTTCCATGTGTTTTTTTTGTGCATGCGCCAGCCAGCGCACAGGTTCTAGCACCACTATTCGTATGCAGATAGAGATGCTGAGAGCTGAGATGAGGGCACTGCAGGATGCTAGGGCACCCCCTCACTTGGTTGCGAGTCTAGATTCAGTTATTGAGGCTCTGGGTCGATTGGACACAGTTGAGGACGTTGTGGATAGCTTTCAGGCACAGGCTGAGGCGGAGATCACTGGTGGTGGCTTGGATTGGAGAGCCATTCGACAGTTGTTTGAGCGTGAGTCACATCACAGGCAGGCCTTGGAGGATATGTTTTGGGATGGTCACACCGAGGCGATGCGACCACGATCAGGGCTCCCCTTGCATATTTTACGTTGTAGGCACTCCATCATAGCAGCACACATTTATCCGAGATATCTTGCTGCGAATGGTGGTCGATTGCCTCACAACCGTCAGATAGCCAGGTCGTTTGCCATGCAACTATACGCTGAGTTTGTGCTTGGTCATCGGGTGGACTACCTTAGTACCCGTCCAGGATCAGGAGCGAGATGTGGTAGGATGGGGCGTCAGGAGCGTTAGATTGCAGGTGTTCGGCGTCGACGTGAGGCACCAGAGTTGCACACCATCCCTGCACCGGCATTGCGAGCGGTGGGAGGACAGATTAGGGGGGATGTTCATTTAGTGGCATCATCCTTGCAGCACATGGTCTCTGCCCTATCGAGATCTATTGCGATTCCACCTCCCCCACCTCGATCATCGATGGAGCCTCCCACATCTACACCACCTCCCACATCTACACCGCCTCAGCACGAGTTGGAGGCTCGAGACACACGGATTGCAGAGTTGGAGGCATTGTTGGCCGAGAGTCTAGGGACGAGGTTAGTTATTTTGATTATGTTAGTTTATTTTTTTGTAGCGTGTTTTGAACTGAAGTTTTTTGGTTAATTCTCACCATGTACGCGACATGTTTGCATTGCAGGCACATCTATTGCGTCAGGAGATGGAGTCTCGCGTACGACTGTTGCAGACAGATTTGGAGGAGCAGAGGATTCGGACATGCATAGCATACCATCGTGCAGAGCACTATATTTTGCAGTTGAGGCATATTAGTCATGATCCATCTCGCCATAGGATCGACCCCAGCGTGGCCCTATACCCCGCTCCTCCTGTAGATGTGCCGACTAGGACACCCATAGACGCAGCAGTCATAGCCAGGCTTCCTACTGCCACTTGTGTCCTTTGCCACGAGGAGTTTGACACCGTAGGGTGGTTTGGACTAGGGTGCGGCCACATCGCACATCTCCATTGCATGACCCGCCACATGGTGGCACGATCAGTGTGCCCTGTATGCTTTGCTGACATTGATGTGGCGACATACAGAGGACTAGGCATGGATGATCTATATCCTGGTCGTCGTCAGGCCGTTGATCCATTCGCCCGCGTAGTCTTGACAGAGCACTACAGGGAGGAGGCACAGAGAGCGTTGCTGATGCAGGAGGGTGCTGATACATCGGTGGTTGCAGCATGCGTTCCACGACGCTTTTCGTATGGTGATTTCATGCCAGGTGACGAGGCACGAGCAGAGGAGGCACGCCGGATTGAGCGAGAGGCAGAGCTGCAGACATCATTGCAGCAGTGGGTGGAGCAGCAGCAGCTAGGGCGGGGCCGAGACCAGCGTCTTCTACACGTAGAGACGATTACTCGCGCTGGATTTGAGGCACGAGTATTCGCAGATGCATGGCTATGGGAGCTGAGACGCGCGTACATAGAGGAGGCGAGGGAGGCAGAGATGGCAGCGGTGGCGCATGCAGCATGCCCTCCTCTTCATCAGGATGAGGCTGGCCCATCTCATGCAGGTGATGAGGCTGGCCCATCTGAGCCGGCTTTGCCTGAGGGCACACAGCGGACGGTTGGGCAGCGGGTCATACAGGAGCCACATCAGCGTTCCACTAGAGAATCATATGTAGAGCTATCAGATTCGGATTCAGATTGATTGTTTAGGCTTCACACGTTTCTTGTATAGGGATGCACTTCTGCAGCATGATGATGATGATGTACAGATTCATTTTGGTACTTTCATGATATTGTTCCCACTTTTATGATGTATGAGCATTTTCGTACTTTCATGATGTTCTTCACACTTTGTTTATCTCAGTTTATAGTTTGTTTAAATGTAACATAAACATTTAAAATTAGGAGTATGATTTTGAATTTCGAATATCTCAATTCACACATCTAATACATAAGGTATTTAAAAAAGAATGCCATGTGAAGTAATTGTAAACATTATGCATTGAAAAAGTGTTCAAGTTCCAACTTTATCATTTTGAATATCATATTGAATTTCGTATATATCAATGCTTGCAATTATTACACTAAACCTAAGAGCCGTGCGAAGTTTCATCCCCATGTGCGTATTTAAAATTAAGAGTATGATTTTGAATTTCAAATATCTCAATTCACACATCTAATACATAATGTATTTTAAAAATAATGCCGTGTGTCGTAATTGTAAACATTAAGCATTGAAAAGGTGCTTGCAAAAATGTATGCATTATACCTTCCACGTGGCGCAAACCAGATCAGTTGGAGACCAAATCTTGCGTGGATGTACGTCTAGGGTAGCCTAAGAGGCGTGTGAAGTTTTGTCCCCAACAGGGTTTAGGATTTAGGGTTCAGGGTTTAGGGTTTAGGGTTTAGTCGTGCTAGTAGGGATTGCTTCTACGTGGCGCAAACCAAATCAGTTGGAGACCAAATCTTGCGTGGATGTACGTCTAGGGTAGCCCAAGAGGCGTGTGAAGTTTCGTCCCCAACAGGGTTCAGGATTTAGGGTTCAGGGTTTAGGGTTAAGGGTTTAGTCGTGCTAGTAGGGATTGCTTCTACGTGGCGCAAACCAAATCAGTTGGAGACCAAATCTTGCGTGGATGTACGTCTAGGGTAGCCCAAGAGGCATGTGAAGTTTCGTCCCCAACAGGGTTTAGGGTTCAGGGTTTAGGGTTTAGGGTTTAGGGTTTAGTCGTGCTAGTAGGGATTGCTTCTACGTGGCGCAAACCAAATCAGTTGGAGACCAAATCTTGCATGGATGTACGTCTAGGGTAACCTAAGAGGCGTGTGAAGTTTCGTCCCCAACAGGGTTTAGGATTTAGGGTTCAGGGTTTAGGGTTTAGGGTTTAGTCGTGCTAGTAGGGATTGTAAAAATGTACGCATTTGTCCTTCCACGTGGCGCATACCAAATCAGTTGGAGACCAAATCTTGCGTGGATGTACGTCTAGGGTAGCCTAAGAGGCGTGTGAAGTTTCGTCCCCAACAGGGTTTAGGATTTAGGGTTCAGGGTTTAGGGTTTAGGGTTTAGTCGTGCTAGTAGGGATTGTAAAAATGTACGCATTTGTCCTTCCACGTGGCGCATACCAAATCAGTTGGAGACCAAATCTTGCGTGGATGTACGTCTACGGCAGCCTAAGAGCCGTGCAAAGTTTAATCTCCAACAGATAAGTCCACGTGCATATTTCGTTAGTACGTGCGCCATTTTTCACACGTAGTCGTGCTAGTAGGGATTGTAAAAATGTACGCATTTGTCCTTCCACGTGGCGCATACCAAATCAGTTGGAGACCAAATCTTGCGTGGATGTACGTCTAGGGTAGCCTAAGAGCCGTGTGAAGTTTCATCCCCAACAGATAAGTCCACGTGCATATTTCATTAGTATGTGTGCCATTTTTCATACGTAGTTGTGGTAGTAGGGATTGTAAAAATGTACGCAGCTGTCCTTCCACGTGGCGCATACCAAATCAGTTGGGCACCAAATCTTGCGTGGATGTACGTCTACGGTAGCCTAAGAGCCGTGCAAAGTTTAATCTCCAACAGATAAGTCCACATGCATATTTGGTTAGTACGTGCGCCATTTTTCACACGTAGTCGTGCTAGTAGGGATTGTAAAAATGTACGCATTATACCTTCCACATGGCGCATACCAAATAAGTTGGAGACCAAATCTTGCGTGGATGTATGTCTAGGGTGGCCTAAGAGTCATGCGAAGTTTCATTCCCAACAGATAAGTCCACACACGTATTTCGTTAGTACATGCGCCATAGCTCATACGTAGTCGTGCTAGTAGGGATTGTAAAAATGTACGCATTGTACCTTCCACGTGGCGCATACCAAATCAGTTCAGACCAAATCTCGCGTGGATGTATGTCTAGGGTGGCCTAAGAGTCGTGCGAAGTTTCATCCCCAACAAGTAAGTCCACACGCGTATTTCGTTAGTACGTGCGCGAATTTTCTTAGTCACGTTTTTAAAATGTCCTAAAGCACAAAACAAATTACAACATTACTACTAATAAACAATTTTTTGTTTTACAAACACAACAAATCCCATTGAGAAGACATCGGACATCATGTAAAAAATAGAATCTAATACAATGATGTGTATGAACGTGTATACAGCCATCATAGTGAAATACAAAATATGAGTCCATGAAAATTACAATGGTACGGTCACACAGTGAGCCTATACATATCGAATACAAAAAAGTGTAATCAACTAGTGATACCCAATAAAAATCAATCTAATCAACTGATGATCCCAAAAAATATGATATGTAATGTGCTACTCCTCAGGATCAGCTCTCATGCCAATAGTTGCAAGTATGCTCTCGTGATCCGCCACTGCAAGGCGCCATCGTGGAGTGGACGTCGCCTTGCGAGTGCGAACACGACTCAAAGTAATCTTGATCCCAACAACAAGATGAGAATACATGTATGCCTCCTGATCCGCCATGTACTCCTGGAACTCAATATACCGACCACGCCTCTGTATCTGCTGAAAATAGTGGCCACCTACGATCATGCTATGAGCATTGAAGTGCATCCCATGCCCATCCACTGTATCCTCATTCAGCACACTCTTCAGCATAGAGCATCGCAACAAGTAATAATCCACACCCTCCTCATTGCCCTCCGAAGCAATAACCGCGAAGATATCACCAATACGCAAAATATCTGTAAGCTGGTCATAATCTCTAGAGGAACTGAATCCCGCATCCTGATCATCATGTACCTCCTCCCAAGGCTGGAAGGGAGAAAGCACTCACCGTACCCATGGATCGGCCCATGGTATCATGGAGCACCCTCCCCAATCATCATCAATGCATGCAGAGCAAAAACATGCAAACCGTCGAGAAAAGATCGCGGGGTGAGACTTACCTACGCTCCTGATGGAATGGAAATCAAGAGTGCCAGGCACGGAACGACAATCAAAAGGCCTAGACCGATCAAGACTCCCAATGTCCACGCACCAAAAATACCGGCTCACCACCCTATCGTCACGCGACTGAAACGAGGAGGTAGCACTAGTGGATAAGTGCTGGCTGCACCACCGCACCACATCATGTGCATCCTTGAAGCGATCGGCACTGTGACGCAACTGGTATCGACGCAAAGCACGCTTCACGCAAGCACCTGCACCATCGTGCTCGATCGGATATGCTTTGCATGGTCGATCGAGCATTAAATACCATTTTTGCCTTGGTGTCATGCACATCCGTAAAAAAACACACTGCTGGTAGTTTCGCCAACGAAACCCCTTTGAAGTAGTTCGCTCAAATTTAAGAATCATCCAAGAGATGATGCAGTGGATGCTTGAGCGGTTCTCTCGAACTTTTCCAGGCCTCATTAGTTCTTATAATCAAACACGTAACTGAGGTCAGTTGCAATCCAAGCAAGAGGGATGTTATGGAAATTATATTTTTGATATATCTTACTTAGGATATTATTAATTTAGTCAAGTGTGACTATGGCAAAGTACTCCATAGGAGTGCACCAAACATGGTGGGGGTCCTAGTGGGATACTTTGTGTGGTTAGTTGGGGATGCTTGACTACCTTGTGGTTTGCCATGCTAAATGGTTGGTATCATGGGTGATTCCAGGTTAATACTGATATCGCTAGTGTTATTGGTATTGTGCTTTGAGCGTGGTTATGTTGGGATCGATTGATTCGGTGATTCCTTCAATCGATTGTTAATAAGTAATGTAATTGGCGGTTTGAGGACAGGTGATAGAACTCATAGTGAGGATTGGAGTTAGTGCGAGGGTACTGATCGAGGTGTTGCACATTGCATTATTTATGGCCATGGGCCAATTTTATATTTCTTTATTATTGCAAGTTTGAGCAATATATTGTGGAGTGGACATAATTCAATTTTGGGCTCAAAGATGGCTATGTAAAGCAAATCCCTCATTTTGGAAGAGAGGGATAATTTTGGCTCATTGTGCTTTTATGAAATATCATAAATACTCTAGATGAGGAAGTGTGAGCCATTGATCTAGGGTGAGGGAGATTGTACCCAGTCTGCTCTTGCTTTCGTGGTGTGGTTTGTGTTCTTCTTCTCCAATTGATTAAGTGGTGAACTTTGTGTGGAAGAGCTTACCTTTTTTGGTTTCAAGTATACATGATTGTTTTTTAGAAATACTCCCATCTTGGATTCTAGAAAACCTACTAGCCCATATTGAGGCGAAGTAGGCTTGCCACTTAAGATTGAGTGAGTCTATCACTTCCTTATTCTTCTCAGAGAAGACTATACTAGTAATGCGACATCCATATAAACTTCTTGACAAAGGTATACAATCTTTCTTTGATCCAAGCAAGTGTATTTTTGTCCCAAATTGCATCATCACATGAATGAGTCTTACATGAAATCCATGGAGATTAAATGATATTATGAGTTACTCATCCAATTTACATTTTTGATTACCTTTGTCCCAAAGGTCTCCTCGTGTCCTCACTCCCTTTTTGTTTAATCTCAATGTACCCTTGATGTCCTGGTCTCTTAACACACTGTCTCTTAACACACTGCCATCCTTGATAATTGAGCACCATAAGGGGCCTATCTTCATAGAGGAACCTTTCCACAATCTAGGGTTTGAGGGACTCCTACGATCTCCACCATAACTTTAATCCTTTATTGGAACATTGTTCTTTGCCAAAGAGGGAGGCAACTTCAAGGTAGCAATTCTATGACTTACGTCTCAAGGGTCTCGTATAACAAGATGTTTCATGAGAACATAAACCCATAATCTAGCACTTCTATGCAGTCAGTGCGAGGTCTGCTAGAGCATTTCGAGTCTTAAAATAGGCTTCTTGTAATGGAAAGATTCTGTCTGCTGCAGATCACTGCACTGAAATGGCTGCACGAGAAAATGAGGACCTCCGGATTCGGAAAGCCTGATCAATGACAGACTTTTCAAAGCTTTCTTCAACAGCTTCAACACGGCAATCCATATAGGAATCATGTTGTGAAATACTGGGAACACTGGCCTTCCCATGATCTTCCAGATTCCGTTCAAGATTATCAATCTGAGATCAATCACGATGAATCAATCCACTTCTGTACTGCTTATCTTCTTGATTGAATTCCGTCGATCGATTCTAAAGATCACTTCCGACACGATCATGTAGGTGGCTACGTCTCCCACTCTCTGATCATTTGCCTTAAACATGCATTTTTCGAGCAGATGATGCAATGGCTGCCTTGTTGCCCCCAGCCTCCCTTGATATGCTTGGTGGTGCAATGGTGATTGGGGAGGTTGTTTGATCTCTCTCTCATTCCACTATCTGGTTCAGTCTGCCCCTTGCCAATTCATAAGTGCTCGATTTGTTCTCGGCATCCAACCGATGATGTGCAGTGAAGAGGATGAAACAGAGAAGGTTAGAGACAAGGAAGCCCGTGTTAAGAGAAGCGGGAAAAGCTATGGGAGAGAGGAGGAAGGAGGTAGCTGCCACAAGTCCATGATACTATGCAAATCTAAACTTCTATACTGCATAAAGATGTCTTACAAGGTTATATATACGCAACCCCATGTGTAATTTACACTTGGTCTTTACATGTGGGACATGCCCATTTCTACCACTCTTGAATACACAGTACCCCTAATGCAATTTACATCCTCAACACCCCCTCTTAGATTGTTACAAGATGATAGAGCACAAAAGAAAAAAGTGCTACACGCACAAAAAATCGTAGACTTTGATACTTCTATGAGCATGGCTATAAAGAACTAGAACAAAACTATAAAAACTTGGGAGCAAGTTATATATTACTTCCCCTCTTAAGTTTCAAGAGGTTTTAGGCAGATGCTAAGTTGAGTTTTGAAGTAGCAGACCTTGTTAACGTGACCCAATGATAACAAAATTTGAGTCAAGTTTAGCACATGCAAAACATCTTTTATGACCTTTTCACTTGAAAGACTTTCAGTTAGAATTTGAGCTATTGCTTACACCCTGCATGGATGCCCATGAGCTATGAACAAATGCTCTTTTGAATTTTGATTCTTTTCTAAAGTTGAAAACCATACTTTGCGGCTTGTCATGTGTGCTCTTGCACCTGAGTCTACAAATCATTTTGGTGCTTTAGATTGATCAAGTTTACAATTGCCTTGAATGGTAAGAAAACATTATGAGATTTATCCGTCAATCATCATGCTGGACATAATTGCCTAATTGTTTGGAGCTATGTCCTGAAGACTAATCTTGTTCCTTTTGTGGCACTTTAATTGCCAATATTTAGGAATAGTAGCGACAATTCCCTATCCTTCTTGGTGCATTTGCATTGATGATCATGATGATGAAGTTATTATTAAATAATTTGTTTCTCCTAACATTACCTCTTCCACGTTTGTTCCCTGCATGTCTAGGAATACCTTGTCTATTTTAGTTATCAACTAGACTGTCCTTGATTAAAATTTTGGCTATTGTTGCTCGAGAGTTTTGATTACCTTTATTAGAGGCTGATTTGTCCTACTGTGTCCTCTGGTATATCCTTTACCTCTATGGGCATTCCTTTTCTCTTATTGGATCTAGATTTGCACACTTGTTCTCGAATGTGCCCCCATTAGCATATTAGCCATTATCTCAAAAGTTGGGGGATTCTCCTTTGTAACCATGGTAGTTACAAATTGATCATATTCTTTGCCTAATCCATTTAAGGCAAGTTGCACCAACCTTGTGCTATCGATATTCAGAAAATCAATTCCAAGGAGCATTTCATGCCATAGTTGGTTACTGGATTTGAATATGTGGCATGTTATAGATGCAGTGCTTGTTGTTGAGGATGTGTGTGGTCCCATGCTAATTTTTGGGGAACTTGAAGATGTGAAGCAAATTATGTCTTAACAATAGTTCTCTAGTCTGCCATTTTGTAAGCTTCTCCTATACTGTGTTTCTGTGGGCTTCTTTCGTACTTCATTGCAACTACCAAATAGAGAAAATGTGAACACCCCACCACGTAATTGATATTCGATCATTATGAATCTTTGCGAGTATAATGTAATTACTCATGTAAAACTTCCTTCAAAGTTTTGTGACCATCGAGATATAGAGGTACGGTATAAGGATACCAATGCACAAGTTTTTGACTCCAATGCATCATCCATGGTCGAAAATGAGGAAATGTGCATGTCCCACCATCCAATGATGTGTGATCCTTATGGAAATCTGCAAGTATAAAGGAATTACTTTTGAAATTTTTCTAGGAAGTTTCATGACCATTGGCAACACAAGCCTATGGTACAAGCATGACGATGCACAATTTTGGTAATAAGGAAGGGAGGGTGTGTGAGGGGTCGAATGTGAAAGGACTAGTGGAAGTTGGTGAAGGGAAGGAAGGGGTTATTGCTTTTGAGTGTTGAAGGGATTTCCAAGGATTCCAACACTCCTCTTTCGTATGTGGATCTGACTCCTCACAAGATCTTGAGTGGGTTTTCTGCATCTTTGATGATGAGGCTCGTGCGATGCTTAGGTAAGAGATTGCTTGGAGGTCTAGGAAAGTTGCAAAGAAGGTTTTGGCAGGTTGTGGAAGAAACTGTGGGAGAGGAGAGCACACACAAAGGGATAAGGAGACACCAGAAGTGGCGGAGCAAAAGCTACTCCAGCTTATTCCTCTATCATATATATATGAGTATACATGGGCAATGTACAAGTGGGCGGGCACACTGCCCTTTACCCCAACAACCTCCCACTTAAAGGCACTGTGCCTTTAAGGGAGTATAGTACACATATAATACAATCAGCCATAGGCTGAAAAACAAGATGACCAAACCGTCATTTTATGCCCATCGGCACTTTACAATGTGCAAAGTGCATAGAGGATAAGCTACTAGCAGACATCAGGTCTGCAGGATAGAAAATGACAAGCTGTAGATGCCTGTCAACCAAGATCTCATGCCAGATCTCACTAGGAGAGTGAACTCTCACCATCACGTGCTCCTGTGCTAAGTCCATAGCACCCGAACTGTCACTGTGCAAAGAAAACGTCTCTGTACCACCTGTGACCATAAGCACATGCCCTACAATAGACCTCTACTGGTCTACCCAACCTGCATCACCTGCATGCTGCTCTTGGAAGCATAAGGACCTGATGTCCACAATCGCTTCCCTACTGCCAAAATATGCCATAATCAAGCTACCAACTCCCACTGCAATGGAAGCAAGAACCGGAAGTGTAGCCCCAATGGCAAACATGTGAAACCAAGTCTCAACCTAGTCATGGATGCATGAAGTACTATGGCTTCCATATCAACCATAACTTGCTGCTCAACTAATCTATGATCGTCAAACCTGCTGTGTTTCAATACAGGCAATGGAGTACTTGATAACTTCCCCCTCTCCATACTGAAATAACCAAGTATTTGAAGACAAACATCATCAAGACCATGCAGCTCCCATTGCAAAGCATCCCTGTCCATAAAGGACCATATGGCAAGTAGCCTCAAAAGGATAGCAACCTCTTGAATACTAAGACCATAACCTGTCTCACTGCGCATCACATCCCAAGCTCTCATAACGGTATCAAACCTATGAAGCCAAGCTCGAGGGGATTGCTTCTAGTCATGGAGGCACTTACAAAGCAAACATATCAATGATTCCTGCCCATGCGCAATATGACCTGAGTCAATAACTACAGAAACCACATCTGTCTTGGCATAACCAGCCAATGGATCATACCGGGCATCATTAGCCAAGGTATCCTCCTCATCATGCATAGCCTCATCCTCATTTGCAAGAGGCACTACAAAGTAGTTATAATCATTTGTTTTTCGACGATCAAAAGATGCCTTGTATGGACAATCTTTTGGATCCACGAGCACAATGTAGTTCACAACCTGTGTATGCGGATTGTCCTTCATTCGTGACTTCAAATTCTCAATATGGAAAGGATGTGTTTTTCACACCTCAAATGGCCGAAGGCCAGTCCTAGGATCAATAGGAGGTCTGATAACATGATCAATGCGAATAAGAAAGTCTATCGATCCACAAGGTTATCTCATTGTACCTTTGCTCGAAGAAGAAAGTCTATCGATCCACAAGGTTATCTCATTGTACCTTTGCTCGAACTCTATTTTGTTGTGTATCTGAGGTGCCATCTCCAATATCAGCAGCTCCCGGTACTTGCTGGAGCCTTTGATCCTAGTTTACTCCGTTTTTTCCCTTGTGCAATAGATGGAGTCTCCTCAACAACATCCTCATCAGACTCAAGAGGAAACACACTTGCAGCCAATAGAGGTTATTTTTTTGGGAGTGGTGCACTCAAACCATGCCCACTTGGAGGTGCACTCAATCCATGATGGCCTAAAAGAGAAGGTGCTCTCAATCCATGTGAACCTGTGAAAATTCTTAATCCTTTTATATTAGAGCCAAAATTTTCAGCTTCAATACGGGAAGATCCCTTTCCTTTGACTTTGAAGAACCTCTTGGTTTGATTGGTGATGTTGCGGTATCTTCTTCATAACCCTCCTCTGTATGCTCCTCAGAATCACTATTGGAAGTTGATACCTCCATCTGCTCGATAATTTTATCAACCTCCACAATTTGATTTGTCAAGTGATAAAAAAGATCCTGGACACACAAAACAAAATTGAATCTCTCATAGTATTCAAAAGAAATTACATAAACATAGAGAATTAGAAATTACTTATGGATAGTAACTAACCTTCCCTTCCTCTTTGATTTGTTTTGATTGTTCCGCTACAATGGGTGGAGTAACAGCTTTCAAAGAGAACTTCTCTTCCATAACAATACAAATAATAGGTTTCTTATTGTTATCAATCCCAAGCATTTCAACACATTCCTCATTGGACTCACTTCTTGTGATATCTTTAATCTTTATTATTGGCTTAAAAACTGATCTTCCATTGGGAAGTGTCTTTGGAAGCGACAAAGTCATCTCTTTCGTATCAGTGTTAACTTTGATGGTCCATTTTGAATCAATGTTATTGTGTACTTCCACTATCTCCCATAATGTTTGAATTTGCAACGAACCTTCATCAAACGGAGCAGGAACATCATAAATCTGTTGAAGCTATTTCACCTCAAGACTTGGATCCTTGGCACTTTTCTTTGGTTCCTTGGTGCCTTTCTTTTCCACCCTTATCCTTTGGATCCTAGTGGAAGCATCCTCCGATGTGGGCTTTCCAAAGACATGGATTTCTTCGAAAGTTTGGTTGTTCGACATGATACCTACAAAATACATAAACAATGTCAAAATATTATGATATCATGGAGAGAATATCTCAAGTTGAAAAAAACAAAGCTAGTACAACAAGCTTGATGGTTTCTAAAAAGACTTTGTGCTTCTAACATCTACATTCTTCATGGAAAAAGATGTCGACATGCTTATTATTGGAACATAATTTTGGACTAGAGAATAAAAGACAAGGGTCTACACTAGCGAGAAGCAAACTAACACTCCCACTTGTCTAGATTCCATTGACGATACTTGATGGGGGCACCCCCAAAGAACCAAAGCCTCCAAATACCCTCTTGGTATTCTCTGGATGAGAGTCTATATATACCAGCCAGAAGCAAAATAACCCCTCTCAACAAAGCCAACAAATCTAACTAGCTCTAGGTGTGCATCAAAAACCATATTAGAATCATAAGATCTAACCAATCTGCCTCCAAACTACACATCAAATACCAAAGTGTCCTCACCACTATCCCACAAGAGATCTGTAACTTGAACAATGAAGAGGGATGCATGTTCCTCATAAAAGCACTTATCTTTTCATACTCAATAGAAGTCTCCTTGAGGGTAGGGGGATCACCCATCTACCATGCTGAGGGATAGCTACATGTATGCGAGCAATGCAAAAACTACAAAATTATGGCCAAAACGCCTCCGTTTCTCTCTCAAATTTAATTAAAAAACACTAGAAAACAACTCCATAATTCGAAGAGAAAAATCTACTTTTCAATACAAATCGACCAAAAAATAAACAAAATTTACCAAAAAACCCTCTCCCTCTCCCTCCCTCTCTCTCTCTCTCTCCCTCTCTCTCTCTCTCCCCCCCTCCCTCCCTCTCTCTCTCTCCCTCCCTCTCCATCTCTCTCTCGATCTCTCTCTCCCCCTCAAACCCTCTCTCTCTCTCTCTCTCTCTCTCTCTCTCTCTCTCTCTCTCTCTCTCTCTCTCTCTCTCTCTCTCTCTCTCTCTCTCTCTCTCTCTCTCTCTCTCTCTCTCTCTCTCTCTCTCTCTCTCTCTCTCTCTCTCTCTTTCTCTTTCTCCCTATTTCTCTCTATCTCTATCTCCTGAAAATATGGTTTGCTGGCTCAGAAAAGCTGTAAGATTCCTCCCCCAACCCCTTTTTGATGTCTATTATCTTCCCCTGTAATCAACTCTCTTCAGAAATATAAAGACCCTGTTGCTAACTATTTTAGCCTAGAGAGAGAAAAATTATTCTAGAGAGAGAATATTCAGATTTTGAATATTTTTGGATAGAAAAATATTTCTTATAATTCAGATGAGTTCCCCTGAAACAGAAATTCAAAAAGAATTTTCCAATGTGCAATTGGAATTAATTGGAAATAGGTATAAAGAACCTTAGTCTAAGGGTCTAGATTTTCAGAAATCTTTAGACTATGGTCCAATTAAGGTTCCTATGGGCCAATAGCATCAATCCATGTGTAGGGAAGAGATAAATCCAAATTTGTAAAAAGAAGATACCCAAAAATGAGTAAATGCTCACATAAGGTGAAGAGTTAAAAATGTACAAGGTTTATTAGTAAAAAACTATGAGCAATATTAAAAATATGAGATATTTTGGGTATCCAAAAATGAGTAAATGCTCACATAAGATGAAGAGTTGAAAATGTACAAGGTTTATTAGTAAAAAACTATGAGCAATATTAAAATGATGCCATTATGACACATATGTAAGGAAAGGGAATTCTTTAAAGGAGGTGCATATTTCACATAAGATGAAGAGTTGAAAATGTACAAGGTTTATTAGTAAAAAACTATGAGCAATATTAAAATGATGCCATTATGACACATATGTAAGGAAAGGGAATTCTTTAAAGGAGGTGCATATTTCACATAAGATGAAGAGTTGAAAATGTACAAGGTTTATTAGTAAAAAAAACTATGAGCAATATTAAAATGATTCCATTATGACACATATGTAAGGAAGGGGAGTTCTTTAAAGGAGGTGCATATTTCACATGCTTGAATGAGTTTTAAACTCATAAAAATTGAGATATTTCATCTCTCCTCTCTCCTCATTCAAGTCTAGTTCCAAAAAGTTAGCTTAACTGACCTAAAAATGGTCAAATATTGACCAAACTGATTTAGAAAATTCTAGAATCAGTTTGTTTGGTTAGGAGCTCAATTTTTCCTATAAATAGAAGCCTCCCCCTTGTTGAAAAATAGTTAGTGTTTATGCATCGTTACTCTACTCCACCTAAGCCAAGAACTGTGAATTCATTTAATAATTCACTAGTTTTTGGAGCTTCCCTCTTTCTTCAATCCCCATTAGTGGCTCCATCAACATACTTAACCAATTGATTGGTTGGGGGCCTCTACCGTGAACAAAGAATCAAGCAAGTTGTAAGGTAATTAGTGAATATTGATCTTTCTATAAATTCTCAATGTTTCTCTCTTCTCAACCCCTCTCAAGCTTGAGAAGTTTAATTGGTATGGTTTTTTTTAAATACTATTGAAGTTTGAATAATAGTGAAGAGTTACATAAGTTAATAAATGCTATTGAAGTTAATTTTCATTTATGTTTAAATTCTAATGATTTTTATGTAAATTCTCTCTCTCACTCAAGAAATGGTCATACTCATGACCCGTTCTCAATCCAAATCAAGCTTTTCATAAAGCTTTTCCTTAACCCAAGATTAAGCTATGCTTGAGGCCAATTTAATGGCTTTTTTCTATGCTTTTAGTTTATGCATATTGATGATTCAATCCACTATAGATTAATGATCCAATTAGAGATCATTTTAATCATTTCCTTAATGATAAGCTTTATCCCTTAGAAAAAATTGAGATTTATCAGTCATAGCAGCGGAGCTATGGCAAAATTTTTATAAAAATTATGCATAAAATAATTTCATTCAAAGCATAAAAAGAGGACTTCCTACCATATTCTAGGAATTATCATCCTAGATTAATTGAAAGAATTTCATTATAATCATGGAGAAATTGAATTTTAATATCATGCATAAAGGATAATTTTTTTATATCAAAAGTGTTACTTTTATCATTTTTAATTTTCATGCATAGAAGTATGCATAAAGGAAAAATTTTTATATCAAAAGTGTTACTTTTATCATTTTTTAATTTTTCATGCATAGAAGTATGCATAAAGGAAAATTTTTTATATCAAAAGTGATACTTTTATCATTTTTAGTTTTCATGCATAGAAGTATGCATAAAGGATAATTTTTTTATATTATAAGTGTTATTTTTATCATTTTTAATTTTCATGCATAGAAGGATGCATAAAGGAAAATTTTTTATATCAAAAGTGTTACTTTTATCATTTTTAATTTTCATGCATAGAAGTATGCATAAAGGATAATTTTTTTATATCAAAAGTGTTACTTTTATCATATTGGATTTCATGCATAGAGGTATGCATAAAAGTTGAATATTTTATTATAAAAGTGTTACTTTTAGCATAATTGAATTTCATGCATAGAGGTATGCATAAAAGATATGGGAAGTGATAAGATATGATAAGATGCATGTGGATGTGGATGTGGATGTATGGATGTGAATGTGGATGTGGATGTGGATGTATGGATGTGGATGTGGATGTATGAATGTGGATGTATGGATGTGAATGTGGATGTGGATGTGGATGTATGAATGTGGATGTATGAATGTGGATGTATGGATGTGAATGAGGATGTAGATGTGGATGCATGGATGTAAATGTGGATGTGGATGTATGCATGTATGCATGTAGATGTGGATGCATGAATGTGGATGTATGGATGTGAATGAGGACATAGATGTGGATGTATGGATGTGAATGTACATGTAGATAAAGATGTATATATGTGAATGGAAATGTGGATGTGGATGTATGTATGCATGTGGATGTGGATATGGATGTGTATGCATGAATGTGGATATGGGATGTGGGTGTATAAATGAGGATGTGAAAATGGAGATAAGCATGTAGATGTGGATGCATGAATGTGGATGTATGGATGTGAATGAGGATATAGATGTGGATGTATGGATGTGAATGTGCATGTAGATATGGATGTATATATGTGAATGGGAATGTGGATGTGGATGTATGTATGCATGTGGATGTGGATATGGATGTGTATGTATGAATGTGGATATGGGATGTGGATGTATAAATGAGGATGTGAAAATGGAGATAAGCATGTAGATGTGGATGTATGGATGTGAATGTGGATGTGGATGTGGATGTATGGATGTGGATATGGATGTGAATATATGATATGTGATGTGAAGGAATCTGAAGTGAAGAGATGGAAAATGATATGATTGGATGAGTACACATGTAAATGAAATGTGGAATAAGTAATGTGGATTGCATGTGGGATAATGTGGAAAAATGAGAGTTAATATAGAAATTGTATTTGTAAATTGTTTGTAAATGCTGTTTGTAAATGGCTGTTTTATGTCAAGAATGCTGGGAAAGCATTTTGACCGTCTTGTGATTAAGGTCGTGGAGACCTAACTGATAAAGTTGCAACTGCTGACGGAGAGTCAATGAAGGACGTCTCGCGTAGCAAGGTCGGCCGAGGTCTTGACCAGCCTCGGTTCGATTAAAATGGTGAGCTTCCGGTACGGTGGATGAGGGACCAAGGAAGCGGCCTATGAGTGAAGCGCTAGGTCACCTGCGAAGGATCCTAGAGGGTGCTGACCATACGGTGCTCGGGCTCTGGGTCGCCCAGGATACCCACGCGTGCGTCGAGGAAGATATTGGAACAAGGAGTAAGAGTTGTTTTGTGAAACCGGGCATGGATCTGGTTGACTGACCTTGCTGGTCCTCAACGGATGAGTCCATGGCTCTTTTATATGGATCTGTTGGTTGATCTTGCTGATCTTCAACGAGAGTCCATCTTGATAAGTGATTATATTGCCGAGTATTATGGGCTAGGAACTATGGAAACGGCCTCTGTGTGGACAAGTGGTGAGCGTTCTAGTTGCCAATGATGCCATAGATACTCTGATGAAGGAATGATGGGAAATTATGAATCAACTGGATAAATTGGGAGATTGTGATCAGTGGTACTATGGTTTCATTAAAGGATTGTTTTAAAGTTAGTTGATGCTAAGAAAAAGGCAATTTTCATATTGGGTGTGTAAGTGGTGTGGCTAGTTTTATGTTTGCATGAAATTCCGGCTAGGGGGCCTTGGAACTCTTTTCCTTGGTACCCGGGACAAAACCTAACCAAATTCCAAATTGGATCCCATCACTACAGTGGTTGGGCGGTTGGCTAACCCATAGGATCGGATGGGGTTAGGCTGGACTGATGGATTCGTAAACCGAGACTCAATTTCTGTTATTACGATAAATGAAGTAAGTCCCGGATAGTAATTGTTCTATGGATAGGAATCAACGGCTGTGCCTCTTGATGGGGAAAAAAGCGTTGATCCCAATGATCCAAGTGCAAGTTTCTTCCTTGATCCGACCAAGTATCTTTATAGGTGCAGTTGGATCAGCGTGATCAATAATGATCTTGACTACGTTAGAGTAAAAAAAATTATCCTGGTGGAATCGCCCGTGCTTTCCGGGTAAGGGAAGTTTTTCCGGGTTCGGTTTTGGAAAAACCGACGGATTAGTCTCTTGTCTGGATATCCGTGGACGAGGCCCCGAATGTGGGACCCCTGTCCCGTGTGAGAAGTACTACTTCCGCTGCTAGTACCCGAATCCGTTGCTCGGTGGGAACAAGGGGATCTCACAGTTGGTATCAGAGCATTTGGTTAATAAAGATCAACTGAGAAGACAAATATGTCAAAAATTTATCAAGAAGCACAAAAAGGTTGTAATTGTGTGATATAATTCATACAATTTGATATTCAAACTGAAATTCGTAATTTGGTAATTGGGTCTTCAGATGGAAGTACCGCAATTATATAGAATCCCTAACTTGCTTGAGGCCTAGACATGATGGTATTTACCTTATAATTCCAACAGCCACGACTACCCGTATATACCGAGAGTATACTGCAGCTCTTTACTGACAGTATATACGAGTAAATCTAAGACTTGAAATTATAAGCGTTAATGCTATCCAGATGATGAATTCGAATGTGGTTGATATGATTTTTAATTTTGTTTGAGAATTGATGAATTGAATTGGATTCTGATTGAAAATTCTGATTGAAAAATGATGATTTCTGAAATTAGTTGAAATATAAAAATCTGAACAAAACCACAATGAGGATGAATGGGACGAGTCCCAGTGATGATATTCATAACTGGAATGATGATAATGAATTCAGCAAATCACTATGAGATTAGTGGTTGTGCTGTCAAATTGTTACTGTTAACACTTGATCAGTAGATCAAGTTAAGGGATGACAAATTGAGAACTTGCTTGACTGAAATTCCCGTGGAGGAATGTTCAGAAGGAATTTTTTCGGTCTAATGGACCATTATCATGTTAAAGATATGAATGATATGATCTGAATATTAATGATGAGTTCTATATAAGGGATATTTATCCCAGTGTTCTGCTGGGTTGACCAGAATATAAGGAACCCCAAAATAAAATTGGATGTTAAGAAAAAGAGTTGTCCTCTACCTTGCGAGATGAGGACATCTCGCACTTTTTAAGTGGGGTAGAATGTAAGATTCCTCCCCAGCCTTCGAGGTATACAGGAGTAAGAATCTCCCTTTCTGATCTTATAATTATTCCCTCTCTAAAATAAAAGAAAGTTCTGTTTAACAAAGGAAGACCCTTTTCCTAGAATACTTCTCAAGAGTCCCACCTGTTTTAAGGATTCAGAACAATGAGTTCAGAAGTGAGAATCGATGTTTTGGATATCAAGGTTTTGGTCTTCATTCGAGTACGGCCCAAAAGAAGTTCTTTATCTCTTGGGGAGTATATGAAGTTATCCCCCAGATATTGTGAGCCTTATATCTGAATTCAATGAAAGTAGGTGACTTAGCCTACAAGCTTCTTTTATCTCTTCATCTCAAAATTCTTAATACCTTCTATAGAAAAATGTGTCAAACCCAAATCATGGAAAGACGGTAAAACTTCAGTGGCAAGTTACCGTTGGCTTCTAAGTTACGCTAGCTCCTTCCTTTATATAAGTCGTAACTTTTACTTGTCGCTCACAGTAATCTTACTTCCATCGATCTCCTTTCTTTCTTAATCTCCTTCATGGCTTGGCAACAAGAACTAGTTTTATCCCTAATGATTTCTCACCTTCAAGACGCAAGGGAGTCTGTGAAGAAAGATTTTATAGAGCAGTATGAGCGCTCACTTTTTCCTCACTTGGGAACTTCTGTAGCGCAGACAAAATGGCGGACCTATCAAGACATAACTAGGGTAACACCCTGGGGTCAGCAGCACTTTCGTAACAATGTCCGCTTGGCCATGGTTATTGAAGCTTTGGGTTTGGGTCCCCGATACTACTGCGTCATGAGATCAAGGCATCCTGGGTTTTCTGAGCGGGTCTTCTTACTGGCGTGTTTTCTTCCTCATGAGAAGATATGCCTTTACCCCGTTTTTGGCTTGCCTCTCAGAGGTCCTTTTGTTAGAACACCTCATACCACTGAGATAGGCGCAGCAATAACCCACAGAATCATTCCCATAGATGAGTTACCTTATACTTGTGCAGCTTGTGAGGACTGCTTTTGTGATCATATGATGGACGGGCTTATGGAAGTGTAAAGTGTTCCTCTATCTTTACTGTATAAGTTTCGAGAATGAATAAAGTTTAAATCTTGTTCGTATTTTGAATCTTGCTCTCTTTAAGACTTATCTTGGTGGTTAATCTTGATTAAAATTTTTCTCTAAGTCTCATATTCGTGAATCTTGCAAAATTATCACAAGTTGCGAGATGAGGACATCTCGCGTTTTTTAAGTGGGGTAGAATGTAAGATTCCTCCCCCAACCCCTTTTTGATGTCTATTATCTTCCCCTGTAATCAACTCTCTTCAGAAATATAAAGACCCTGTTGCTAACTATTTTAGCCTAGAGAGAGAAAAATTATTCTAGAGAGAGAATATTCAGATTTTGAATATTTTTGGATAGAAAAATATTTCTTATAATTCAGATGAGTTCCCCTGAAACAGAAATTCAAAAAGAATTTTCCAATGTGCAATTGGAATTAATTGGAAATAGGTATAAAGAACCTTAGTCTAAGGGTCTAGATTTTCAGAAATCTTTAGACTATGGTCCAATTAAGGTTCCTATGGGCCAATAGCATCAATCCATGTGTAGGGAAGAGATAAATCCAAATTTGTAAAAAGAAGATACCCAAAAATGAGTAAATGCTCACATAAGGTGAAGAGTTAAAAATGTACAAGGTTTATTAGTAAAAAACTATGAGCAATATTAAAAATATGAGATATTTTGGGTATCCAAAAATGAGTAAATGCTCACATAAGATGAAGAGTTGAAAATGTACAAGGTTTATTAGTAAAAAACTATGAGCAATATTAAAATGATGCCATTATGACACATATGTAAGGAAAGGGAATTCTTTAAAGGAGGTGCATATTTCACATAAGATGAAGAGTTGAAAATGTACAAGGTTTATTAGTAAAAAACTATGAGCAATATTAAAATGATGCCATTATGACACATATGTAAGGAAAGGGAATTCTTTAAAGGAGGTGCATATTTCACATAAGATGAAGAGTTGAAAATGTACAAGGTTTATTAGTAAAAAAAACTATGAGCAATATTAAAATGATTCCATTATGACACATATGTAAGGAAGGGGAGTTCTTTAAAGGAGGTGCATATTTCACATGCTTGAATGAGTTTTAAACTCATAAAAATTGAGATATTTCATCTCTCCTCTCTCCTCATTCAAGTCTAGTTCCAAAAAGTTAGCTTAACTGACCTAAAAATGGTCAAATATTGACCAAACTGATTTAGAAAATTCTAGAATCAGTTTGTTTGGTTAGGAGCTCAATTTTTCCTATAAATAGAAGCCTCCCACTTGTTGAAAAATAGTTAGTGTTTATGCATCGTTACTCTACTCCACCTAAGCCAAGAACTGTGAATTCATTTAATAATTCACTAGTTTTTGGAGCTTCCCTCTTTCTTCAATCCCCATTAGTGGCTCCATCAACATACTTAACCAATTGATTGGTTGGGGGCCTCTACCGTGAACAAAGAATCAAGCAAGTTGTAAGGTAATTAGTGAATATTGATCTTTCTATAAATTCTCAATGTTTCTCTCTTCTCAACCCCTCTCAAGCTTGAGAAGTTTAATTGGTATGGTTTTTTTTAAATACTATTGAAGTTTGAATAATAGTGAAGAGTTACATAAGTTAATAAATGCTATTGAAGTTAATTTTCATTTATGTTTAAATTCTAATGATTTTTATGTAAATTCTCTCTCTCACTCAAGAAATGGTCATACTCATGACCCGTTCTCAATCCAAATCAAGCTTTTCATAAAGCTTTTCCTTAACCCAAGATTAAGCTATGCTTGAGGCCAATTTAATGGCTTTTTTCTATGCTTTTAGTTTATGCATATTGATGATTCAATCCACTATAGATTAATGATCCAATTAGAGATCATTTTAATCATTTCCTTAATGATAAGCTTTATCCCTTAGAAAAAATTGAGATTTATCAGTCATAGCAGCGGAGCTATGGCAAAATTTTTATAAAAATTATGCATAAAATAATTTCATTCAAAGCATAAAAAGAGGACTTCCTACCATATTCTAGGAATTATCATCCTAGATTAATTGAAAGAATTTCATTATAATCATGGAGAAATTGAATTTTAATATCATGCATAAAGGATAATTTTTTTATATCAAAAGTGTTACTTTTATCATTTTTAATTTTCATGCATAGAAGTATGCATAAAGGAAAAAATTTTATATCAAAAGTGTTACTTTTATCATTTTTTAATTTTTCATGCATAGAAGTATGCATAAAGGAAAATTTTTTATATCAAAAGTGATACTTTTATCATTTTTAGTTTTCATGCATAGAAGTATGCATAAAGGATAATTTTTTTATATTATAAGTGTTATTTTTATCATTTTTAATTTTCATGCATAGAAGGATGCATAAAGGAAAATTTTTTATATCAAAAGTGTTACTTTTATCATTTTTAATTTTCATGCATAGAAGTATGCATAAAGGATAATTTTTTTATATCAAAAGTGTTACTTTTATCATATTGGATTTCATGCATAGAGGTATGCATAAAAGTTGAATATTTTATTATAAAAGTGTTACTTTTAGCATAATTGAATTTCATGCATAGAGGTATGCATAAAAGATATGGGAAGTGATAAGATATGATAAGATGCATGTGGATGTGGATGTGGATGTATGGATGTGAATGTGGATGTGGATGTGGATGTATGGATGTGGATGTGGATGTATGAATGTGGATGTATGGATGTGAATGTGGATGTGGATGTGGATGTATGAATGTGGATGTATGAATGTGGATGTATGGATGTGAATGAGGATGTAGATGTGGATGCATGGATGTAAATGTGGATGTGGATGTATGCATGTATGCATGTAGATGTGGATGCATGAATGTGGATGTATGGATGTGAATGAGGACATAGATGTGGATGTATGGATGTGAATGTACATGTAGATAAAGATGTATATATGTGAATGGAAATGTGGATGTGGATGTATGTATGCATGTGGATGTGGATATGGATGTGTATGCATGAATGTGGATATGGGATGTGGGTGTATAAATGAGGATGTGAAAATGGAGATAAGCATGTAGATGTGGATGCATGAATGTGGATGTATGGATGTGAATGAGGATATAGATGTGGATGTATGGATGTGAATGTGCATGTAGATATGGATGTATATATGTGAATGGGAATGTGGATGTGGATGTATGTATGCATGTGGATGTGGATATGGATGTGTATGTATGAATGTGGATATGGGATGTGGATGTATAAATGAGGATGTGAAAATGGAGATAAGCATGTAGATGTGGATGTATGGATGTGAATGTGGATGTGGATGTGGATGTATGGATGTGGATATGGATGTGAATATATGATATGTGATGTGAAGGAATCTGAAGTGAAGAGATGGAAAATGATATGATTGGATGAGTACACATGTAAATGAAATGTGGAATAAGTAATGTGGATTGCATGTGGGATAATGTGGAAAAATGAGAGTTAATATAGAAATTGTATTTGTAAACTGTTTGTAAATGCTGTTTGTAAATGGCTGTTTTATGTCAAGAATGCTGGGAAAGCATTTTGACCGTCTTGTGATTAAGGTCGTGGAGACCTAACTGATAAAGTTGCAACTGCTGACGGAGAGTCAATGAAGGACGTCTCGCGTAGCAAGGTCGGCCGAGGTCTTGACCAGCCTCGGTTCGATTAAAATGGTGAGCTTCCGGTACGGTGGATGAGGGACCAAGGAAGCGGCCTATGAGTGAAGCGCTAGGTCACCTGCGAAGGATCCTAGAGGGTGCTGACCATACGGTGCTCGGGCTCTGGGTCGCCCAGGATACCCACGCGTGCGTCGAGGAAGATATTGGAACAAGGAGTAAGAGTTGTTTTGTGAAACCGGGCATGGATCTGGTTGACTGACCTTGCTGGTCCTCAACGGATGAGTCCATGGCTCTTTTATATGGATCTGTTGGTTGATCTTGCTGATCTTCAACGAGAGTCCATCTTGATAAGTGATTATATTGCCGAGTATTATGGGCTAGGAACTATGGAAACGGCCTCTGTGTGGACAAGTGGTGAGCGTTCTAGTTGCCAATGATGCCATAGATACTCTGATGAAGGAATGATGGGAAATTATGAATCAACTGGATAAATTGGGAGATTGTGATCAGTGGTACTATGGTTTCATTAAAGGATTGTTTTAAAGTTAGTTGATGCTAAGAAAAAGGCAATTTTCATATTGGGTGTGTAAGTGGTGTGGCTAGTTTTATGTTTGCATGAAATTCCGGCTAGGGGGCCTTGGAACTCTTTTCCTTGGTACCCGGGACAAAACCTAACCAAATTCCAAATTGGATCCCATCACTACAGTGGTTGGGCGGTTGGCTAACCCATAGGATCGGATGGGGTTAGGCTGGACTGATGGATCCGTAAACCGAGACTCAATTTCTGTTATTACGATAAATGAAGTAAGTCCCGGATAGTAATTGTTCTATGGATAGGAATCAACGGCTGTGCCTCTTGATGGGGAAAAAAGCGTTGATCCCAATGATCCAAGTGCAAGTTTCTTCCTTGATCCGACCAAGTATCTTTATAGGTGCAGTTGGATCAGCGTGATCAATAATGATCTTGACTACGTTAGAGTAAAAAAAATTATCCTGGTGGAATCGCCCGTGCTTTCCGGGTAAGGGAAGTTTTTCCGGGTTCGGTTTTGGAAAAACCGACGGATTAGTCTCTTGTCTGGATATCCGTGGACGAGGCCCCGAATGTGGGACCCCTGTCCCGTGTGAGAAGTACTACTTCCGCTGCTAGTACCCGAATCCGTTGCTCGGTGGGAACAAGGGGATCTCACAAAAGCCCTCTATGGCTTGAAGCAGGCACCCCATGCATGGTATGCGAAGATACATGCATTTTTGGTGGCTTTAAGAATAGCCCAACTAAGGCCACTCTTTATGTCCAAAAGAGTGCATTGGAATTTTTAATTCTGATTTTATATGTGGATGACATGCTTATCACTGGGCCAGATATGGAATAAATTGCGGATTTCAAGGCTGATTTACAGCAGTCTTTTGCCATGACAGACATGGCTCAGTTGCACTATTATTTGGGCATATAGTTTGCATATGTTGAGGGGGGTATAATGATAAGTCAGTCCAAGTATATTGGATAGCTTGTGAGCATGGCGGTTTTGAGAAGATGCGTGGCTTCTAGAGACCTGAGACGACTTCCAGTAGTTTAATGGTGGTAATTGAGGCGACAACGCATGCCTATAAACTACATGTTGGCAAAGTACTCTCTCTCTCTCTCTCTCTCACACACACAGAGCCTTCTAAGCTCTCTGAGTCTTTATTGTGTGTGTCTGAGCAGTTGCTCATTAGGATTTTAGTCGAATCTTATAGTGAGTCGGTTAGAGAGTCATGTTCTTGTAAGTGCAGTAACAATTGCAGTAGCAATGAGCTGCAGTCCTGAAGGTCTCAAGTCAATTGAAGTTGTCCCTCCTAAGCTTGATATAGTTCAAGTTTGTGGTACTCTGTTGTGTCGCAATCATTCCTTGATGTGAGAAATCTAAATTGTTTGAGAGCATCATTTTATGTGGTAAAATCAATTTGGGTTGTGAGGCTTTAAAAGCAAACAATGGTATTAGAGCGGTTCGGGTCCATGAAACTCAAAGAAATCTGATGGCCAGAGAGATCTAAGATGGATTTTGAGGGTCCAAGGCATGTTGCATCGTTGTTGCTTTGAATTATTGATCTGTCTCTTCTCTCTTGTGGCGGATTCCTAGATGCATGCAGCTATGTTCTCGCCTGGCATCTCACCATAATTTGGGAACAAGGACTTTTTGCGGCATAGTGCTTTGAAGGCAAGGCATTTTGAAAGCACAAACTTCATTCTTTATCATATCTTTGTGAGTGAATGCCCACTTCAGTCTCCAGGTTCGTGAGACAGAATCAAGCATGAAGATGAGAAGTCTTACAAGGATCTCTGGTTAGAGGATTGATTGAGGTGGCACCCTAGACATGCAAGAAAAGCAGAAGCTACAACCGAAAGAAGAAGAAATTTGTACTCGAAGTGCTCGCTGAAGCATGCATATTGTGCTTGGAAGATGTTATGTGCTGATTGAGATCATGTTGAGGGGTTGCGCCCTATGTGGGTAACTTGATTTGGGTGCCGTGCCCTATGTGGGTGGCTGTTTGTTACCATGCCTTGTGTAATGTCTTGTGTTTTTCTGGTCTTTGTTAGTGAATCGAACAGGTTGATTTTTGAAACCGGCCTTCAGTAAACTAAATAGTAGTAAACTGTAACTATCTTAGCACCCACGCTATTTACAGCCACATTGCATCATTTCCAGCCACTTCCATTAGTTAAATATCACTTAGAAATAACTTTGAAACCACTGAAAGGGAGGCTAGAGTGTCCTGCTCTCAGAAAACAAATGCAAGAGACACAGATTGGCCCCAAATGCTTTGATGACCCTTTTGGTATCTATTTTATTCCTTTGACAATGGAAAAGTGCTTATACAACAAGGGTTCACTCCCTTGCACTCTATTTCATTGGCAAATCCACTATCTAAGCCAGTTCTTGGCTTCATACTGCATCCAATCCCTATTGTACACTAGAACCCATCTGCCAAGGCAAGGCTAAGGCATTCTCCACTATCTGTGGCCACTGCAAAGCTGTCCAAGCATTCCACAAGGCATCTGGCTTGCTACAAAGGGTTTGGCAGTCCCACAAGCCAATTTCTAGCCTCTCAGCACACGTGACCTAAAAGCAGGAAGAAATCCATAGAGCATGACAAAGTGAGGGATCAAAGAGGATCGTAACACCATGAGAGAGACATAAGGTAGGAAACACTCAATCTATTACAATGAATATAATCAACAATACATGATAGGCTTCTTATATAGAGAGAGCCCTTTGAATATTCAACACCTATTGGATCCTCTGATCCACATCTCTCCTTGTGGATATCCTTGATCCACATCTCCACATCATGTAGTCCACATCCTAGGGTGGCTACTTTAATTCCCTCCTATACCATACCTTAGCCTCTAATATGTGCTCATGGCACCATATCTTAGCAATGTGTACTCTAGCCTTTTAACTAACCCAATACAAGCACTAGCACCCATCAACATGTCAATAGCAACACCCCCCTCTTACAAAAGCTATTGATAAAAGCTAAGTGAGTAGCTCCCTCTTCTCAATGCTTGCCTTGAGCACGAGGAGGGGTTAAATGGAAGGACAAGAAATGAGGGAGGAAGATGGCTCCAAAACTATTGAAAGGCTAAACAATAAAGGGATTGTAATGGAAGAGAGAGAGGAAGGGATGAAGGAGGGAGAAAATGCAAGGAGAAGGGAATGGAAAGAAGGAGAAGGGAATCTAATGAAGGAAAGAGAAAATGGTGGGATGAAAGAGGGAATGGAGGAAAGAGAAGGAAAGGAAAGAGGGGTAAGGAGAAGAAACGAGGGAGGAAGATGGCCCCAAAACCTTTTCTTTTTGTTTTTTTTTGCTCTAAAACTTGTTGAAAGGGTAAACAATAGACTCTAGGATATTTCACTGGCTATAAAGATAGATATTGATGTCAATTTATCCCCCACTAATATGTTTGTTATTGGAACTTTTGTCCACAAAATACTCCTCTAAAGTATGAGTTCAATTCTGCTTAACGCACGTATCTTAGCTATCTTAAATGATACCAGTATGGTAGATGATGGGCATTGGAAAAGAGATGAACCACTCACTCACAACGCATGAGAGAGCTACTCATGGCAAGGGTGGATGGGAAGGAGTGAATAGGTAAAGGAAGGCCAAGTAATGGAAGGGATCAATGTTAAGGGTAGGGAGTGGATGCGTGAGAGAGAGAGAGAGAGAGAGAGAGAGAGAGAGAGAGAGAGAGAGAGGAGTGCACAACCAAGATGACTAAATTATAACAAAGAAAATTGAGAATACATACATTTTCTCTCTCAAGATTAGGGTAAGGTTTAGGGTTTCCCCATGTCCCTTAGGTTCCTCCCTAGAACTTAGTATATGGTGTAGTTTATACCATTCTCAACACCCCCCCTTAGATTACACTGTATACAGGGTGTGTATACAGGATTTATTTAAATAGAAAAATGACACTATGGAAAAAATGGGGATAAAGAAGAACCTAAGAGATAAGAGAATATGCATGAGCATAGAGACTTTGCATTCGAAATTTGTACAAAAAGGAAAACCTCATTTCCCCCTCGTAAGTTGTAGGTGGCAAATGTCAACTCATCATCAAAAGTATGAGAACTTGTCAAGGAAATGGCTTTGTAAAAATAATGACAACTTGTTCTTGTGTTGGACAATGAACAACATCAATTTCTTCATTGAGAATCTTTTCTCTAATGGAGTGATAATGCACTTTGATATGCTTTGGGAATCTTTCTCTAATAAGGTGATAATGTACTTCAATATGCTTTGTTCTAGCATGAAAGATTGGATTCCTTACTAAATGGATGCTATTGATATTGTTGGTATAGAACACAGTTGGTTCTTTGGAAATAATTTCAATGTTTGTAGAAGTCTACTGCACCAAATTGCTTCTCATGTAGCATTGGTTGGTCCTCTATCTTGGTTTGCCAAGGCAAAGCTATTGATCCACTTGTACATCTTCTATCATATGTAGCTCCTGACCAATCAACATCAATATATCCATGAAAACTAACATCTATTAAGTTGTTAGATTTCAGTTCATAATCGTTCAAGTATTTGAGGACCTTTTTATTTGCACAGAGATAAAACATGACAAAGCTACTAACGCAAGTTGTCATATTTTAGCCCATAATCTTTCAAATATTTGAGAAACTTTTGCACAGAGATGAAACTTTTTTGGCTTCTGTATGAATTGACTGAAAATCCAATGGAATAAAGATGTCTAGCCTTGTGATTGTTAAATAAATCAAGCTTCAAATAAGTTGTCGATACTAATGAGGATTTGTATTAGGAGATTTGCCATGAGATGACAATCGAATGTTACATTCTACAAGATTTGAGGTGGCTTGCAGCAGTCACATAAACAAAACCATTGGTGAAATTTTTTCATTATATTTGTCCTTGATACCATTGTCATTCTCTTCATACTTCAATGTCAAGAAATTATGCTCTCCCATGTCTTTCATGTTGGGAAATTATGCTCTCAAACTCTGTTTACCTATGAAATAGGTGTTCATTGGAAGTGGTGATGATCACGTCGCCAACATAAAGCACAAAGAAAATAGTATGTTATGTTATATTTTTTATGTAAAGTGACGGCGGGGCTGATGGTTGAAATTCCATTATGAATTATTGCATTCCAAGCATGTGCGGCCTATCCTTCATCTAGATATCCCTTAATATTCATTTAATGGATAAGCCAATCAAAAGGTGAACCAATAGTGGTCATCTTCACAAATACGCAAAGGTCTCTTCATAATCTATTCCAAGTTTTGAAGCAAATCCCTTCGACAACTAATTGGCTTTGTATTTGTCAATTGATTTGTCTAAATTGAGCTGGAATTTGTAACCCATTTGCAACCAACGGGCATCTTTTTTATTGGTAAATATGTTGATTCCCATGTTTACTTTTTGATGAGTAATGACCGTGAATCTCATAATGCATTGATTTGGAGCATGTCAATGCTTCTAGACCACAAAATGGGAAATATTGATGGCTTTCCCATGTTGCATGATTCACATACATCTTTTAAAATGTATACGTGCAGAAGGCCTTGAACCATGTTTATTTGCTTGAGTGAAACCAAGCTTTTGAAATTGAGGTGACCATACCTTGTGTTCCATAGTGTGCTTAAAGTATCATCATTTTAATGAGAAGTGGTTTGTACTGCTTGAATAAGCATAGATGAAGAAAGTTTCTTCTTCCAATTTATAATAAATTTACTTGGATGGTATAATTCTCGGATTGTGTAACCAAACTTGTTTTTGAACACTAGTTCCAAATCTCTTTCACTCATGTCACCAACTGATAAGATGTTTTGAGTCATTATTGAAAGAAAAAAAGCATCTCCTACGCTTTGTGTAATGCCTTCATAACTATGGAGATGAATGTTATGATTTGAGGTATTGTCACCCATCATTACATTTTCTTTAGCATTCTTATATGGATGCATTTTAAAAACCATTTTTTCTCATATAGTTGACTCAAACCACCAAAATATCTTTATTACTATGTAAATGCTTCAGATTTCTACATTAGAACATTGTGAAATAAGAACTTTTGATGTTGAGCTTTGTTATCCAGTGATTGCCTTTGATTTTTCTCATTGACAAAGTTGCTAGATTGTCTTTGATTTTCATTTTGATTATGTTACTATTATTGATTTCTATCTCTATTGTATTGTCCACTTACAACACTCCCGTGTTTGTTCTTGCATTTTGGCTCCTAATAGCCCATAATTCCACCATAATTGCAAGTACATATAGTTATTTTTTGGACTTTGGATTGGTAACCTCCTTTGTTCATGCCCCTTGAACTCTAAAATTCCATGTTTTCGTCTAAATCAAAGGGCCATGTTTCCCTCTAATTTGAAGGGCCATGATGTTGATGTGATGAAGACGATGATCCATGGTAATTGTTAGAGTGTTTGCCAAGGCTATGTGAATTTCAATTATGTCTTCTAACATCGTTTTGACTTCCTCTTTGGAAACCTCTACCTCTAGCATAGAAAGCCTACTTATAATTCTTTTGTAACTATAGCAAAACGTCTCCACATCTCCTATTACATAAAAATGTCAGGCATGATTTCACATATCGATGTAGCATCTCAAGTGACAATGGTTGTAACAAATTACTCATAATTTGAACTAGTCTTTTGTTTTTTGTTTCATGGATAAGTGATGCTAGTAGGTCTTTAAGTTGGACCTACACATATTTCAGATGATAGCTTCTTTGCACTATTGAGTTGATTTTAAGCATTATGATAATGATATGTATTGAATCTATTTCTAATCTTCGTTTGCATTCATTGTTGATGTAGTGGTGTCCTTAACATTTAAGTTGCTTAGGTTAAGTGCCAATTGAGCTCTTTCATCCCAATATGCTTTCTTCTCACTGATGTCTCTAGCTTCATTTGTTATCAACACTTCCAATTACCATAGTTGTTGTCATCCAATTTCATCCAATTTGATGTTCTCATCCAAGAAAATGCTATCATCATGAGTTTTTGTCACATTTTTATATTTTGATGTTGAAATGTCTAATTGAGGGTCTAGAGGCTTTGAATATTGCATTCAATTTTAACCAAGCTATGATGAAACTTCTCCAACATGTCCTGGAATGGGTGCCATGATTGCACGTTGTAATTATGCCAAAAATTAATGAAATTTTCTTGCACATTCTCAAAAAATGTGTCAAACTATTATGCTTTAGATGCTAAAGATGCTAGACTCACTTCTTATATAAATGAGGTGGACTTAAGAAATTAATGGGCAAGGCATTCACACAGACAAGTCCATGGCCAAGCTGATGAGTCATGGATCATTGACTCTAGAGCCTACAGTCCCTTAACTCCGCAAAGAGTGAGTGGTTCTCTCACTTAGAGAAACGTTACAGTGACGATGTAGAACTATGAGACTCCAGACTTCATCATACAAATGCAGGATACATATATATGGGACGTACATAACGTTTTGTATGTTTTAGGATTGAAGAAAAACCTTCTACCTGTTAGTGGCATTACTTAAATAGACAAGAAGGTGTAATTTGATGAAGGGGAATGTGTTATTCGAGACAAGGGTGATGATGTCATATATTACCATCTTCGGAAGGCCTCGCGGGCCTATGAGACAAAGTAAAAATAAAGGATAACTCATGCAAGCCACAATGGGATGAGGCAAAGGGCTTGCTAGGATCCTTGCTGAGTACTATATTTAAAAAGATCAAAAAACTCAAACTAGTACTTAAGATACATAGCTAGGTGCCATGGTTACTCTCCTGTGGGCCGCAAAGTTGTCTCATATTTGTGTTTGTCGGGTCGTCTCTCGATAGGCATGATCCTCGTGATCTCTATATTTGGTGGGCCATATCAAGAGTGATGCCTCGGTTCAAAAAATCCCCTCCGACTAGGGCTCCCGAACCTCCATCGTGCATGCTATCGTGCATGGTCTATATGTCGTTGGCTCCATTGCTCCATGCCGTCTCTTCCCGTTGACCCATGCTGTCCTCATGTTCGCTATCTCCCCCTCTACTCCATTATGTTCCGAGGTTGACTTGAAAGCATAGAAATATGTGACATGTTGGTGTGGATGGTCAACCTAGGTCTCATGTGGCACTGTCACCTCCTGCTATCTGATATGCCACAACATGGTCTCGCTGTGTCACCGCATCTCCATCAAATAGAGGCCAACACAGTACCTAGTCATGAAAGCGGATCAGCCGGGAGAGTGGTCCAAAATTGTGCTCCTTCTGAAAGAGACAATAGTACCGTCCTAGATTAAGCTTGATGATGACTTTCAAAATTTGTCATGAATGATGTGAAAATCTTGGGTTTATGGAGCTGGAGGCGTGGGTTGTATCTAAATTCAATTTGGCTTCAAAATGATTATATTTTGACCTTGACATGATTGTCCTAGCGAGAATCTCTTGGACTTTAGGATAACTCTTTTGTAATTGGATTGGTCGAGTTTTACTAAGTATGGTGATCCAGTTCAATTATTCTAGCTGATTTGTGTAGTTAGGTTCAAAGCTGGCCTATTTTCATTAACCAGGTTTAGTGTTGTTTAACCAAGGTAAAAGCTAACCTCGATGTGGTTAAGCCATATAGAAAACTATTCACTAGGAGATAGAACACTCAGATGTACCAAATAAAAGTATATAAATAGATGTGAAAATCCAAGTATAAAACACGCCAAGAACTGTGCCAACAGGCTTGTGGGCTGCAATCAGGCTGCCACATGGTGGCACTCAGATATCCTCACTGAGTTTATTTTAGGGCAGACATGTAGGCCATCCTGGTCAGCACTTCGGGCTCACAGTTTGCCCAAGTTTAGGGCTGCCCGTGGGACTGCCCAGCCATAAGTCCATGTAATTGGGAGAAGGGCTGGGCGAGACCCAGCACAAGGCGCCTGTTTGTAGGACCTTTTATGCTGCCCTGGTGAAGGGAGGATCGTGGAGTCGGCCATCAGGTTGACAGACCCACAGATCCCAGTTGGCAGCTAGTGCAACCTGCAGCGGTTCCACCAAGGAGACACCAGACAAATCTACACCAGTAGAAGAGTCACAGATGGTGCAAGTGAGGAGATCAGGTGAAGTTCTCATGGGCAGATACTGAAGCCGATCCTACAGAGGCCATTGGTGCAGCATAAAGTTGTTGAAGGATTGTGTGAGAGAAAAGGGGTGCACTCACAAGAGAGAAGACCCTACATTTCAGCTAGCTGCACACTAATATAGAATCAGAGATAAGGTTGAGACTTTATGGAAATGTGTGGAAAAGGGTGCCTTTAGTCCCAATAAGACCAATCCACTTGGAACATCTGATAAATGTAGGGCACTAGCACTCAAAGTGCAATCTAGAATGTTTTAAAGCTCACCCAAAACATGCGGGTTCATACAAAGTGCTTATGATGTACAGAACTAGAATTTGTCAAATAGACTTTACAAATTGGAGATGGCTCTATAGGCCATTATGACAATCAAGGCAGAGTGGTAATTCCACCACAAATGTTGATCCATGAGAACTCCCTTTTGAGTTTGGTAGAATGGGTATAAAAAGATGTTCAAAGAGTGGAGGATTATGCATGCTTCTTCAAAGACCGTGCTATTCTTGCACCATGAAATCTAGAGGTTATTGATGAGATCAATGAACTGGCCTTGAGTGCATTACCCGGTCTTGAAAGAGAATACCTCAGTGCAGATTCGGTTGTTTCTTCTGAGAATGACAGAATATTGTATCCAATTGAGTACTTGAATAGTTTGAACTTAGGTGGTGGGTAGCTACCCTCCTCATCACTTGCTTCTAAAGATTAATGCTCCTATCATTCTGCTCTGCAATTTGGACCCTCAGCAGGGACTTTGTAATGGTACCAGATTGATATGCAAGCAATTTAACTCAAAGGTGATAGAAGCAGAAAACGTTACAAATACAAACATTAAAGACAGGGTCTTTATTGTGCTAGGATAACAATTATACCAAACTATGCTTCAATTGCCTTTTGACATGAGAAGGAGATAATGTCCTGTGAGGCTAGCTTTTGGTATGTCAATAAATAAGTCACAAGGACAAACATTGAGTGTGTTGGGACTTTAATTGGCCACATAAGTATTCACACATGGACAATTGTACGTTGCTATGTCACGTGTTAGATCACTGATGCAGTGAAAGTGTATGTAAAGCATACTGTGGAACACGAAAGTAGCATAGAAGGTTCAAAAAAAGTCTTCCAACCAATGGTGTCTACAAAGAGATATTGAAAATGGCATGTAGAAGAATATAAATATAATCTATGCCCAAAAGGTAGAGAACGAGCTATTAATACAGCAGCCTATAAATGCTAGAGACTACATTCATAGATATCTCTGTATCAACAATGAAGTAAGAATTTGAAAGGAGAATGTTTTCAAAGATGTGACATGTGCAATCTAAGTGTGTTTCAATAAGTGTGCATGCTTTGAAGTTGATTGATATTCCTTTCAGAATGACAATTATGTGATTGTGATACAAAGACATAAAGCTAAATAGGAGTTGGATGGAAAATTCCTTTTATTTATCTCTCACATTGTTGATACGCTTGCCGGTAATATTGAATTGATATGTATAAATCTACTTACATTGTGTGGATTTTATGAGAGAGAGAGAGAGAGAGGGGGGGGGGGGGGAGAGGGGGAGGGGGAGGGGGAGGGGGGGAGAGGGGGAGATTGATCTTAAAGTCTTGTGTAAATGTTTAGTGTAGCGAGTGTCATATTGGATATCACATGTATATTACTTAGGATATCACATGTATATTACTTAGGATATCACATGTATATTACTTAGGATGGACATGGCAAGGAGATCATTTTCATTTGTTTATGGTGATGGACAAGATATTGAAGGTATTTTTCTCGACGATTTCTATGATATAGGCATTGTTGTTTTCCATAATCTATTTAATATTCATGGCTCAATTGTAGACCCTCCATTTTGGGAAGGACAAGCAACAGCATGTCTAATTATCAAACTATTAGAGAGCACCTATGTTTTACGGTGTATATAGAAACTTACTTTTTATGTAGCTTTTGCGTTTAATTTTAAAAAATTTAAATTATTATTGATACATTCTTTTTGCAAAAGGAATATCTTTATTTCTTAGAACCTAGATTATTGCTATGCTTGTATGGTCAAGACACTTACAAACAACGAGAGAATTTACAATCTAAGTTTGTAAAATATTGCAGATCAGCTTCGTGTACATGTAATGTTTGTAGACTATGAAAAGCTTACTAAGTTAGATTTTCGGTTCAAAGGTACTAGACATTACAAAATTTTTGATTTGCTATCTACAAGCCCATTCAAACGCCATTCGTCTCAAATATTGATCCACCAAGTGAGTTTTGTAAGGTTTTATCTTTTTCCTTTTTTTTACTTCGAAAATCATAACTTGCAATATATAATGTTTTTATCTTAAATACAAATGGAGGTGAGGACTATAGCCTTCCAAGGAGGGATAATCCAGTTGCCCAAAGATTGTTTTAATGCTTTGTTCAAGTGTGTTAAGATTGTCACCACTATATTGGGTTGATGTATATTTATGCCAAGTATAGTGCTTTATTCAAAGAAATGTAAGTGCTTTAGGAGCTCCTACATGGATATATATGGCAAGCACAGTGTGTTCATACATAGGTTGGCAAGTTGAGGACCATGAGGTCCAAAATGGGCTTCAAATACAAGACTAATCTCTACTCACCCCCTGAGGACAAGCCTTTTGTTTTTATGCATGCAAGAATACTCTTACCCGTTAGGGATGGATCATGCCACTAGTAGTTACAAGGTATTAAGTCATTTATAGGAAAACATTTCACTTGGTACTACGCAGACATTCCAACAATCGCCACATAGAAGTCAAATTCATTGTTTTGTAGCAGGCTGAAGGCCACACATGTTTATATGTGTCACACAACGTGCTAATGCAACGTTTTTGTGCCCAAAAAAAATGCAAAAAAGAAGAAGAAGAGAGCCCATCTGCACACATAGTGTGATGCTACCTAGGACACATAGTGTGATGTAATTAACCCTTCCGAACTTGAGCCCATTGCAAAACAACAAAATTGACTTCTAAGTAGCAAAAATAATTCAATTCTTGGCCACTCTCTCATCACATTTTCTCGCACGGGTTAGCATTTTAAGAAGGCCATGTGTTGGCCATACTTTTTTGTGACAAAAAATTGACCATGTCATCACTTCATTCATGAACATTACAGACAACTTTATAGCATGATACTGTAAATTGAAGATGAAATCTCAGAGATCAAAAGGCAATTGATGAAATTTTATAGATAATGTAAAAGTAGAAAAAAAGAATGTATTTCTTAAAAACCATCACATCATAGCCTAAGGTTAAAAAATTTAGGATTCTCTTAGCCTTTTTGGCCAGTGCTGAATTCTTCACCATTAGAGTGACCCACTATATGCAATGTACATGCCACAAGATGGATTTCAAATCCTCCACCATGTGACCCACCTATGTGACCCACCTGTATTTCTTCATGTGCCTCTTGAAGGGCTATCATGGTTGCCTCTTATATACAATGCTCATTTGGGCTAATATCGTCCATCATCTCTCACCACCCTACCATATGAGGCTTTTGGTTGGTGGTGGTGGGTCGAGGGCGATGTGGGCCTACCCCCTAGCATATAAGGAGGATGCTCTGCTTTGATTTTCTTTCTTACTTCAAACTACCTCAAAGCTTTTGCTTCCTTGTGTGCTCCCTTTTATGCTCCCTATATGTGCTACCTCTTTTCCTCCTTGTTGCCTCTTGTTCCTCTTGGCGTGTTTCTTCAACTTCCTCTAGTTTTGTCTTACCTCTTATTCTTCCTCTTCAAGTTTCCTTTGTGCAACCGCCTCTTCCTACTCCCTCCTTGCAACTCCTTGCAACTTATTCTTCCCACCTATGTGTAGCCTCCTCTTTTGTAGCTCTTTTTCTCGTCTTGTCCACCACTACTCTTCTTACTTTATAACTTAATTGTCTAAATATAATATTGATCCATCTACATCTTTACTTTTACCTTGCTTGAGTTTTTGCCACCTTGGACACATTATCAAATATAGACTCATCCATCTTGAGGGGGTTCCTGTTGCATCGTTGTTGCCAACAATAGGGATTGTATTATGGAGGATGGAGTTTTCAGACAAGAGGGTTAGGGTTGTCAAGGATTTCAATTGTGAGGTTAGGACTTGGACTGTCAAGGTTTTCCATCATGAGGTCGGGGTTTGGATTGTTAAGATTCGGGGGCATATGGTTACTATATAGAATATGGTTATCATGGTCACCATTAGGATTTCTATTCGCATTGGAATCTTGGTCTTTAAGGTTTCCCTATACTCGGCCATGCTATCTATGCTAGATCAGGAGTAATGAACTATTCTTGGTGTGCTCTTTGGGGGATTTTTCTTATGAGGGTTACTTGGAGTGTAGTGTTAAAATGAGTAGATTGCTTTGTCCTAGCAATAAAATAAGTGATTTTATACTCACTAAAATGTATTAGCTTTAAAAAGCATAATAATAAGTAAAATAAGTGATATTATACTCACTAGTATTTCATGTGGTTGGCATCATTTAAAGTCCTTAAAGAATTGCATCAAACCCTAAAAATGGTACTTTCATAGGATATCTATCATGCATGTCATAAGAGAGCAATGTGCAGGAGCTCAAGGGCAAGACAGAGAACTAGATGAGAATTAGAGCCCAATTCTTGACATTCCACTTTATCGTGTCCATGTATGTACTCTACATGAAAAATTGAGGATCCTAGAAAAGCTTCTAGTGTTGCACATAATTATGCATAGAATATGCAACCACTTGAGAGGCGTGCATAATGCATATTACCAAATTGGAGGAGAATTTTGCTAAGAGTAGGCTTGCATGGAGGGAATGTGAAATTCACAAAGCATGATTAAATATCCAACCAAACATCAAATTAGCCTAGAAGTTTGTATTGGATCAAAGACAATGTATCTTCTACCTCATCACGTGAATTTTATGAAAGCTATGAAACAAATGTGTTTGCACCACCTACTAAGTGAGGCAAATATTTGGTTTGAAGCATGCAAAGATGTGGGGTTGCACTTGACTCTATTGTTCATCTACTTAAGAAGGAACAACTCTCAGAAGAGGAGTTTACAACCCTTAACAAAAGAATTGATGAGTTCACTATAGATATGGTCGATGCTTGGGGAGCAATGTGCATTGCACCTATATGGTAAACCATGAGTCTAGAAATATTCCTTAAAAATAATCTTACATGTTGCTCATTTTTCTTGTATATAGCATATCATCTATATACATGACATCCTCTATTCTTTGGATGAATATAGGTCATTTGAGCTTTGGAGCACACAAAGAGAAGTCTACTCCAAGAACACAAGGCATGGTGGGGGCATACAATTCATGAAATGTCTAACTCATTCTACAAATCGATGCCATTGTTCAAGCACCACTAAAATATTATTTTTGCACTCTCTTTCTTTTTTACTAGAGAATCATTCTGCATCCACGTATCTTTACTTTGTGCCTCTTGTATCTCCTTTAATAACTCCTCTTGTATCTCCTCTAATAACTCCTCATGTTGGCTCTTCGATAATTCCTACAATTCTTCCTCGTGATGTTTTTTGCCCTTTCAAGCCTTGTTTCATCTATCAGGCTAGCCCTCTCTAAATTATGACCTTTGACAACTTGACATTCATCCAACTTTAATACAACGACAACCATTCCATCACACTTCGAAAAGAAATCATTCATACAATCAGAAGGGCACAAACCATAGATGCACATAGTTAAATTTTACAACTTTTAAGATGTGTTTTTCACCTTTCCATGTCATGCCGTAATATTTTATCTTCAATCATTGCATTATGACCAAGTCTATGTAGAGGTGGTTGAGCTCATCAAATTAAAAAGATATTATTTTTTATAGTGTCATGGAGTCCTCTACATAGTGGTAATCTCCTAGCATGGATCTAACAATAGAATTTATATATTTCGGAGTCCTCTACATAGTGGTTATCTCCCAGCATGGATTTAATAGTAGAATTCATAATTTTGGAGTCCTCTATATAGTGGCAATCTCCTAGCTTGGATTAACTGTTGAATTTGTACATTTTAGAGCCATACTGACACTATAAGACATCGACAACATAGGTCTCAAGATACTCTTCTCAAAGAGGTGTTAGAGAGATCAAAAAGGCTAGAGGGATGGAGGGCAAGAGGAGAGAGAAAGAGTAGAGGATTAGCAAGAGGAATGGGATCTTAGACATAGGCCTAAAAGGGGTGGAGGAGAAGGAAGAGGGATGGATGGAGGAGGGGAGAGGAGAGGAGAGGAGGAGGGATGAGCGGAAGGTGCAACAAATTTGAAATGGAGGGGGGGATCAAAGTAGCATAAAATGCATTTACTTTTTAGTATATCTTGTCTCCTAATATTTTAAAATATGTAACTAAAAAGGATACGTCAAAGTAAGTGTCTCGTGCTTTATTTTACTAACGACTCCCCCCTTGAAGGTCCCCTAGCATATCCCACCCTCCCTATAGTTGTAGAATGGGAGTATGGTACAAGAGATTCTCCAAAGATATAGAAGAGTACCTATAGGTAAACTCCAATTTGATCAATAATATTGTTGCCTTTGTGGTAGTCTCACCACCACAATGATGCCAAAATTTTGTTAACCGATCCATTAACAAGTGTACAAGTGTGCTTCTTGGGGTTTAGCACCATAAATTATAAATGCATCCATGCTATTAAGATGATACTTAATTAAAGTCTAAGTTGGTCTACTTATTCTTATTGGTTTCTTTTTAGCTAGCATGAGATTTCAATCCTGTGTTCTTTTCCTTTGTAGGGTAGTCATCTCTTCATCCATGGCTCCTTACCATTGAAGATTATTATATGTGTTTACATGAAATAGAGGCTCGTACAGCAATCAATTCTTACTAATAATGGTTAAACCTAGCTCTTTCTTGTTTGCCCATGTAGCCATATACATGCCCAAAAAATTGACTAGAGGCATAGTAGCTCTTTCTTGACTTCTCCAAGACCATTCAATATAGTTTGATCCAAATCTTAGTCCTCGATTCATCACCGATTATTGGAAATTGATTCTTGAGAACCTTGCTTATAAGAGCAAATCTCTATAGGAAGCAAATGGTTGGTGTTCATTTTGGTTTCTAAGCTTCGTTAATTTGGTTGTACTCCTTGCATAGTGTTATTACATGAACTTAATGATATGCAAGGTTTTTCTACCCTTCATAATCTATGTGACTTCTTTCCTAGGTTCATGTGGCCTTGTCTCTCTCAAGTACTCCATCTAAGCTACAATCATAGCAACCTACAACTCGAGAACGGGGCCATTTGTCATATGCTCCATAGTGCAGCAATGTGTGTGTGCATAAAAGATCCTTGTCTGGTGAGTGGAAGTGTTTTAACAAGCATTGAACTAAAACTAATGAACGTGTGTTATAATCAGGCTGTTAGGAGAGAGGTATATGATATGAGAGCTTTGCATGCAACTCAATAAAACAAAGCATGGAAACTATACAATACATAAAAGGGAAAAAAAAAGGCATTGGAGCATGAAAATGGAAAGATGAAAGCTAACAACTCAAGAGATAAGATCAAAAATCTAAGAGACAAGGCAAGCTTTCAAACACTATGGAAATATCTAAGATGAGATGAGGCAAGTGGAGGATTCAGCGATGGCATGACTTGTTATTGCTATCAGTTCGTCTCATTTAATACATTATATACATAACAATACAGTCCCTTTAGCACTCACAAAGATTATTGCAAATCCTGTACAATGGCATACACAAAATATAGATTAATGGACTTGCAAAAGTCTCAATTTCACTTGTAATATCTATTTACTTCATGTGTAACTGCGAAAACATTTTTGTCTCTTAGTATTGCTGGAATGGCCTTGTATATATGCCATCAAACCAGACTCTTGCTGGTCAGCTACCTCGCCCATAAAAACAGTTTTGCACTCATCACGTAGTCAACTCAAAGATGGACTTCGCTGAAGAAGCAGCTTTTTGTTAGCATGCTTTGTAACTTCGGTTGGGAAGGACTCATAGTAAGTTATCAAAGCCATCTACAACCTCAAGTAGTTGCAAAGCCAATATTTATAAGGATCTCTAGCCAAAGCTAGTCAATCCATGGATACAAGAATTTGGCATCAATCTTGACAGAAACTTCTCTTGATATCAGTTTTCAAGGTTATGCTTGAATCTTCACACAAGAGAACCATTCTAGTCTGATAGAGCAAGGACATTGTTTATGATTTGTTGGGATGTTTATGATCTATTGGTTGATAAACATCTATAGGCAATACTGGACACAACTTTAAAAGAGCAGGATGTTATGGCCATTGACTAGGTAGGACACAAAGACCTTGTTTACACCAATTGTTGCACTGAGGCCATGTGTAGGGACATAATGGGATGTCACCGCCATTGGCTAATATGGCAAGGAGCACATGTTCACACTGCCTGTTAGCATCATGGGCTAGGTAGGGCCCTAGCAAGGAGCACATTTTTACACTCCTTGTTACACTGACCCCACAAGCGCACATAACAAAAAATATATTGTTGCTTATCTTGGATCAATATAACAAGCGTGGCTAATATAATGTAATGTGGAAGGTCTACTGCTAGTGAGGGGCAATATCATGTAAAATATAGAACTTGTGGTATTCTTAAGTACAGAGCTGTCCTTGTACCATGAGGTATCTTATCTTTCTGTTCTTTACATTCATGAGTTGCACAGTGAGCTTTGCCAAATGACTTTTCCCACATTGCAATAGGGAGAAATTAAAGAGATCAGTAAACCAAAAAACCTCCAGGGGTAACTCATAGCCTAAACTCAATGCCCGGACTTTGCCACATTGATATGTCACTAATAAGCTCCCGAAGCTGATCAATCAGGACTTTTATAACCTTATTTTTGTTCATGACTTCCTGTCTCCGGAAAAAAAAAAAAAAAAAAAAAAAAGTTGATATGAGTGATCACCCTTAAGAAACTAATAGTGAGTTTAGTCTACTTAGGTAATGCAGATAAGAATTACCTCTCTCAGCTCAGAGGCACGCTGCTCAAGCTTCTCTACTTCTGCAGGATCAGACTTGTCTGTGAGACCATTTGAACAATCTTCCTGCTCTCTCGTCTGCAGACGTTCATGGACAAAGTCCACAGGCAAGTACAATAAATAGAGGATGGATGCATTTATTCTTTCAATACCTTTGTCGTGAACCGATATCCAATGTTTCACCAACACCACACGCCCCATGGACACTTCACTGACACGAAGTCTACAGATTCCAACCAATTTATACGCACCATAAAATCTATCACATGCATCATCCCAAGAAAAGGATGCATGTGTCATGACTACTCCAAGACCATTTGGGATTAGAGTCGGGTTTTAGGCAAAAAGCTGGCCATTTTTGAGCCCTATGCACAGAAGGGAAAGGCACTGAATTAGAAGTGCACACAAAGCAAACGTCCAACACATCTTTTGCTCAACCATCTTCTGATAAAGCACTAGCTACTCGTTCAGCACTTCTTGACAAGAAATTGACCCCCGCAAAGCTTCAGCAGGTGTAAGCAGAGCTGCTTATTGTTGAGAACACTCCTAAGACCTCCATGGTATAAAGCACCAAAAGACTCCATCCACTTATGACTCGGCTCCTCCAAATCACAAAACTCTTTTTGACTGGATCCAAGCGGAAGAAATCAAACCCATAAACAACATTCCTCACACCTTTTGCACCAACCCTGTAAGCACATGTACCTCCGTGGCCCTCTATGCTGAAATAAAACATCCACTGACTCCATCATGGACTCCAATGCTTGGCGCTACCAACAGACACCTTTTGTGAAACATACTCCAAGAAATGCATTGTATGGAAAACCGATGCAAAAACTCCAGCCATAGACCATACAACATCCAAGAAATCTACCTCGTGTGAATACACTTGCGGCACATCCACTAACATCCTCATGCGAAGAAAGATCCACTAACATACTCATGTGAAGGCACACCAACAGGCACATCCTCTTGCGTGGTGAAGACACATCCACTAACATAACCTCCTAAGATGAAGACACACCCTGCAGTGCTACAAGACAGCAGAAACTAAGACATTTGTTACATGTACTATGGAAGCACAACCTTGATTAATGCTAAGCAAGAGAGATTACTACTAATCCTACTGTTTAGCAAAAACACAAAAAACGTACATTGATAAAATATGCTCGTATTACAATGGTTCTTGAATCTAGACCAGTCCATGCATGCTAACCTACTGTAATCCACAGCTTGGTCTAGAGCTGCCTCAGGCTACCTCTATGCGAGGATTCTTGCCACCTCTATGCGAGGATTCTTGCCAACACATGAGATGTCTATATAGGGATCTAATGGTAAGTCGTTTTCAGGTCAGTCATCCATTTTCAGGTTATAAAAATACCATAAGACATGTTCATATTGTGCCTGACTTGTGTTGTTAAATGCACTGAGGTTGATTGTGGTAACGCACAACTGGGCCTTCTTTATACCTTTATGTAGACGACACAATATTGGGTCCCAGTTGCCCACTACCCCCCCCCCTCCCCCTGCAAGCAAGAGTATTTGCTTATATTACTTTGAAGAAATGTTGTACAATGCTTGAGAACAAGCAATATGACTGCCCAATGCAAGGACAAGGAAGACCGTACGTCGGCTGAGTATCCACCAATCCAAGGCATTGCACAAGACTCTTCGGGGCCACTTATGCAAGTCTAGAATAGCTATAGGACTGCACATATGCTGGCTGAGACTGGAAGAGGAGCTTCAATGTTAGCTTGGAGAGGATGAAGACTGGAATACTACTTTATGGACTGAATTCTGCTTGATAGACTTTGCTGGTCTTGAATGATGTTGTCGGCCAGGTCCTGCTTGGACAAAAAAAATGTTTTACCAACATTAAAGCTTTTTGGTTTGCTGCTGCCAGCCTGCTGGCCGACTGGCTCCCCGTCGGCCCTGCGCTCCTGCTCCAGCTCCCCGTGCAACCCTCAGCTCCAGCTCCAGCGCCCCGTTGACCCTGCGCTCCAGGCAGCTCCGGCGGCTCCCTCACGCTCCACCTTCACCTTCACCTGCACCTGGCTGCTGCTGCTCGGACGCCTCTGCACGCAACGCCCCCAGCTGACCGTGCTATAGGTAAAAGTATGCAAATTTTGACAGAATTCTGCTCACGTAAAAATATGCAAATTTTGCAAACACTACAGTGCAGGTCAGATACAATTTTGCAGTGCATGTGGTAAAAATATGCAAATTTTGCAGACACTACAGTGCATGTGGTAAAGGGTTCAGGCGATTTGGGGGATTTCTCAATTTCAGGACAAATTGAAAAAATTAGGCATGTTGCTTTGCTTGCAATTTGGGGGTTTTCCAAATTGAGGTCAAAACCAGCAAATTGAACCTCTTTCAGTTGCAGAAATTTGGGGCTTTTGTGAAAATTGGCAAATTAGATGCACATTGAAGCGATTGGAGTGCATAAAAATTGGGGATTTTCTGATTGGAGCATGTAATTAGGCATTACAGCTGTGATTTGTCGCGTATGTATATACATTGTGTGTAATTGGACAATTTGGTGCAGGTTTACACTTGGCATACATTTGCACAGGACATTTGGTTGCCTGGCAGTGCACATTGGTGCTTGATTTGCTTGCAGGTATATTTTGTTGACATGGCACAGAATGCTACAGATGTATTTGGTGTGCTCATCTAACTACTCCCTCTGGAGTTTCATGATCCGTAATTTGCTCGTAGCCAAAGGGCTTTGGGGCATCGTGTGTGGTGATGACACACGCCCACTTACCATACAGCCAGCCACGCCTCAAAGGGGAGGTGCTCAAAGAGCTCCTGATGTAGAACCTGCTCCCACACAAGAGCAGAAGAGATGGGACTCTAGAGATGCACAGGCCATGTCATTGATAGCCCTTTCAGTGAAAAGGACTATTATTCCGCACATTCGTTCTTGCAAGACATCGAAGCTTGCATGGGACACATTGGAAGTAATGTATCAGGTACGCAACGAGGCAAGAGTTGCCTACTTGAAGAGGCAATTGGATCTTCTTGCTATGGATGAGGGTGACTCCATGGCAGATCATCTCACCAAAGTGAAAGATTTGCAGGAACAATTGCTCAACATTGATGAGGTTATCTCAGACAGACAGATGGTCACCAACACTCTTCATTCTTTACCACCTTCCTACTTGGGCTTTCACACCTCTCTCAACCTCTCAATGAGAGGAGGTGGTGATCCCATCACTTTTGAAGAGCTGGTGTGTTTACTCCAGGAAGAGCAAACAAGAGCAAACTTATCGAGTAACCGTGGTGGAGACAGGGCATTTACAGCCAAGGATAAGGGTAAAGCAAAGAGCTTTAAGCATGGGGGACAACAGTCTAGCAAGGCTGGTCATGGACAGCCCTCTTCTGGTGGTGAAAAGTCTGACAAAGGGGATGCAAACAAAAAGAAGGGCAAATGTCACTACTGCCATAAGCCTGGACACTCCATCAATGAATGTCGAAAGAGGATTGCAAAAGAGAAAAGGAAAGAAGCAGGCAATGCAGTAGCAGACTCTTCTGATGACAAAGCAGAGCAATCAGCTAATGTAATCCAAGAAGAGTACACTTTTTTGGTCACATGCACTAGTGGCACACTAAGTGCTTCAGACACTGATATGTCTTGCATTGCATCTGACAGACAGAATGCATCATGGTATTTTGATAGTGGTGCTTCGAGCCACATCACTTCATGCAAAGATTTTTTTCAGCACTTGGTTCACTTGGTTTATGCTTAAAATGGCCGCACTGTATCATGTGCAGATCATACCACATATCCAGTAAAGGGAATTGGCAATGTCATACTTATTGCAGCCAATGGTGCCAATATTTGTATGGAAAATGTATTGTATGTTCCAGGGATAAAGAAAAATCTGCTCTCCGTCTCAGCCATAAACGACCAAGGTTTAAAGGTTGAATTTGAAGATGGGAAGTGTTTGGTAAAAGACCCATCAAAGGGTTATGAAAGTCACTTCTCGAATACGATACAAAGATTGTATAAGCTAGACAGCTATGACAAGCGTACTTATGATGCAAATACAGTGGCTGCCCACACTCCTGCTATGCATGATGCAGAGCTATGGCATGCTCGTTTTGGGCATGTAAATTTTCGGAGTTGGATGCTTTTGCAGAAGCATCATATGGTTGATAATATGCCGCCTCTTGAGTCTCCACCAAGACATGTATGTGGGGTGTATTTTGGAAAAGATGCAACGAAAACCATTCTCCAAAGATGGAGCTGTTAGAGCTGAAAGTAAATTACAACTCATACATAGTAATGTATGTGGTCCAATGCGGACACCATCCATAGGGGGGCATCTTTACTTCGTCACATTCATTGATGACTACTCCATGTTTGCTTGGGCTTACCCCTTGAAAGCGAAAGCAGATGTGTTTACATGCTTTCGACACTTTGTAGCAATGGCTGAAAATATGTGTGGATGTAAAGTCCAAACACTCCGCTCAAATAGAGGTGGAGAATATATGTCAAATGCATTCAAGGATTATATGCTTCAAACACCAATGTACTGTGCCTTATACACCGCAGCAAAATGGTGTAGCTGAAAGGAAAAATAGATCTCTCATGGAGATGGCAAGATGCATGGTGAAAGCACATAAATTGCCTCACAAATTTTGGATGGAAGCTATAATGTGTGCAACTCATGTGTTGAACAGGTGTCCAACAAAAGCTTTGAAAACCATAACACCATTTGAGGCTTGGTATAGCCGAAAGCCAACAGTGGATTATATGCGTACATTTGGGTGGTTGGCATATGCACATGTGCCAGAACAACTCCGAACAAAGCTAGATGACAAAGCAATGAAATGCATTTTTGTGGGCTATAGCAATGAGAGCAAAGGTTACCGTCTTTATAATCCAACTACACGAAGGATTTTTGTAAGTAGAGATGTGGTATCTGCTGAAAATTCAGAACAGCCCATGTACAGCTTGTATAAAAGCAATGATACAGGCATACAGGACATGTTTGGACTTTTACCCATTGCAATTAGGGGGGATTCAGATCAGCCAACCCCTACACAAGAAAATCCTCATGTAGAACATGTGGAACAACCAGTCATTCAGCCCCCTTCTATGGAAGAAGTGGAAGATCTTGTCAGGGAAGAGCAAACAGCCATAGACACAGCCAAGTCAGTGCCAAGATGGTTGCTGAAAACTTTGCAAGAAAGCAAACTTGCAGCTCCACTCACAAGTAGAACAAGGGCTAGTTCCAGCCATGCTTTGAATATACATCGTGGGGAGTCTGCATTAGCAATGGGTGGTCTCTTTGATTCAGAAGAGCCTTCTTCTTATAAAGAAGCACATGAGAATGAGCATTGGTTGCAAGCTATGCAAGCTGAAATTTCTTCTATCATGAAGAACAATACATGGGATCTTGTGGAATTGCTTAAAGGCAAGCATGTCATTGGAACAAAGTGGGTGTACAAAGTCAAAAGAAAGTCTGATGGTACTATTGATGACAGGTACAAAGCAAGACTTGTGGCTAAAGACTACTCCCAAAAAAAGGGAATAGATTATGAAGAGACTTTTGCTCCTACTTCGAGAATGACCACAATAAGATCAGTGATTGCATTGGCTGCACATAAAGGATGGAAAGTGCATCAATTGGACATCAAAACTGCATTCTTAAATGGGAATTTATAGGAGGAAGTATATAATATAGAAGTACAAAATATTATATGTAGAGTGTCCTTTCACACTTGATATCCAAGGGGAAAAACCACATGGAAAAAAGTGCCCTTGGTTAAGCCCTGTTCACACATAGCACTACCATAAGTGAGCATATGCCTACAAATCCCCCCTGTAGTGGAAGTGTGAACTTGTACAAGGTAGCAGATCACTTTCTGTATGAGAGTAAGCCCAAAGCTTTGCGGAAAGCTTCAAACTTTTCTCGAGGTATGCCGGCCTCAAAAGGCTCTCCAATATCATGCATAGTAAGCCGTACACCTGGTTCTACTGGAGTAGAAATTGGCTTACATTCATCCATGTGAAACCTTTTTAGCAAACTTTTTATGTACTTAGTTTGTTGCATCACAATGCCATCATCTGTATGCATAAACTGTATGCCGAGATAGTAGTGTAAAGGTCCCAAATCTGACATATCAAATTCAGCTTTCAAATCAGCTTTGAAATCTGAAATTTGTGCTTTGCTAGTACCTGTAATGAGCATGTCATCTACATACAAGATGACTATGAGAATATCGGCATCGGTTTTCTTCACATACAATGTGCTTTCAGCTGGACTATTCACATAACCTTGGCTGGTTAGATGAGCATGTATCTTATCATACCAAGCTCTTGGAGCTTGCTTTAACCCATACAGTGCTTTGTGTAACCTGCATACTTTATGTTCCTCACCAGGAACTACAAAACCAATGGGCTGATTTACATGGTTGACATCATGCATGCAGTTCAGTCTTTTACTCCATTGCCTCGGCCATCTGCAAATCAGCCTTGGCTTGATTGGGCACTATGTAAATCTGGTGACTTTATATCACTTTCAGCTAACCAGGTCTATCATAAGCTCGTATCAGAGAAAGATTGGGTTTCAGCCAAGGCCAATAAGGTGTGGGGATTGCACAAGTCTAAATCATGGTGGCAGAAAACTCTTATGCGTGGTTGGCAGTCTAAACTCCCTTACCAAGGTAAGGTTTTCATTTGGAGGATGTTGGTGGGAGGGTTACCTACACGGGATCAGCTCAGCCGTCGTAAAATTACATTGGCCTCTTGCTTCTTCTGCACGACATGCACTGAAACAGTTATGCATCTGTTCATGAGTTGTCCAGTGGCCCGTCAGATTTGGTCTTTTGTCTCTCGCGTTTGGGAGGCACTAGAGAGGTCTAGTGTTTCTGCTCATCATCAGTGGATATTTGGGATTTGTCCTCAAGTCATTACTTCGGACAGTCACCTTGTGATATTCCATTTCCTTAGATGGACAGGACTTTGGCATATTTGGACTACACGGAATGGGTTCATCTTTGATTCCTTGTTTGGAATACATGGGCACATTCTACGTATCCGCGGTTTGGTGCTTTGGCAGTTTTCTTCTCTTCTCTCAACTCAGCTACTGGGTGCAGATGTTATTTCGTTATGGTCTACGGCGGCTCGGCTGGCTCATCTTTGATGCTTTTATCTAGGATGCTTATTTGGCTAGGAGGCTTTCTTATTAGTGTACAGGTTTGCATGGTCATGATCCTTTAGAGGATCTTTTGTGGGGGTTTTTTTGGGGCCATAGGTTTTGTGTGAGCCATGTGGCTAATGTACATTTTTACATATAATATAAAACACCATTTCACGAAGAAAAAAAAAAGAGAGAGAGAGAGGAAACACAGGTGAGAACCTGCTCTCAATATCATCACCCAAAGGAATACATGTCCCGAGCAAGAGGGGAGAACCTCGTAAGTGAGGGACTGCAGCTAGACAAGCTAGGCAAGCAATGAAATATGAGGGAGGCATGCCATCTATATATACCTCTACATGAAGGCAGCCGATTGGTGATAAATATCTCCACGACTGGGAAAAATACCCAGGACCATAAATGGAGAATAAATATGGGTACTGTCACCAATTGGCCAACCATTTGGTCCATCTCCGGATTTGTGTCTCGTTCACTTGAGGCCAGGCCGGTGTCTCATGTGAAGGGGCCAGTATTTTTGCATAACATGGACGGGATCCAGACTGGTGCCACCCGTGTATGACCTGGACTGTGTTCTATCCATGGGATTGTCACGCCATGGAAGAGCCACTATTTGTGCCGTGTCTTGCCTATGGGACTGTCACTCCATAGGGAGGCTCGTGCCTGGATCTGTCTTACCTATGGGACTGTCACTCCATAGGAAGACCGGGATTTATACTTTCTGTCGTGCCATCACTGTGCCCGACTGGAATGTTTACTACGTGTTCCATGAACGGGAGATATGTCCATGATACTGTTTGCACATGCATTCATGTTTTGCATGCTTGGAACTGTTTTCATGTGACTTGTATTCTTGTGTTTGCCTGTTTGACGTGCCACTTGCTGAGCGGGGACGCCTGCCAGTGAGTCGTGAAGTTTGTTGTGTCTTCTGACGAGTTTTGTTGCGTGTGAACAGGTGGTAAGTGTATTCCATTTGTTTATTTTATGGCATTATTTCTAACCTTTGTTTTTATAAGGTTGCAGGTTCACACCCATTAATGAGTGGGCGGCCTCCCCAATACTTCATGGTGTCCTTTTTCTAGGGTGGGCACCCACTCTTGGACCATGGTGGGGAGGGGAGCCCTCCCTTGACCGTATGTGGGTGGTGGTGGGTGCATGGTCACCTAACCCCCCCCCCCCTTTGGAAGCCTTCAACTGGCCGCCCCCCATGCAAAGGGTGAGTCGGCCACCTTTGCCCGCAGGCGTCTCTCTCCATTTTGGCATGCAGGCAACCTTCCCTTCTCTTGCTTACAAGCGGCTGCGCACAAGTCATTCTGCTATTGCTCGCAGGTGACTGCACCCAGGTGCCACCCTCTCTTGCTTGCAGACGGCTGCGCACAGGTCTCACCTCTCTTGCCCGCAGGCGGCTGTGCCCAGGCGCTGACCATCTCTCTTGCTTTGTAGGCGACTACACACAAGTTCCCTCATTTCTTGCTGCACACATGTCTTCTCTCTTGCCCACAGGTGGCTGTACTCACAGACGACCTTCTCTCCTGCTTGCGCACAGGCAGACTACACAACAAGGCGACTCTAGCTCCCCATACTATCGGGCAGCTACTGGCGATCCATCCTCTATCCCTCAAGCTGGCAACAACAGCAGTAATTGAGTAGAAACCGGGAAACCGTGTACGCCAGGAATAAAACACACGTATAGATGCTCCAAAATCAGCAAAACGCTGACTGAAATCAAAAATTCAGAATCCTCCTCAAAACGCTGACTAAAATCAAAAATTCAGAATCCTCCTCAAGTACCAAACTGCCTCCAAAGCCACAATCCAAACAAGAAACCCCCTCTGCAAGTGATCTGTGTCCCACTGGAGAAGAAAACGCAGCCAAACAAGGGCTACAAACTTGAAAATTTAGGCCAACTAGTGTCCACACCTCCTATGAGAAAAAACGCTGAAGAGAAGGTACCTTCGGGTCCAACAGATGAAGCCCAAGTGAAGGTAGAGCTACCAGCAAAATCGGTTCAAAAAAACGCAGCAACCATGGCTGCAAATCTGAAAACGCAGAGGTATGAGGGGCTGCAGAACGGGCTGAATATGAAAACGCTGAAGCCTCAAATCAAGAACTGTTGCAGAGAACAATCAGGGGAACAATCAGGGGGTGGGAGGGATGGCACAAGATAACCAAAAAGGATAGGCAAAAGGGAGCCCAGATAGCTCCAAGATCAGGGCTGGGAAAGCAAGCCCAAACAAAACGCAGCCTGTTTGGGACAGCTATGTTGCTGTCCAGTCCTGAAAAAAAACGCTTGAGAACCCCTGGAAGGTGCCACCAAGAAGGACAGTATTAAAACCCTAAGATCTCTCTAGATAATTGTTATGCATAAACATGCATAAATCAGGCATAAACTCAACCACCCAACCACCCCCGAGCCCAAGGGATGCACACATGAATAATAATGAAATACATCATACCTCTATCTTGATGTCCCATACCATCAAGAGGTATAACTCCAATCCAATAGCATGTAGCTATAGTGTGAAATAGTAGATGAGTAGATATGGATCTCTACACAAGAGACCATAGCATAAGCCTCAAGCTTCCTAGCCTCCAAGCCCCCTTGAGTGTGCCCCATGCCCCTATTATATAGGAGGGCCTCAAGTGACTCTTGACTTTCCATTTCCCATGTGTGACCCTTGGATGCCTGACCCTAACCTTAAACCTTAAGGTTAGTCCTAACCCATGCTCCACTGTAGCTTGTTTCCATGCTCCCATGCTCACAAGCCTAATGTGGGTTAGCCTCCTACCATATGCACACATAATGTGTATATAACATAGCACACATAATGTACATATAACATACTTTCCCTCTCTCAAAACATTGCACTCTTGCAATGAAAAGAAGGAGAACTGCGCTGAACAATCTCAACCGACTCCCAAGTCGAATTCTCAATTTCCCTATCTTTCCACCTAATTTTAACCTCAGGGATTAGTCAACTACAAAGTTTCCTTTCCCTGAATTCAAGTACCATATCAGGTTCGTGTGGAACATAGGATAAATCTTCGACTTCAACGAGTGCTTAAGGAGTAACTCTGTTATGCTCACCTCCCAGTTTCCCTTTCAATCTATTGATATGAAAGACTGGATGAACTCTAACAATTGGAGATAGTTTTAGTTCTTACGCAACCGTGCCAATTCGATGCATAACTCGAAATGGACCACAATATCTAGGAGATAAATTCGAGCATTTTTTCATTGACAAAGTCTGAAAATCTTTAAGAACATTAAAATAAACCAACGCTCCTGGTTCAAAAGACCGAGATGAGCGTCCCCTATCAGCATAAAACCGTGCCCTATCATGAGCACTCCTGATAGAATCCCGAGCTTCGGTCAGCATTTTCTACATATCACGCAAGAAATCCCTCGATGCATCAAGCTCGATGTCCTTAAGACCGAAATCAATAGGTGCCCTGGGTTGATACCCATACATAAGTATGCAGGACTAAAAAATAATAGCCGTAGATTTAAAACTGTTATAGGCAAATTCCATCATTGGAAAATATTTTTTCCAATATGATGATTTCCTAGAGACATATGCACGAAGCATATACTCTACAATCTGATTCATACACTCTGTTTGCCCATCAGACTACTGCGGATGATCAGAGCAATTCACATTCAAAGTAACTTCCTTGTTGTAAACCATTCGGAATAAAGTAGAAAAACATGGCATTATAACAGCAGAAACCAGGGATTCATCGGCGCCCCGACATACCCATATCTGCATATGGAATAATCGACGTCTCGAGGTACCCATATCAATATAGAGAGTCATCAACGTCTCGATGAGTTACATATGTCCATCCGTAAACAATTAGGTTGACTATATAGATCACCTAAAGTACGGAACTAGAGAAAGAAATGCCAACAAAGGAAGAATCCAAATTTCTATATCCGAACACAACAAGATAAACTTGTTTGAACTCTAAAGAAAGAGATTTCAACAAGTGAAAATGCCGATGAGATTTCCCTCATCAAAACATGCAAGCTATAGATAAAAGAAATTTATCTAGAGAATGCCCACAGTATAACTTCTAGTGAATTTAGAAAATATGATTGTCTTTGAATGTTGAGGTCAACATGCTAAGTGATGTAAGCAAAGCAACAATCTTGAGCCCAAATTATCCCATAAGATAATATATGTGAGGGATCCCTAGCGTCCCATTCCACCATGATACCACCCATACATACCTTAACAATTTGAAACTCCCTAGTATGCCGTCTAGGAAAATATGAATAAAATCCTATATAAAAGAAATAAGATGGCCTTATCCAGACTTTCACATACTAAACATGTCTCTATATACTTGAGACTACATCAAGAAATAAATCCTTCTGAGTACATCATTAAGAAAAGAAATTGAATTATTGGCGCCTTTCTAATGATAACTACCCAAAACACAATAAAGTTAGGGTAGAAAAATAACTCACCTAGATATATAAGCAACTAGGTATCTGAGTTGGAATATATACAAGAGTATAAGAAATATACTCCAAAATTATGTTCAAAAAACGAAGACAAATGCTACCTTCAAAGCACATGTAATTAATCAAAAGATCAAAAGATCCTTATAAAACCATGGATAAAAGCATAGAAGCTCCTCCAATCCATAAACACCATAGTTGATCATAAGAATCAATGCATACCATCTAATGGACATTAATCATAAGATCAAAAGATCAAAAGATCCTTATAAAACCATGGATAAAAGCATAGAAGCTCCTCCAATCCATAAACACCATAGTTGATCATAAGAATCAATGCATACCATCTAATGGACATTAATCATGCCAAAAGAAGCATTAAAATTGATGGCCAACTCATCAATCCAGAGTATATGAACATTGTGTTGTCCAAATAAAACTCCAAAGTAAGAAAGTGAAACACATGTGTGTCCAAATCAATAAGAAAACCCTAGACATAAGTGATCTAGGCAGAACCTGATGAGTCCATATAAAACTTGAAAAACATCCAATAAAAATCCACCAAAACAAACCGATCAACTAACCCATGATAGAATTTGTCTTAGGCTTAAGAATTTGAGCACAATCCACACTTAAATAAGTGCAAAATAAATTATCATGAAAAAGTGTCAAAGGTAAAACATACTTTGAACGTAAATTATAGCCATCAAAAGAAATTAAGGAACATGTCCAAAAAGAATGACTAAACAATGGTAAAAAATCATGAATACATCGTTTAGAATTAATCTAAACATAAATATCTATCGTTTAGAATTAATCCAAACATAAATATCCATTAATACGAGGTATAATCGTATTAATAATATGCGAATAACCCGTATCTATCTAACGTCGACACGAGAAAACATGCTTCAACATTAAATAATCCTTGAAAATATTAAATTCTCGAGAAAAAGAATTATCATGATTTTTTTCTAAATTTTTTCTAATTTTATAAGACCTCAAAATATAACAATTTTGAATTCCACCAAACCTATCTTATGGCATTCCAAACCTATATTTTTTCAGAAAATTTTTAGCAATTTAATTTATCAAAATACCATTGATATTTTAAAAATATCAATTTTAAGGATTTCTAAAAATAATTTTAAAATATTCTTAATTTTTCCTGAGAATCCCATCGTTCACGAAATTTTCAATTCCGCCCGACAATTCTCAAATCCAATGAAAATTTACAATTTTAATGGATTTTTTTAATTTTCTGGATCAAAAAATATATTTTTAAAAGAATTTGAATGGTCACAGATGCCCGAATGGACACACCACATGCCAAACACCAACCCCACATTTTTCCGAAATTTAAAATAATCTTTGTCTAATTTTTCACTAATTTTTAAAAAAAATAAAAAAATTTAAATTACCCCGAACGCATTTAGAATACGAACGGTCAAAAAATTTCGAAATTCCAACCGTTTTCCCGGAATATGGAAAGCCAAAAGTTTTGAGAAAATGAAAAGACAAAAAAAATTCAGAATGTGAAAGGTCAAAGGTTTCCGGAATACGGAAGGTCAAAAGTTTTTCCGGAATTCGGAAAGCCAAAAGGTTTCGGGAAAACGAAAAGCCAAAGGTTTTCCAGAAGATGAAAAGCCAAAAATTTTCAAGAAAGAATTTTCAGAGAATTTTTTTTCTCAAATCCAACAATTTTCTGTAATTTCCAGGCTTTTTTCAAGCTTTTTTTTGAAATAAATTCAAAAGCTTTTTTTTTAATAAAAAACTTATTTTAAAAAAAATAAAAATATAAAAAATAAGCTTTTTCAAGCTTTGCATGGAATTGATTTTTTCTAAGGAGGGGAGCGATTTTTTTCGCCGGCTGCTGTGCGCAGCCCCCCCTTCCCGTCGCCTGCGCATAGAGAGATGTGAGAGAGAGATAGTCTCTTCTCTCCACCCTCTCCACCCTCTCCATTATCTTTCCTCTCCAATTCATTCTCCTCCCATCTCTTCTCTCTCTCTCTCTTAACCAGAGAGATTAACTCAATCCATGATTAAGTTTTTAATTAAACTTTTTTAAATCATAATTATCATTGATTATGATTAATGTTTTTAAAAAAAATCATTTTAAAGAGATTTTCTCACGGAAAAAAGAAGGAAAAATCATATTTGAGAGACGGAGAGAGTCCCACGCACACGGGAGAGCATCTCATGCATCAACACGCTGTCTCCTACTGAATTTCAGTAGAAATTGACAAAAATTTGATCGCATTCTCGCGGAAAAAACTTGCAAAAAATGTATAAAAATACATTTTTAATCATAAAAATGCTCAAAAAATTCCTAAAAAATTAGGAAAAAATTTCTAAAAATTATAGAAATTCAGGCAATCCATTCTCTCAAAAATATCCACCATAAACTTTATGGTATTTTTGAAAAAAAATTCCATTGATGCTTGATTTTAACCATAAAAAATAGAAAAAAATAGCATTAACTCACGGTATTTCCCCGCAACGTCGATTCGTCCATTGAATTGTAGTTACACACGTTCCAATCACCATATCGATGATCCACGTGCAATCCATCAACACAAATCAACAAAAAATAACATTTTAATAGTAAATATTAAAATTTACTAAAAAAAATCAACAATTAAATAGAGATTGCTCTGATACCACTGTTAAAACCCTAAGATCTCTCTAGATAATTGTTATGCATAAACATGCTTAAATCAGGCATAAACTCAACCACCCAACCACCCCCGAGCCCAAGGGATGCACACATGAATAATAATAAAATACATCATACCTCTACCTTGATGTCCCATACCATCAAGAGGTATAACTCCAATCCAATAGCATATAGCTATAGTGTGAAATAGTAGATGAGTAGATATGGATCTCTACACAAGAGACCATAGCATAAGCCTCAAGCTTCCTAGCCTCCAAGCCTCCTTGAGTGTGCCCCATGCCCCTATTATATAGGAGGGCCCTCAAGTGACTCTTGACTTTCCATTTCCCAAGTATGACCCTTGGATGCCTGACCCTAACCTTAAACCTTAAGGTTAGTTCTAACCCATGCTCCACTAGAGCTTGTTCCCATGCTCCCATGCTCACAAGCCTAATGTGGGTTAGCCTCCTAGCATATGCACACATAATGTGTATATAACATAGCACACATAATGTACATATAACAGACAGGTATGCTGTCCAGAAAAAACACCCTTGTCAAGTTGCTAAGAAGCTGCAAACTGACGCCCTGAAGAGAGGAAACTGCAACCCACTAGATGGGGATCAATCAGCCCTTGAAGAAACGCAAGCTTCAATGCATGAACACAAAAAACGCAGATCTGTCCATGGGCAGAAAAACGCAGATATGAAGAGGTAGAGGAGGGAGCATCCAACGCTGAAAATCACCGTCGCTTTGATACCATGATAGAATGTGCAGTGGAAGACGGGAAAGTGGAAACACGAGAGAGAGAGAGAGAGAGGAAACACAGGTGAGAACCTGCTCTCAATATCATCACCAAAAGGAATACATGTCCCGAGCAAGAGTGGAGAACCTCGTGAGGGACTGCAGCTAGACAAGCTAGGCAAGCAATGAAATATGAGGGAGGCATGCCGGTTATATATACCTCTACATGAAGGCAGCCGACTAGTGATAAATATCTCCACGACTGGGAAAATACCCAGGACCGTAAATGGAAAATAAATATGGGTAAGATACTGTGAGGGGTGACCAGTCCCTCAGACTAACATGGTCAGCCCTAGAGGGTAAAATAGGACACCAAATAGGAAGCCAACAAGTAGGGGATGATATCTAACATTCCAGGCAAAAATATATAAATGATGTAAAAATGTCCAATAAATGCTGTAAATTATGGAAATAATACTAGATAAATTCTGATGACTGCTAGATGATAGGGGGTCACGATATACGATAATTATCATCCTAAAAGGTACTAATAATGTACAATGTTGCACTGATGATGATGATGAGCCATCTTGTCACCATGTACTACAGTGCAGAGTGCATGCGAAAATATAGCTGCATTACATTGCGTTGACACCATTGTCTATCTCTTAAGTATAATTAAGTGAAGTTTAGTTAAGCCTAAGATTGTTTACTATGGTCAATCCCTCACATGTCACACTTGAAGAGGAAAAATATGTTATGTACCTAAGACTATTGGCTAATCTATGGATTTGGGAGTCTCAAAGATTAAAAAGCAGGCTGATTATAGTGGCTAAGGCTCACAAGTTAATAATCCCATAAGTTATAGATATTTATAGCTCCCGTGTGACTATATAAGTAGGAAGAGCCTATAGAATGGATTATTGTATTGTCATGTTGTAACAATATGGTCTAAGCCTAGACCATGGATGCAATCCACTCACAATTGTCTATCCTCCAGACAAATGGTGTCCATTAATAGCCCCTTAGAACATCCACTCCCGATTGTCCATCCTCCAGACAAATGGTCCGGGTGGTATAGGACGCCAAGAATGACTGGTGTAAGCTATTGTGTGCGCAAGCGAGGATGTGCTCTTTAGTGCGAACCTTTGTCATGCCTTCACCTTTGGAGAAGGGATAGAAACTCAATTCAAAACTTTCATGATTTATCTATTAAGGTTTTCCTATGGTGAAATATCTTTATGCATAAACCTGGTGAAACCGGCCTCTGGTAGAAACCAAAGTGCGGTAGACTAGCAGTCACCCTTCCACTTGTAGTCTAGATATAAAAACAAATTTGATTGGAGCTAGAGTGCCCCAAATCTGAAATGAGAACGACACCTGTTGGCCCCAAAGCTTGGCGCCCCTTGCGGTATTTCTTTATTCAATTTCAAAAAGATGTATAGCTGAATACAACAAAACCAGCCAGGAGAATACACCTGTATGTCCAATCTAGCAACCCACAATACCTCTTAGCACAGAGGATTCACACACAGATCTGTGTCCCACAAAAGCAACACTCTGTGTTTCCCTCTGATCAGCCAAGACCATTCAGCAGGACAGCCTTGAGCACACATTTGGCATATCTCATGTACATGGTTCCACAACTCAGCACAAACATGCATCCACTGTCCAATCTCTGTTTCCACCCTTTCAATCTGCCATACCCCTCCTCTCACAAGGGGCCAGATAGCTCAACTCTGCAGAGCAGACATAAGCCAGTGGAAAGAAAGACAGATGAACAAGTTCAGAGCTTACCAAATCAGCACATGGTTCTGCACTCGTGAGGCCAATCGTACCAGTCTATACATGCCTTCTTGCAACCACCTGTCTGATGCACCAAATAAGCTCTGATACAGCACAGTGCACTGCCTGCAACAACTGCCTGTACAGTCTCTACGCCTGCAGAGCAGCTGCTGCTGCCACCAATACCTGCTGGACAGTACAGTTCTTGACACTGCACCTGTCCGTACAGGTCTTCAGCACCCGACTAAATCTGTCTACTTGCCAGCTATACCCAACTGTACCAGATGGTACAGTTCTGTACCTGCAACCAGCCGCCTGTACCTGCTATCCGTACGACTGTACCTGCAGCACAGCCTCTACTTGCTCTCAGCCTCTGTCAGCGCCGCCTGTACCAACAGAGGAACCTACAGCAATCGTACTGTACCCTGTACTTGCAGCAGTCCATACACCAGTACTTGCTGTCGTACAGCTCTGTACGGCCTGTCTGAACAGTTTTGTTCTTCTCACACACAGCAGCAAGCATATACAGTCGACCAGCCCTCTTCTCTTTGCCTCCACGCATGAGCTTGCACGACTTCCCAAAAAGCTAGAGAGAGAGAGATGAGAGAGAGATGTAATTCCAAAAGTGGAGTGGCCTCTCTCCAAAATTGTTCTAGGGCCCCAACTTTAATAAACATTAAAGTTCCCTAGGGGCCACTAAGGCCTAGGGGCAACCTATGAATAAAACATTAAAACATTAATGTTCTTGTTCCCCCCTTCACACCTGGAGATGTCCACACATCATTATCTCTGTCCGGGCACCCCAAATGTGAATCATTTAATATTTTTGCTCAGCAACCACCATGCCCACACTTGTGCTGTTCCATTTTCACAGGGTCATGACATACCCCCCTCTTGAAAAATGGCAAGCGTCCTCGATTGCATTGTGGTGATACAGCAAAATATTCAGAGTGAAATATACAATATGGCAAGATCAGCGTCCCAATCTCTCTAAGCCATGCTCATGTAACATCATTCACTGCAAACCAATGGTGTAGTAGTAGTCCAAGTTGTATACCACTGTGAACCATACACAACCACAATATCCAATGTGACTAGTACACATATATCATAGAAGTCCCATAAACAGATGTACTGTCAGCCATCAGTACCTTCGGGTGAGATAAAAACTACGCCAAGCGACCTCTAGATGTCATCTGAGCCTGTCTGTATCAAGGGAGTGGAGGTGCTACCCCCCTCTTGAGCTTTGCTCCAGACCCATGCTCTGCTGAACCTGAATGAGCCACAACAAGAGTCGGCTCCAACTCAAAGGCATCGAGATAAAGCTACAAAACCTGAGGTGAATCTGTTAAGTCACCTTCCTCCATCCACTTCGCATCCATCGGTGAATAGTTCTTGAACTTCACAAGATAGCGACGGGAAACTTTACCTCGTACCTTTCTTTCCTTATGTGCCAGTATCTGCTCTGGAATAAGAACCTCATCAGGTTCTTCAACTTCCGGCTGAGCCTCATCTGATACATCCTCAGGCACATCCCCACGGAAAGGTCTAAGGAGACTCACGTGAAAAGCATTGTGAATCCTCCAGTGATCTGGTAGCTTCAAACGATAGGCTACCTCACCAATCTTTTCCAATACCTGAAAAGGCCCATAATAACGCATGCTCAACTTAGGGAATAAGCGCTCTTTACCCTTCATCTTCTTGAGTCTAGCCTTTTCAAAGCACAAAAGAACCCAATCACCCAATGCAAACTCTAAAGCACGTCTGTGACGGTCTGCGGCTTTCTTTTGCTTCTGCTGAGTTTTCTGGAGTGCCAACTTAACTCTCCGATAAGCTTCATCCATATTTTCCACATACTGATCAGCCTCAAAGATCTTATCCTTTGTGTGTAAAATAGGTGGTACCTTCTTCCCTCCTTCCACAATCTCAAAAGGCGCCTTTCCTGTCGAGGTATGTGTCACCAGCCTGGACATTTCCCAGTCTGAAAGAGGTCTGGTGGACTCCAGGATGTTTAAATATTTGGAAAGTACAAGCTTTGGGAATGGGGGATTATCCTAGAATACAAAGGACCACACTCCTAAAATTTAGGAGAGTTGCTATTTTTGGCCCGACTCTGATGGAAATTCTGTTCGCGGGAATTGAGCAGATACCAAGAGTTGGCAAAGTGCCTATGACAAAATGTCTACCAGTTGGGATATTTTTAGAGATAAAGTTTATGGAAGGACCCATCTCTTAGATTGGGACATGTGGCAAGGAGGTGGACCAAAGTGAGACAAGTGGCCTGACATTTGTTAGAAAGTGGATCAAAGTGGGACAAGTGGCCTCACACTTGTCACTTCAGCTATTGTGTGGCTCTCCACTTGTCATCGTAGCCTTCTCTTGCCATTTTAGCTCATGGGAGGCCCAAATCTATAAATTGGAGCCCTCTCTCTTCATTAAAAGAGAGGCTCTCTTGCTGCACACTAGCCTCTACCACCGTTACAGGCTGCCCTAATGATGGCTACTCTCTTTCTCTCTCTCTTGAAGGCTGCCCATGAAGAATACCGGCTGTTGGGGACTGTTTTGGAGGCTTCCATCGCGAAGAAATACTGAAGACAAAGCTTCTGTACTTGTTGTACCACCCATTGTACCGGCTGTACCAACTTCTGTACTTGTTGTATCTGCTATACCAGCCACTGTACCTGCTGTACCAGCCCTTGTATTAGCTGTACCAGCCCGTGTATTAGCTGTACCAGCTTTTGTACTTGCTGTACCACCCATTGTACCGACTATACCAGCTTTTGTACTTGCTGTACCTGCTGTACCAGCCACCGTACCGGCTATACCAGCCACTGTACCTGCTGTACCAGCCATTGTACCGGCTGTACCGACTGAATGGAGAGTTGTACTTGCTGTACCCTTTCTATTGCATGAAGACCCGTGGTTTTTGGGGAAGAATCAGTACCCACACGGAGGTATATGGATTATATTGTTGGCTCCTCAAAGCTTGTACATGATATTATTCTCCTTGGGTAATAAAATACTCCAAGGGGGGGGGGGGGGGGTCGGCCCATTCTGGCCTCTATGCGGTGTCACGTGTGCAAGCTCCATTTTCAGCATTTGTGGATGTTTTGTCCAGCTTTTATGTTTTATGCAAAGTGATGATGGATATGTGTTAAGGCTGTGGCCATGTTTAAGTGTTTTAATATGCATTGATGGTATCAACAAGTGTGTCAAAGGCCCTAGTCCCCTGGGCACCCGCCGCGAGTTTCAGTATGAACAGTGTTGCTATATGCAAACTCCACCAAAGGAAGATACTTTTCCCATTGTTGCTTGTGCTCTGACACATAACACTTAAGAAGATCTAACACTGTAGAGTTGGCCTCTTCCGATTGACCATCTGTTTGTGGATGAAATGATGATGAAAACTTGAGAGTTGTACCCATGTTGTCAAACAACCCTCTCCAGAACAAACTCGTCATCCGTGGATCACGGTCACTAATAATAGACGTAGGCAAGCCATGATACTTGAAGATGTTCGCCATGAACAACTTCACCATATGATCCACTTTGATCGTCTTACGCACGGGAATGAAATGAGCCTGCTTACTGAACCTGCATATGATAGTCCAAATGCCATCATTGCCCGTTTGTGTCCGTGGAAGATCAAATATAAAATCCATGGCAATGCTCTCCCAAGTCTATCTGGAATAGGTAAAGGCTGTAGTAACCCTGGTGTCTTTTGACGGTCAAACTTTACCTTCTGACATACGATGCATTGCCTAACAAAAGCATCAACATCTCTTCTCAAGGTTGGCCAATAAAAGAAAGTCTCCACTGCTTTTACCGTGGCGTCAATACCTCTATGACCTCCATACGGTGGAGCATGACTTTCAATCATAACCTTGAGTCGCAATGGCCTGGTAACACACAGTCTGCCATGCATCAATAAAAATCCATCCCTGAGAGTATAATGCTCATGCCGCTAACCCTCAGACATCTGATCATACAACCTTTCAAAGTCCTCATCATGGACATACTGCTCTTTCATTTCATCAAGCTCATGATGATAAGCAAGTGAAACTGCTGAGACCTGTGGCTTGCGTGACAAAGCATCTGCCACTACATTCTTTTTGCCTTCCACATGCACAATCTGGAAGTGAAACATAGACAAAAAGTTTGCCCATCGCATATGCTTCTCTGAAAGCTTAGTTTGCGTGAGGAAATAACGCAAGGTCTGATGATCTGTCTGCACAGTGAAATCAGCCCCAAGCAAATAGTGTTTCCATGTAGAAAGAGCATGAATTACAGCCAACATCTCTTTCTCATAAACCTGTAAATGCTTCTCGGCATCTTGCAATATTCTACTCTCATAGGCTATCACATGTCCTTCCTGCATGAGAACTGCCCCAATGCTACTTCCACATGCATCACACTGGACAACAAAAGCTTTTCGGAGGTCCGGTAATACCAATACTGGATCCGAAGTAAGCTTTTCTTTAAGCTTTTTGACGGCTGTAATTTCCCGATCAACCCATCTAAACGGAGTTGCCTTCTTTGTTAAGGCATGAAGGGGCGAAGCAATTTCAGCAAAATACCGTATGTACCGCCTGTAATAGGAACACAATCAAAGAAAGCTGAGTACATCATGCACGGTCCTCAAATCTGGCCAATTAAGAATTGCTTCCACCTTCGCTGGATCCATACGGACTCCATGCTTAGACACAATATGCCCCAAGAAATGTATCTCTTGCAAAAAGAACTCACTCTTCTTGCCATTAATAACCAGCCTATGGTTCCTGAGTTCTGCAAACACAATGGCCAAATGCCTTCTATGCTCTTCCTCAGTTTGTGAATGCACAATCATATCATCAAAGAATGTGCCCACAAACGCTCTATGAGGCCTGAAAATCCTGTCCATCATTCTGTTAAATGTGGCAGGTACATTTGTCAAACCAAAGGACATAACCAAGAACTTATACAACCCAAACGTGGTTCGAAATGCTATCTTATGCACATCCTCGGGTCTAATTCGTATCTGATGATACTCGCTTTTCAAGTCAATCCGACTAAAGACTGTAGAGCCCTGTAAGCGGTCCAAAATGTCATCGATCCTCGGAATGGGAAATCGATTCTTGATGGTATTCTTGTTCAGCGCCCTGTAGTCAATACACATGCGCCAAGAACCATCCTTCTTTTGCACTAAGAGTACAGGTGAGCAAAAGGGTGATGAGCTAGGCTGTATCAACCCTTTATTCAAAAGCTCCTGTACCTGACTCATAATTTCCTCTTGTTGGGCTGCACTAACACGGTACGGCGGTCTATTTGGTGGAGTACTACCAGGAATAAGATCAATGGCATGATCTTCTGGCCTCTCCGGAGGAAGTTCCCCTGGCAATGACTCAGAAAAACAATCTTGGAACCCACATAAGAAATAAGTCCTGTCCTTATCTAACATAGACAAATTAGACTTAGACTCATCATCTTGTGCATCCTTTACATAAATCAAGTACGCGGAAAGATGCTTTTTCATTACTGATGAATTGCCGAAGCTGATACAATAGAAACAGATTCCCCTATAAGTTTTACATCCAAAACATGTTCTTTCCCTCTATGATTCAGAGTGATCTTCCTATTGTATGTGTCCACCACCGCATGTACTCTGTGGCACCATGGCATACCCAACAAAGCATCACAGCCATCAAGTGGCATGATGAAAAACTCTTCGCTGTCCAAATAACCCTGCAAATGAAGCCTGAGCTTCCCAATGATAGGAGTAACGGGTTCTGCATACCCTGGACAAGCCATGTTAGCCTCATATAACGGCCCCATCTCCTCTGCACGAATCCCCAATCGGCCAGCCAAATCCGGTGAAATAAAGTTGGCTCTAGCACCTATGTCAAAGAATATCAAGGCATTTTGATCTCTCACTTTGCCCCATGCCCTGCACAACTCTGTCTCTTCACCACCTGGCTGTTCCCCAACAAGATCAGGAACTAACCCTGCAGAAGGTTTTGGTTTCTTTGACTTGGGCTCTCCTTTATTGTCAGAGTCCTTTTGGGACTTTCTCTTGGGACAATTAAATGAAATATGTCCCTCTTCAGTACAGTAAAAACATTTCCGAGCATCTCTCAAAGCCTGTCTCTCCTCAGAAGTTCTCTTGGGCATTGGCAACTTCTTATACCGCGTCTCTGAAGACCCTTTAGCATCACGTGAAGCATGCCCAGATTTTTCAGCTTTCTTGCTGAAGTTCTTACTGCCTTTAAATCCAGATGAACCTCCAGTGAGTAACGCATTAGCTGCCATAGCATTCTCAATCATCTGTGACATGTTCGTTACTCGTGTCTTGATACAATAGTCACGCACCTCCTTGGGCAGCCCACAACAATACTTCTCTACCTGCTCAGACAAAGGCACTGCACGGTAAGAAGTAACTGTGAGTAAAGCTTCCCAAAACTTCTTGTTATAATCTTCCAAATTTTCACACTTTGAAGCATCCAACTTGTGCCATGCAGTCATAACATCCACCTCAAATGTAGATGTGAGCCATACGGAAGAGAACACCTGTTTAAATTGTACCTGCAGAAGAAGAGTAGACCACCACTGCAATGCATTGCCTTTGAGAGAAGTCGCAGCTTTTCTCACCTTTGAGGACTCCGTGTAATTACCACCAGAAAAAGCAGCATCAAACTGCTGTAAAAAGGTAAGTGCCTTTAATTTATCTTTGGCTCCACTGAATGTATCAAATTTCACAGCAACTCCCCCTTCCTTATAATCCTTCGCCTTTCGCATAGGCGTTAGATTATCGTATGGAAGTGACTTCACAAGATTGCTGCCCCCAACATTCATGCCCATCATAGGGTCAACATTACCAATTCCCACACCTGGCATGCCATACATTCCAGCCATGTTTCCAAACATTCCATTATGCATACCGGGCTGCATGCCACCATATATATTTGCTTGCATTCCAGGTTGCGTGCTCCCAAACATATTTCCTTGCATTCCGGACTGCATACCACCATACATATTCCCCTGCATTCCAGGCTGAAAATTTGCTCCAAAAGTCCCTGGCATACCCATGCCTCCCTGAGGATAACCCCCAGTCATAGATTGGAACACCGAGCCACCACCAAAATAACATGGATGCATAGTCTACTGAGGAATAGATGGTTGTCCAAAGAAGGAACTCTGAGGGTTGGCACCATAAGCGTACTGCATGTTCGGAAACTGTCCAAAAGATGGATCCTGTGGAAAGGCACCACTACGACCCTGAGGAAGGTTCTTAGAACGCACCTTCTTCTTCTTCTTTTCAAGCTCTGTACAGGATCTCATAAATTCAGCAAACTTCTCACTTTGTGTGAGCTGCATAAACACATCCATAACACCAGCCAAACGATTTTTAAACTGAGCATCATCTTCCTCTTTACTAGGCACATCTTCTGGTTGTGTTACATCCTCATATTGCTCATCATCTGCAGCTTGTTCTCCTGCAAGAGTATCCTCGGATTCATTTCTCTCAGGAGAGGTCTCTTGCTCTTCCTCTTCATGATAAAAGTACTCGTCTTCTGTATCAGACATGTTGCTGAATTTTTCAGTGATGACTTTCCTCGAGTCAACCACGAACTCACCCCCTTAAGAAAGTTGATGATAGGTCCCGGAGACGGAACCTTAAAACCAGCCTCTGGTAGAAACCAAAGTGCGGTAGACTAGCAGTCACCCTTCCACTTGTAGTCTAGATATAAAAACAAATTTGATTGGAGCTAGAGTGCCCCAAATCTGAAATGAGAACGACACCTGTTGGCCCCAAAGCTTGGCGCCCCTTGCAGTATTTTCAAAAAGATGTTCAGCTGAATACAACAAAACCAGCCAGGAGAATACACCTGTATGTCCAATCTGGCAACCCACAATACCTCTTAGCACAGAGGATTCACACACAGATCTGTGTCCCACAAAAGCAACACTCTGTGTTTCCCTCTGATCAGCCAAGACCATTCAGCAGGACAGCCTTGAGCACACATTTGGCATATCTCATGTACATGGTTCCACAACTCAGCACAAACATGCATCCACTGTCCAATCTCTGTTTCCACCCTTTCAATCTGCCATACCCCTCCTCTCACAAGGGGCCAGATAGCTCAACTCTGCAGAGCAGACATAAGCCAGTGGAAAGAAAGACAGATGAACAAGTTCAGAGCTTACCAAATCAGCACATGGTTCTGCACTCGTGAGGCCAATCGTACCAGTCTATACATGCCTTCTTGCAACCACCTGTCTGATGCACCAAATAAGCTCTGATACAGCACAGTGCACTGCCTGCAACTGCCTGTACAGTCTCTACGCCTGCAGAGCAGCTGCTGCTGCCACCAATACCTGCTGGACAGTACAGTTCTTGACAATCTGCACCTGTCCGTACAGGTCTTTAGCACCCGACTGAAACTTTCTACTTGCCTGCTGTACCCAACTGTACCTGCAACCAACCGCCTGTCAGCAGTCGTACAGACGCCTATACCTACTGTCCGTACAACTGTACCTGCAGCACAGCCGCCGCCAGAACCTGCAGCACAGCCTCTACATGCTCTCAGCCTTTGTCAGCGCCGCCTGTACCAGCAGAGGAACCTGCAGTCGTACTGTACCCTGTACTTGCAACAATCTGTACACCTGTACTTGCTGTCGTACAGCTCTGTACGGCCTGTCTGAACAGTTTTGTTCTTCTCACACACAGCAGCAAGCATATACAGTCGACCAGCCCTCTTCTCTTTGCCTCCACGCATGAGCTTGCACGACTTCAGAAAAAGCTAGAGAGAGAGAGATGAGAGAGGCGTGTAACTCCAAAAGTGGAGTGGCCTCTCTCCAAAATTGTCCTAGGGCCCCAACTTTAATAAACATTAAAGTTCCCTAGGGGCCACTAAGGCCTAGGGGCAACCTATGAATAAAACATTAAAACATTAATGTTCTTGTTCCCCCCTTCACACCTGGAGATGTCCACACATCATTATCTCTGTCCGGGCACCCCAAATGTGAATCATTTAATATTTTTGCTCAGCAACCACCATGCCCACACTTGTGCTGTTCCATTTTCACAGGGTCATGACACCTGCACCGACTCTTAGGCACTAATGACATAAATGGAGATGTAATAGCAATAGTCTATCATATGGTGAAATATCTTTATGCATAAACCTGCACCGACCCTTAGGCACTAATGACATAAGTGGAGATGTCATGGCAGTAGTCTATTATATGCATGATGGAGTTGATGATTTGAAGTTTTGAGTAGACTCTCATGGAATCAAGATCCCACTTTTTTTTTTACCAACTAGCCTTAGACCCAAGATCCACCTGTATTTTTCACCCCCATAGACCCTTTTTTATCCACTCGTAGGCAATGCCACCTTGTGGGTTTTTGAACCCATGACCTCTTGGTCCTAGACAAACACCTTTACCACTTGAGCTATAGCCTATGTCATGTGCAAGACATGTGCAAGCTAATTCCCAGGACATCCTTGAAGGGCAACAAGATAAAGAACAAAATTAAGGAGCCAAATTTTGGAGCTTGTGGTACCGGTTTGGGCAGGAAGACTTTGTGGAGGACACAAAGGACTGTAGGCCACCTCGTGAAGAAGTATGTCTCTATTGGTTGTCAGCTGCAATATTTTATAAAATATTTTTCCAAGATCCTGCTGACAACAGGTCGGCCAGTCCATGAAGGCATTCCAGCCCTATAAGAGGACACACTTGCTCATTGTTAGGCTCACTCACTCTTCTAGGGATTAGGGTCACTAGATTAAATATAGACTAGGTGTTTCCACCTTTTGATGGGGTTGCCATGTGCTAGCCAAGACTTGTACACCTTTTTGTACTATAGAATATACTGAATACTCAGCTATCTCTCTCTCTTCTCTCCATTTCTCTTGCTTGCATTTTGCATCAGGTTGTTCCAGGATGGTGTTTAGGACTGAAAGAAGACTCCCAAAGCTTCCACATGTGACATTGGTATCAAAGCATCAGGCTCAACAAGGCTAAACACTGATTCAGTCCCAGATGAAGGTGCACAGTCCAAGGAAAGGAACACAAGACATGGAAGAAGTTCCCAAGAGGTTGGTTGATGGTGTTCTACAAGACCCAAGGGAAATGGCAGTCTTGTGAGTCGGGCGCCACTTGGGGCACACCAAGAAAGGCTTTCAAGCAACGGTTCCAAGGGAGGATGATCCTCCAAGGGATGGAGTGACAGTGCCAAACTCAATACTCGAGAAAAGAAGACCAGAGAAAGTGTTCAGGGACAAGGCATGAAGGGATAGGGGACAAGATGGAATAGATGCATGGTTCTTTAGCAAATTTGGAGTGGATTTGGAGACCAGGCAAGGTTTTCAGTGAAAAGGTTGCCAGGAGGGGAAGGATGACAGGTTTGGGACTCCAAGAATAGACAATGGGAGGCTGACAGTCATCCAAGAATAGAATTTGGAATCCATCATCAAGTTTAGCAAAGGGGGATGTCATGTGCAAGCTAATTTCCAAGACTAATCCTTGAAGGGAAACAAGATAAAGAACAAGATTAAGGACCAGATTTTGGAGCTTGTCCTGCTGGTTTGGGCAAGAAGACTATGTGGAGGACACAAGGGAGTATGTCTCTGTCGGCTACAGTATTTTATGGAATATTTGTCCAGGACCTGGTCGACATCAAGTCAGCCAGTCCATGAAGGCATTCCAGCTGTATAAGAGGGCACACTTCCTCATTGTTACTCACTCACTCCTCTAGGCAGTAGGGTCACTAGATTAGATGTAGACTAGGTGTCTCCACCTTTTGATGGGGGAGCCATGCGCTAGCCAAGACTTGTACACATTTTTGTACTATAGAATATACTAAATACTCAGCTATCTCTCTCTCTTCTCTCCATTTCTCTTGCTTGCGTTTTGCATCAGGTTGTTCCAGGATGGTGTTTAGGGCTGAAAGAAGACTCCCAGAGCTTCTGCATGTGACAAGCTATCACCTCATTGGCATCAAGATCAAACTTTGCTTTCTCTAAGTTTGGAAAACAGCCTTAACTTTTCTACTTGTATATATAAAATATAACAGAGGTAAATGCCTACCACGGGGTCTTTTTGCAGGCATTGAAGTGCTTCTTGCTCATTGACTAGTCTATCTGCTTATTGAACTACTAGTTGAACAGCCATGATTGGTCAGCTGCCCATGTCTAAGCATGATGTGGCTCTTGCCTGCTGCCCTGCCCACTTAATTGCAACTGCTCTGTCCCACAACTCAAGCCTTACAAATAAAACACTCACTGCAATTCTACTCCCAACAATCTTCCCTAAACTACGTTAAGTGGCAAATAACAGCCCCTTGACCAAGTAGAACTGTAAATGATTGAGATGGGGCACTTTCACAGATGGTCAATCAAATGATTGGGATTATGTTTCATGCATATGCAATTAACTGGCAGACTCATTAGGAGAGTATTCACCGAAGGTGGGACGCTGTTTGGCCAGCAGACGGCACAGGCAGCGAAGACATACAAGCCAGCACCATAAGGCAGCTCTAGCCATACACGCTCTTCAAACAGCAGCCCTTTTTAAGAGGCAGGCTAAACCAGTAACGGGACAGCCCAAGCTGCTTAGAAAAGGAGCATCACTCCAGCCATTGGGGGCCAGTGTACAACACTCCCCACACCATCCCAAAATTGCATTCAATACTCAGCCCCTACAAGGCATCCTCATTCAACTGCAAATTTAAAGCTTGTGCTTGCATTTTTCAGGAAAAAACAATCTCACGGACCTTCACATGTTTCTGAGAACATATATAACATAGACATGTCACCCAAACATACCCACACATCCTTGGATGTCACCCTGGAAAAAGTTTTATGCATTCAGGAAAATGTTGCACATACCACCATGAATAAGGGCAAAATGCACAGTGACAAACCTGTGAAGAGTTGAAAATAGCTGTGATGGCAGTCCTTAGAGATGTGGCAGAAGACCGTAAGTGCAACCGGGCTTCATCAAGGGCTGCCCAGCCGGCCTCTTGCTGGGCCAATCCTTCTGCTTCTCCTGCTTTGTTGTTCTCCATCTTAGTGGCAGACACATCCAGTGGGGCCGCAGAGGCTGTCCCTGCTGGCTGTACGGCAGATGATGATGACGATGTGACCCATAGGGCCGGATTGCAGAGGACCTCATTCATAGAGCCCAGCGTCTCGTGAGCTGCCTCTACTGTGGCCTCCAAGGCTTTCTGGCCTTCCATGGCCAGCTCCTGTAGATTCTTGAGAGCCACGGCCAACGTTACAGGTGCCTCCTCCATCCTCCCGGACACCCCTGAAGGTAGCGTGTTATGCTAGAGATCGCCAAACAGCAAGTTGAGTGTGTGTGTGAGAGAGGTTTCACAAAGAGAGAGAGAGAGAGAGAGAGGACGCTTAACGATATACTTTTCGCACGCAGGTTTTTTGAGGATTTTGGCAAGGAGTCATCCAAGTTTCGCTTGTAAATATTTAACATGGTAAAAGAATAAAAGAGGAGGGCTTATGGGGGAAGGGCACCAAGAACTCTACAAGCATTGGCAGTCTAGTTAGGGTGTCATCGCAGGCCTCGCCGGCCTCATTCAATGATCAGGCATCGGTTCCCGTGTTGTGCATGCCGACGGATAGAATCCGATTCTCCCTTATGGCAAAGGTGTAGGCGTCAGCGTGACTGCAGCTTTGGAATGGCCAATGGGACACCTGGCTGGTTATCATGCAGAAGACGTAATTCGGCACGAGTCACTTGCATGCAACAAGGTTAATGCGAAAACGCTCGTCCCAATGACTGCTCTTTTTAACCATGGAGTACATAACGCTTTGTCTCATCCCCTCTCGTATGCTGACACCTTGTCCTTCGTGGATGCCACTATCATGCAAAGCCTACAAGATGCAGTTGCGCCACAGACCTTCGAACCACCAAGAATAGCTCTCCTGATAATCTCTAGCCCTCAGCACCAAAGAAAGTCTTCTCCACTCGGGTCGCCCTCCCCATGGACGACGTGTGCCTTTAATTCAAGCGTGCAACAGACTGTGGGGTGTATCTTTACTTCACGGGGCGCATCCCTGCAGAGGAAGATTTCAAGAAATGGTTCTCCACAACATTTCAAGGTAAAGCTTCCCTGGTTCGCTTTCATTTTGTTGGTTTCTTCCTGGTGCTGGTTGAGTCAACGGTATATAGAGACGCCAGCTACTCGATGGTCCCTTGCTACAACGATAGCCTGGTGCACATCATCCCATGGTACCCAGTGTTCAAACCAGAACATGTACTCTAGAACGAGTGTCCGTGTGGGTTAGCTTCCCGGATTTACCATACTACTTGTGGGTTGAGGTCCCTACAGTTGCTAATGTGCTTGGAAAAGTCCTCTCCACACCTCCCTTGGAACTTAACGAAGGGCAAGGACCAAGGCACTCCTACATCTTGTGGGACCGAAGAAACGACATCCTAGACATTCTCTGTCACTATCCACCCTAGAAGGGATCGAGTTCAATGTCACTGTTCACTTTGGAACATTCCCAGACTCCTACTACAAATGCAAGCAAACTGGTCAATTTGCGAAGGACTGCCCCCAACCGAGTCGGGGAACTAACTCCACTGCAAGTGAGGACTCCAAGAAGAGCGCAGACACATCCCCGACCCCCTCAGAAGCCACTCCTACTTTCGTGGCTTAAATGTTGGGAGAACCTCCCAAGGATTAGGGGTATGGGGTGGCAGGTAAGAACAACCCAATACGCCCTCCTTTGCAACCTAAAGACACCAATATCCCCTTGCAAGGGCAAGGTAAAGGGTCTCTCAAGAAGGAAGCTCGTGCCAAGGGGTAGTCAAGATGTTTAATATGTCTTTACACACAAAGGTGAACATCTTGGGGATGTGCTTCACCAGGAAGCAAAGAGAGGCTTTGGATCTCTTTGATAAATGGCAAGCTAATTTTCTATGTCTACTATGCAGGAATTGAAAACCGGAGGTGACCACCCCCTCAATCTCAAGAGGGGTGGAATTTCTTCTTGCACTAATATACCCCGTCACACCGGGCGGGAGGCACAGCTATCAGCAGCCCTTTGGGAACGCCTAAGCGCAGTACTTGAGGGGGAGGATGCCATCATTGCTGGTGACTTCAACATGGTTGAGACACGCATCCAACCGCTCTCACCCTCGAGTGGACATGAGTTAGGCCGAGAAGGAGGCATGGCAGACATGTGCTCAGCAATGCAACTGGGTTGATGTAAAGCGAGTCTGCAAGAGGGCCGATGCATGTAGCTACACGTGGTCCAATAAACAAACTGGGCATGACTGGCAAGCAGCTAGACTGGATAGGTGTTACGTGTCCAACAGAGGATGGTGGGTAACCCCCCCTGGGACCTTCGGGCTCTCTTAGACCATGCTTGTTCTGATCACTCTCCCCTTCTAGTCTCCTTTGTGTTATCGGACTTTGCCCCTCGTTCGCAGAACAAGGTCTCCACCCTTCAAGCTTAATATCTCCCACCTAGGGAAGAGATATTTTGGTGCAGGGATTGTGGCAGCGTGGGATGCAACAAGAGCTCAAGGTGGGCCCCACTAGAACGCTGGGAGAGATGCATCAGATATACAACGAACTTCTACAAGAAATATGGGAGACTCAACACCAGGCTGGTAAGGACACGGCTCACAAAAAAGTTGAGAGAAAACCTCTTCCAAGCAATGTAACATGAGGGACTTGACATGGTCAGTACCACATTGATCGGTAACATAGATTCCTATCTCTAGACACAATCGATTTGCCAGAGATGAAGTGATAAGAATCTGCTCTCACACTCGCTAGCTAGCCAAGGGAGATGCACCCACTAGTTGCTTCTTTCGGCAAGTCATGGATAAACACCACCAAGAAAGAATGGGCAAACTGATGATGGTTGATGACTCGCTAAACTGAGGATGAGGGGGAGATAGCTTCGCACTTCACTACACACTTGTCCGCTATCAGTGGATCGGCCACCTCGATAGACGTGGGATACTCAAAAAGACTGGAGAATTTTCTTTCAAGATTGACCATGACAGTTGAAGGCTCCGTGCTCCCAGTCCTGAGTAGGGTTTCCCAGAAGAGGAGCTCATGTTTACTGTTGGCAAGATGGGCAAGGAGAAGACCCCATGTCTGGATGGCCTTTCCATAGAGTTTTACTGGCACTTTTGGTCTTTGCTCATCACAGATTTGTGCGCCATGATCAATGATGCATGTAATCACGGAGAACTCTCTCAGGAGGTGAACCGGGGGCATATCAAGCTCATCCCAAAAAGAGCCCACATATTGGTAGTCGGAGATTGGTGCCCTCTCACTATGCTAAACACTCCTTACAAGATATTTGCAAAGGCCCTCACACTGTGGATCAAATTCATCCTGCCCAGAGTTGTGGACCCAAATCAATTTGGGTTTATACATGGCCGACAAATTCATGAAGCAGTACTCAACATCTAATGTGGAATCGACTATGTGCTGGCTCTTAATCAACCATATATGCTACTTAACCTTGACTTGGATAAGGCATATAACAAGGTCAGATAAGATTTTATGCTTGCAATCCTAGATAAAATTGGCTTTGGGTGAGCCCTAGTGGGGATGGTCCGTGCTCTGATGGTAAATGCTAACTCAGAGGTCATCATTAATGGGACGAAAATTGGGGATTATGTGCAGAGGTCTATAAGACAAGGCTGGCCACTAGCTCCCCTCCTGTTCTCTGTTGTTGCTAAACCTTTGCTTGCCAATGTCCGATACTTCCAAGAGAGAGGCCTTATTAAAGGACTCCCTCTTCCAGAGGGAGATCAGCAGATGACCACCCAATTCTTCAATGATGATAACAGCTTAATCTTTTTTTATGAAGAGGCTAACATTGACATCTTCTTACAAGTAGTGGATGAGTTCTGCCAACTCTCTAGCTTGGTTAACAGCAAATCTAAAGCAGAGACTCTGCTGCTAGACAAAGGCTCTACCGATCGTGAACCCTAGGACCTCAAGTTTGGATTTAAGTGGATCCCACACAGAACTCCCCTTAGGCAGCTGGGCTTGCAAAACAAGGAAAGATGAACCACTAGAGCAAGGCACAGCTATCCTTCCCTAGGAGATTGGTTGTACTCAAACGTGTCCTATTGTCTTATGTGGTCTACCTCGCCTCGTACTACGCCCTTAATAAATCACACTGGGCCAAGGTAGACAAACTATTCAGGGACTTCTTGTGGAGCAAAGCTGATGGCAAGGGATGGCATGCAATCTCATGGGAGCAAGTATGCTCTCCCAAGCAAAAAGGTGGAATGGGCATCACTAACATGACTATGAGAGCCAAAACTCTCACTCTCAAGTGGCTACAGAGAGAATTGAAACCTCCCGACCTTGGGGGGTGATCCCCATGTACTTCATTCAGCATGCCACGAGACTGCCGAGACATTGGCTAAACTTGTTGTGGGCACAGGCTTGCCACCATGGGTAAATGCAAAGTTAAACAATCCACCTTAGTACATGAGCTGGTGGAAGAGTGGAAAGAAATCCTTTCATCTCTTCAGTGGACTGGTCAACAACCCCTCACTAAAGATGGAACCTTGGGAGAAAGCATCTAGTGGTCACTATGTAACATGGAGGATGGTAAGCCGCAAGCATTACTACATGACCCCTCACTAAAGATGGAACCTTGGGAGAAAGCATCTAGTGGTCACTATGTAACATGGAGGATGGTAAGCCGCAAGTGTTGCTACACGCTAACTAGGCACGTAAACTTCATAAGAAGGGCATACAAATATGGAAAGATCTGTGGGGGGACAATATATTGACCCAATGGGTTGACTGGGAAGTCATTTTCTAATAGTTTGTTCTACCCAACTCATCCCTATCGGTGCTCCAAGCTACTACTGAGGCGCTCCCTCCATGATGGCCGATTGCTATGACTCTGAAGCTTGAAAACTGGTTTGCCAATTGGGCTTCAGTTAGGGAAACCACTTCCTAAAATGAAAGGGCTGACATTTAAGCTTGCCAAGCTAATTGGTTTAGCAAGCTAGGCCACAAGTGGAATCTTCCCAGTACTGTAGAAACATGGGCTTAACGCACTACTGTAGTATGGACATCCACTCCATGTTTTCCAATCAATGTCTTTCTCTAGGTGACGATTGCTGCACCAAAAATTCCCACACGGGACAAGCTAGCTAACCGTGCCCCACTATCACCGGTCTGCCCCTTCTGCAAACACACACAAGGAAACTATGCTCCACATTTTCTAGGCTTGCCCAAAAGCCTCGACGTTGTGGAGAGGTACCAGGAGGTGGCTGGAAATCCAAGCACCCAACATCAATTTACATGGAAGCATGCACTGTTAGGTGATACTACGCTCCTCAACCCTGCCCTAGTGACCATCTGGCCCTGGATTTGCTATACTATTCTCCTCAACCCTGCCCTAGTGACCATCTAGCCTTGGATTTGCTATACTATTCTTTATCAACTTTGGATGTAGAAACAAGCTTGTATTTCACTGTTTCCCGCACATACTAATGCCCGGGGTGGAAACTTTCTAACTGAACTAAGATTCTAATAGACCACTACAGCTCAGAGCTTTTGGATAGTGTTAAGCTTCAGCTATTATGACTTCTGCTTGTGCTGCCCCCCATAGGTGATATTTTCACTTTTTGTAACTAAATCTTATTAATATGAATATGTTTTCTCTTGCAAAAAGAAAAAATTTTGCTTGTGGAGTTGGTAGAGATGAGAATTGAAACCCAAGACAAATCCAATGGTACAACGACCTCAAAGATTGGGGATCATGCAACATGATGTCTTGAAGATAGAGATTGATCAACTTTTGAAAGCGGGTTTTATCTTTCCCATGGAGAATTTGGAATGGGTTTCACATATGGTAGTGTCTCTAAAGAAGGGAGGTAAGTGACACATATGTGTTAATTTTCAACCTTTTAATATTTGCACAAAAAGGGATCATCATCCTCTTCCTTTCCAAGATGAGATTCTTGATCATGTGGTGGGTCATGAGATGTACATGGTGTGTGATGGACATTAGGGCTATTTCTAAATTCTTATTTTTGAGGAGGACAAATTGAAGATTACTTTGATTACACCATGGGGGATGCATTGCTTTTTGTGTAATTCTCTTTCAACATTTTATGAATACAGTGTTTGAGCCACATCTTGGTACATTTCTTCGTGTCTATTTGGATGATTTTTGCATCTATTCTTCTAGGATTGAGCACCTTCAGAAGGTTCATCAAGGTTCATCAAGATTTTAAGAGTCACGATAAAGCTCAAGGATCTCTATTCTTCTAGGATTGAGCACCATGAGAAGGTTCGTCAAGCTTTTGAGGGTTTTGATAAGGCTTAAGGATCTCTCAACCCTTCAAAGTGTCACATTACGGAAGCCAAGGTTCATTTTCTTGGCCACATGGTTTCATTCGATGGTATTGCTATGGATCCTAAGAAAGTGGAGGCTATTCTCTCTCTAGCTATTCACACATTGGGCATTGTTATTGACGCCGGCAGTCAGTGTGGCTTGATTTTTTGGCCGAGCCACATGTTAGATGGCTTCTCGTGGTCATTTCTGATGGCTATTTGGTGGCAATTTTTGTGTAGTGAAAAAAGGGGTCACTAAGAGGATAAATCGAACCTTAGCTGAAAAGGCACACAATATATATTTGCAAGGCCAAAAGTTTTCAAATATTTTATAAGTAAAGTAGCACTGGCAACAACTCTAATAAAACCCTTAAAGAGGCTTTTACACATGTAAAGCCTGATATTTCTTATCTTCGGGTATTTGAATTTACTATATATGCTCATGCTAGATTACAAATTCATTAAGTGCATGTTTATTTGATATGGTGTCAAACATAAGGCTTATTAGTTGAATGAGATTCCTTTTGATGGGATTTTATAGTAAACAAAGGTTCTAATGATGTGAATGAAATCACGATCAAGCTTTCATTTGTGAAAATGAAATAATTAAATATACCACCTCGATTGAGATTCAAATTCAGGAATTTAATCCACTAATCATCTCAATCATACCAAGTCTAATCATTGGGTACTTTTTTTTAAAAGCTATAAAAGATTTTGGGATTTTTTTTAAAAAAAGTTATCAAATAATTCCCTTGTGAAGTAGTTAAGTATTTTTTTGGAGGACCTCATCAAATAGTCATCGAGTTAAAAATGGCCTCTATTTTTTTCTCCCTTACCAAGGTTTGAGAAAAAATTGTTAGATTTCAACTTTTATGTTAAACAAAATAAGAAAGATGATCTCATTATACTTGTGACATATGTTAACATCATTATCACACATTATGTTGTTGAAATTATTAACTAAGCTAAGATTTACTTGAGGAAATGCTTTTGAAATAAAAGCTCTAGGCTTGATGCAATTATGTTTAGGTTTAAAGTTTGACCTTTTTCTCTTCAAAATTTTAAACCAAAACAAAAAAACGCTAAAACCTAAAATATTGAAGCTAGTTGGATTATTAACTTTGGTTGAATGAGGAAAATGTCCTGACACGTGCCTATCCTTTTAGAGTACCATCATACAAAGGCATGGATAAGAAAGTGCTCTTGGGTGGATGGGAGGGTATGCTTGGGAGGAGCAAGAAGAAGATTTCATAAAGCGACAACTGAAGTTGAAGAGGAAGCAATAACCATAAAGAAGCCAAGGTATTTTATGGAAGTTGTAGGAGAATTTTAGATGTGTAAGCAACAGATAGAAAGGGCCAAGAATAGGCTGGTAGAATATCTTCCTCCCCAAAAGAAAGGGCAACATGTAGATGGTCATGTAAACAAACCCATTGCTTTCTCTACATCCAATCTTGGTAATGCCCCTAAAAGTTGTTAAAATAATACGTGTGTCCCTTTCTCATTAATGTATGGATCACTAGGTTGAAGGGTGAATTCTAGGAATGGATCAACTTGTATCATCAATCTATTATGCAAAAACCTACTTTTCCTTGGCAAGAATCTGATCCATACAATCCCTTATGACCCTCTTTTTTTATGTGAATGAAAGCATATTGTATGCCCAACAATATGGATAGATTTTTAAATCTCCCCCCATGGCTTAAGCTTGCTCTTGGGACATTGGCCAAATGACTAGGACCCACTATCTCTGTGTCTACTAACCCTTCCTTGGGGAGGGCTTTACATATTTTGGAATAATTTCAAGGAAAGACCTTATTGCATGAATTATGAGTGGTGGGAAACCCAAAAGTGAAGCTGGAATGTGGCCCCTTTCCAAGTGCTTGCTTTTGGTGTGGAAGATTTGGCCATTTTGCAAAAGTTTGATTGGAAAAACATGGCTTGGGTGCAACTTCAAAAAGATGTAATAGAAAGATAAAAGCTATATTTGCTAGTTTTGATTTGTAAATGATTCTAGAGTTGTCTGACATCATCAATGTGTCTTTTTCTTTCTCTAATATACATATCTATTCCCAAAAAGAAAAGTTAAAATCTTCCTTTCTTTAATATATATCTATCGATATCTATATTTGCTAGTTTTGATCTGTAGAAGAGAAAAAGGGTAAAAGAGAGGTAGATTGTCATACTAACCCTTATTGATCTATAGAAGAGAAAAAGGGTAAAACCAGGACTTGATCCTAGCTGAGTGTGACAATGAACTTTAAGGCCAATGGCTAGATAAAGGTAAAACGAAATTGTACAAGGATATTTTCCCCAATATCAAGGAGGAGTGGGTTAGGAAAGGAAAAGGGAAGAAGACCATCATCATTTGATAGAGTGGGAGGCAGAAAGTAGGACTCTACTTCTCAATGAAATTATATTTGGTTCCCAAAAAGCCAATACAACTAAGGAACAATCTTCATTATCCCCTCTAATATATTCCAAGAACCATTTTGATGCCTTGCAAGATGACGAGAGTGACATACACATCATCTGAGCAAAAGTTTGATTGGAAAGACATGGCTTGGGTGCAACTTCAAAAAGATGTAATAGAAAGATAAAAGCTATATTTGCTAGTTTTGATTTGTAAATGATTCTAGAGTTGTCTGACATCATCAATGTGTCTTTTTCTTTCTCTAATATACATATCTATTCCCAAAAAGAAAAGTTAAAATCTTCCTTTCTTTAATATATATCTATCGATATTTATTTATTTATTCCCCCAAAAAAGTTAAAACCAAGTATTCTATTGGAAGGAAATTAATGTGTATTACTGAATGTAAAAAATGACTTACATATAGATGACTTGCTTTCACATAAGCTCGAACAAAACTTAAACCCTATCTTATAATAATAAGGCTTTAGTTTCATGTGGGTAAGATGGCAAAGCCTACAAAGAGGTTAACACTCGGCCTTCAAACTAACTTAAAAAAGATGGAGTGAAGAGGTCTTTAAAAGCATAAGACCTTAGCATAATATAGACTATTGAACTTTCTACTTATATATACCAATGCCATCCAAATGTCCAATAAAATCTTGTTTGATCCCACCACACTTGCCCACTTTTTGTGCCCTTTTGATACCCCATGCATCATATCATTAAGTCCCTGGTTATAAGTGCCACCACTTCAAAACCATGTTAAAAAAACAAACATTTATACTTAATAGACCAAGTAATGATGTGTCATCTGATACTGCCATGCATTCTGTGGATTTACAACACTCCAATTTTTTAGGTTTAACTATAATAATAACTCTTTAGGTCATGTAAATTGTACTTGGATTCATAAAACGAGTAGTTGTTAGCATCTCATGTCATGATCAAAAGCCTTATTCTTGGTTGGTTCTTATAAGAATATACAATGGAAAAAATCAAAATATTCACAACAAAAAGCATTGAATTACAAAAAAATAGTGGAGAGTGAACAATATTGATACTACAAACTTTGCTTAAATTTTGATCCACCCATGTGCTTTGGGTAAGGAGCTTTGATGGTGCTCCATGCGAGCATATCTTGCACATACAAGGGTCTTGCACTACTACAATGAGGGTAGAGCTCAATATTTACAAGGTAAGATATGAAATGGAGGAACTACCGCTAGACTATGTATGGTCTCATAGAGCGGTGGTGGCAATGTACTAGAGCTGACTATTGTTAGCTCCTTGTACATGGGTACATGAACCACCCCCAACCCAAGGATAAGCTATTCTAGGAAGATCAACTTCTACTTATCCCTAAGAGTGTGGTCCTTTGATTTGCACTTGCTTGCATCCTACTTGGAAAGATACTAAGTCTACATAAGTCATCTCCTAACCATAGCCCTTTGTGGCTATCTTTCATTAACTAATAGAAGGATCTTTTTCCTGAAAAAAATAATCCGTCTCCTAACCATTTGCCAATGTCTAAACTAGGAATTATTGGGTGACCGAGTGCTTACCACACATAACAACTACTCCTCATATAGTGCCCACCACACAATGGCTACTCCTCGTATAGGGGGCCTTACAAGATGGAGCACATCATGTAGCATAATATAGGGGGTGGCATTGAGCAATTCCAACTTCCCTCCTCTCAATGTTCAAAATGTGGGTGAACTAGCTCTTCAGTCCCAAAATTGAGTCGATGAAGATGGCACTCCAACAAATCTTTCCTAAGAGCCGTAGATATGCTTAATTCGTTGTCATCATCTAAGCTCCATCTCTCAATCCATGATAAGAAGCTCAAGTACATAATGATATTATATCTTAATATGCTTCATACAAGCCCGAGTTCTTCATAATTGACATGCAATTTTTGTTTGTTTGCGATGTCGCACAACAACATTATCATTCCCTTTTGAGCCATGTTGTGGCTATTGCCATGACACATCGCACAGCAACATCATCGTTCTCTTTTAAGCAACACCCATGTCTCAAAAAATCCTTCTCAACCAGATTGCTTCACATGAAGTAAAGCATGTTGCCTTGTACTTGGTCTTTGTAAAATAAAATGTCGTTGTAGGCTACTTTTTTTAGATCCAATACAAATTCTAGTCAAGGTATTGCCTTTGTTGATAAGTAAGTGGTGCCATACCCAATGATACCTTTGATGTACTTTAAAACCCATTCGAGATCCTTCTAGAATACCAACAACTGCAAAGATGATGCTAGGCCTTGTATTGCAGATAAAGATCAAACTCCCCATCAACTTCCTATACTTCTTCATATCGACAAGTGAAGAAGCATCTTCTAGAAATAGTTTTGTATCAACCTCCATGGCTGTAATCACTAACTTACACTAAGGTAGCCAAATGCCTTAAATTTTTCTCTTGCATACTTTTACATTTGACTACTCTCTTACAAGACCTCAACGTAACTCCATCTGAATTTTACATTTGACTACTCTCTTACAAGACCTCAACGTAACTCCATCTGAATTTTACATTTGACTACTCTCTTACAAGACCTCAACGTAACTCCATCTGACTCTCTTGCCAAACCTCAATCCCCATATATAAATCATAAATGTGTAAGCCTAAGGTCTTTCATTTCAAACTCTAAAGTTAACATCTCTTATGACCATTCCTCTCTTCATGGTTCCCTAATGTAATGGCTTCATCCACACATAGGACAATGATCGTGTTTTCATGCCCTTCACACAGAGCCCTGCTCATAAAAAATACACACATTTGCATCTAATAGGCTTAAGGTTACAGATATTATAACCCTACGCAAAGATGTTGTCTTTGATAAGATGAGTAACTAACACTTATGAGACGGTAATGGAAGATGTAGATATAGAAGTAATGATATGGCCCCACATGTAGAGTAGTAGTCATAGGTGCTTAATGGACATGGAGAGTCCTCCAGCAATGGATCTAGTGTTAATCCATGGTCAATGTGGTTACGGATATATGTAAGTATATATGTATATCGCAAAAAGGGAAAGAAAAGGTAGAACAACCTTTTGTGCCTAATCTGTCAAAGCAAGTCACTCATATGTGGATGGTGACTCTAGTGACTCCAAACAGAGCCTTGATGAGGAGCTTGGCATTCCATTAGTGGTTATTCCTAGTGTAAGGAGAACTGGGGCTATTTTGAGGACACCTAAAAGTGATCAGGTCTACGAGGGTTAGATACCCTATTAAACAAGTTGAGATATGATGGATATACTGCCCATCATTATGCTTACATGGTTAAAGTAGTAGTATAAGAGTTGGATCCCACTTGTTTTAAGCAGGCACTTAGAAATAAAAAATGGGAAGATGCCATGGATGATGACATGGCAGCATTGGATGTAAATGCAACGTGGGAGTTAGTGCCTTTGCTTAAGGAAAAGAGGGTAATTGGATGTAAGTGGTTCTATAATGTCAAGCATAACTCGGATGGATCATGGCTAAGTATAAGACAAGATTAGTTGTTTGCCAATGCTTATGCACAGACCTATGGCATTAACTACGAGGAGACATTCAACCCAGTTGAATGTCATTAGTGGTTTACCAATGCTTATGCACAGACCTATGGCATTAACTACGAGGAGACATTCAACCCAGTTGAGTGAGAATGGAAATCGTGAGAGCTATTATTGCTATGGGGATGCGAAGGGTTGGTCTTTACATGAAATAGATATAAATGATTCTTTCTTGCACATGGTGATTTACAAGAAGAAGTATACAGGATGTAACACATTGGGTTATGAGAGTGATGCACACTCAGATTTTGTACGTAGGTTATGTAAATCCTTGTATGCATAAAGCAGGCACCCAAAGCATGGTCAAACAAGGTCAACAAGTATCTTGTTTTTTACCATTAGATTTCAAATATACAATGCAAAATTTCAACTTTATGTGAAAAAGACAGATAGAAGGTTTGTATCCACTTTATAAGCTTATTTAGCATTTATGTCTTCTTCTCCAACACCCAAGCTCAATGGAGAAATGATTGCTCCTTCTAAAGCCCAACATTGCTCAAACCACTTCTTGGGCTTATTGCCTACTCAAATGTGTCTAACCTAGGTGCCTCAAAGCCTCAACTTATCAACAAAAGAAGGCGAAAATGTGTCTGCATGGCCCTACATTTCTTGATAATGAAAAATGTGAAATCAGCTTCACCTGAGAAAATCGAAGGTATTGGAGCTAGCTTCAGGATTTTTCCACAGTGCTAAACACATGGGTATCATTAGAATCTCAAGAATCCGGCTACATCAATAAATTCAAGCTTTGTGCACCTCTCAAATATTGTTTTGGAAAAACAAAGGTTAAGGTTTGAGTATTGAGCTTAATGTTATGTTTATGGGCCTAAAAATCATCTAGATTCATTACTATTGCATGCCCTAAAAGCTTTCTAGCTTATTCAAACTCTACACTTCCCAAATACATACTCCATTGAAGCTCTATTTTTAGATTAAAAAATAGTAAAGTTTCTCACTAATTATGGTTTAAACAAGGGTTAAGCTCCATTCTTTGAGTCAACCATTGATTGAAGATTCCCTCCTTTTTAACTTTATGTGAAAAAGACAGATAGAAGGTTTGTATCCACTTTATAAGCTTATTTAGCATTTATGACTTCTTCTCGAACATCCAAGCTCAATGGAGAAATGATTGCTCCTTCTAAAGCCAAACATTGCTCAAACCACTTCTTGGGCTTATTTCCTACTCAAATGTGTCCAACCTAGGTGCCTCAAAGCCTCAAATTGCCAACAGAAGAAGGCAAAAATGTGTCTACATGGCCCTACATTTCTTGATAATGAAAAATGTGAAATCAGCTTCACCTGAGAAAATTGGAGGTATTGGAGCTAGCTTCAGGATTTTTCCACAGTGCTAAACACACGGTTATCATTAGAATCCGGCTACATCAATAAATTCAAGCTTTGTGCACCTCTCAAGAATCCGGCTACATCAATAAATTCAAGCTTTGTGCACCTCTCAAATACTGTTTTGGAAAAACAAAGGTTAAGGTTTGAGTATTGAGCTTAACGTTATGTTTATGGGCCTAAAAATCATCTAGATTCATTACTATTGCATGCCCTAAAAGCTTTCTAGCTTATTCAAACTCTACCTTTCCCAAATAAATACTCCATTGAAGCTCTATTTTCAGATTAAAAAATAGTAAGTTTTCTCACTAATTATGGTTTAAACAAGGGTTAAGCTCCATTCTTTGAGTCAACCATTGATTGAAGATTCCCTTCTCTGTTGAGTCATCTAATTCCAACTATCTCAAGGCCAAACAATTAATAATAATAAAAGATTAAAAAGCCAAAGCCCAAACCTCACTACAATGAGCATGCCAAAGCACTAGTTTTTTTTTTGAATTTTGGAGCACTCATATGCATCTTTATGGTGAGGAAGTTTTTTAAGTGTGCATTTTCTTTTTTGTAAAGCAGTATAGACACTGCCCTTGGAAGATGCACCAAGTGGTAAGACCCTACTATTACTCACATCATGGGCTCAAGGGTAGATTTCAAATTTGATGGTATTAATTTTCATACATGGCAAACAAAAATCAACTTCGTCTTGATGAAAAAGGCTCTTTCCATCATTGCCTTGGGGTGACATGATCAATGTATTCATCACTTAGATAGCAAGGAGAGTGCATTTGAGGCCTAGGCAAAGCTAAAAAAGCTCTTTGGTACACAAGCTAAAAGTTTCAAAATCAGTCTGTTAATCAAATACTTTGAAAAAAAATGAACTCTGGAGATTCTATGCCTACACATTTAAACTATATGGAGAGCTTACTCACTCAACTTGCTGGCATAAAACGTAATATGGATGAGGATGTATGCAATGTAGTACTTTTAAAGTCTTCCAAGTCTTCCACAAAAGACTATGGAACCATAGTAACCACCCTCACCATAGTAACCACCCTCACCAACATACCTTCACAAAAGCTTGTGGATATTGAAGCATCACTCTTAGAAGAGGAGAAAAAGCTCAAGCAACGACACAACATCCAAGAGGAAGATTTCTATAACAAAAGTGGTTCATTCAAGAAAGCTAGATTCAAGACTTTCTCCAAGGGAGCTCAAGTGAAGAAGGATTTCTCAAGTCTTGTAGCTTCTGCTAAAAATCCAACCACGAAGAAAAAGATTGTTTTTATAGAAACAAGGCTCAAAAGGTTCACCTTGGAGGTGAACCATAATCCGATGAATAAGCTGAGGAGAAAGAAGAGGTCTCACCCAATGAGGCCAATGAAGTGATTAGGGTGGTTCATAAACGATCAAGAAACACCATAATGAAGCAAGCTAGAGGGATTAAAACATTGATTAACATAAATATAGATGTGATTAGCATAATCAAGCACACATTGTATTAGATAAGTGGCCTCTTAAATAGGCATCAATGGTACATTGCTTCTCTTAGAAAACTTGTGGGAATGTATCAAGAGGGAAACTCCTACATCATCTCCTAAACCTCCTCCAAAAAGCCTAGATTCTCTCTACCTCTTCATAACTCATGGGCTGGCTCCAACTTTTAACTCGACTACTTGTGCTTTTACATGGATAAAATCATAATGAATCTTTGTCCCTTGTTCCCTAATATCATAATAGATATTGTGGAGTATTAATCCAGCACCCCCCCTCGACAAAATGTACATGACTAAAGTTGATGACAATGCTAGTCCTAGTTGCTGTTTACAATTATGGATATGATGACCATGTTGGTGCCCGTAGGTCTTAATCCAGTTAGGTTTACAATGCCATTATGATGCCAGATGCTAGATCCTAGTTATGTTTACAACTAGTTTAGAATATGGGGATGACTGTGGAAAGGGTAAGTTCTCTTTTAGAAAGCCCAGCTATCTAGAAGAAAGTTGGCCTCATGTGAGGCTCTTGCTTCTTCCTTTGCTTCATCTTCACTTGAATCTCCTTCCTCTACAAGTAAGGCCGTTTGAGCCTTTTTCCTAAAAAAGCAATCCTTCTCTTCATGGTTAGCTTTCTTGCAGAATTACAAGACTTCTTAGGAAACTCCTTTTTCTGAAAAGATCCTTTGAAATATATCTTTGATCCATGTTTCTTGTAGCCTCCTTGGTTAAAATAAGCACCCTCGTTGTAAGTGTGCCCTTGCCTTTTCTTGATATTCCTCTCTTCTTCAAGTAGATAAGCCTCTACATCTAGTAGTAAAGGAGAAGGGAGGTTGGTGAGTGTGGTAACAATGTTACTATATTAATCTTGTGGTAGACTCTTTAGGAGTACTGCAGTAACTTCATCATCTTTAGTGTGTTTGTTGATTCCTGCAAGTTGGGTTAGAATTCTCTTCATATAGTTTAGATGAGTAGGAAAAGAATCCCTCACATTTATTTTTAATTCAAAGAACTTTATAAGAAGAGAGATTTTAGAGTTCTTGGCTTGTGCTTCGAAAAGTATATCAAGTGTCTCCCAATCTTCATTTGAGGTTTCTTTCTCATCGATATGGTGGATGAGATTAATCCTAGGCCTATAATGGCAAGTGCTTTTTCATCTTTGGTTATCCATGTAGCCTTTGCATCCCTTGTGCTTGGTTTTTTATCTTTACCATTTGCAACATTCCACAAACCTTTCTTCGTCAAAGTAAATTCAACCTTAGTTTGCCATGTGTGGAAATTATGTCCTTTAAACTTATCTGTCTTAGGTGAATAAGCCATTGTAAGGAAGGTCTTACTTTTGGGATGAATACCCAACAACCAGTGTCTAGTCCCTTTACAAATTTGAATGGTAATACAATCTAGCAAGAAAATTAAAAGTCCAATCATTGGTACTTTTTTTTAAAAGCTATAAAAGATTTTGGGATTTTAAAAAAAAGTTATCAAATAATTTCCTTGTGAAGTAGTTCAGTATTTTTTTAGAGGACCTCATAAAATAGTCGTCGCGTTAAAAATGGCCTCTATTTTTTTCCCCCTTACCAAGGTTTGAGAAAAAATTGGTAGATTTCAACTTTTATGTTAAACAAAATAAGAAAGATGATCTCATTATACTTGTGACATATGTTAACATCATTATCACACATTATGTTGTTGAAATTATTAACTAAGCTAAGATTGACTTGAGGAAATGCTTTTGAAATAAAAGCTCTAGGCTTGATGCAATTATGTTTAGGTTTAAAGTTTGACCTTTTTCTCTTCACAAAATTTTAAACCAAAACAAAAAACGCTAAAACCTAAAATATTGAAGCTAGTTGGACTATTAACTTTGGTTGAATGAGGAAAATGTCGTGACACGTGCCTATCCTTTTAGAGTACCATCATACAAAGGCATGGATGAGAAAGTGCTCTTGGGTGGATGGGAGGGTATGCTTGGGAGGAGCAAGAAGAAGATTTCATAAAGCGACAAACTGAAGTTGAAGAGGAAGCAATAACCATAAAGAAGCCAAGGTATTTTATGGAAGTTGTAGGAGAATTTTAGATGTGTAAGCAATAGATAGAAAGGGCCAAGAATAGGCTGGTAGAATATCTTCCTCCCCAAAAGAAAGGGCAACATGTAGATGGTCATGTAAACAAACCCATTGCTTTCTCTACATCCGATCTTGGTAATGCCCCTAAAAGTTGTTAAAATAATATGTGTGTCCCTTTCTCATTAATGTATGGATCACTAGGTTGAAGGGGGAATTCCAGGCATGGATCGACTTGTATCATCAATCTATTATGCAAAAACCTACTTTTCCTTGGCAAGAATCTGATCCATACAATCCCTTATCACCCTCTTTTTTATGTGAATGAAAGCTTATTGTATGCCCAACTCTGTGTCTACTAACCCTTCCTTCGAGAGGGCTTTACATATTTTGGAATAATTTCAAGGGTAGACCTTATTGCATGAATTATGAGTGGTGGGAAACCCAAAAGTGAAGCTGGAATGTGGCCCCTTTCCAAGTGCTTGCTTTTGGTGTGGAAGATTTGGCCATTTTGCAAAAAAATGTCTTATTCCAAAGGAAGAGTGTCTCAGAAGGGAGGGGAAAAGGAAATGGGAAAAAGAGGGGAAAGGATGGAAAGAGAGGTAGATTGTCATACTAACCCTTATTGATCTGTAGAAGAGAAAAAGGGTAAAACCAGGACTTGATCCTAGCTGAGTGTGACAATGAACTTTAAGGCCAATGGCTAGATAAAGGTAAAACGAAATTGTACAAGGATATTTTCCCCAATATCAAGGAGGAGTGGGTTAGGAAAGGAAAAGGGAAGAAGACCATCATCATTTGATAGAGTGGGAGGCAGAAAGTAGGACTCTACTTCTCAATGAAATTATATTTGGTTCCCAAAAAGCCAATACAACTAAGGAACAATCTTCATTATCCCCTCTAATATATTCCAAGAACCATTTTGGTGCCTTGCAAGATGACGAGAGTGACATACACATCATCTGAGCAAAAGTTTGATTGGAAAGACATGGCTTGGGTGCAACTTCAAAAAGATGTAATAGAAAGATAAAAGCTATATTTGCTAGTTTTGATTTGTAAATGATTCTAGAGTTGTCTGACATCATCAATGTGTCTTTTTCTTTCTCTAATATACATATCTATTCCCAAAAAGAAAAGTTAAAATCTTCCTTTCTTTAATATATATCTATCGATATTTATTTATTTATTCCCCCAAAAAAGTTAAAACCAAGTATTCTATTGGAAGGAAATTAATGTGTATTACTGAATGTAAAAAATGACTTACATATAGATGACTTGCTTTCACATAAGCTCAAACAAAACTTAAACCCTATCTTATAATAATAAGGCTTTAGTTTCATGTGGGTAAGATGGCAAAGCCTACAAAGTGGTTAACACTCGGCCTACAAACTCTAACTTAAGAAAGATGGAGTGAAGAGGTCTTTAAAAGCGTAAGACCTTAGCATAATATAGACTATTGAACTTTCTACTTATATATACCAATGCCATCCAAATGTCCAATAAAATCTTGTTTGATCCCACCAAACTTGCCCACTTTTTGTGCCATGCAGCATATCATTAAGTCCCTGGTTATAAGTGCCACCACTTCAAAACCATGTAAAAAAAACAAACATTTATACTTAATAGACCAAGTAATGATGTGTCATCTGATACTGCCATGCATTCTGTGGATTTACAACACTCCAATTTTTTAGGTTTAACTATAATAATAACTCTTTAAGTCATGTAAATTGTACTTAGATTCATAAAACGAGTAGTTGTTAGCATCTCATGTCATGATCAAAAGCCTTATTCTTGGTTGGTTCTTATAAGAATATACAATGGAAAAAATCAAAATATTCACAACAAAAAGCATTGAATTACAAAAAAATAGTGGAGAGTGAACAATATTGCTACTACAAACTTTGCTTAAATTTTGATCCACCCATGTGCTTTGGGTAAGGAGCTTTGATGGTGCTCCATACGAGCATATCTTGCACATACAAGGGTCTTGCACTACTCCAATGAGGGTAGAGCTCAATATTTACAAGGTAAGATATGAAATGGAGGAACTACCGCTAGACTATGTATGGTCTCATAGAGCAGTGGTGGCAATGTACTAGAGCTGACTATTGTTAGCTCCTTGTACATGGGTACATGAACCACCCCCAACCCAAGGATAAGCTATTCTAGGAAGATCAACATCTACTTATCCCTAAGAGTGTGGTCCTTTGATTTGCACTTGCTTGCATCCTACTTGGAAAGATACTAAGTCTACATAAGTCATCTCCTAACCATAGCCCTTTGTGGCTATCTTTCATTAACTAATAGAAGGATCTTTTTCCTGAAAAAAATAATCCGTCTCCTAACCATTTGACCACCATCCAATGTCGAAACTAGGAATTATTGGGTGACCTAGTGCTTACCACACATAACAACTACTCCTCATATAGTGCCCACCACACAATGGCTACTCCTCGTATAGGGGGCCTTACAAGATGGAGCACATCATGTAGCATAATATAAGGGGTGGCATTGAGCAATTCCAACTTCCCTCCTCTCAATGTTCAAAATGTGGGTGAACTAGCTCTTCAGTCTCCTAACATTGAGTCGATGAAGATGGCACTCCAACAAATCTTTCCTAAGAGCCGTAGATATGCTTAATTCGTTGTCATCATCTAAGCTCCATCTCTCAATCCATGATAAGCTCAAGTACATAATGATATTATATCTTAATATGCTTCATACAAGCCCGAGTTCTTCATAATTGACATGCAATTTTTGTTTGTTTGCGATGTCACACAATAACATTATCATCCCCTTTTGAGCCATGTTGTGGCTATTGCCATGACACATCACACAGCAACATTATCGTTCTCTTTTAAGCAACACCCATGTCTCGCAAAATCCTTCTCAACCAGATTGCTTCACATGAAGTAAAGCATGTTGCCTTGTACTCAGTCTTTGTAAAATAAAATGTCGTTGTAGGCTACTTTTTTTAGATCCAATATGTAATTCCATACCAATCAAAATATAGAAACCAGAAATAGATTTTCTACTATCACAATCTCCTACCCCAAACTAAGTCACAAATTCTAGTAAAGGTATTGCCTCTGTTGATGTGTAAGTGGTGCCATACCCAATGATACCTTTGATGTACTTTAAAACCCATTTGAGATCCTTCTAGAATACCAACACAACTGCAAAGATGATGCTAGGCCTTGTATTGCAGATAAAGATCAAACTCCCCATCAACTTCCTATACTTCTTCATATCGACAAGTGAAGAAGCATCTTCTAGAAATAGCTTTGCATCAACCTCCATGGCTGTAATCACTAACTTACACTAAGGTAGCCAAATGCCTTAAATTTTTCTCTTGCATACTTTTACATCTGACTACTCTCTTACAAGACCTCAACGTAACTCCATCTGACTCTCTTGCCAAACCTCAATCCCCATATATAATCACAAATGTGTAAGCCTAAGGTCTTTCATTTCAAACTCTAAAGTTAACATCTCTTATGACCATTCCTCTCTTCATGGTTCCCTAACGTAATGGCTTCATCCACACATAGGACAATGATCGTGTGTTCATGCCCTTCACACAGAGCCCTGCTCATAAAAAATACACACATTTGCATCTAATAGGCTTAAGGTTACAGATATTATAACCCTACCACTCGTAATGCGAGTAAGCAAAGATGTTGTCTTTGATAAGATGAGTAACTAGCACTAATGAGACGATAATGGAAGATGTAGATATAGAAGTAAAGATATTGCCCCACATGTAGAGTAGTAGTCATAGGTGCTTCATGGACATGGAGAGTCCTCTAGCAATGGATCTAGTGTTAATCCATGGTCAATGTGGTTACGGATATATGTAAGTATACATGTATCTCGCAAAAAGGGAAAGAAAAGGTAGAACAACCTTTTGTGCCTAATCTGTCAAAGCAAGTCACTCATATGTGGATGGTGACTCTAGTGACTCCAAACAAAGCCTTGATGAGGAGCTTGGCATTCCATTAGTGGTTATTCCTAGTGTAAGGAGAACTGGGGCTATTTTGAGGACACCTAAAAGTGATCAGGTCTACGAGGGTTAGATACCCTATTAAACAAGTTGAGATATGATGGATATACTGCCCATCATTATGCTTACATGGTTAAAGTAGTAGTATAAGAGTTGGATCCCACTTGTTTTAAGCAGGCACTTAGAAATAAAAAATGGGAAGATGCCATGGATGATGACATGGCAGCATTGGATGTAAATGCAACATGGGAGTTAGTGCCTTTGCTTAAGGAAAAGAGGGTAATTGGATGTAAGTGGTTCTATAATGTCAAGCATAACTCGGATGGATCATGGCTAAGTATAAGACAAGATTAGTTGTTTGCCAATGCTTATGCACAGACCTATGGCATTAACTACGAGGAGACATTCAACCCAGTTGAATGTCATTATTGGTTTACCAATGCTTATGCACAGACCTATGGCATTAACTACGAGGAGACATTCAACCCAGTTGAATGTCATTAGTTGTTGCCAATGCTTATGCACATACCTATGGCATTAACTACGAGGAGACATTCAACCCAGTTGAATGTCATTAGGTTGCCAATGCTTATGCACAGACCTATGGCATTAACTACGAGGAGACATTCAACCCAGTTGAGTGAGAATGGAAATCGTGAGAGCTATTATTGCTATGGGGATGCGAAGGGTTGGTCTTTACATGAAATAGATATAAATGATTCTTTCTTGCATATGGTGATTTACAAGAATACAGGATGTAACCCATTGGGTTATGAGAGTGATGCACACTCAGATTTTATACGTAGGTTATTTAAATCCTTTTATGCGTAAAGCAGGCACCCAAAGCATGGTCAAACAAGGTCAACAAGTATCTTGTTACCATTAGATTTCAAATATACAATGCAAAATTTCAACTTTATGTGAAAAAGATAGATAGAAGGTTTGTATAAACTTTATAAGCTTATTTAGCATTTATGTCTTCTTCTCTAACACCCAAGCTCAATGGAGAAATGATTGCTCCTTCTAAAGCCAAACATTGCTCAAACCACTTCTTGGGCTTATTGCCTACTCAAATGTGTCCAACCTAGCTGCATCAAAGCCTCAAAGCCTCAAATTGCCAACAGATGAAGGCAAAAATGTGTCTGCATGGCCCTACATTTCTTGATAAAAAATGTAAAATCAGCTTCACATGAGCAAATCAAAGGTATTGGAGCTAGCTTCAAGATTTTTCCACATTGCTAAACACACGGGTCAAGAATCCGGCTACATCAATAAATTCAAGCTTTGTGCACCTCTCAAATACTATTTTGGAAAAACAAAGGTTAAGGTTTGAGTATTGAGCTTAACGTTATGTTTATGGGCCTAAAAATCATCTAGATTCATTACTATTGCATGCCCTAAAAGCTTTCTAGCTTATTCAAGCTCTACCTTTCCCAAATACATACTCCATTGAAGCTCTATTTTCAGATTAAAAAATAGTAAGTTTTCTCACTAATGGTTTAAACAAGGGTTAAGCTCCATTCTTTGAGTCAACCATTGATTGAAGATTCCCTCCTCTGTTGAGTCATCTAATTCCAACTATCTCAAGGCAAACAAAAAATCAACTTCGTCTTGATGAGAAAGGCTCTTTCCATCATTGCCTTGGGGTGACATGATCAATGTATTCATCACTTAGATAGCAAGGAGAGTGCATTTGAGGCCTAGGCAAAGCTAGAAAAGCTCTTTGGTACACAAGCTAAAAGTTTCAACATCAGTCTGTTAATCAAATACTTTGAAAAACAATGAACTCTGGAGATTCTATGCCTACACATTTAAACTATATGGAGAGCTTACTCACTCAACTTGCTGGCATAAAACGTAATATGGATGAGGATGTATGCACTGTAGTACTTTTAAAGTCTTCCACAAAAGACTATGGAACCATAGTAACCACCCTCACCAATATACCTTCACAAAAGCTTGTGGATATTGAAGCGTCACTCTTAGAAGAGGAGAAAAAGCTCAAGCAACGACACAACATCCAAGAGGAAGATTTCTATAACAAAAGTGGTTCATTCAAGAAAGCTAGATTCAAGACTTTCTCTAAGGGATCTCAAGTGAAGAAGGATTTCTCAAGTCTTGTAGCTTCTGCTAAAAATCCAACCACGAAGAAAAAGATTGTTTTTATAGAAACAAGGCTCAAAAGGTTCACCTTGGAGGTGAACCATAATCCGATGAATAAGCTGAGGAGAAAGAAGAGGTCTCACCCAATGAGGCCAATGAAGTGATTAGGGTGGTTCATAAACGATCAAGAAACACCATAATGAAGCAAGCTAGAGGGATTAAAACATTGATTAACATAAATATAGATGTGATTAGCATAATCAAGCACACATTGTATTAGATAAGTGGCCTCTTAAATAGGCATCAATGGTACATTGCTTCTCTTAGAAAACTTGTGGGAATGTATCAAGAGGGAAACTCCTACATCATCTCCTAAACCTCCTCCAAAAAGCCTAGATTCTCTCTACCTCTTCATAACTCATGGGCTGGCTCCAACTTTTAACTCGACTACTTGTGCTTTTACATGGATAAAATCATAATGAATCTTTGTCCCTTGTTCCCTAATATCATAATAGATATTGTGGAGTATTAATCCAGCACCCCCCCTCGACAAAATGTACATGACTAAAGTTGATGACAATGCTAGTCCTAGTTGCTGTTTACAATTATGGATATGATGACCATGTTGGTGCCCGTAGGTCTTAATCCAGTTAGGTTTACAATGCCATTATGATGCCAGATGCTAGATCCTAGTTATGTTTACAACTAGTTTAGAATATGGGGATGACTGTGGAAAGGGTAAGTTCTCTTTTAGAAAGCCCAGCTATCTAGAAGAAAGTTGGCCTCATGTGAGGCTCTTGCTTCTTCCTTTGCTTCATCTTCACTTGAATCTCCTTCCTCTACAAGTAAGGCCGTTTGAGCCTTTTTCCTAAAAAAGCAATCCTTCTCTTCATGGTTAGCTTTCTTGCAGAATTACAAGACTTCTTAGGAAACTCCTTTTTTCTGAAAAGATCCTTTGAAATATATCTTTGATCCATGTTTCTTGTAGCCTCCTTGGTTAAAATAAGCACCCTCGTTGTAAGTGTGCCCTTGCCTTTTCTTGATATTCCTCTCTTCTTCAAGTAGATAAGCCTCTACATCTAGTAGTAAAGGAGAAGGGAGGTTGGTGAGTGTGGTAACAATGTTACTATAGTAATCTTGTGGTATTCTCTTTAGGAGTACTGCAATAACTTCATCATCTTTAGTGTGTTTGTTGTTTCCTACAAGTTGGGTTAGAATTCTCTTCATATAGTTTAGATGAGTAGGAAGAGAATCCCTCACATTCATTTTTAATTCAAAGAACTTTATAAAAGAAGAGAGATTTTGGATTTCTTGGCTTGTGCTTCGAAAAGTATATCAAGTGTCTCCCAATCTTCATTTGAGGTTTCTTTCTCATCGATATGGTGGATGAGATTAATCCTAGGCCTATAATGGCAAGTGCTTTTTCATCTTTGGTTATCCATGTAGCCTTTGCATCCCTTGTGCTTGGTTTTTTATCTTTACCATTTGCAACATTCCACAAACCTTTCTTCGTCAAAGTAAATTCAACCTTAGTTTGCCATGTGTGGAAATTATGTCCTTTAAACTTATTTGTCTTAGGTGAATAAGCCATTATAAGGAAGGTCTTACTTTTGGGATGAATACCCAACAACCAGTGTCTAGTACCTTTACAAATTTGAATGGTAATACAATCTAGCAAGACAATCTAGAATTCACCCTCACCATACACATGCATGTTGTTGCTAATAAAAACACAGAGACCCATAGCCGTTGCATAATCATAGTAGTGTGGCTTCTTTTTTATCTTTGTAATCTTCTTTTTAATGTGATTTCTACTAGATGATTCACTTGAGCTTGGCATAATGAAAGAAGAATGAGCTTGAGCTTCCACTACTATAATGAGTAATAAACTTTAATGATCAATGACCTTCCAAGACTAATGGGCAACCACAATGTGAGTTGATAAAGATTTGTAATACCTTCCCAATAGTATGAAAAAAAATCTAATTGCGTAGAGAAATTCAAAGATTAGGCCCAAATAACCTTTGATTAGTGGAGCTCTCTTACAAAAAACAGTGCACTAGCACTTGGAGGATGAATAAGACCAAGTTATGCTTCTTTGTTGTTAAAATGCTTCAAGTCGACCAAATAGTAGTGATTCTAGATGAGGTTGAAATCCTTAATCACAAGATTAACCCCAAAATGAATTGATTAATTTTGATTTTACCATAATGGCTTTTTGAGAAGTGCCCAGACCTGAATGTTGAGATAGTGACCTCCATTCCAAAAATTGGCATCACCATCGTGTCGGGCATGCCCGAAAACCTTTGTAGCTTTGGGGAATTAGACGATTTCATCGAGATAGAGAGGTCTCCATTTTTCTTAAAAAAACGTGCTAGTTTAGGTGACAATTATGCCATTTGTGAGCTTGATGTAGGGGGCTTCTTTGATAAGCAGCAAACATGTTGTTGGCCTAGCTTCAATGCTATGAAGATGGCTCACTCAATGATGTTAAGTTTGGGTTGATTTCCAACCTCCACTAAGCAGTGGTCTGTAGTAGGAGAGGCTTAAAACATCATAATCTTGATTAATTTTGAGATTAATCAAGATAATTAGTTGATAACGATACTAATGGAAGTAGTAACATGGCTCTGATACCAAATGAAGTGATTAGGGTGGTTCATAATGATCAAGAAACACCATAGTGAAGCATAATGAACCACTTAAGCTAGAGGGATTAAAACATTGATTAACATAACCATAGGTGTGATTAGCATAATCAAGTGCACATTGTATTAGATGAGTGGCCTCTTAAATAGGCATCAATGGTACACTGCTTCTATGAGAAAACTCAAGGGAATGTATCAAGAGGGAAACTCCTACATCAGCTCCTAAACCTCCTCCAAAAAGCCTGCATTCTCTCCACCTCTCCATAACTCATGGGATCGGACTTTTAACTCAACTACTGGTGCTTTTACATGGATAAAATCATAATGAACCTTAGTCCCTTGTTCCCTAATGTCATAAAGGATATTGTGGAGTATTAATCCAATAAGGCCAACACATTGAGGACAATTGGGATTTCTAAGCCTAACAGAACCAACCCACCTACCTTCTAGCCTAAACTTGATACAAACATAACTATATCTCTAGCATCAATTTTTATAACTAACATTGTAAGCCTAACTGAGGTAAGACCTATGGACACCAGTATGGTCATCATAATCAGCATCGTAAGTTGTAACTAGGAGTAGCATTGTCATCATCTATAGTCATGTATATTTTGTTGGAGGGTGTTCAAATAAACACTAAAATATCATGGGGCTAAGGGTAAGTAGGTTCAAAATATCATAGTCATGTATATTTTGTTGGAGGGTGTTCAAATAAACACTAAAATATCATGGGGCTAAGGGTAAGTAGGTTCAAAGGTTAGAAAGTCTTGTAACATTGAGGCAATAATCATCATAAGGTGAAAGCTACTCTAAGGAGTCCACAATTTGTAGAAGAATCCAGGAGCATTTATGATGGTGGCCACACATGTTGACTTTTGCATCCAAAATCTAGGAGAGAATGAGGGAGATGATTGAGGAAGCTTGTAACCTCATCAATAATGATGTTTGATACTTGTACTCGACCTATATAAGAGGCATCTTCTAATGAACAATATCACAACACTTTTTTTCACTCATTCTCTTAGCATTATGTCGTGATTATGCTAATTACATTACATTAATATTAATTTCATTTTCATGTATGTCATTATGCTTAATCCATCATGCTAATCCTTGTGTTTGATTCACCTTAGAATGTTAACATCAATGGGGTGGCCTTTATACTTCACTAAATATCTATGATAAATATTTCTTTGTTTGTTATGGTCTAAAATAATTTCGGGCCTATGATCTCAAAACCTTCTTCGAGTAATGGAGTGTCATCATAAATTAGATATATGGGAAAAGTTCCTCTAAATAGTCTCAATAGACTAATGTGAAAAGAGTTATAAATATGCCAATGGGATGGAATATCCAAACGAAAAGAGTTATCATTAATCTTCCTGAGAATCTTGAATGAGCCATAAAATTGAGGAGCTAATTTGACTGATTGGGTATTTCTCTACGTTTTTTAGTCTTCTCTTTTCAATGCAAAGATAAAAATAATCGCCTCCTTGAAAAGCCATTGCCTTATGTCTTATTGGCTTGTGTCACATATTATGTTTACGATTTAGTGATAGCTTCATAAGAATACAAGTAACACAAAGGTTAAATATTGTTGGTATTCTACTTTATTTTGATTGAAAACAAGAATATCATCAAAGAAAACAATAACAAAATGTTAATGTTTCAAGAAAATATGATTCCATAATTCTACTAAATATGATAAACATTAGAAGTATGAATACAAACTTGATAATATCCAGATTTGAATCAAATTTACTAGACACACTTGCACCACGACGCTTATTTAACAAATCATCAAAACGAGGAATATGATACATATTTTTAATAGTCATCTTATTCAATGCTCTATAGTTAATGCACATGCGATATGTTTTCTTTTCTTTTAGACTAGAAGTATTGGGGCTCCAAATGGCAAGATACTAGGTTGAATGAGACCAAGGTCTAAAAGTTATTATATTTGCCATTGAATTTCTTTTTATTGGATTTGATTTTGTCTTTAAGGGGATCTATGAGGTGGTTGACTACTAGGGATAATCTCAATGGTATGATCTTTTGGGCAAGATATAGGTAGTCTTGGGTGCACTTCATCTATAAAAGAATCTCTAAATTGATCTAGAAAAGCTTGTTAACTATGTGACAATTTGTGCTCGCTTTTGCTTCATTTTCACTAATGTAAACCATGTAAGCTTTCTCACGTTTCCTGTATTATAGTCAATTAAGGGATTAAATTAATGACAAAAGGGCATGCCTAAGATGATATCACTAGTGTGCAAAGGTGCAATCAAGAAATTTCTTTTCTCTTTATAAGGAGCAATATCAATTTCTAATTGTCTAATTTCCTTAGTGCCATCACAATGTGTACCTTAAAATGTAGAGTTAACCTTATAGAGAGATGGATGTGTCTCTGATTGTAATTTCTTAACATCATCTTTTGAAATACAATTATGGGTACTTCCATCATCATGTAACACAACAACTTCATGACCATTAATTTTACCCTTCATTTTAAGCAATGAATAAGCTAAAATAAGATTACCTGACACATCATTTTGGTATGGGTTACCATCATTATGTATCATATCTTCGGACCAATCTAGAGCATAATTACCATTTTCATTAGGCACCTCCTCAATGTTGTGAAGCTAAGCAACTAGCTATTTAGAGGTCTTCCAACACATCGAGCAGAAAAGTGATCTGGTTGATTGCACTAGTAGCACATAAGGCGAGGCTTTTTGGTAGTATTAGTGTTGTGACTAAAAGGCTTGGGTTAAATTACTATTGGGTATTTTAGAGCTTCACCTGTGTGTCCATCGTGTGCATGTATACCTATGTTTATGTACCCATGTGTGTCCGTATGTACAACCTCTAAAAGGATTAGGTATATGTGTGGAACAACCTGTAAGACTAGATATTATGTGTGTGTGTGAAACCACTCTTATGGTGGTTAGAACATCTAGATATTATACCAATTTGATGTTAACCCATAGTTACCCTTAGTTATCCATCGAATAGTTATGCATTTATCCTTATTTATTATTCAATCGGCATACTGAAAGTATGTGACAACTGTTAACATCTTATAGCACAAAGCGCAGTCACGTGGAAGCATATGTGTATTTAGAGAGAAGCAGCAAGTAATGTAGATACTGATGGTTTGCTGGCTACGTATCTTTTGTTTACTTTTGTTTGTGTTGTTATTCATTTATGTTCTTTGTCTTTGTCTGTAATGCATTAATATGAATAACAGTATCCGTTGGCTATTCGCCAAACGGATTGGCGATCTTGATGTGCTTGATTTCCTTTTGATTCTCTTGGTTTTTGTTTGTTTGCTAGCATGTTCTTTTCCATGAATGGATTTGTTAAACTGGTTGAGGTATTACCTCTCCCCTAAGCGTGCAATTGTTCGTGTGGTCTTCTAGAGACCGAGAATGTTGAAATCATTCATCACAATGTGGCGTCACCATGTTCCATTCTTGTTTTTGTCTGGATTATGGTTGTCGATGCCTATACACTCTTTTACATTGATTATTGTCCTATTGAGTTCATTGCTATTCAATTAGCCAATCATTGATCGCATAGAATTTAAAACCATTCATTTTTCTCATCGGTCAAGTTATTATCACCATCATTTCGTATAGTGCATTCCTCGTTCGATGTGGTTTGAAAATTTTTGTATGTATTTTCCTTTACTAGAGTGGCATGCCTGTGCTCTTTGATCGGATACAAGAAGGAACTGGATGATCTGGAATCTCTTTGGAATGAGTAGGGGCATGATTCTTGAAAGTAATGGACCACATAACCGATCGTGAGCACAACATTACACTGCTCGCGAGGAGCTCTTTCGCCTTACTGGGCTGGCTAACAAAAATCCTTTGGAGGATGCCAATTAGTGTACAATTAGAATCACGAGGATGAATGGGAGGATGCCAATTAGTGTACAATTAGAATCACGGGGATGAATGGGAGGAGAACTCTACTGACGAGGGATCTGGTAGTGATTCTGGAAGTCCAAATGGGCTCGTCTGAGCATGGAACTTGTTAGTTTCGGGTCTCCTTCTCATCTTGGTGCCAATGCCCCACCCTTGGTTCCATTGGGCCTCGGTAGTGCAGTGTTGCCACCCATGAAGGGGGATGGGGTTTTTCTTAAAGTATCCAAAGTTCAAATGGCAAGAAAAAGGAGGATATGGATACCCAAGTCACCAACTTTGAGATTATTTGGTGTGCCAATGGTATGCCACCCCACTGTTCCCACAATTACCAAAGCAGAATGCCTTTAGTGGCACTTTTGATTGGTGAGGTAACCAACTAGCACGCTCAATATGGCCTCAATCATTTTCTTACCTTTGAGATCCTACGGGATGCTTTTCCTCACTGTTTTCGAGAGAAGACAAGACCTCTTCCTAGGTGCTAAATAAGCTCCATTGGTTGTTGGCATAGAAGCATTTGCCAATGGAGGATTATGCATCATGTTTCTCCACTCTTTGAAGTTAGGTGGATCTTGTGGATTGGCCAATGGAGGATTATGCATCATATTTCTCCACTCTTTGAAGTCAGGTGGATCTTGTGGATTGGCTAACTGAAGCCTTGATAGGGGGATGGTTTGTTCGTGGATTGCGTAACTAGTTGAAACCAGTTGTCACTTCACTAGATCTCATTGTTGAGGGCTTTGATGAACTCGTGGTGGAAGCCGCTCGGCGTGCTGAGTGCAACTTAACAAGTCACACTTCTAAGAAGGGAAAGCATAAGCATGACTTGGATTCCTTGAATGATGACCAAAACCAGAAGAAGCCGAGCCAAAAGCCTGATAAGGAAGTCGATAAACGACTATTGGTAGTATTGGTGGCGAAGTTCAACCGGAGGAAATGCGAGAGGGACTAGATCCAGATTTTGTCCTATTGTCTAGTGTGCCAAGTGCTCCAACAAAGGCCATACTAAGGAGGAGTGCGAGCTGACCTTGTATTGTGTAATCTGCGAGACCAACACACATAGAACAGAAGCTTGCACATACAATAGTCATGTTCATCATCCACAAACGAGCCGTAGGTCCACTGCAACCTAACATTTCCGAATAAGAAGTGGTGCTCGTCAATCTAGTAAATGCTAGCACACCACCTTATCGTCCTTATGGGCATGGAAGATCCCGAGGCGCACCTAGTAGCAATTCTCACTGTTATTACTATAAGCCCCTGGTCACCGCCATAAAGGGGAATTACAACAAAATCAGGCAGAGGGGTCTACTTCTTAGGCTCCAATAATTAATATGGTATAGATTAAACCTCTTATGGTGTAAGATAGTGGTTGTACTAGCAACGACACGTTCATAGGAGCCAGCGGGGCGGCAGCAGACGATAGAAGCATGATTTGCCAAGGACAAAGAACGAACCAACAATTTGGGTGGAACAAAAGCATGTTTAGGACCAAGTTGCCAAGCTAGTGCAAGAAGAATAAGGGGCGGTTCGGAATGATTAATAGGTTTCTTCCCAGATCCAAGGGGTTAAGCGTTGTGTCCACTAGCAAGTACGACGTTGCAGTCAGCAAAGCACAAAAAGGCAAGTACGCTTGTCGTTCCTACTTTTGAGAAGCTGACAAAGGCCAAAGTGAGTAGAAGTTGTGGATGATGTAGGAAGAATTCAACATTTGGGAGAAAATCACAAAGGAAGAAGGAGGTCAAAAGTGCCAGTTTGCACAGGATGCATGAAAGTAGTCCAGTTGGACGATACTCCGTTGAAAAGGCAAGTAGTTATACACAAGCCATAGGAAGCGAGAAGCTTCAGTCAAATGGGGAGCAGACCTTGATGAAGATAGTGTCCATTACGAGAAAATGATACCGGGAGTCTAGAAAGCAAAAACAATCCGGATGTGGAAAGATGATAGCTTTTGAGTATGATCTCTGGGAAGATATAAAGAATATGAAGCTCAACATGACACTAGATCAGTTGTGTTGTGTATGGTACCCAATTACCATTATGTGGTGGCTGGTTGATGGCCTCTACTACACCACCAGAAGTCACACAAGAAGAAAACGTATAGGGATCAAAACTAGGGGACACTCTAGGATCCCAACCAAAAAGGCACCAATCAACTAGGAATCAATCCTTTGACCTCCGGGGGCTGACACAAATGGACACCTCTACACCCTTCAATTCGGCTCGATTGTCACCTTCAAGTGTCCTCCATAGTCAGATCAAACTACCAAGACTTTTGATGCCTAAATGCCTTAGTTGACTTCCCCTGATAAGTAGCTGACCAGAATCTCCCCCTGATAAGTAACTAACCAGAATCTCCCCCTGATAAGTAGCTAACCAGAATCTCCCCCAACTAACACAGAATTGATCAAACTCAGACTGTCCTAGCCTAGGCGTGCCGATCACAATCAAAAATGTGTATACCTGACCTCTAGAATGTCCTCCAACATCAATCAACTTCAAATACCTGACCCAAAACTTGTCAATTCTCCTTTGCTGACACCCTGCCAACACTAGTCTTCCCTAGAAGCTGCCTGTAAACTGGCTTGGATGATTGACACAGAATCTGATTCCATATGAGTCCTCCTTGCTCTCTTATTGTCTTCCACGTCTAGTTAAACTTAATCTCTCAACCCTAGAACCACACTTAGCATTCCCCTTATGCTCTGCGGATCTTTTGCTGACATTAATCTGACTGATCTTGATAGATATTGATTCGGCTAACATAGACAGAATCAACCGACTCAGATGCCTTTCCTGGATCAAGAACTTTATCTTACCTATCTGTCAAATCTTCCTAACCCTTAGGTTGCCCTAATTCCATGGGGATATGACACCAAAGACTCTTTGCTGTCCATAGCTGACTTCCTAACCCTTAGGTTGCCCTAATTCCATGGGGATATGACACCAAAGACTCTTTGCTGTCCATAGCTGATTTGATCTCGCTGATTTGCCGATTGCTGATTGTTGATGCATGACAGAATAGTTGACTCAACTGGATCAGACTTCCTTAGCTCTGAGTCATCTAACACCTCTAAACCCTCTAAACACTCAAACCACACAAAGATACAACTCTATATGCATCCAATTGATTACACTCAACTCACAGCTGACTCTCAATAACCAACCAATCCACAAACTCAACTGTATGGCTGTTGACTTCTATAAGACTTCTGACTGTCAAACTCAACTCAAAACAACTTCCTTGAATTCAATAGGATTAGAACAACCCTTTTACCTCACTAGCTAATCCCCTAGATGCACAACTAACTGGCTGACACTCTTCTAACCCTATCTGACTGTATTCTCTCAACAGAAGATGACTGCTTCAATTATGAGAATGCTCTGACTCCCAAGACATCACATACCTTCATAATTGTTCTATCTCAACAAAGTCAATCAGAACAACACATATCAAGCTCCATATCACAAATTCTCACTAACCTTAACACGTAATCAAGCTTTGAACTCTCAACTTTCTTCACGAAAACAAAGATAGACTCTGTCTCAATACGTCTAAGACAATGGGTCCAAACTTATCAGAAGAACACACTTGGGGATTTTCCATTGATAGACCCAAAGGACTATTCAAGCTACAATGAATTTACAACCACAAATTGTAGGCCTCCCTAAACAATCACAATTCAACACTCAGTTTACTTATTACAACAACAACAACAATTGAGCAAGAATTGGAATAAATCATGTCTCTAACAGAGTTGCCACACAGAAATCAAAGGGAATCCTCTTCTAGTCTGATTCTTTAGTCCTTGGCACATTCTCTACTTTGATTTATCCAAATTCACCTCCGCTACTATGAACTTCACTCTGCAATCGTTGAATTTTGTTAGACCTTCAATCTACAGAGGTAATCTCTTCACTGTAGTCTCTCACTTCACTCACTCTTCACTCTCTTGCTCCTCTTGCTTCTCCTCCTCCTTTACTTGTCTACCCTTGTGAAAATTATCTCAATTCCCTCTTTCTGGCCCGTCGCGCCTTGCCGCCTTCTGGATTCTTGCATTGCCAGCTCCCTTGTTCTTCCATACACCTTCTAATTTTTGTTTTTTTGCACTTGCTCTTATCCACTTGGATAACCACACTATTTCTACCACCTAGGATCCATGTCATCTCACCTTATGTACAATATATGTTCCCACATTCCATGTTTGTTTTTAGCTCTAGGCTCCTCTCACATATTGCCCCAAACCTTCAGTGTCAAGTGTTTCACACTCTGTTTTTTATCTCACACGACTCTGATATGATATGGCCTCAACCTCAGGCCATTAACTCTGCTGACATGCATCTGACCTCCTAGGTCCTGCAAAACTGATAAGTCCCATTAGGGAAAAAATCATGTATAATAAAAGGTCCTTCCCACCTGCTGACTTTGAACTTGGTGTGAAATGTAGTATCTAGAGCATTCTTGTACCTCAGAACCAACAATCCCTTCTTCAGATATTTCCTTCCCAAATTATCATTAAAGGTCTCAATCCTCTTCTAACTGATCATTTCATACCATTTAATAGCTTCCTCTCTGTCCACCAACATTGGTTAACCTCTTTATAATAGCATGTGTGGTGACTAGGTGATGGCCTCTACTACACCACCACCAGGCACACAAGAAGAAAACACAATGGGACCAAAATTGGTGGACATTGAAATCCCAGCTTAAAGGGCACCAATCAACCTAGCTCATGTCCTCAACCCTCCAACTGACACCACCGGACACCAAAACACATCTCAAACTCACCAACCTGATCTAGTGACTCCTTTAGCTTCCCTCTCATGTTAGCTCTGACCTCTGACACCTGTGATCTTGCACTTATGAGCCTTAGCTGACATCCAACTGACCAAATCTGCTTTTAACTAACACACATAGAACTGATCCTATCTTGACTTATTACCTCATTCAGAAGCCGGGTGCTGATTCCAGTCAAAAACCTGTCCGCTTGACTCCCAGGATGTCCTCCAGAGCTTCACCTACCTTATTAGCTCTCTCCTGTTGACTCCCTATACTGACCTTCTAACCTAGATACACCCCAGCTGACTCACAGCTATCCGAAATCTGACTCCAAAATCCTCCACTTATCCCCATTCAAGTAAATGTCCTCCAGGCTCTTCAACCTTCCTCAAACATCAACTAACCTCAAGCTCTAACCCTTAGAGACACTTTGATCCAGTCAGCTGCTCTATGCTACCCGGATCTGACCTAGCTGACAGCTAAATCAGCTGACTCCAAAATCTTCCTCCAATGTCCTTTAACACCAATATGCTCTCAGACACCTCAAAACTAATGAATACCCAACACAACAAACCCTCAACTAACTGCCTACTAACTCAAAGACACCTTTAGCCCTCTAGTCCTTTTGACAGCTAACTGCTGATGGCTAGCCCTCTTACTAGTTCTCACCCTCTATACACCCCAGCTGAGACAAGACTTGACATTTAACTGACTTAGTCTAACTCTAGCCTCTCAATTAAAGGTGACTGACTTAGTTCTAATATAGCAAACTATAGATTTGCACTCACAAGGGTTCCTCCTCCATCATCTCAATCAAAACAACACAAGTAAGGCACCATGGCACAGAAACTCATCAAATCATATAAAACTCATCAAATCACATAAAACTCAAGCTCCGCACACTATATTCTTCATTGAAACAAAAACAAACATTCTCAACATCCCTAAGACTTGTGGCTCACAGAAAACAAAAGAAAAACTCAGAAAACTCTTGGGTCCTCCACACAGGTAGACCTCACGCTCTGCCGACAGCTCTTCACTGTGACATCTTCATCCCTACGACTTGAAATTTCACAAAAACCAACATCAGTTGCACTCTGGCAGCAGCTACAGTTGAGGAGTTCTGCTTTTTTGGACCAAGTATCTAACATAGGGGCTATGCACAGAACCTAAGGGACACACCTCCTAGCCAATTCTCTAGACACCAGTCCTTCCTCTGCTCTGATTAATCAGCCTTCTCACATCGCACTCTTCTCCTCTTCTGAAAACTTAAACAAAACTGCAGGTACTCTAGCTTCTTGCAACTATCAACAGACCTATAGGACTCCACTCAACTGCAGTCTGGGTTCTCCTCTCTCACTTGTGGTAACACAAACCACTTCATCTTGGAGAGTCCCTAAGACAAAAAACTAAAATCTTCTACTCTAACCCCGTTGCCGCCTTTGGTTCTTCAAGAAAGCATCACCGCCTGGTTTCCTTAGGTCGCCCATACACTTTCTATTTTTCCATTTGCGCACCTACGCTAATACACTTGGCCACGCATTTTTTTTGCCACCTTGGATTCACTTCACACCTTCATATGTACACTTTATACATCTATACATTGTGTTTAGGAGGGGCTCGGGATTCCCCTCACACCGTACACAGTTAATCTGTAAGCTTGTAGGGTGAAGACTACCTCCTTTAAGTCCATCCAATTTGCGAATTGGGATGAGGTGGTTCTAGAAGTCACACTTCTGATACAGATAGTTCAGATATAGGGGAAGACCATCGAAGGTGTGGTCCTTGATGGCCGATTTGGAGTGAATTTTATCACAGATAAAACCCATCGGGAATTGGGCATCCTAGAGCGAGAATTGGAACCGGCTCCGTTTCTAATCCAAATGGCTGATCAGTGATGAAGAGTGAAGCCGCTTGGGTTAATTCAAAACTCCGAGATCTAGACAGCGGGATGTGATTTCCCGGTAGCTTTCATTGTGTTGAAAATGGAAGGAATTGCCAAATCTTACCCCGTGCTATTGGGAAGGCCATGGCTAAGACAAGCAAACATTAAACACAACTGGGCAACCGATCGGATTGCAATCTGAAATCGAAAGAAGAAAGCTCGGGTACATGTGGCATCGCATGATATGCTACGACAATCCATCCATCCAATTTGTGCTGATTTGTGCTGAAGGATTGAATTGGCTGGAAGGAGTAGAAGCGGATGAGAAGGAAGAAATTCTTAACCAAAATCTCAATTTAGTATCTCTTTAAAGTGGACATGGATAAAGTCGTTTCCCAAATGCTATAGTCCAACTCTGGATATGGCCAAGTCCCCACCATCCCAAAGCACTCTTTTGGATGACATAGGTGTACCATAAGAAGTTCAAGCTCTCATCGCGGTAGTGGAAGAAAATGATGAGAGGGATATGAAGCATATCCATCCGGTCTCAAAAGATATGAAGCATATATGTGACCCGACGAATATGAAGCATATCTGTCGGGTTACACTAACAGATGAACTGGAAGACATGAATCTAGGAGATGCGGAGAATTCAAAGATCGTTCGAGTCAGTAGTAAGCTTGATGTAGAGTTTAAACAGAATCTCCAAAAATCATATGTGGATGTGTTTTCTTGGAGTTACCAGGATATGAAGGGAGTTGATCCTCAATTTTATTAGCATCATATCAATCTTAAGGAGGATGGTGTTCCAATCAGCCAACAGTGGTACAAAATGAACCCTAATTATGTAAAGAGGGTTAAGGAGGAAATTGATAAACTTTTGAAAGTGGGGTTCATTTATAAGGTGACTTGGTTGTCTCTAGTGATTGTACCAAAGAAGAATGGAAAGTTTCGAGTCTATGTGGATTATCGAAAGCTCAATGCCGCAACTCATGCAGATCCTTTTTTGCTTCCATTCACAGATTCAGTGTTAGATGCTGTGGGTGGCAGGGCATGAAATGTATTCTTTCTTGGATGGTTTCAGTGGATATAATCAAGTCTTGATGGCTCCAGATGATCAAAAGAAGATAGCTTTTGTTATAGAAGGGGGAGCATTTGCTTCCAATGTGATGACATTTGGTCTTGAGAATGCTGAATCGTTTAGGAGATTTTCTATGATTACTTAGTCACATTCATAAGAGTATTCTTAGATGATTTCAATGTCTTCAACAAGATGGTGGAGCATCTTCTGTTTTAGCACTCTATGTGGAGGGGTGTTCTCCTGCCTGCTTAAGTCTCAATCCAGCTAAATGCACCTTTGCAGAGTAACCAGTGGTGGAAACCTTTTAGATAGTGTCAGCAGTTAGAATTACGGTGGATTCCAAGAAGGTGGAAGTAATCAAAGCTTTAATGGTGCCTCGCAATATCAAGGAATTAGAAAGATTTCTCGGTTAGATCAAATGGCATAACAGATTCTTATAATATTTGGCAAATGTGGCTTATTTGATGTATCTTCTTACAAAGAAGGATGTTTCATCTGAATGGTCGAATGCCTATCAACAAACTTTTTGGTATTTACAACAATGGATGTTGGCAGTCACTCCAATTGTTTAACCACTAGATTGGTCTAGACCATTCCATGTATTTGTTGATGCATCAGATATGGAAATTGGGAGTGTGCTCATGCAAGAATCTGACGATGGATGGTTCCTATGCCAACCAGATGCTATCCAGAGCAGAAAAAAATTATTTTACTACAGAGTGGGAAGCACTTGGAATGATTTATTCGGTGAAGAAATTTTGACATTATCTTTTGGGCAACAAGTTTACTTTTCATGTGGATCATCAGGCTCTAGTGTTTTTGGTCAGTAAACCTAATTTATCTGGAAAATTAGCCAAGTGGATGCTGATATTGCAAGAATTTGAATTCACTGTTCGTCATACACCCGGCAATCAACACACAATGGTGGCTGATTTTTTGTCTTTGGATTAATACTGGAGAAGCCCTTAAAGGTGTATCAAATCAGTTGCCGGATGCGGATTTGTTCCGAATTATTGTGGCTCCACATTGGTATGATGAAATGCTCATGTTCTTGGTGACAAAAGGAAAATTTTCAGTAGACATGACAAGAGATCATTGAAAGCATTTAGATCTCCATAATAAAACCTTTCTGGTGATTATGGGTTAATTGTACAAAATGGGCATTGATCAAATAATTCGCCAGTGTGTACAATCACATGAGGAGCAAGCCATATTGATGGAAGCTCATCAAGGTGTCAGTGTGGCGGCCATTGTGATGTTTGTCAGCGGCTTGGCCGACCGAGTGTAGTGGATCGGAAGCCATATTGATGGAAGCTCATCAAGGTGTCAGTGTGGCGGCCATTGTGATGTTTGTCAGCGGCTTGGCCGACCGAGTGTAGTGGATCGGATGCCACATATTCCAGTGCTCCTAATGGAACCTTTTCAAAAATAGGGTTTGGATTTTGTTGGACCATTTAAGCCTCCAGCTCAGCAAACCAACAATAAATATATTCTGGTAGCCACAGATTATTATACCAAATAGGTGGAAGCCAAGGCATTAAGAGATAATAAAGTCAGTTCAATAGCAAAGTTTCTTTATTAAATGATCAAGACTAGGTTTGGTTGTCAGATTGAATTAGTTAGTGATAATGGAGGACATTTTCTGAATGAAGTGATTAAAAGATTAACTCAACATCACATGATCATTCATAAGAAATTTTCCACACATTCATTATCTATCTATCATCTCATTGTGTTGAGCTTCTCCACTATGTGTGTAGGTGTGTGTGTGTGCATTCTTGCAACCCTATTTCAAACATTTGGTATTAGAGCATACACTCCTCACCCCTATGCTACCGCCTACACCTCACCCTGAATCGCATGTCTTCCTTGAATCGGATCAAGGAATCCTTATGGGAGAAGAAAGAGGACCATGAAGTGTGAAATACTTTGTATTAAAGTTTTTCAGTCAAATTTTCGTTCCAGGTGCATTTTGGGGGCCGTTCGCGCAGTTTTCGATTTTTTTGCAAACATCTCCAAGGACCGGGATTTGCACTGTTCTTCATCGAATTCTAGAGTACTTTTGTCAGGTCTACTACTACAGACAGGTGTGCAAATACACGAGAAAGCATCTGTGGGCTTCACTTTAGCGACATCGATCTCTGCATCTTATGAGTAAGATTTCTACTCACTATACTTTGCATTTCTTTCATACACCTTGCAGGTCTCCATTGTCAGCAACTTTAGCAGCCACCTTGGTTGTATTAAAGAGAACTCAACACTTTGCAGGTTACATGATTACTTGCTTGGGTATTATAAAAAACAATGATATATTTTGGATATTATTCGCTAAGGATAAGCTTGATGGGACCAACTACCCATTATGGTCCTATATGATGCGGCATGTATTGGTAGCCAAAGGGCTATGGAATGTTGTGATAGATGTGTTTGGCTAGGCTTGGAGATTGCTAAACCATTCTTACATTACTCAAAGCTTTATTGTCATCTCCTTATCCTAATCAAGGGCTCATGGCGGTTGCAAATAAGCTTCCTTCAACCACAACTTTTTTGTTTTTTTGCTTCAAACCATGGTTTTTAGGCTTTAAAAATACAAGTTTTTAAGCTTTGAAGCTCAAAAAAAGCTTTAAAATCACCATAAAGCCTTGTACATAGAGTTTAGTGTAAGATCTAAATGTTGGAAATTTTTTATAGCTCTCCAAGGGTTCCAAAGTATTTATTTTATTTTATTCTTGATATTTTTCAATAAAATTTTTAGCCCAAAAATAGCACTTTTGGCCATTTTCAAGCCTAGAAAGGCTTTAAAATTACCCAAAAATCTAGAAATCCTACAAAGTTCATTAAAATTTTCTTGGGATTTTCAAATTAGTTTGCCATAATTCTTTGCCACTTGCAAGTGTTGAATCATGTTTCTTCAATTGGACCCAATGGATTTGCAGACCTTGCTTTTAATCAAGTCATCTCCAGAGCACTGACTCTGCTTTGCAAGACTTGCAAGGTTGCACGATCTACCTTTGCTTGGGCCTCATGTTGTTGCATCACAAATATATGCTAGCTTAGGAGATGTTGGCTTTGTAGCTCTTCATTGGTCTATTTTTGTTGTAGATCCCGAATCTGCTGGTGCATCTGCACTTTGTCCTACTTCGCTTGTAATAGATCTTTAGCCTGGAGCTCAATTATGTTTCAAAAATGAACTTGCTCCATCTCCAGATTTTGTACCTTTTGTTGGACTATGGAGAGGTTTTACAAGTCTTCCTTGGCTTTCCGTAGCTCCTACTTTGTTTATTGTATGCCTATTAGGGCTACTGTCTTTTCACAGCACACTAAGAAATGTACCTGCAACAACAACAAGCAGCTTGCAACATGACTGGATTTATTTCCTTCATAGTATCCAAAAAATAAATCTGCATGGAGCTCCTCTCTGTAATAGCTGGATCCGAAAGGGCAGTTCCTTTACCGGATTCTTTCCTCGGTTGCTCTTCTTGGGCTCCCTCTGCAATTTCTTCATGCACTTGATTCTTCTTATTCTTTTTGTCTTTATGGAAAAATATGAAGGCACCTTGCTGTAAGCAGAAGTATGAGGACTTTGAATGTTCTCAAGAACTCCCTGATGCATGAATTAAATGTATAGACCAATCTTGGTCTTCGAATTTGGCCCAATAATGCGGAGTTTTGCTTTCAGTTTGCTGAAATGATATTCTTGCCCATGCAACTAGTTTGCCTACACAGAGGCATACAGATACCTTCCCATGGCCCTCCAGGACATGTATGTAACTTTGTTGTCTTAATATAATGATCTCGATTAAGAATTAGAAATACGGCGTGTTCTGCACCTCCTTGTTTGTGATTGTTCAGTTTGTATTCTTTTGCTGCACCCTTGGAGCCAAAATAAAACTCAATATCTTCATTAGAAGCTGGTGGCACCTCCATTTCCCCTTCCAAGGGTAACCTGAATACTTGAGATACATACTTTGCAATGAATGAGGTTTTGCCAAACCAAGGTCGCATGACCACGAGTGGCAGTATAGAACCCCAATCCCCTCATAAACACAACATAGAGAAGATACAACGATATGAAGATACAACAACGGGAGAGAAAAAAAATACATGTTACCTTCATGCAATCCGACTGAAAGACCACGAGCAGTAGCATCATGTAACTTGACCGAACAACAGCAAATGCCCTAGGCCAAAGTAACCATACAAAGGCCCAACGAGCAGCACGAGGACAAGTATGACGTAGGCCGAGAAAACCACATGTGCCCATGACATGCAGGGCAATACCTTGAAAAGAGGAGCCCACTGCCCCTTATTATAGCCCACTCCCCTCATATAGGCCAAGAAAATCACAGATGTCAAGTGATGAGCCAACCCATCAATACTAACAAAGACTCCATGACACAGCATGTAGCCCCACTCCCCTCATAACCAAAACATACAATAATGGAAGATAGAGAAGATACAACAACAAGAGTTTAAAAAAACCATATATTACCTTCATGCAACCCGATCGAAGACCATGAGTAGCAACATGCAACACCAATAGCAGTGACACCCTAGGCCGAGGGAGCACGAGCACAAGGTATGCCGAGCAAACCACAAACACCCACACGACATGTAGGGCGGACCATACAAAGGCCAAGCTAGCACGAGGTAGGCCGAGCGAACCGCAAATTCCCACAGATGCCCACCCACGACATGCAAGGCGGACCATACAGAGGCGAAGCTAGCATAAGGTAGTCCGAGCGAACCATAGATGCCCACCACGACATGTAGGACGGACCATACAGAGGCGGCGAGCATGAGCCTGATCACAAGCATGAGGTAGGCCAAGAAAATCACAAATGCCCATGATATACAGGGCGGTGCCTCAAAAAGAGGAGCCCACTCCCCTCGACATTATGCACACCTCTTACGTGGACATTAGGATTGATTGTTGATAGGAGACTTGGACTGCATGTGGCAATGCCATGTGCCCTTCTTGCACTTGGAGTAGTGGTCGGTTCCTCACTTGCTAGGATGGTGATATGACTTGGCAATACATACCCCCAATGTTGCTTCTCTCTCGTCCTTAGTCTCCCTCTGAGAGACAGCTAGCCATAGAGGGAGCACCCCCTTCTTTTTTGAGAATGATTATAGTTTCCCAAATTCCCACGGCTAGAAGTCTATTTTTAACCAATAAAATGTTTTTTTTCTTAAAAAAGCATTATCACTATAAGTTATTTTAAATAGGTTTAAAAAGAATATTAGTATACTTATTATCTATAATTATATATACAAATTATAGATTTGACAATTGTAAATCCTCTCTTTCTCTTAGTCTTCATCCCATGGGGGGAGGTAAGAATGCCTTTGTATGCTAAGATGTCCCACAAAAAAGCTCAAATACACTAAAAAGAATATTAGTATACTTATGATTTGGAATTATATATACAAATTATAGATTTGACAATCCTAAATCCTCCCCCCCTCTCTCTCTCAGCCCTTGTCCCATGGGGGTTGAGGGAGGTAAGAATACCTTCATATGCTAAGATGTCCCACGAAAATCTTAAACCTTGGGTTTCAAAGCTATCGTTGATAATTTTTTTTAAAAATAGGTTCTTTTTTTCTTCTTAAAAGCATTTGTGAGGGAGACATTTCTCAACACGTAAGGTGAAGGCTTCCCATCAAAGTTATAGCTTTAGCACCTGTTTTCAAGGTGCTAAACTTACGTTATGGCAATCTGGTAAGAAGTTGGATACAATAAACTTCCACATGGCCCATTCACATATGTTGCACACGTGGATACCAACCAACTCCAAAGTGGGAATCCAAGCGGACAACATGTTGGAGCATAAAACCAGCTACCAAATTTGAAATCCTCCAATTTTATTGAACCCTAACCTTTGTCTTTATTTTTAGCTTGAAAACACTTTTTGAGCTCATTGCATGTGAATTGAATGGTTACCAAAATGGAACTAGTTACCAACTAGTTGGGAACTCCATGTTATGAGTGAATAGGCCCTAAGTGCTACTAGCATGGAAACCCCTGTGTAGGAGGGAGGTCTCTTTCTCTCTCTCACACAGACAAAGGCAAGCGCACCACCATTGCACACACACAAAGGCATGCTCAGTACAACTTGAGCTCTAGAATTGGAGCTCCAAAAGTGTTGGAGCACAAAGTTGGTAGCACCACTAGAGCGAGTGTAAAGAAACACGATAGGTGGAAATGATCGAAAACAGTTGGTTGTTGAAAGATCGAGGTGGGTTCAAATTTCAAGTTACAGCGTGAAGTTGCTAATGCTTGAAAAAAAACAAATTTTTCAACCAATCAAAATAAGGACAACTCTTAAATCTATCTAATTTTTGTTTTTGAAATCTCCACTATATGCCAGTTTTATAATTAAAATATATAAAAAGTCATTCCTTAAAGTAAGGACTACTTAAAACCTCATCCGTTTTTTCTTAATTCTAGCCGATACAAATACACTAGAATGCCATTTTTTTGGAGCACTAGGTCATACACTGCAATGAATGGGAATGTTTGAAAACCGTTGGTGGTTGGAGAGATCACAAGGTGGATTGAACTAAAAAGAAAAGGAAGCATTGTAGTTGCTTGTGTCGGAAGTACCTGCGTGAACAAGTCCATATGGAGATTCTTTTATTTTGAGAGAAAATGTTATTTTATTATTAATATGGATTAGTTACAAAAAAAGAGGTAAAGCCTATGATCAACAGGCTAAGAGTTGATGAGTAATCGCTTGGCCGAGTCTAGGAGCTCCGACTTGAAAGGGGCAGTGAATGGAAGGAAGAGGTGTTTGTAGCTGAATTAAAAAGTCCTTATGGAAATTCTTGTGAGTGTGTTTAAATTGGTTGGAGTTTGTTAAAAACATATGGCTAGAAAATTTGGTTGAAATTTCATAGAATTTTAAGCTGCCTTACAAATAAAATGGTTTGAGCCTTTTTTTTGTGAAAGCAGAAATTTATATTAAAATAAGAAGGTGATTACTAAATTCTATGAAATTGAGAAAATAAAATGCACACGAAAAATGAAAATAAAATTTAAGGAAAAATGAGAAGGTGTCAAAGTGGGCTGGGCACGGACGGGGGGCCCAAATATTTCATCGCTGGAATGTGCGTAGTCATCAATGATGTTCAAGATCTTGGAAATCTTTTGGTGACGGGACGCACTACTGTACAGATGCGACGAGGCAGCGAATGCTTACGCCACGTGTCACAGTTCTGTGAGCGTGTCATCCTGCCCATAAAGCTTGTGTGATACATCGAAGCGGTTTACAAACCCTAAACACTGAGAGAGAGAGAGAGAGAGAGAGAGAGAGAGAGAGAAAAGAATGATGCGTAGGAGACTTGGAGGTCTCGTGGATGCGTGGAGCAGGCGTGTCTCTACGGCAGACAACGGCAGGAGGGCGGCGTTGGGCGACCATATTCAGGTTTGGCAGCCTTTCCAATTGAAATGTGTGTGTTTCTGTTATTTTCGGAGAGGGAGATAGAGAGAAAGAGCTTGTGTCTTTCTGAAATGTTTTTGCAGGAAACAGCAGGAGGTGTAGTTTAGTGTGGGCTTGAGCGTGTAGCGTGTCTTTCCGAGATGCTTTTGCAGGAAACAGTAGGAGTTGTAGTTTAACGAGCGCAGGAGTCAGAGCGTAGATAACGAAGTAGCGTGTGTAGGGAGAGAGAGAGAGAGAGAGAGAGAGAGAGAGAGAGAGAGAGAGTCCCTAGTCTCTTACCTTACGCTTCCTCCGTGTGTTGGCGGGAAGAGAGAGAAAGACCCTAGACCCTAGTCTCTTGCCTTACGCTTACTCCGTGTGTGTGAGGAGAGAGAGAGAGAGAGAGAGAGAGAGAGAGAGAGAGAGAGAGAGACTACAGAAGTCTTACATTTGATGATGCTGCAGAACACGCACAGTTCCGGCTTAGGTGACAAATGGGCGGCCATCAGCTGGCAGCTGCCGACCAATCAAAGGGCGCGACATGGTTCTAGTACATCGAACTGGGACGTGGGAAATCCTCCAGCAGACGAAGAGGGGGTTCACAGGACGGAGCATGGTGAGAAAGGTGCTCAAAACAGGCCCGAGGATTCGCCCACCCCTGCCCTACAGAAGGAGACCAGCGCGCGCCAGTTCTTCCACGCGAAGGCCAAAGAAACCGAGGACAGGCTTTCCCAAGAAGGAAAGGCTCAAGAGTCTAAAGACCACAAGTAGTAGATTCGCAGATCGGGAAAAGGGTGCACACACTAGTGTTTTGGCCGTCCACCTCAGTGGACTAAAGATGACAGACGGACACTTGGGGCAGGCAACGAGACTTGCGGTACATATATCTGTTAGCAATGATTATTCGCTAAGTATGTCTTTGACTGTACAGCTGATATTGCAATTTCCTCCCCCGTTTTTTTAAAAATCTATGTAACAAAAAATTGTTTTTGAATTTACGTCAAGGGCATATGATTCTATGAATATGGTTTTATCAATATATAATGTGTACTTCATACATCACATTAAATATTGATAAACGCAGGTACCAATAGCATTAACTAGCAGAGATGGGTTCCAAAACCTCCTATGGAGTTGGAATTTCATAGACAATATAAACCCTAGGGAAAAAGGGGGGGCTCGTGTGTGAGAAAAAAAGGGGGACGGAGAGAGAGAGAGAAAAGGGGGACGGGGGGCTTGTGTGTGTGTGTGTAAAAGAGAGAGAAAGAGGGGGGTTATTAATCGTTTATGGGTATGCTTATTTTCATTTATTGACCTTAGAGAGATTATTCTTTGTTTTGCATTGGATGATTAAGCAAATAAAAATAGGGCACCAAAATGATTTTTTTCTCGGGTTCATTTTGAAGTTCTGAAAATATTCCAAACGTGGTCCTTTTTACCAAGGTTTTCTCGTTTTCATTTTTTATCTTCCAAATCTTTTATTAATAGAAAATCATGGGTCTCCCTCTTATCTCTTTCTTCCTATCGTGGGTCCTTGCACATACTTGTGAAGAAGGGAGGTGGGACCTCTCTCCCTCCTTTTCGTGGGCATGTATAACTCTGTTTAAGCCTTATGTACCCTTCAAAAGGCACCTGAGGGTACACAAATGCGAGCTTCAATTAATACCCAAACAGAAAATATGCTAATAATAGGGGCGCACAATGAGCGATTAATTAAATTCATTAATTAATCGAAACGAGAAACCTAAGGTTGAAAAAACCTTTCGTTTTAAATAATTTTTTTAGATAACGTTTTTAGCCTTAATAGCGGCGCACAATGAGCGGGTGGCGGTTGTGGGTTGGTTCGGCGGAAGCTTTCGTGATCTTTCATCAAATGCATGGCCCAGCCTTCGAAAGCAGGCTTCAACCTCTGCACGACGACAACTCAGAGAGAACAATGTGCGAAGACGTTTCAAGAAATTAGGAGCTGCTGCGTTCGTCATCTCGCTGTCGCTGGGTATTTTATTCATTTTTTTTTTAATTGATCGCTGTGCGCTGGGTAATTTATCTTTAGTCAAGTTTCGTGATTTTTCAGGAGGCTGTGCGAAGACGTTTCAAGAAATTAGGAGCTGCTGCGTTCGTCATCTCGCTGTCGCTGGGTATTTTATTCGTTTTTTTTTAAATTGATCGCTGTGCGCTGGGTAATTTATCTTTAGTCAAGTTTCGTGATTTTTCAGGAGGCTGTGCGAAGACGTTTCAAGAAATTAGGAGCTGCTGCGTTCGTCATCTCGCTGTCGCTGGGTATTTTATTCGTTTTTTTTTAAATTGATCGCTGTGCGCTGGGTAATTTATCTTTAGTCAAGTTTCGTGATTTTTCAGGAGGCTGTGCGAAGACGTTTCAAGAAATTAGGAGCTGCTGCGTTCGTCATCTCGCTGTCGTTGGGTATTTTATTCGTTTTTTTTTAAATTGATCGCTGTGCGCTGGGTAATTTATCTTTAGTCAAGTTTCGTGATTTTTCAGGAGGCTGTGCGAAGACGTTTCAAGAAATTAGGAGCTGTTGCGTTCGTCATCTCGCTGTCGCTGGGTATTTTATTCGTTTTTTTTTAAATTGATCGCTGTGCGCTGGGTAATTTATCTTTAGTCAAGTTTATAATTATATTAATGTCGCGAAGCTTCCCTATCGATGATTTTTCAGGAGGCTTCGCACAATGAGCGATTAATTAATTAGCCTCAGTTTTAAAAATGCCTCTGCACGACGACAACTCAGAGAGAACAATGTGCGAAGACGTTCAAGAAAATTAAGGCTGTGAGTGGCAATGCCTTTTAGAAGGGAGGATGCATGCATGCAATGGTTCGGGAGGATATAATGCATGCGTGATGCCTTTACGAAAACAGGATACGACATTTCTCCTTTCGAATGGTAGCCGCTGTTGCGCATGGAGTTTTCCCATGTTTTATTTTAAGGAATGACGTGATAATTCATGGTTTTACTTGCATGCCAGGCATCCTTTCTCGATCACTTCAGCAGCAGCCGATGACTACGTGAGTGTCCACATTCGCACGTCGGGAGACTAAAAAGAGTATTCTCAGAGGTAGGTGATTACCCATTTCAATGATGGGTTTTAGACGTTGGTTTCTAAGGCTGGCTTAAGAAGGTTTTTTTTCATGGATTAGTAGTAAAAGGAACGGCAGTGGCATTGAACTGTATGGTAGTTTGTTACTGTTCAGAAATTAATTGATTGATTGATATGGGCAATTTGTTGCTGCATGGGCGTCCTCATGCGCCGGAAGCTAATTATCTTAATTTTAACTTTAGCTGAAGAGGACATTTTACTTGTGGTTGGGCGGTGTGTATCAATCTTTAAAATAATCCATCCAAGCTTTTACTTGAGGCGTGCTGGATCCGCTACTTGAGGCGATGGCGATGGCATAAGCAGAAAACGTTAGCTAAGGTTTATATATTTAATTTATTTAAAATAATTTGAAATAAAGGACCAGATAATTTTTTTATTTTCCAGAAACTTTTGAGTGGACAGAAATAATGAAATTGATTAATAAATAATTTGCTTACAACAGATTAAGATTCTGCGTCTTTGTTTCAATTCTTCTTGCAAGCACAAGGTTCTGTCATATACGACGTCCAATTTCATGTAAGTTTTTTGATAACAAACAATTTAAATTTTTAATTTATTCATTTATTTTTGTTTTATCACTAATTTGACTATATGTATTCTGAATTATTAACCTATTTTTTCTTATTTTTTATGTAGTGAAATGTCAAAAATGAAAAAAAGAGCAAGAGAATCAACAACTGGAAAATTTATAAATTCAACTCATGAAGGCCATGAAGTTTCAAGCATAGAACCTAAGAAAAATCGTGGAAGACCAAAGAAGTTATCTAATGAAGATGCAATGTTAGATCAATCCAATGTCAACTTGAAAGTGCTTGAGCTAAGTGTGACAATATCATTAGGTGGTAGTGACATTGATGAAGCATTACTAAGTAATCTTCATGAATTTATCACTAAGGAATGCCTTGCTGGTAGTTGCTCATTGGAAAGAGGAGGCACAGTTTTCCATTTACATTATCAAATGGTCATTAGAATTCATGCAAAGTCAATAATTGCAGTTAATAAGCTCATAAAAAAGTATCTTGGTTGGGATAAGAATAATCCCATTGGTGGCATTGTAATGTGTAGAGCATTAAGGCAGAAGAACATGCACACATTTCATGGTATGATAGGCTATTGTATGAAAGATATTGATAAGCCTCATTACAAAAATGTGTCGCACAATATTAGTGCTGAAGATATTTCAAAGGGAATAGAAATTTACATGCAATATGGTGCAGATGATTTGAAGAACAAAGTTTGTCTTACTCCAACAAACATTTTTGATAGAGCATTGATGTTTTGGAAGTTCTATTTAAAGCATCCTTTAGGCAATAATTTCTGCTCCACCATTCATAAAATGATCAAGACAGGAAAGTACTACCCGTCTTCTAATTGGATAACACCATATCAAGGAAGAGGAATGGAGCTTCAAAAAGTTGATGCTTTATGGAGGACAATGGTATACCCATCCAACACAACAATGAAAGATATCTATGATATTTTTATTAATAAACAAAATTTTGATGCTTCACATCCAAGATTAGATTGGTTTATGAACAGATGGAAAAGAAATGAGAATGAAGTTGACGATTTGAGGTATGCCTTTAATGAAGATGAAATAGTAGAGAATTCTTATAAGACAAATAAGCAAACAATTGAAATAATGGAGGAAGAGCAAACACATAGACCAGGTAAAGAAATTGAAAAAGATAAAGACATTCCAATTGATATCGAAGTTGATGATAGTGACAATGAGGAGAACATCCACAAGCTAGAATATATTCCTTTATTACAGAAAAAAAATATTGGTATTGTAATCACTTGAAATATCAATAAATGACATTTTTATTATGTTTTTCTCAAATGTGAATCCATAAGAATTTTTGTCTTTAAAAATAAAAAATATCTATGGTTTTCTTTTTGTCATCCTCTTTTTGAATCGAGAGTTATGATTTTTTTCGAATAGGAGAGTGAATAGGAGAGTGACATTATAATATATATGGGTATGCTAATAATTTATATTATATATGGGTGCCCAATCTTTTTTGGGGATGAATTAGTTTTTGACTGGAAGAGAGATCGAAATATTAAAGTTGAACTAGACGCTTGGCGGGGCGTTTCATCCACACTCTGTCAGCTCCTTGGATCTCTCTCTCTCGGCTGCCGAGGTTGGTTGGCAGGGGGGATTTTTTCTCTGAGCGGTGGCGTATTTCTTTTTCTCTGTTATCTCCGTGGATCTGCTGGTCTCTCTCTCTCTCTCTCTCTCTCTCTCTCTCTCTCTCTCTCTTTCTCTTTCTCTCTCTCTCTCGGGTGAGCTGATCCTGAAGGGGAGGCGTGTGTGCGAGATGGCCGGTTACACGGCGCAAAAAAGAAAAAAAGAGAGAAAAAAAGAGAGGAATGAATGCCTTGTTAATCGTGCTTTTTTTTATTTGTTAAGATTATATATATATATATATATATATATATATGTATGTATAATTATTCATTGTCATGAATTGGATTAAGCAATTCCTCATTTGCCGCCTAAAATTTATTAATAGTATGATCATATATTAAGAATTAATAAATAATTTGATAACCTTTTCGCATAATTTTAATTAGGTAGGCATATTGCAAGTAAAATTCTTGATTAAATACTCATCATTTTAACACCTCTGATTCTTACTATTTTCTATTTCAACATCGGCATAGTCTTATAAAATGGAGAAATTATCTTTCTTTATTGATTCTTAAGATTAGTATTTGATTTTGTCAGGTTTCATATTTTTCCAACTTTTCTAAGTAATTACATTAGTCCCCCTTGCCATCTCTCGTCAGGCCTCCCTTGCTTCAAGCTTCGTCTCACACCCGTGAATAGCCAGAACCAAAAACTCCACCGGCAACATGCACAACGATTATCTTCACCCGCTGGAAGGCTCCATAACTGGAAGACTCCAGAATTGCAACGTGCCAATCTAAAAAAATTATTGAGTCTACTTAGGTCAGCCACCATCTAAAAAATTCATCACCTAAGGTCGTCCATTCTTTACATTAAGTAATTAATAGCAAACAAATATTTTCTTCCCATATTAGTTATTAAATTGCAAAGTAAAAGTACCATAACATTTTTTACTCGTGTCTTGCTACACGAAAAAGACATTCGAAAATAGAGATCCTCGTGAAAGATAAATTGCCAAGTAAAAGTGCCATACATTTATTACTCTTGCCTTGCTACATGAAAAAGGGGTTCAAAAACTCACATCCTTGTGAAAAATAATACTATGACAAAATGCTAAATGCTTCTTATCCCTTTGCCCAAGTTTATGCTTTTAAAAGCATAAATGCTTCTTATCCCTTTGCCCAAGTTTTATTTAAATATGCCTAAGTGATGTAATATAAGTTTTGGTTGATTACAAAAGCTTTAAAAAACAAAGAACAAATTTGAGGTAGTGCTTGTTCATGAATTCCTTTTTTCGAAGTTTTGGTTGATTACACAAGCTTTAAAACACTAAAAACAAATCTAAACTAGTGCTTGTTCATGAATTCCCTTTTTCCTTCCTTCTCTTCTTTTCAATGTTTTTGTACATACACCCTTTCAAAAGTTTATAATAATTAACTAACAATCTCTCTCTCTCTCTCTCTCTCTCTCTCTCTCTCTCTCTCTCTCTACATGAGAGCCTTTGTAAAAAAACTCTTGCACCTAGTTTTCCATCTCGTCTCTGTGTCATCGTGTATCAAAAAAAGTCCATGGTCCTGCAAATGATTAAACATGTCTTTAAGATACGTAAAGATAAACATGTGAGAAATTTGAATGTGTAGAGATCATTGGCATGTCTTGCATGTCAAAACCACACTTCTAAACTCTCTCTCTCTCTCTCTCTCTCTCTCTCTCTCTCTCTCTCTCTCTCTCTCTCTTTAAAGGAGGGGGGGGGGGGGTCAGGGGATCCCTTATTGCATGTGATCACATTTTTAAAAAAGGGCGTTAATACATGGGGGGTTTTGAATTGACAAGGTGAAAAGAATACATAAGTTTTCATAGGAAGGGCTAGTTGTTTTGCCTCTACTTTATGGGAGGAGTAAAACTCCCAACATTCCATTTATGATGATTGCATATATAAAGTTATCACGTCATAAACAAGTGCTACCCTCCGTTCCCCCTTCTTCCTCCTCCTCCAGTTGCTTCTCAATTCATGGAGTGTATATAGGGTTAGTTAAACATTCCTTGAATGCACAAACATATAAGGTTTTCATGTTGTAAATCAACATCCCCCTCCCCACTCTCTCACAACCACCTTTTGCTTATCAATCTATGAAGTTGGGGAGAGTTAGCATGTACTCTCTCCAAAAGCTATAGAAAATGGGGCAAATGATTTTAACAACATCATGTAGTGTGCATTGATTTTTAAATCAATGACTTTGATAACAACATACAATAACTTGAAGCAATGTAAAACAAAGCATTTTTCACAAATTGACTTATTGTGTTGACATGTTATTTGTCATCTTAGTAATTGAAGCAATGTGAGACAATTCTTGAGCATTTTTCACAAGCTGGCTTAGTTGAGTTATTGTGTTGGTCATCTTTTTAATTGAGCTTCTTGTTTTGAACCATTTAATTTTTCACAAGGGGCTTTGGCGGCCAAGGAGCCGATAGGCCCTAGGGGCCTTGCCGAGCCAAGCAGCCAAGCCTAGACACTGCCCATGCAGTCTGCGTAGGGCTGCCTAGCAGCCAAGATGTTGCGTAGAAGGGCCATCCTACCTCTAATGTGAAAACGTTGACTTAAATAGCAGTTTATGGCATTTTCACCGTCATGGGAAAAATAGAACTAGTTGACCTCTATTTGGGCCAGCCGACCATCGTAGATAGTGGGTATAAATACCCAAGATATAAATCAGTTAGATCATCTCATAATTCACAAAGGCCAGAGGTGTTCCAAGGGCTAGGACAGCCAAGGGGAGTGCTCCAGCCAAGGTGAAGAGTTCAGGTCAAGAACCAGCCTTTATTTAGAGATTTACATCATTCTAGTAAAGCAAATACACCACGCGCAGTGGAAGCCCTATAGAGGGTATTTGGGACCCAATATTGTGTCCCCTCCCTCCCTCCCTCCCTCCCTCTCTCTCTCTCTCTCTCTCTCTCTCTCTCTCTCTACACATCTTCTTCGTCATGAACGATGGTTGAATTTTGAGCATTGAAGTTATCAATGCTTCCACTGAGCTTTACGCATGCTATATTGGTATCAAAGCCTTCTTTAAGTATGACGATTTAGCCAGAAAACCAGGAAAAAAAAAAAAAGAAAGGAAAATTTTTCACTTGTGTGATTGTTTTCTAGACTACGGCGGGGACGGTTGGTTTTCAGCCTCCAAAAAGTCTACCACACACATAGTGGATGGTCAAATTGTGTTCTAAAAAGGAAGTGCAAATTCCCACTATGGCGAACTTTGACGAAGAGAGAGAATGACAAACTTTAGAGCAAAGAGCACCAGGCAATCCTTCGAGGGCGGTAGACATGAATGTGCATGACATGTTCTAGTAGATGATGTGAGCAATTTGCAAACCATAGCACTAAATTGGAAGAGCAAAAAACACAAATCTTAGCCCTGGAAGAGTGCATCCATTTTCGAGCCCCTTTTCTCTATCTCCTCCTCCCTCTCCTTTTGTTTCCCAGATCTGGATAGCAGATCCTCTAGCAGATGACCCTTTCGAAGGGGTCACAATCGCCAGCTGAGTTCGACCCTCAAGTTGCAGATGTGAGCAATGGAGATTCGATTGATAGAAGACCATACGGCAGCATTCCGTGCTACTGCACATGATGACGTGAGGCGACGCATGGAGCATGAAAGATTTCTTGCGGCCTTAGACGCAAGAGCGATACTAACGGCTTCCTCTAGTCATCCTCTCGAGAGGATGAACTTCAATAAGTATAATGGTAAAACTCAACCCCACAACGAAGCTTATTTTATTGTAGTTATAGAAAGAATTATATTAACAGAGTGATCTTGACTAGTTGGTATTTAGAAGGTGAGGCCATTCCTTGATGGACCTAGTAGGATCATGCCCACACCAAATTAGGTATGGGGGCTTATATCTGGGACAAGTTTGTCCTTGACCTTAAGCGAGAGTTTTTACCGCCCAATTACCTTGAGTGACTTTAGGACGAGTTCACGGGGCACGTCAAAACGTGCAACCAGTCCTATAGTTTGCCAATAAGATTTTAGACTTATGTTTGCGATTGGGCATATCTGGTAAGGACAAGAAAGGATAGTTCCTTTATGGCCTTGACACGCAAATCCAGTGGGAAGTCTAGATCCCACACAGACCTTGGCGACTGTCCCTAGTTCTTTAGATCCCAGTTCTTCGATTTTTTGTGAAATCATTAGCCGAGAGCTTAAAGATAAGTAGAAGGGCGCCCAAGACTAGGAGTATGAGTGCAATGAATTGCTTAAGACCTTTAGCTACATAGGTGGCCACAGAACCATCGTCTTGTTTGACACGGCGAGTGTGGCAGCACACAAAATATAGTCACAGAACATGCCACTTAGTGAGCTTGTTTCGTCCTGACCTCATTAGACAAGAAAGTTGAGGGATTTAGCACAAGAATGATGACGAGCATCAGGTTTGAAGCTCAAGGTACTAAATGAGTGATTCTAGGCTTAGAGTTTGTGCCAAATTTTATGATTGCCCCTCTTGTAGGAGCGGACATAATTTTGGGAATTCAATGGTTTCACAAGTTCCAGCCAAAAATCGATTGGGACATGCACACTTTTTGGATTAACCGAAATGTGTTGAAAGTCCCAACAATGACCATTAAATGTGAGACAGGAATCCCCAACTTTCCTCTCATAAGCCACTTGTTATAGGCTAAACGAGAAATTAGGAAAGGTGCACAATGTGCGATGATATACATCTAAACTGCCTAGACGGTGGCCAATGCTTCAGAGAACAGTACCAGGCTCTCCATGACAAGTTCTAAAAGATTTATCTTTAGAACATTCTCCCTCGCCAGCTCCCCTCGTCTAGACCGGAGGACCACGAGATAGACCTCATCCTAGGCTCAGATCCCCCAAGCAAGTTTCCATACAACCTCTCCAGGCAATTGAATCGCAGTTCGGCCGCTAACTCTAAGAACTATTGCAATATGGCTTTATACACCCCAGTGTGTTGCCATTTGCAGCACCAGAAAGTGATCCTGTTTATCAGGAAGAAAGATGGTTCTTCTTCGATTATGTGTCGACTATCGTGCACTCAATAAGCAAACTATCAAGCATAAGTTCTCGATGCCTCGAATACATTATATTCTTGAGAGGCTAAATGGGGCCAAGGTGTTCTCAAAATTGGACTTGAAGAGTGGGTACCACCAGGTGAGGAGTGTTGAGGGGGACATCCCCAAGATAGCCTTGTACGGAACGGGCTCACTTTAAATTTGTGGTCATGCCTTTTGGCTTGATGAGCACCCCAACCACATTCAACCGTATGATGATGTGGGTTTTTCAGGACTTGATTAGACAATGTGTGTGTGTTCATTTTTTTGGATGACATACTCCTATTTTTAGCTATACGGTTGAGCAACATGACATTGATGTGGAGAAAGTCTTGAAATTGCCAAAAGTGGATCTGACTCGAAATTGCCAAAAGTGGATCTGACTCCATGAGCATTGGAGGCATTCAATAACCTCAAGATGGCTTTGTTAGAAGCGCCTTCTCTAGCGCTTGCCTCGTGGGATAAGCTATTCCAAGTAAGCACTGATATGCAAGTAACATCACAATCAGAGCTATGTTATAACATCCAAACATCCAGTAGCTTAAATATCTCGTAAGTTACTGGTTGCCCAGCAGCAACCAAGATGTTGCGCAGAAGGGCCAACCTACCTCGAGTGTGAAGGCATTGAGTTAAATAGCATTTTATGACATTTTCACCTAGTCGTGGTGGGAAATACAGAATTGGCCCAACCGACTATCATTATAGTGCGTATAAATACCCAAGATAAAAATTTGTTGTTGGAACATCTCATAATTCAAAAAGGGCAGGTGTGTTCCAAGGGCTAGGACAACCAAGGGGACTGTTCCAGCTAGGGTGAAGAGTGTAGATCAAGAACCAGTCTTTATTTATAGATTTACATCATTCTAATAAAGCAAATACACCATTCATGGTTGGGGCCCTACAAAGGGTATTCGGGACCCAATATTGTGTCCTCCCTCTCTCTCTCTCTCTCTCTCTCTCTCTCTCTCTCTCTCTCTCTCTCTCTCTCTCTCTCTCTCTCTCTCTCTCTCTCTATTTATTTCTACACATCTTCTATGTTGTGCATTATCTTCGTCAACAAACGATTGTTGTTTTGCTGAATTTTGAGCATTGAAGTTACCGATTCTTCCCCTGAGCTTCTGCATGCTACAATTTTGTACATCTCTAAATTCAGACAAGTTGTTAAGATCCTTGGCATGCCATCAAGGCCGTTGATGAGAATATGCCACAAATCTCCTCTTTTTTTTTCCAATTGTTAGACATTGTAGTAGCTCTCTCTAGCCCCGGTTTCTCTAGCCTTATATAAATCTTGTTCTCAACCATAGTCTCTAATGAAAAACACTACCATTTAGTCCCAAACATGAAAAATTCTTGTACATAAGAGGGTCCACCACGATTTAGTCCCAAACGTTTACTTCACAAAAATGACCACATTGGCCTTTATTTTATACATCACATCCTTAACATCTGACTCTAAAGACGAATGCATTCCTTGAAGTCCAGATTGCCCATAAGCAGATAAACATGATAAAAGAAAAAATGGATTTACCATCATCAAAAAGTACCACAGTCTCCCCTAAAAACAAATGTGATGAGGATAGATGTGTTCTCATCTTTTCCTTGCACCACCTCGATATTTGTAAATGCAAATGCAACTCCAAAACCATTAGCTATGGAGGAGTTATCCACCCATTTCCAATCTTTTCACCATAACTCATCATAATAGGTAGTGTTCAATGTTAACAAAATGACGAGGCTAGACAGTCTTAACATTTCAAGCATGATGTGCTCCCAATGCAATAATACACCTAACTGTAGTCATACGAGATGTGGGTGCAAAGGTCTCATCTTAATCTATACCCTTCTCCTGAGCATAACCCTTTGTAATAACCCTTGTTTTGTAGCGGTCACGATGCTACCATTAGCTTGATGCTTAAGCTTATAAACCCACTTGGCCTTTTTACCATAGGGCAAATTTACCTAATACCAAGTGTCATTTTTGAGGTTTGAACTCATCCTATATGGCATGCATCCAATGATCATTTTCTTGTGCTTCCTCAAACGAAACATGTTCCTCTTCATTACAAATACACAATGAAATTATGATCCACAAAAGAATAAGATGCATGATGAGAACCTGCACGTGTCCTACTAGGCAAAGGAGTAACTGATTTGCTATCTCGCAATGTTTGCACCAGCTTTATGCTTAAGATTATAAACCCGCTTCGTACCAATCGCTTGATCATAAGGCAATTCTACTAAATACCAAGTGTCATTTTTTAGGATTAAGTCGTACTTATCCTACATGGCATGCATGCAATGATCATTTTCTTGTGCTTCCTCAAAGAAAACATCTTTCTCTTCATTACAAGTACTCGGAATGAGACACTAGCTTTGTGAGCATCCCTCTACGAACCAAAATCAGAGTAGAATATCCATTATTCAACTCCAAACTACTCCTTTCCCTGATCAGCATGATGAGAACATAGCTAGTTTTATATCTCATAATGTTTGCACACCAGTAATTTTGGCATACTCTTGGATGTTGATATGGTTGCCCTTTCCTCATCCCAGCTACATCTTCCACAATTGCCTTACCAATAGGTTGAACTATGGGTTGAAATTCGAACTGATTCTCAGCCGGTATGGGCTGATTCTCAGTCAGTATGGGCTGATTTGTAGCACCTTGTTGAGAATTCATTTGCTCCACATATGATTGCGTGGCATTATAAAAAGGTAGGACTGTATTAAAGATGTCATGTGAGCATACATTTTGTTGTTTTTTGTATAAAGACGGACTACACCGAGTTCTCAAAACAAAGACAATATTTCTACTCACCAAAATCCGTCTTGTTGGTCAAATGAAAGAGTCTACACGTTTTTTTTTCTAAGTTGTATCCTATAAAAATGCATATTATTGCCTTATCATCCAGCTAATTGCATTGTTTCTCAGGCACAACAGCATAAGCCAGTTAAGCAGAAACATGTCGATAAGCCATAGAGGGCTTCTTACCATTCAAAGCTTTATAAGGGATGTAAGGCCTTGGTGGGGCATGTGTTTAGCACATAAGTGGCACTACAGTCCACAAAACCCCTTCTTTTCTGCTAACCATGCCTAACTCTTTCTTCTTTGGTGCTTGCAAGCGCCACTATCAAAATACCAAACATGCTGCTCTATCACATTGACGTGCACACATCATGGACATAAGGGTCATAAATGCACTCCATAATGAATGTGTTGCAGCAGGAGGATTGTGGTCCTCATGCACAAATTCAATAAAATATTGGACAAACCTCACTCTTCCTCTCTTAAAACATCATAGCTTATTGAGAAATAAACTTGCAAGAACATGAAAGAAGAGAAGATGCACGACACACACATGGGTACAATCTCCCCCCATGTACTTGATGGTACACACTTTCAAGCAAATGTATTTAGATATCTTTTTTAATCATTTTATGAGCCAAAATGACATTTACACTCCACTTTGGGCCTTGCCCCTAAACTTTAGAAAAGTGTCATGCATGAAGTAATGCGAACCATCTTTGGGCCTTGACTTTAGCAAAGTGTCATGCATGAATTAATATGAAGCATCTACTAAGGGTAAACAAACCATTTGAATAAGTATGTCCCTATAAAAAATGTGCATACTAAATATGTGTGCTACCATTTTATGTACAATATAATGATGGCCACTAAGCCACTACATAAAATGTCACATAAATATAATATCGCCAAAAATATAATATCATCATGAACATAGTGATGCCAAAATGTGCATCCAATATGCACGCCAAAAATGTGTAACCATCATCATGCTGCCCGCATATCATTAGCCTTGCCATTGATCTGCTATCAAAAACACATGCACAAGATTATATCTAGTGACTATCTACCTAACATGGTGCGACCAGTACTACCTGGCCAGTAAGTCACTTACCATGTGGAAAATAATCAAAAATAAATATCCACAAAAATATTTCAATAATTTCCATAATCCATAACATGCCCTAGGGTTGGAAAGCAACTGACCTTGGTTGTTCATGAAGCTAGGAAGATGCCTCAATCGGCGAGTCTTCTTCCTCTACTTGTGTTGCCTTAGTCGGTGAGTCTACACGAAATCATGCTGCCTCAATCGACGAGTCTACATATAAAGACTGCACTACCTCAATCGGCGAGTTTGCACCACATAGTGTACTGCCTTAATCGATGAGTATGTACACACAAATGGATATATGTACACTGCCTCAATCGGCGAGTTTGCACCACATAGTGTACTGCCTTAATCGGTGAGTATGTACACACAAATGGATATATGTACACTACCTCAATTGGCGAGTCTATGCTTATAGCTAGAATCAAGGTGATTGTGAATGGTAGGCAATAATCAGGGCACGGTGGTAGACAACGATGATTCAGGTATCCACTGTGCTTCCTCAATAGAGTGATTCTTGTATTTAATCAAGTATCTCAATGATAAATAGTACCTATATGGGTGGTGGTCTGGTCATGGTCAAGGATAGATTCTGGGAATAAAATTTATGAGTCTTCTTGTAAAAGAGGTGGGTCATCTAGAGCATGATAAAGTGGAAGAGTTCCCTTAAATGGGCGTAGCAAATTGATATAGAAGCAGTTTTGTATACGCGAGTGAGGTGGGATGTCCAATTTAAAAGCATTGTTATTGATTTTCTTGAGAATCTTGAAAGGCCCATAAAAACATGGAGCGAGTTTAAGCTTGGGGTGCTTTTCAATGCTCTTAAGACTATGTTTTTTAATTCTTAACCAAATGATATCATTATCTTGAAATTGTATAGGTCTTCGCTTCTTGATTACTTCTTTTGTATATCTTTCTTGAGCTTGTTTAATAGATTGAGTCACTTCAGCCAAAATCTGGGTATGGTCACACGGGCAAAATTGTTGCGGGGCGGACTTGTGTTTCGATTCTAGTAAAAGTTGGACTAGGTAACTTTTACCCTTAGAAAACTTCGAAGGGTGCCTTTCCTGTGAGTAAAGTGGGTGGTATTGTTATAAGAATGTTTCAAAATGTGCAAATTCTCATCCCAATTAGAAGGTTTGTCAATGGCATAGGCCCTTAAAAGATCCATGATACTACTATTAGTAACTTTTGTGGCCATTGCTTTCTAGGTGAAAAGTGGAACTAAAGTCTATCTTAGAGCCTAAATTTGAAAACAATGCTATCCAAAAATGATTGCGATTGCAAAAGCAAGAGTCAAGAGACAACTAGTCTAGGAAAACCATGATCAGTTTTAATAAATATCTTTGCAAGAAGTGAAGCAATCAATGTCTTCTTACATGCCACAAAGTATGCTTGTTTGCTACACCCATCTACTATGGTCCAAATCATGTCATTATGCGAGGTAGTGTTCATGATTTTCAAATGCTAAGGGATGGTCATGTTGCATCAAAACGACTCCTATACTAGATCCACTAGTATCAATGAGATAACTAGGAAAAATGGTCTAGTAAAGTTAGGTAATTATAGGACTCGGGCGTGAGGAGGGTAAAAAATGAGGAGCATATCTTACGGTCAAAGTAGAAAGAGGGTTGACGAATCTCTCTTTGATAGAAGGTAGAGTCTGTAGGAAACTTTGGCGAATGAAAATTTTCACGATATATGCTCACTTTTAGTGTAAATTTGGTGATTTTTCCTCTAAAATTTACCCCAAAAATTATACCTTGGGCTAATATATTAAAAAAGTCACCATTTTTTTTTGTCTAAAATAGCCTAGGACTTTTGGAAGACCCTTGAAAATTAGCCTCTGGTCTGAATTTCCCCCCTAATTTTTTCCTTGGACGTGAGTTAAGAGATATTTGAGAAAGGTCAAAGGATTTTGTTGACTGTCACCCCAACGATAAACAGTTTTCTTTTTCAACAATAATGTCAATAGTAATGAAATGAGAGAAAAGTTTCGCACAAATTTTCTATAAAAGCCTTAATGTCCGAGAAAAGATCTCACATTCAGTCTTGGGAGTTGGCGAGTCTCTAATGGTTGCTATCCTTTTAGGGTTAAGCCATCAACCAAAAACAATGTGCCCAAGATATTCAATTTCACTTTGAAAGAAAGAGCTTTTGTCAGGATTTGCATACAAATGGTTCTCTTTAAGAAGTTAAAAAACAATTGTCAAATGGTTTTCATGTTTTTTTTGGAACAACTAAAAATAAGAATATCATCAAAAAAGACAATCATAAAATCTTGGTGGTTCAAAAAGATTCTATGAATCATGCGAACAAATGTGGCCGGTGCATTTGTAAGACTAAAGGGCATTACTATAAATTTATAGTAACTAAATTGAGCAGGAGATGCAGATTTAAAAATATCAGTGGGGTCTATACGCACTTGGTTGATGATAACCTAATTTTAAATCTATCTTACTAAAAACATAATCACCATTCAATTTGTCAAGCAAATTGTCTACTCTAGGAATAGGATAATCATTTTTTGACAATCACTTTATTTAATGCATGGCAATCGACACACATGCAATAACTCTTATTCTTCTTTTAAATTAACAAGATTGGTGCTCTAAATGGTGAAATACTAGGTCGTGTCAAAATTTTATCTAGTAATTTCTTAATTTGGCGTTGAATTTCTTGCTATTATTGTAATGGTTTTTGTCTATAAGGTGCATGATGTGGTGGTTGACTTCATGTTGGCAAGAGCTCTATTTTATGGTCCTCGGGGGCGAGAAGGAGGTAAGTGACGGGGATAGTCATTAACAAAACAGTCATGAAAAGAATTAAGAAAATGTTGTTGATGTGGGGTGAGTGTTGATTTACTTTCTCTACCTTAGTCGCATAATTCATGTAAGAGATATCAATGTGCCATTATGCGTGAATTGCATAGTATGAATGTTGAAATCAGTGTTAGGATAGTGTCGATGACGGAATGTCATCCTAAAATGATGTCCGTTTGTAAGATTCCTCCCTCCTGCTTTTGAGGTGTAAAGGTGTAAGAACCTCCCCTTCTGTTCTTGTAATTATTCCCCTCTCTGAAATAAAAGAAAGATCTTATTTTACCTTATTTTGGCCTAGAGAGAGAAAATGTCTAGAGAGAGAGAATCTGAAATTGAGATATTTTTGGACCTTAGCCTAAGGATCAAGATTTTCAAAAATTTTTAGATTATAGTCCAATTAAGGTTCCTATGGACCAATTGGATTAATCCAAGTGTGGGGATGAGATAAATCCAAAGAATAAAAGAAAATACCCAAAAATGAGTAAATGCTCACATAAGATGAAGAGTTGACTAAGTACAAGGTTTATGAGATATTACTAAAAAAATGAGATATTTTGGTATAATGATACATTTTTGACACCTTGGTAAGGAGGGGGGGGAGACTTTAAGGAGGTGCCTATTTTACACATGTGGATGAGTTTTTAATTCGTAAAAATTATGATATTTTTATCTCTCCTCTCTCTTGGATTAAAACAAATAAAAAAGCGAGCCAAATTGATCCAAATCTTGTCCAAATTCAGCCAAACTGAAGTTGGAAAATTCTAGAACTTAGTTGGACTCAGTTAGTGGCCTCCCTGACCTATAAATAGACCCTTATTCTTTTGTATTCTCATCTGTTAACTATACCATGCCAGTATTACATTAAAATAATGATATTTTTTATTATCCTTTAAAAATCCTCTACATTTTGGAGAGATTGGAGCTTCTCTCTCTCTTCAATCTTCCTTGGAGCTTTCCTCTCAACACACTAACCAATTGATTGGTTGGGGGCTTCTTCTAGGATAGAGAAGCAAGCAAAAACAAGAGGTAAAGTGTAATTTTATGGTTTTTCTCTACTATTCTCAATGTTTTCACTTCTCAATCCCTCTCAAGCTTGAGAAGTTTTTAAATTAAGTGTTTGTAATGCAAATCAAGCTTTTCTTAAGAGTTGTAATGAATAATTAAGAAAAGTTTACATTTATGCTTAATTAGGATGCTTTTTATGTTTATCTCTCTCTCTCCAAAAGAATGGTCATTCCTATGATCAATTCTCTATTCAAATGATGCTTCTCATTGATAAATTCTCAATTCACAAATCAAACTCTAGGCTTGTGAAGCTAGAGTTTAAGAAAGTGCCTTTTTATACTTTTATGCTTCTAAAGTTATGATAATCTTATGATTTAAATCCATAAATTAGATTTAAGTTTAGAAGATAGTTATACTATCATAATTGTATTACTAAGTTTATTCTTTTCAAAAATATTAAAAACTATCAGTATAGCAAGCGGAGCTATGGTAAAATTTTTAAGAAATTGATACATAATTCATTCTTATGCATAACATGAAAAGAGGACTTCCTACCATATTCTAGGATTAGTCATCCTATGTTAAAAGAATGATTTTCATCACATTCAATGGAAAACTAATTTTTTAAGGTTGATGCATAATTAAATAATTAAGAAAAGAGAAAATTATGGTAATTTTATTTAAATGATAAAAGAGGAATTTCCATGACATTAAAATTCAATCATTTAAATGGAAAATGTGAAATTCTTAGCATACTGGAATTAATGGATATTTTATTTGAATTTAAAGAGAAATTTTAGATAAATTTATTTTATGCATGAGAAAATTTAAATGATAAAAGAGGAATTCCTATGACATTTGGAATTCAACCATTTAAATGGTAAAAGTAGAATTCTTGGCATATTAGGATAATGGATATTTTTATTAAAGAAAAGAGAAATTCTTAATAAATTTATTTTATGATAAAAAAAGAATTCCCATGACATTTGGAATGCAATTAATTAAATGCAAAAAGAGGAATTCTCATGATATTTGATATCCAAGAAATTAAATGGAAAAAGAAAATTTTTTAGTATAATTCAATTTAGGAATATTTATCAAAAGTAAAATTTTGAGCATTATTGGAAAATATGGGTAGATTTGATTTTTGTAAATCCCATGAATTCTTTTATTCAAAAGAAGAATATTGAACCTATTTCACTTGAGGAATTTGAGAAAGAATATGAAAATAGCCATCTCAAGAAGAAGAACCTTTACCTAGGCCAAGCAATTGGCAAAAATTTAGAAAAAGTCCCATCGTCGGTATCGAAGTAGACAAAGCTACTAAATGGGAATGAGATGTGATAGGATGTGAATGGATGTGATAAGATGTGAATGGGATGTGATAGGATGTGGTGTGATGTAAATGAATGAGGATGAGATGTGAAGTAAATGGATGTGGATGTGAATGATCAAATGAGAATGAGATGTGAGGTTATGTGAAAGGATGAGATGTAAAATAAATGGATGTGGATGTGTATGTGAAAGAATGTGATGTAAATGAATGTGGATGTGAATTATGAGATGAGAATGAGATGTGAGGTTATGTGAAAGGATGAGATGTAAAGTAAATGGATGTGGATGTGTATATAAAAGAATGTGGATGTGAATGATGAGATGAGAATGAGATGTGAGATTATGTGAAAGGATGTGATGTGATGTAAATGGATGTGGATGTGGATGTGGATGTGATAGGATGTGATGTGATGTAAATGGATATGGATGTGGATGTGATTATATGTAAATGGATATGGATGTGGATGTGATATGATGTGATTATATGTAAATGGATGTGGATGTGGATGTGATAAGATGTGATGTGATGTAAATGGATATGGATGTGGATGCGATAAGATGTGATGTAATATAAATAGATGTGGATGCGGATGTGGAATGAGATGTGATGTGATGTAAAGGGTATGTGGATGTGAATGGATGTGATGTAAAGGGATGTGGGTGTGATGTGATGTAAAGGGATGTGGATGTGAATGTGATGAGATGTGAAGTGATAGGTGTGAATGTGAATAAATGGATGGATGTGAATAGTCGTGCATGTGAATGACTGGATGGATGTGGATGGATGTGGATGAATGAGATGGGATGTATATGAATGAGATATGATGTGGTTAGATGTGGATGTGATGTAATGTCGATAGAATGTATGTGATGGGATGGTGAGTGATGAGAATGTATATGATGGATATGAATGGATGTGATGTGATGGATGTGATATAAATGAATGTGATGAATGTGAATGGATGTGATATAAATGAATGTGATGAATGTGAATGGATGTGATGTGATGGATGTGAATGGATGTGATATAAATGAATGTGATGAATATGAATGGATTTGATGTGATGGATGTGAATGGATGTGATGTGAATCGGGATAGATGTGAATGGATGAGATGTGATGTGAATCAGGATAGATGTGAATGGATGAGATGTGATGTGAAATGGATATGATGTGATGTGATGCGAATCGGGATAGATGTGAATGGAGGAGATGTGATGTAAAATGGATGTGATGTGATGTGATGTGAATCGAGATAGATGTGAATGGATGAGATGTGATGTGATGTGATGTGATGTGAAATGGATGTAATGTGATATGATGTGATGTGGATCGGGATAGATATGAATGGATAAGATGTGAATGAATGTAATGTGATGAGATGTAGACATGAGTAGATGCGAATGGATAGATGTGATAAGAATAAATGTGGATAGATGTGACGAGATGGAATATGATGTGATTAGATGGATGTGATTAGATGAGAATGAATGAAGGACGATGGGAATACATATGATTGGACGTGGATTAAGAAATGTAGATTGATGTGAAACAATGTGGAAAGACGAGAGTTCGTTATAGAAACTGTATTTATAACCTGTTTTTAAATGACTGTTTTGTGTCAAGAATGCTGAGGAAGCATTTTGACCGTCTTGTGATGAATGAGGTCGTGGAGACCTAAGTGATAAAGTTGCGACGGAGAGTCAATGGAGGACGTCTCGCGTAACAAGGGTTGACCAGCCTAGGTTCGATTTAAATGGTGTGCTTCTGGTACGATGGATGAGGGACCAAGGAAGCGGCCTATGAGTGAAGCGCTAGGTGACCTGCGAAGGATTTTAGAGGTTGCTGACCATACGGTGCTCAGGCTCTAGGTGGCCGAAGATACCCATGCGTGCATCGAGAAAGAAAATGGAACAAGGTGATAGAGTTATTTTCTGAACTCGAGCATGGATTTGGTTGATTGACCTTGCCGGTCCTCAATGGATAAGTCCATGTCTCTTTTATATGGATCTATTGGTTGATCTTGCTGATCTTCAACGGAGAGTCCATCTCGGTTTTTATAAGTGAATATATTTTCAGGTACTATGAGCTAGGAACTATTGAAAAGGCCCCTGAGCGGACAAGTGGTGAGCATTCTGGTTGCCAATGATGCCATAGGTACATTGATGAAGGAATGATTGGAAATTAGAATTTAACCGGATATTTTGGAGGATTATGATTAGTGATATTATGGTTTCATTAAAAGATTGTTTTAAAGACAGCCGAATCTGTGAAAAAGGCAATTTCATATTGGGTGTGTAAGTGGTGTGACTATCTCGAAGTTTACATGAAGCGCCGGCTAGGGGATGTGGAAACTCTTTTCCCTGGTACCCGGGACAAAACCTAACCAAATTCCTAATTGGATCCTATCACTACAGTGGTTGGGCGGTTGGCTAACCCATGGGATTGGATGGGGTTAGAGGCTGGACTGATGGATCCCTAAAATGAGACTCAATTATGTTATGGTATGATAGATAAAGTAAATCCCAGACAGTCCTTGTTCTATGGAAAAGAATCAACGGCTGTGCCTCTCGATGAGGAAAAAAGCATTGGTCTCTACGATCCAAGTGCAAGTCTTTTCCTTGATCTGACCATATGACTTACGGGTTCGGTTAGATCAGTTCGGTTAGTTAAGGCTCTTGACTACGTTAGAATAAAAATATCCTGGAGGAATCGCTCGTGCTTTTTGGGCGAGGGAAGTTTTTCCGGGTTCGGTTTTGGAAAAACCGACGGATTAGTCTCTTGTCCGAATATCCGTGGGCGAGGCCCTAAGTGAGAGGCTCTGCCCTACGCAAGAAGTGCTACTTCCGCTCCTAGCACCCCGAATTCATTGTGCGGAGGAGGCAGGGATCTTTCATCCGTGGAATGTAAAGGTGTAATCAAGAAATTACAATGCTCTTTATGACCCAATTTTGATTTCAAGATTTTTAATTTCATGAGTGCCATTGTAACGAGTTCCTTGGAATGTAGATTTTACTTTATATGTAGAGGTGATTTTCTGAAATAAAATCATACGAACTCCCGTCATCATGCAAAACACAAACTTAATATAACCTTGCATGCGTAATAATGAATGGATAGATTGAGGAATACTTGGAGGGTTGTTTGATTCGTGATTAACTTCGTTCGTGTGAGGATGAAGAGTGTCCTCCATCCATTCTAGAATGGTGTCATCATCGACCTCCCGAGCTTCTTCTTCAATGTAGTGGACCATAGTGGTTGGTTCCTTTGGAGGTGGTAACTTGGCAAAGAAATTTTTCGCAATATAGCCTATATTTAGGCAAGATGACAAGTAGGAGTAGGCCTAGGTGCTTTTGATGAGACTATGCTTAGGGTTTGAATTTACAAAATTTGGCTTTGAAGTTACCCCATTAAATACATTTTTAGGAGCAAATGTGGGTGCGCGTGAGTGTTCAACATTGCTAGTGCGATTTGAAATGAAAGAATTAGGTTTAACAAATTGTCTAAATGGATGATTATTACCCCTAAAAGATGATTGCTGATTTGTTGGACTAGGCCCTTACATAGGCCTAACAAACTTGCCAATGGAGTGAACCTTCTTCTTTGCATCATGAGCAAGAGAAATAGCCTCATATAGAGAGAAGAAGGTTTGAACATATTTACCTCTGCTTGTTGCAAGCCTTCTTCAAGACCATCCTCATACTTTTATTGCAAAGTGTCATCATGCACATCTTCTAGCATGCGAAGATGTAATAATGTTTACCAAAAAAGCTCAGCGTCCTGTGACACATTGTCACGATCATTCCAAGAGAATTTGCTCCATGCATGGCGTGCCTACAAATGAAACTAAGGTGGAAAGAAAGACTCTTTGACTTTGTCTTGGAACTCAAGCCAAGTGGTTGGCTTGTCAATAGCATTGCAGTGTACATTTCACCATAAAGATGCTTTATCAACCATATGATTAGTGGCACATTTAATTGTCTCTTTCAGAGAGCTTAACCCTTGTTTAAACCATAATTAGTGAGAAAACTTACTATTTTTTAATCTGAAAATAGAGCTTCAATGGAGTATGTATTTGGGAAAGGTAGAGTTTGAATAAGCTAGAAAGCTTTTAGGGCATGCAATAGTAATGAATCTAGATGATTTTTAGGCCCATAAACATAACGTTAAGCTCAATACTCAAACCTTAACCTTTGTTTTTCCAAAACAGTATTTGAGAGGTGCACAAAGCTTGAATTTATTGATGTAATCACAACAAAGTAATCATCAAATTGACTTAATCATGAAAGAACAATGTGTCCATCCTTTCTACCATCAAATTTTGTAAAAGTGAAAGAGCGACGACTTATCTTTCATTCCTTCCGTGTGCTTTGGGCATCAAAAATTGCTTTGAGAATCTTGGTGAGGCTATCATCTTCTAGAGAATTATTAGCCCATGCATGCTTCTCATGCTCCAATAAGGATTCAATGTGCATGCGGCGTTGTTGCTCTTCTTGGAGTTAAGCTTGGATCAAAGAAAGTCTCATTTGCACAATGCAGATCATGATCGGGTTAAGAAAAGAGATGCCGAGTGTTGAATATGGGAAGAGGATCACCTTGCTTTAAAGAGATCAAGGACGAGAGGTAATACTTCCACAACCAATCTACTTCAATTTGTTGCTTTTGCACCGTAAAATGAAAGATTGGAAGGTGTTAGTGATGAAGCAAGAGAGTTGATTTGAGAAGGAAATTGTTGATTGTGGAGAGGCTAGCATTCACAAGCACATTACTTATGAAGCTTGCAAATCACTTTGCACATAAATTAACAATGATTTTTTTATTGCTATTTAAAATAAAATAGGGGTGTAGTAGCTCAAAACGACGGGGTCGATGAGATGAAGAGGGGGAAATTTGCAGAGGTGAATTTGGAGGTGCGATGTGGATTTTAGAGGTAAAATAATATAATTTGGGGAGAAATTTTAGGGGGGAGATGGGTTTATGAAAAAGTGGGAGGGTGAATGAGGAGAGGGGAGAAGGTAAAGGAAAAATCCCATAAGCCAAAACATAGGGAGTGAAAAGAGGGGTATATATAGTTTGTTGGTTTTATTGGCATGTGTCTAAGAGGTGAAAGAGAAGGGAGAGAGCTTGTGCGATTTACTTGCTTGCTCCTCCTAATGAGCTTGATCCTCTATATAGGGCCTTGGGCCTTATGACCTTTGTGGGCCTATGTTAGGATGTACCTGGCTACCATCGGCGGGTGTACCCGATTCTGCAAGAGCTGGGCTGGCACCCACCACGTTCGCACGTGTCTTCTGGGATGCTTCTTTGAGGCTTCTATGCACAACATGTGGCACGCTTACCAAGGATTGGTTCTTTGCCCAACGGGTGACACGACAAGGATTAGTTGCTGCAGTACTTCTAGATGTAGGCCTGGCTATGGTACCATTGTTGTAGGAGGGTTGTGGCACTCATGTGCAAATTCAATAAAATAATGGACAAAGCTCACTCTTCTTCTCTCAAAACACCATAGCTTATTGAGAAATAGATTTGCAGGAATATGAAAGAAGAGAAGATGCATGACACACACATTGGGTACAATCTCCCCCCACTTGCTTGATGGATCGCGCTTTCAAGCAAATGTATTTAGATATCTTTTATTATTATTTTGTGAGCCAAAAATGACTTTTACACTCCACTTTGGGCCTTGCCCCTAAACTTTAGGGAAGTGTCATACATGAAGTGATGTGAACCACCTTTGGGCCTTGACTTTAGCAAAGTGTCAATGCATGAATTAATATGAACCATATACTAAGGGTAAATAAACCATTTGAATAAATATGTCCCTATAACAAATGTGCACATTAAATATGTGTGCTGCCATTTTATGTACAAGATAATGACAGCCACCAAGCCACTACATAATATGTCCCATAAATATAATGTCGCTAAAAGTATAATACCGCCACCATGAACATAGTGATGCCAAACTGTGCATCCAATATGCATGCCAAAAATGTGTAACCATCATCATGCCGCCCGCATTAGCCCTGCCACCACTGATCTGCTATCGAAAACACATGCACAAGATTACATTCAGTTACTATCTACTGAACATGCACCTAACATGGTGCGACCAGTACTACCTGGCGGTAAGTCACTGACCATGTGGAAATAAATCAAAAATAAATATCCATAAAAATATTTCAATAATTTCCATAATCCATAATAGAATGCCCAATCGTCCTTTGCATAGTTTGCTAATTCTTTCTTGTCAACACTTGGTGCTGATGCATCAGCTACCACCACATCCATGCCTAACTCTTTGTTATGTTCCTTTCATTCATTGATGTAATGGCCCTTTAGAATCATCCTAGTCTTCTTAACATCCTTGTGAACCACATATTAGTTAACACATTCCTATGACAACTATGTCCGCACACTTATGTAATGGGCACTCGTACTATATTGTAAATCCTGTCATTTGATGAGGGAAAGGTCCCTAAAGACGCTCCCAAGTATCGAGCTTTAAAGGACAGACAAGAGGATCTTGGTCAGTTGGCCAAACCATAGAGAAAAGCCTTGTAACTATGTTTTGGGCACCCAGGTCACTTACTCCCAAGCAGCCTAGTGGGAAAAGGCTTGGAACTATAAAAGCCAATTTAACTTATTTGTAACTCATCCTCCCATTTGTGCAATAGAAGTGGAGTGTTCTCTCTCTCCCTCTCTCTTGCAACTTTAATGTAGAATGTGTGGTGTGATTAGGGTTAGGGTTTGGGAGTGATTAGTACTAATCACTTACTTTCTCTCTCTCTCTCTCTCTCTCTCTCTCTCTCTCTCTCTCTCTCTCGATTAGGCTGACCAACGATGCGATTCTCTTCCGTGGAGATCTCACATGATCTTCACGAGAGAGCTTGCATCACCTGTTGGATTAGAGTAACCACCTCGGTGTAACAACGAGTGTGGGAGGACGGTAGTGTGACGAGCGGCTACGATGGAGCTCTTGAGCTATGCTTGAGCTCACAGATAGGCAACTTCCCATGACACACTTAGGGTAGGGTTTCCTTAACATATTTGGTGCCACTGCCGGGGAGTGCCATCTGCTACTTGTCTACGCCATCTTTACCGATGGATCCCCCATAGCCTACGAGGGTAGGCTCTTTGGCATGCAGTTTTTTGATTTTTTGTTGTATTTTGATGTTTTTCTTGGTTGTTTTTATGTTTTTGTTGAGATTCATGTATAGCTTTGTGTTTAAACTAGGATTACTACTTGTTTGAGTTAAAAACTTGTGATTTGGGTGATTAGACAGACTACTCAAGAGGGTTTTTGCTTAAACCTAAATCGTTTTTCTTAATTTTTTGCTCAATCCTTTTTCTTTTGCTTAATCTCTTTGCATACGTAGGTTAGCATTACTAGATAGAACACTAATCAAACAAAAAAACCCAAAAAACATAAATTCTCTTAATTTTCACTAATATGTTAGTGGACTTAAAGAGAGCAAAAACTAAATTGAGCCTAATTACGTGTAATTAGATTAATTGGAGTGACATTAGTGTTCTCAACACTTGCCTTCACTCAAACCTATGCTTAGTTCACTCCAATGAAGCCTTAATTAGCAAGATTTAACACTAATTTAGTCTCTTTTATCTAATTTTCTCTCTTTTGAGTGGATTAATTAGTGACCTAATTAGTAATCACATCTTTGGATTAGCATAACATTACTAATCCACCTATCAAATCCCCATGCTTAAACTCCTCACCAATTAAGAGTAATTTGAGGGCAAAGAAGAGGGTTAAGGAGTGATTAATAGTAAGATTAAGAGAATTAGTTAAGCTAGAGTACCTCTAAATTAGTTGAAATACACTAATTTAGAGGTAGCCTCTAACTTTAGCCCTTTCCCACCTACCTACCTACCTCCAATTTGAAATTCAAATTCCAAATTCCAAATTCCAAATTCAAACTCAAATTTCGGCTTGCCATGGCCGTTCCACACTTGCCATGGGTGTTCCATCCTCCTAAAGCCACGGGCGCTCGCTTGTAAGTGTACACTCGTACCCAAAAAAAAAAAATTAAAAAAAATTGAACAACCGTTCCACACTTGCCATTCAAAACTAAAGCCACGGGCATTCACTTGTAAGTGTACGTACGGCGTACAAAAAAACATTTTTTTTCCCAAAAATTTGTACGACTATTCCACACATGTCGTGGTCGTATAATTTTTTTTTTCAAAAAGATAAAAAATAAAAAATTTGTACGGTTGTTCTACACTTGCCGCGGCCGTTCCAAACTAAAGCCACGGGCGATTACCTAGCATACAGCCGTACCCAAAAAAAAATTTGAATTTTGTTTGAACGGTCATTCCAGACGTTTGCTTGTAAGCATACGGTCGTACCAAAAAATAATAATTTAATTTTTAAAATTATAAATTTTAAAATCTTTCAAGGTGCTTTTGGTCTACCTCCCTAACTCACTAGGGTCGTTTTTACATGCATAAAACGCCTCAAAAGACCACTTTTAACCTTGAGGATGCATTCACGCGACGCAAGGCAAAAGTAAGCTAAAACTCTTATTTTGGGCCTGCACGCACACTATTAAAGCTTTTTTAAGCTTCCTTGCATACCATGGACACCTCTCGCTCATGGTTGCATGCCTCCAATGCCTCTATTCCATTCGACAGCACCCCGGCCTCAATTACTCATTCACATATGGTCGCCATGCCACACATGCTTGGCCGGGAGGGTGAAACGATCTTTGAAGAGCCCTCATCTAGTGGGGCCCCTCCATACATGCACACCGGCGTGCATAGATGTCCGAAGCACATTCACATATCCTCTTCACTATCTACCACGGATCTATTCCCACCCCCACCCTTGTACCACCTCCCCTTACGCCACAATTTGACATTCCAAGCTTAGCACAAGCTCTAGGAAGGGGAGTGTCACAACACTTGCACCCACGAACATCACATACAAAACCTATGTGAGAAAAAAATTTCAAACTTCTGCCAAAATTCCACAGAGTTTGAGACCCTGTATTCCACATTGAGATCTTTAACCAAATTTGTCAGGCATTTGAAATTTTTGATGATGCAACCAAAGTCCATCTCCTTAGACTCAGCCTTGAAGGCAAGGCCGTGCAATGGTTCCAATGCTTGGACCCTCGGCACAAAAGTGCTTTCAAAGCGCGATGAGAGACGTCTTTATTTGCGGATTTGAACCCTACGGGCCCAAATAGAGCCTCGTTATCCAATTGTTCCAATTAGAACCAAAACTCGAGGAAACATTATGTGACTACATCGCTCACATCAAGTACCTTGATTCATGTTGTGAAGAGAGGGAAAAATTGAGAGATAAGCAATTAATGGACCGTTTTCTCTTGGGCTTGCACAATCCAAGGCTTCATGACCACCTGTTGGTTAAGGACTCCTCCACCTTTGATCAGGCCTGCAAATGGGTGATCTTTCTCGATAACAACACGCGAGAAAGCTATTCCACGCAATTGGCCACTACGCTAATAACAACCCAAAGTTTGTTTGTAACGTTACCTTTCTCTCTTTTCAGGCCCCAAGCCTTGCTAGTGGCACCACCCCAAACTTACTACTCATACAACGTGCCACCACGACCTTCTCTAATACCAATCTTTCCATCCCAACCGTTGCCTACCATGAAAACCCCATTACTTATGGAAAGATCCCAACCAGGTTTATTGCTCAGCCTGTGGAGCCCATGAGCTCCGGTATCCCCAAGGCACCCCTAACACCTCATCTCCCTTTGTCGATGCCTCACATGGACCCTAAACCACTTGTGCACACTATAGGTGCCCCCACGCAGGGAAACCACCTCTTTTGTGTTTCCTCTACCATGAACCCCATAGAGTGGCGGACTGCCCTCAAAAGAAACGTCTGCCAATGCAACCAGAATGTCATAGCTGTGGAATTGACCATTACTATAAGGATTTCCCTTTGCAATCAATTTCTCATTCCACAGTTGAAGGCATGCCATCCCTCAATGTGTTAAGCGTTCAACATGGGAAGATATCCACTATCCCATTGAATGTCATCATGCAGTTGTAGGCCAAGCTAAAGAAGGCCACATCCCAAAAGAAACAACACTCTAAGCACATTGGCCACGGTGACGATTGGGTTAGCATTCGCACACACGGGCTCAACAAAGACCACATCATCCTCGTCTGGGAGCAATGATCGTGCCGAACTGCCACTCCCCCATGCAATCCACCAAAAAAACTCACCAAACGGGAAAAACAGATGGCCACATACCCCAATGTCATCCTTAAGAAGCAACGTCTTTAGGAGGCCCAAGCACTAGTAGAGCAATACTAGGCTCTACTTGAACCGGCATTTGTTTTCATAACCTTTGACCCCGTACTACCTGAGTGCACACTATCCCCCATTGAACCTGAACTTTCGCACTAGGTAAGGCAGAAGCCCCCACAAACGCTCATGGCCGAGGACGATCCGTTCACCAACATGATATTGACAAATGATGATTTTGCCCCTCTGGCGCCTCCTCATCCTCCAATGCATATTTCACAAACGGCCGAGCCCAAATCCCCTGTTCGCATCAAACAACTCGATGCGAACACTGACAGAGACTCACGAGGTCCGCACACCAAATTTGCTAAGGTATTTTGTCCTCCTACTGCAGCCACCTATCGACCTTCACACTTGTCAAATAAGGGCCAAATTGAACTTCCATATACTATTGTTGGTCCACCCTACGATCAAGGCCCCACCCCTCAAGAAGCCTCTTTGTCTTCCTTTCCTCCTAAATCCACATGCCCATTGGAACCTTGTTAAAAGGTAGTCCAAATTTATGGAATGACCTTCGGGATTGATGGAACACAAACTAAGGGCTTCTGTGGAGGAGGAAGCTCCATATTCCTTGGATGAATCGGAGCCCCATCATCCAGACTTACTCCATCACCACCACCCACAACACAAAGGTGCACCAACAATTCGTGTCAATGCACTGGGACAATACTTTGAAGGTAATGACACAAACACAGCATTGCCCATTTCCTATAACGGACATGTGGTCAAAGGCATCCTAGATGGAGGTGCTGGTGTAAGCATCCTCACACAAACATGTTGGGAAAACTGTGGCCAAACACGCCTTAATCCCACCAAATTGGTGATCAAGCTTGTGGACAGGAACTCTACAAAACCCATGGGCCTAGTGCATGACCTCAAGGTCAAAGTCTGTGACATGACATTCCACCTCACATTTGTGGTCATGGATTTTCGTAATGACACCTATGAAGCCATATTGGGTCGACCCTTCATGAGACAAACCCGACTAATCCATGATTGGGACCTACGTCATGTCTACCTTTGCAAACAGCTTCAAACGCTTAAGGTCAATTTATATACCTAGCACTCCCATCCCAGGGCCAAATCTCCCTTTGCTGAAGACTCTGTGACCACTACCAGGACAAATGATCTCTTGGTTTGCAAGGCTTGTCATCAAGCCCTTGATGACATGCGGGTGCCATCCACGACCGCTTCTGTCAATAGTGACAAAGTTGACCATGATTGGCTTAAACTCCTTGCTACACTTAACACCCTCCCAGGTCACAAACTTGACACAATTTGTGCTCCCAAATGGCCAAACCATTCATGAACCCTACAAGGCCATTGCCTCACTTAACCTCCTGAGTGTAAGTGTAGCTCCACAACCTGAAGCAACCACCCTTCAAGTCTGGATAGATTTCTCCTTTGGTAGAAACATGCCTTGTCTCCCATACCTAGCCATAATATTTTGCCATGGGAAACATGGGTCTCTCTGGGCAAACCCTCTCTTAAAACTACCCATGCCAAAGTTCAATTGCCTAGTGGATAACTCATACAAAGCCTTGGGTCCTTACATAAACTATACAATCTGTATCTAACCCATTAGCTTGTAAGTTCTATGTGGTTCCTACAGGTGAGGCAAAAGAAGTAGTCATCCTCGGAGGAAGCTGGGTCCAAAACGCTATAAGTACAATCAACTCCACTGACAACATAACTACCCTCAAGCTCCCCAAGGCAAGGTAACAATGATCCTCTAGGATAGGGAGTGCATCGACTCTAATCCTTTACCCCCACCAACTGCTTCCACAAAGGGTATTCTCAGACTCTCCCCAACAACTAGTAAGTCTTCCACTAAACCTGAACTACCACCAGAACTCAACTCACCAAGAATATGGATTGAACTCCCAATTGAGAATGGTCTACAAAGGTGGCAAGCCCACATATATCCTATGGTCCACACCAATCTCATATTCTTGGAGGCGTAGAAAGATCGTAGAAAACCCACACTAACAAAAGAAGACACTTACATTCAAATATCACATGAAATGCGTTTAATGAGTGTTGGGTATTTCATTCCTAAAATTTCTATTGGAAGTAACCAATTGGAGTGCATATTTCATGTTATAGATGCAGGAGCACTTCAAGGCCGGATAAAATTAGAAAAGATGCCACTCACTGTCAAATCAATTGACGCAAAGAAACGGCCACCATGGAAATCAACGGCAACAAGGCTACCGTCCTCTTGTGTCCGCCCTAGAGGAAACCATCCACATGTCCTCACCCTCGACTGCCCTTCCCCCTCACGGCCCCTCCTCATTATCGGTAGTCTCCCCTATTTCCCCACCACATACCTCACCTAAGCCGGTTGATCGGCCACTGTCGACACCACCCACCAAGCCTCGTCGTCTTGTCCACATTGCCCCTCAACCCTAGATCCTCGACCACCCACACTGGAAGCAGACCTCATATCTTTATCATGACAATCAATGGTGGGTGCCCAAGAATCTTCTAGCCATTCAGGGATTCTATGATGGCTATACATAACTATGGATCCTTAGACGGCCATCTCTAAAACCCAAGCACAAAAAGCCAACTAAGCCAATAAACACCAACCCTAAGACAAAGATTCAACGTTGGCTAGTCCACGACTGTCTTACAAGCACAAGGCTACTATGAAGGCAACCCTCACCTCTGGCTACCCAAGCATGCCACCTGTGCTCATCCCCCACAACAACTCTCTAGAAAGACGCGACAAAGGGTCCTATAACCATTGGTTTGGCAACCCCAAGCACAACGAAGCCAACAACGTTGGGTGCCTACCAATGTGCTCCAAGCACGAGGCTTCCATGAAGGCAACACACATTTGTGGCTTCCCAAGAGCTTCCCAAGCCACAATCAAAAGCCTCTTCTCCGCGTCGACAACCATCTCATAGCTCAAAGCCTCGTCGACAAAAAAGCCAGAAGCCTCACTAACCCATGGACCTTCCTCACTAACCCATGGACCTTCATCACTTGGCAACATTGGGTGCCCAAATGTCTCTTAGAAGCCCAGGGCTTCCATGATGGAAATTCCATCATTTGGCATACCCCTCAGCAATTCGCCCAAACCACACCCACAATGCCAGTACCTGTCCAATCGACAAAGATGGTTTGGTGACCAATGGGCAGGCAAGTTCCCTCCTCCCTCGATAAAATCCTTGGAATTTGCCCACACCCAACCCATGGGCACTCCAAAGCTCAATTCGCCCAACCCATGAAGCCTCATCCACGAAGCTCCACCCCGCCCCTTGACTTTGTCACAAAACTAAGAGGCAGCGCTACACGTGGCTAAGCTTATCTAGCCACTCAAAGATAAACTCAAAGGTAAGCTCACAACTCTAGCCACATGGGCCACTCAGTACAAAACCCTCTTTAGGGGTGCTGACCAATAAACACATGTAAAAAAAAAGAGAGTGTCTAGGTGATTAGGACCACGGGCACACCTTTTGCCCTCACCCATGCACAACACCTGCAAATCTCATTGGGCTCAGTCCATGCGCACACACCGCGTAAAGCTTCATCAACAGCCATCCAAGTACATCTCTGGATAGGATTACCATGGTGGGAAAAGGACATACAAGAGGATCTTGGTCAGTTGGCCAAATCATAGAGAAAAGCCTTGTAACTATGTTTTGGGCACAACAGGTCACTTACTCCTCCGAGCGACCTAGTGGGAAAAGGCTTAGACCTATAAAAGCCGATTTCTCCTGTTTGTAACTCATTTTCTCATTTGTGCAATAGAAATGGAGTGTTCTCTCTCTCCCTCTCTCTTGGAACTCTAATGTAGCATGTGTGGTATGCTTAGAGTTAGGGTTTGGAAGTGATTAGTGCTAATCATTTGTTCCCTCTTGCTTCCTCTCTCTCTCTCTCTCTCTCTCTCTCTCTCTCTCTCTAGTGATTAGGCTAACTAATGCGATCCTCTTCCGTGGGGGATCCCACTCACGATCTTTGCCAGAGAGCTTGCATGATCCGTTGGATTAGAGCAACCGTCTCAGTGTGACAGAGGATGGGGATGACGAGCGGCTACGGTGGAGCTCTTAAGCCATGCTCGAGCTTGGCGGATAGGCAACTTCCCATGACATGGTTAGGGTAGGGTTTCCTTAACAATCCTTACCGAGAAAACTCGACTGATTCTGCTAGCACCACTATCAAAATACAAACATGTTGATCTGTCCATTGACATCCCCACATGATGGATAAAAGGGTCATAATTGTAGTGTCCACAAATCCTTTGCATAGTTCTCTAATCCTTCTTTTCAACACTTGGTGTGCTGATGCATCAACCATACCTGACTCTTTCTTCTTTTCCTTCTCTAGCCTTTTCCTACATTCATTGATCTAATGGCCTAGCTTTAGAGTCAACCCAATCTTCTTGGCATCCTTGCCAAAAGACTGGGCTAATTCTGCCTTTAACTTATAGCTGCCTTGAGAAAAGGCTTTGCCATTACCTTTTTAACTAGCAAAAATGCTGATCTCCCACATGCATACTAGTTCGCTTTTGTCAAGATTGTGTGTTGCAAGAGAACTACTAGTTCGGTTTTGTCGAGATTGTGTGTTGTTTGACTCTCATTCATCTTTAAACTTATAAAATTATGTTTTAGAAAAACCTTTAAGTTGTTAATTTTATTGTTGAAAAGATTTTCCAATTTCTCCCATACCTCTTGGGTTGTTTTGTTGAAGTCTAAATGGTGGATGAGACTATCAATGATTCCCAAGCCAATAAGTGCCAGTGCTTTGTCATTTTTGTCCTCTCAAGTAGAAAAGCTTATGGGTTTCCTCGTATACTCCAATCGGTACCTTTGGTAATATTCCAGACTCTATCAGAAATTTTTGTTTGCCAGGTAGGGAAGTTAGAGATGGTGAACTTCTCGACTACTATGATGTTTCTTGTGATCTTTGTGGTGAGTCTTTTTGGAGAGGCTTGAATTTGAAAAACCCCCAATTTTTTGATGCTGCAGGTGCTCCTATCTATTTGATGTAGAAAAAGGTGGGAGGTGCATACATGGTTGTTGCTAGGTTAGTTAGTAGGTGTCACACATGTGGAGGCAATAGCAATGATGAGATGAGACAGGCAACGGTTATAGGTCATCGGGCCAATAACGATAGATGATAGCGACTGTAGGTCATCAGGCACACGTAGCAAGAGGTAGTGTGAAGTTTCAAACTGTTGGTGGGTGGCAGTGGAGCTATTGGTGCGGTACAGTTACTATTGCACAGAGGGTAGCTCAGGGAGCTAGCTCTTGTAGGCTGATCATTGTAGATGTGTAAGACTATCTCCTATTAGGGTTTTCTAAGGAGACACAGGCCTAACCTTGCTTTGATACCAGGAGTATTGGTGTTTGTGGAGAGAGAGAGAGAGAGAGAGGTATTAACATCAATAGAATGCAACACGAGGGCATATACGACCAATGGTAGGACTTGAACTTGGGTGGATCATGGCCTTTACAAGGGCCCTCGCACTAGCCAATCTGCCTCACTTGTGAGTGGCAGAAAGGTAGTGCGAGGGTCCTCTTTTATTACACACACACACACACTATGGGAGAGAGAGAGAACGAATGTATTGCATGACTCAACGATTGTTGTCATTAATATATTAGTCTTCACCAAGTACATTGCTTTTATATCTTAGAGATTCATCCACCTCATAGATTCACATTGCATGCATACTTATCCACTTTACCTCATAGATTCACATTGAATGCATACTTACCCACTCTCCTAAGAATGGGTTCACACACACACATGCAGACTTACCCACTCTCCTAAGAATGGGTTCACACACACACATGCACATAGAGAGTGTACATTGGCTCTGAATCCCAACGTTTGCTCTACAAATATCTAGGCTCTACTCTTAACGGAATGGTCCTAGGTCTACCTCTATTGTCAATTAAGAGTGAATATCCTCTTTATGTTAAGTTCTCATATATAGGCTCATAACTAGGCTTTGGTCTAGTTATAAATCCAATGTTCATTTATTCAATGTGAGGCTCCTTGACCTAAAATATTAGTCATTCAACTTTGACCTCAAATATTTGTCATTGATTCAATGTTAGGCTCCTTGACCTCAAATACTAGTCATCTACTTTATGCATCACATAAAGTAGAATTCTTCTCATGTGTTCTTATGTTATGTCTAGGGAAAGGGATAGCCAAGGATCAAGTTCATGATGATGTGCAAACTGATGGGACACCTTGTGACACCTCAACATCTATAGTATGATAAAGTTCATGGTGTGCAATTTGATGAGACACCTTGTGACACCTCAACATCTATAGTTCAAGTACAATGGATCTCCTTACACACCTCAACATCTATAGTTTAAGTACAATAGATCTCCTAACACACCTCAACATCTATAGTTTAAGTATAACGGATCTCCTTACACACCTCAACATATCTCCTTACTCTATAGTTTAAGTATAATGGAACTCTTTACACTTCCATGGCATTTTGGTATCTTAAGAATCCATCTATGGTAGTACAATGGAACTCCTTATGCACCTCAACATTTGTAAGTACAATGGAACTCCTTATGCACCTCAACATTTGTAAGTACAATAGAACTCCTTACGCATGTTGGTATCTTAAGAATCCATTTGGAAATGGATGTTGGTATCTTAAGAATCCATTTGGAAATGGATGTCTAAGTTTTTTATCACTCACGACTAAATTAACATGTATGCAAGTAGCGATTTTTCCATGAGTTGGTACATGTCATGGCTTCTCATCTATGAAAGCCCCACCATGATTGCATGGGAGGAATGGATAGTCAATCTCGTTGTTCAACTCTTGAATCCTTGCTTGTCACGTGGACATGTAACCTCTATTACGAGTCTTAGTGTGCTTCCATTGTGTGAGTGCCCAATAGGATCATCATGCATATTCTTCTTCCCATTGTGAAATCCGTGCCATCCATCAGACTTCATTCTATTGTAGAAGTCACAATTCCAAAAACAATATTTGGCTAGTCCCACACACATAGCTTTACCTAACCTTCTGTTTTGAAAAGCCAATCAAAACATGCCCCTTATGTCAAAAAATGTTGTTATTGTAAAAAAAAAATGTATTTCATTAATATTTTAAAGCTATGGTTTTACATATCAACCTAAGGAAGGATCCTTGCATAGGCCACCTGGTGCCACTTGGTGCCTATAAAAGGGGAAATCTTGCCATTTGGGCATCCAATGCATGTTAGGCCATTGTCGCATGGTCAAGTTAGACATAGATGCACATTTATCGCAATTCCGTGAGCTCATTCTCATGGATGGAAACTGCATGGACAAGTTGCATTTAGGGCTGAGATCCTTGTAATCGTCGTGGACAAGATTCCATCAATTCCATTGGATACAACTAGTTGGGAACCAGTGCTTCACAAGTCTTTTGAGGCTTCCAAAATCAAATTCTACCCAAACCTCCTCCTCCCCTTCTCGAACCTCCAAATTCTTGCCACGTGGCTTGTGCTCTTTCTTAAGATAATATAGAGATATAGAGAAGAGAAGAGATGGAGGAAGGACGTTAGCCAGCAGTGGGAAAAGGCTATTAGTGAACATGTGTCCTGATTGCCCATCATGTGAAAACTCAGTGCTCACAGTCTCACTCTCGCCTGTCTCTCTCTCTGTCTCTCTCTCTTGCGGGAGCGATGGACATCATCTCTCAGTTGCAAGACCAGGTGAACAAAATCGCCTATTTGGCGTTCAACACGGTGGGAACCCTTCAGAGAGACGCGCCCCAATCTCGCCTCTCGCAGCATTACCCAGAACCTCCTCCCCCTTCCTCCGCAGAGGCCATCGCTGCCCTCTCGGACCAACCCAAAGCCATGGCGGCGGCCCTTCTCCAAGCGGCCAAAGAGGTACTTCTCTCACAGGTCTTATTTTTCGTCTTCAGGAAAACAAAGTGAAAGCCTAAGAGTCCGCATGCTTGCCGTATCCTTTTCTGAATACATGTTACGAACACAGGCAGAGGATGGATGAGGCCTTGGCCTTCTCGGAAGAATGGCCCATTTTCCTGCCACTTACCCTATAGGTCCTAGACTAGGGTTCTAACCTTTTATTCATGTGTGTGCCTAAGTGCACCACCCCTAGCACTTTATTCCTAACTTCCAAACACATTTCCAACAATCCCCCCTTGGTGGTAATGTGTGTATGTACAAAGATTTATGCAGCCTTAAAGCTGCTGAATATGCCTCTGCTTCAAAGCGATGTGCTGAATATCCAAGGCACTGATAAACATAGCTAGAAGGTCCAATCTTGTTCAACAAAACTGGCTGAATTTGGTTCTTGCTTTTTTCTCAGACCTTTCAGACACTGTATTTCTAGACTCTTTCTTCTTTTCACTGGCAATCCTCTTCCTACACTCACCAATGTAATGACGAGGCTTGTGATAGTAGTGACACTTGCCCTTTTTCTTGGCTTTAGAAGCATCACCTTTGGGCGATGAGTCTTCTTGAGAAGATGGCTGGCTTGAATCAACATTGGTTTTGTCTATATCTTTGACTGTGATGAATGCTTGATCACCACCACGAGTGTTAAGACATATTAACTCTAGTTTTCTTCTCTTGTAATAATAATCCCATGAACTCATCAAAGGTAACAGGATTAGCAACTCCTCTCATAGAGAGATTTAGAGAGGTGTGAAAACCAAGATAAGAGGAAGGCAGTGAGGTCAGAATGTTGTGACAAATTGCCAGTGTGGAATTACCTCATCAATGTTTAGCAGTTGCTCCCTTAAGTCTTTTACCTTCGTAAGGTGCTCAGTCATAGCGTCCGCGTGTTACATTCATATCAGAGCATCAGGCTCAGCAAAGCTAAACACTGATTCAGTCCCATATGATGGTGTATAGGTCCAAGGTATGGGAAAGTACATGGGTACAAAGCCCAAGGCAAGGAACACAAGATCGGGAAGAGCTTCGAGGAGGTTTGTTGGTGGTGTTCCACAAAGCCAGAGAGGATGGCAGTCCTGTGAGCCAAATAGGTTCTCGGGCAACGGTCCCAAGGGAGGATTATCCTCCAAGGGTTGATGTGAGTGTCAGACTCATTTCTCAGGAATGAAGACCAAGACAGTGTTCAGAGACAGGGCAGGAACGGATTGGGGACTGGATGGAACAGATGCATAGATATTATTCAGAGTCAGAGTGGTTTTGGAGACCGGGCCGGGTTTTCAGTGAAAAGGGTTGCCAGAGATAGATGGATGGATGACAGAGGGACTCCCGGAACAGAATGGGATGATGACAGTCATCCAAGGAAAAGTTGGAATCCCGTCATCAAGTTTAGCAGAGGGGGATGTCATGTGCAAGTATGCCATGGACATGTTCCTTAGCTAGTTTAGAAGGGGCAGCCAAAAAAGAATGATAAGAACCAGAAATTGGAGCATCAAGTGCTTTTTTGGCTAGAGGGGACCAGGATGACCAAGCGGTTGCAAGAGGGTACTGTCGGCTGCAAGAAAAGGCTGTCGGCTAGACCATATTAGGGGCGGTTGCAGGCGCATCACATTTATGGGAAGATATTGCCAGTTGGCTGGCCGACCAACAGTCGGCCAGCTCTTCTATTTGTTCAAGAGCCTATAAAAAGGCAAGGATGCTCATTGTATTAGTCATTCGCTCCCTTATAGAGTGGATCAAGTACTAGGACAGATTTTGGTGTGTTACACCTTTTTGGCAAGGCAACCTAGGACTGTAGACTGAGTACCTTTTTGTACCATATGAAATATACAAAATTTCCAGCATTTCTCTCTCTCTCTCTCTCTCTCTCTCTCGCTCTCTACTCTCCCTTCTGTCTGCGTTTTTGCATGAGCATGTTCTAAGTAGTGTTTAGGGCTGAAAGAAGACCCCCATAGCTTCCGCGTGCTACATTACATTGGTATCAGAGCATCAGGCTCAACAAAGCTAAACACTGATTCAGTCCCATATGATGGTGTACAGGTCCAAGGTACAGGAAAGTACACGGCTACGAAGCCCAAGGCAAGGAACACAAGATCGGGAAGAGCTCCCAGGAGGTTTGTTGGTGGTGTTCCACAAAGCCAGAGGGGATGGCAGTCCTGTGAGCCAGATAGGTGCTCGGGCAAGGCTCCCAAGGGAGGGTTATCTTGCAAGGGGTGATGTGAGAGTGCGAGACTCATTTCTCAGGAATGAAGACCAAGACAGTGTTCAGAGTCAGGGCAGGAACGGAGTGGGGACTAGATGGAACATATGCATAGATATTATTCAGAGTCGGCCTGGGTTTGGAGACCAGGCCGGGTTTTGAGTGAAAAGGGTTGCCAGAGATGGATGGATGGATGATAGAGGGACTGGTGGAACAGAATGAGATGATGACAGTCATCCAAGGAAAAAGGGTTGCCATGGATGGATGGATGACAGAGGGACTCCTGGAACAGAATGAGATGATGACAGTCATCCAAGGAAAAAGTTGGAATCCTGTCATCAAGTTTAGCAGAGGGGGATGTCATGTGCAAGTATGCCATGGACATGTTCCTTAGCTAGTTCAGAGGGGGCAACCAGAAAGGAATGATTAGAACCAGAAGTTGGAGCATCAAGTGCTGTTTTGGCTAGAGGGGACCAGGATGACCGGGCGGTTGCAAGAGGGTACTGTCGGCTGCAAGAAAAGGCTGTCGGCTGGACAAGATTAGAGGCGGCTGCAAGCGCATCACATTTATGGGAAAATACTGCCACTCGGCTGGCCGACCAGCAATCGGCCAGCTCTTCTATTTGTTCAAGAGCCTAGAAAAAGGCAAGGATGCTCATTGTATTAGTTATTCTCTCCCTTATGGAGTGGATCAAGTACTAGGACAGATTTTGGTGTGTTACACCTTTTTAGGAAGGCAGCCTAGGGCTGTAGACTGAGTACCTTTTTGTACCATATGAAATATATTGAATTTCCAGCATTTCTCTCTCTCTCTACTCTCCCTTCTATCTGCGTTTTTGCATTAGCATGTTCTCAATAGTGTTTAGGGCTGAAAGAAGACCCCCAGAGCTTCCGCATGTTACATTGGTATCAGAGCATCAGGCTCAGCAAAGCTAAACACTGATTCAGTCCCATATGATGGTGTACAGGTCCAAGGTATGGGAAAGTACATGGGTATGAAGCCCAAGGCAAGGAACACAAGATCGGGAAGAGCTTCGAGGAGGTTTGTTGGTGGTGTTCCACAAAGCCAGAGGGGATGGCAGTCCTGTGAGCCAGATAACACGGACATGTGCCTTAGCTAGTTTAGAAGGGGCAGCCAGAAAAGAATGATAAGAACCAGAAGTTGGAGCATCAAGTGCTTTTTTGGCTAGAGGGGACCAGGATGACCAAGCGGTTGCAAGAGGGTACTGTCGGCTGCAAGAAAAGGCTGTCGGCTAGACCAGATTAGAGGCGGTTGCAGGCGCTTCACATTTATGGGACAATACTGCCAGTCGGCTGGCCGACCAGCAGTCAGCCAGCTCTTCTATTTGTTCAAGAGCCTATAAAAAGTCAAGGACGCTCATTGTATTAGCCATTCTCTCCCTTATGGAGTGGATCAAGTACTAGGACAAATTTTTGTGTGTTACACCTTTTTAGCAAGGCGGCCTAGGGCTGTAGACTAAGTACCTTTGGTACCATATGAAATATATTGAATTTCCAGCATTTCTCTCTCTCTCTCTCTCTCTACTCTCTCTTCTATCTGCGTTTTTGCATTAGGATGTTTTGAGTAGTGTTTAGGGCTGAAAGAAGACTCCCAGAGCTTCCGCGTGTTACATTTCTGTTATCAACTACTTCATTATATTCAACAGCTATTCTTTTAGGTCTGTTACCTTAAGATGATATGCAATGGAATCACCTTTGTTCATGGTTAAGTCGTTGAGCTCCCGCATCAGGTTTATGACTCGTACTTCATTAATAGAGTATGGTCTCGAGGACCACCCAGGCAGTCCTTGTAGAGCTACAGGATTGGATGTGAGGTACAATTGAGTGCTTGACTTAAAGAGCAATCATGGGCATCCCATTGTCTTTGATCTATAGTGGGTCCAGGAGGCGGTGATGTAATGCCTAACACAACTTGTGCCACAATTTGAGTTGCCCTTGATGTCCAGGTGCCAGGAGTTGGTGCAGTAGGACGAGGCTCTTCGCCCGTGAGAATCTCGCATAGCCCCTTGGCATAGTCACAGGGGACGGAAGGGACGGACTGTTGGAACGGAGGGACGCCGAGTCGGGAGGGTTCAGCCAACGGGGACGGTTCAGAGAGAGAGGCAAGGGCCAAGCCTCAAGGGCCAAGGCCCCAAGGCTCAAGTCTAAAGGCCAAGCCTCAAGGCAAGAGAGAGGCAAGGGCCAAGGGCCAAGCCTCAAAGGCTCAAGGCCTCCCCAAACGGCCAGAAACGGGCAAAAAAAACTAGTCTGATTGTGCACAATGGCTCCCTGCCGTCCCCCACAGCGGTCCTCGTTCCTACTGCCGTCCCCTTCACCGTCCCTTGTGAGGGACGCCTCCAGGGGGACGTCCAACTGTCCCCTGCCGTCCCCGTTGCTGAACCGTCCCGACTCGGCGTCCCTCCGTTCCAACAGTCCGTCCCTTCCGTCCCCTGTGACTATAAACTACACGCTTCTACACATATGCTTGGCATCTGGATGCAAACCAAACACTCAAAACACTTGACATCGTTCCAGAGGGAGACTTGCAGTATGGACTGCCACCACAGATTCATGTGCAGGACAATGCACATGAATCAATGTCAAGTTTCCACTCTAGGTCCTGCAACGGCTACACTGATATGTCCATGTGGCATCCAAGTGCGGGATGCACGTGACACTCTAGCTTCTGCATAATCCCACCAAAGTCCTTTTCATGCATAGTGATCTCTCATGGAATCCAACTCTCTATGATAGGCAATGGTCACTGAATGTACCTGTGGTCTCCTAGATAGAGCATCTGCAAACACATTCTTCTTTCCAGGTTTATGAATAATCTCAAAATGAAACATGGACAAAAAGTTTGCCCACCTCATATGCTTCTTGGAAAGCTTAGTTTGGGTCAAAAAATATCTCAAACTTCGAAGATCCGTCTTCACCATGAAATTAGCCCCAAGCAAATAATGCTTCCATGAAGTAAGAGCATGAATCACGGCTAGAAGTTCTTTCTCATAAATCTGCAAGTGTTTCTCTGCGTGTTGCAACCTTCAGCTCTCAAAGGCAACCACGTGTCCTTGGGTGTAAAATGTTGGGTTTTATGCTGTGTATGCACCTAGAGGAGTGCTAGTGATCATCAGTAGATTACTGGGGCACTTTTTACTTCAGTTAGTGGAGGTTTTTTTCCCGAGTTTTAGCTTAGTTTCACTTATAATAATTTATAAGTGATTTGGTCCACCTGGCACACTTTATGGCCGGACCATGTGAACACATCTATTAGGTCACTTCTTTATGTGGCTATTGTACTTCACTTTATCATAACTGAATACAAGAGTAGTCGTGTTCCTTCCTCTGCCTCTCACGTTTCTGTTACGTTCCTGTTTGAAGTACCTCCAAACCCTAACCCTAACTGCAGAGCCAGGTTGGTCTGCCCTGCCCGTACTGCTCCACGCCATGAGTGTCCATACAGACAGCCGCCTTCAGCCGTACATTCAGTACGGGCGCCTGTCCTATTCCGTACTCTGCTCCGTACTCTGTCCGTACTGGTCCCCGCACTCAGCTGCACAGTCAGCTGTTCGTACAGTCAGGTTCGCCAAGCTGAAAGTACAGGTCTTCGCCTGTTTTGTATTGTACCCGTCAGCTGCAGGTACAGTTACTCTGCTTCGTACAGGCGACCTACACTTGCCGTGTACCTGCTCGCCTAGCTCCGTACAGTACTAGTCAACTGCAGTCTCCGTACAGTACTTGCAGGTGACTTACACACGCCGTTAGCTGCTCGCCCAGTTCCGTTCAGTAAAGTCATCCGTACCTGCACCGTACAGCAGTCCAGTACCTGCTGCGCATATCTGAAGCCAACCAGTCGACTGCAGTTTCCGTACAGTACCTGGTTGCGTGTACCTGCACAGTACAGTCGATTGTACCTGCTCCGTACAACAGACCAGAACCTGCTGCGCGTGCTTCGAACTGTTGTCTACCTACAGTCAACTTGTACCTCCAAAAATCATAGTTTTGGTAAGCTTTACAAGTTTTGAAATTTGGGCATTTTTCTCTGTGAAAATTTTATGGCAGATACAGGCAGATTTGCTTGCAAAGAAATCTCTACAGGTTTTTTGCAAGGTTTTGGGTGCAGTAATTTTGGGCATTTTTGGGCACTGTGTAAGCCATTTTTGCTGCTCTACTCAGTCAGTGGTGCATTGTTTTGCACATTCAGAGGATTGAGAGTGCAGGCATATTTGGGTTAGCTGTATTCAGTGGAGTACAGTTGCTTTCAGGGTTGTTGCTATTGGGTTTTTTGATACACAGGTACATTGTGCATTGGCATAATGGCAAATCAACAGCAGAGTGATATATTCACGTATTTGTCTAAGGAAGACAAGTTGGATGGCATGAACTACTCCTTGTGGAGTTTTATGCTGAGAAATGTGCTCGTGGCAAAAGGTCTTTGGGATTTTGTTAGTGGTGATGAACCACGTCCAGGTCCATTGGCTCCAGAGACTCCTCCCCAAGGGGGTGCTCGTTGGACGAGGACAACAGGTAGTACAGGCACCAGGTCAGCCATTGCCTGTTCAAAGAACAAATGCTCAGAAGACATGGGATGCCAGAGATGCACAAGCCTTGTCACTCATTGCATTGTCAGTACAGAGGTCTATTATACCTCATATTCGTTCAGCTGGCTCTTCACGGAATGCATGGGTGACTTTGGAGCAGATGTATGTTGCTCGTAATGAGGCTCGGATCTCATTTTTGAAAAGAGAGCTGGAAAATCAGAAAATGCATGAAGGAGATGATATGTCTAGCCACTTGAACAAGCTGCAGGATTTGAGAGAGCAACTCATCAATGTGGATGAGATTATTCCCGAGACATAGCTTGTGTCCACCATCTTGAACTCTTTGCCAAGATCTTGCTTGGCTTTTCATACCTCTTTGAACCTCAGCATGAGGAATGCTGTTGAACCCCTTAAGTATCAGGAACTTGTTGCTCTCTTGCTACAAGAAGAGCAAATCAAGAAGAATATGAATATGAACACAAGTGCTGAACAAGCATTTACTACAGGTCAAAAAGGGAAAGGCAAATCTCAGCCAAAGAGTTCAAATCAGAATTCAGGTGATGGTGGTTCATCTCAGGAAACCAAGAAAGGTGATGGACAGCCCAAGAAGAAGGGCAAATGCCATTACTGTAAGAAGCCAGGTCACTACATCACAGGGTGTAGGAAGAGGATTGCAAAAGAAAAGCCAAAGGAATCTGGGATGTCTGTAAATGATGCTTCTCAAGCTCCTCCGGAGACTGCTTCTTTTGTTGAGGACAGGGATTACTGTTTCTACACATGCAGCTATGATGCCTCTTGGTCTTCACAGGCACTCAGTGTGACAGAGCATGCATGTACTTGGTATTTTGATAGTGGTGCTTCAAAGCATATCACATCTCGCAGGGATTTGTTTTGTCATGTAGGCCCTGCCCCTGTTGGCAAAACTGTTCAGTGTGCCAATAATGCTTCATATCCAGTTCGTGGCATTGGGGAGATTCAGCTCACAGCCATTGATGGCTCTATTCTTCGTCTTACAGATGCCTTATATGTACAGGGATAAAGAAGAATTTGTTGTCCATTTCTTCTTTAGCACACTGTGGTATGCAAGTCCACTATGATGATGACAAATGCATGGTCAGAGACAAAGCTAATGCTTTGACCTTGATGCTTACTGGTACATTATGTCATGGACTTTATCAGTTGGATGCATTTCAGTCAGTGGATCAGTCTGCTTATAATGCATTCACTCTTACTCCAGCTATGGTTGATGCGGAGTTATGGCATGCTCGCATGGGGCATGTAAATTTTGGTAGTCTTATGCTTATGCAGCGACATAACATGTTGACAGATCTACCTCTTATGGAGAAACCTCCAGATCACATATGTGAAGGATGTATTTTGGGAAAAATGCATCGGTTTTTCTTCCCACGTGATCAGGCTCTACGAGCAACTGCAAAGTTGCACCTTATACACAGTGATCTTTGTGGTCCCATGCAGACGAAGTCATTAGGAGGTTGCTTCTATTTTGCTATATTTATTGATGACTTCTCTCGTATATGCTGGGTCTATCCGTTGACACAGAAATCGCAGGTATATGATGCATTTTTGGCCTTTGTAGCACTTGCTGAAACAGAGTCAGGATGCAGGTTCAAACTCTCCGTTCTGACCGAGGGGGGGAATATATGTCACACATGTTGAATTCCTTTCTTGAGAGTAGAGGTATCAAACATCAATATACTACTCCTTATACTCCACAGCAGAATGGGGTTGCAGAAAGGAAGAATCGGTCACTCATGGAGATGGCCAGATGTATGTTAAAGGCAAAGAAGCTACCGCATTCTTTTGGGTGGAAGCTGTTATGTGTGCTTGTCATATTTTGAATCGATGTCCCACAAAGGCATTGGTTTCGATAACTCCTTTTGAGGCTTGGCATGGCCGCAAGCCTTTGGTATCACATTTTCGTACTTTTGGGTGTCTTGCATATGCACACATACCCAAAGAGTTGAGGAGGAAGTTGGATGATAAAGCCAACAAATGTATTTTTGTTGGGTATAGCCGTGAGAGCAAGGGCTACCGGTTATATGACCCACTATCCAAGAAGATATTCACTAGTCGGGATGTGATTTTTGATGAAAAATCAGAAATATCCATGGCTGGTTATGATGCAAATCAGGCTGAAAATGATGTGTTTGAAGGTCTACTACCTATGGAGTTTCATTCCACAGTTGGTGATCCAGATCCATGCCTGAATTCAGAAAACAACTCTTACTCCTTGTTTCAATATCTTCCTCAACGCATGCGTGGGTATCGTCGGTGACCCAGAGCCCGAGCATCGTATGGTCAGCCCCCTCTAGTATCCTAGAACTTCACTCATAGGCCGCTTCCTTGGTCCCTCATCCACCATAGTGGAAGCCCACCATTTTAATCGAACCGAGGCTGGTCAAGACCTTGGCCTTGCTATGCGAGATGTAATTCAGCAGCAATTGAGCTAGAAGTTGAGCCAAATGTTATGGCCCTGTGAAAATGGAACAGCACAAGTGTGGGCATGGTGGTTGCTGAGTCAAAATATTAAATGATTCACATGTGGGGTGCCCGGATAGAGATAATGATGTGTGGACATCCCTAGGTGTGAAGGGGGGAACTAGAACATTAATATTTTAATGTTATATATGTGGTTGCCCCTAGGCCTTAGTGGCCCCTAGTGAACTTTAATAATTATTAAAGTTGGGGCCCTAGGACAAGTTTGGGGAGGGGGCAACTCCACTTTTGGAGTGCATGCCTCTCTCTCTTCACTTTCTCTCTAGCTTTTGGGGGAATCGTGCAAGCCTAAGCGTGGAGGAGAGGAGAAGCAACGTGGGACTACTGAATATTGTTTTTGCTGCTGTTTTTCTGTGCAAACCTGCCGTACAGTCCACGTATGCAGTCCGTACAGAGTTGTATGACTGCAAGTACAGTACGGCTGTCTTCTCTGCTGCAAGCTTTGCTGGTACAGGCGGCGTTGACAGAGCTTGAGCAGGTACAGGCGGCGTTGTGGGTGCTGCTGTCTGCAGATTCTGCTGCAGATGCAGGTACAGGTACGGACAGCTGTACGGACTGAACAGGAGCTGGCGGCACTGGACAGTACAGGTGTTGGCGGCGCTGGACAGACCTGGAACAGGCACAGCGCTGGACTGAGCAGGTACAGTCGGGTACAGAGACTGTATTCAAGCAGCGTAGGCAGGTACAGTGCCACGTGGGCTGCTGGTACAAACTGTACGGATTGGTACAGTGCATATTTTATGGTCTGTACAGTCAGGTACAGCACTGAAGTGGATGCAAAGAGGAAGGTACAGACAGGTACACCCACACGTGTGAAGCAAAGTTGTTGAAACAAGTGTGCAAGTACAGAGTGCAAGTACAGACTGGTACAATCACTTCCTCCGGTGCAGATCCACGAGCTGATTTTGGTAAGCTCTGAATTTGTTTATCTACTTTTCTTTCCAATAGCTTATGTCTGCTGCAGATCTGTGCTATCTGGCCCCTTGTGAGAGGAGGGGTATGGTAGATTGAAAAGGGTGGAAACAGAGAGATTGGACAGTGAATGTATGCTTGTGCTGAGTTGTGGAATCATGTGCATGAGATATGCTAGATGTATGTTCAAGGTTGTCCTGCTGAATAGTCTTGGTTGATCAGAGGGGAGCACAGAGTGTTGCTTTGAGACACAGATTTGTGCGTGTGAATCCTCTGTGCTAAGAGGTATTATGGGCTGCCAGATTGGATATACAGGTGTATTCTCTTGGCTGGTTTTGGTGTACTCAGCCTTACATATTTGTGAAATTGAATAAAGAAATACCGCAAGGGACGCCAAGCTTTGGGGCCAACAGGTGTCATTTTATTTTCAGATTTGGGGCACTCTAGTTCCAATCCAATTTGTTTTCATATCTAGACTACAAGTGGAAGGGTGACTGCTAGTCTACCGCACTTTGGTTTCTACCAGAGGCCGGTTTCACCAAATATGGGGCAGGAGGCACCACAGGTCAGACCTAGATGGTATTTGAGGACGTTACAGGACAGCCATGTAGAGGGTCCTCTTGCTGGTCGTACTCGTAGGGAGACACGGACCAATGAGCATGCACACATCATGGATTTGAATATGGTTATGGCAGCTAGGTTACAGGATGATGGCGAGCCTGATTCATTTGTGGATGCACGAGACAATGTGCATTGGAATAAAGCCATGCAGGATGAGCTTGATTCTATTAAAAGGAATCAAACATGGGATTTGGTTGATCTGCCCAAAGGCAAGAAAGCAACTGGTACTAAGTGGGTCTGTAAGTTGAAAAGACATGCAGATGGATCCATTGACAGGTACAAAGCCCGTCTAGTTGCAAAGGGCTATGCACAGAAGAAGGGCATTGATTATGAGGAGACATTTGCTCCTACATCCTGTATGTCGACACTTAGGTGTGTCATTGCATTGGCTGCACATTGTGGTTGGGTTGTTCACCAGTTGGACATTAAGACTGCTTTCCTACATGGGGACCTCGCGGAGGAAGTTTATGTATATCAGCCCATCGGTTTTGCAGAACATGGTCATGAAGGGAAAGTATGCAGGCTGAAAAAGGCCTTATATGGTTTGAAACAAGCTCCACGAGCTTGGTATGGAAAGATAGATGCTTTCCTACTCACTCAAGGCTTTGTGAACAGTCCATCAGAAGCCACTTTGTATGTAAAGAAAGAAGAGAAAGATCTGCTGGTCATCAGTCTTTATGTAGATGATCTTTTGCTCATGGGATCAAATGATGACAAAATTGCAGCTTTTAAAGAGATACTGCAAACAGACATTTGACATGTCTGATTTGGGGCTCGTACACTACTATTTGGGCATACAGTTTGTGCAGGATAACAGAGGCATTGGGTTGTTGCAATCTCGGTATGTTGCTAAACTTCTGGAGAAGTTTAAATTTCAGGATTGCAAGCCTATTAGCACTCCTATGGAGCCTGGGATGAAACTGTCACTACAAGATGACAGTATTTCCTTTGATGCCACTACGTATGCTCAGGCTGTTGGGTGCCTTATTTACTTGTGTACTACACGGCCAGATATTCAGTATGCCGTATCTCAGTTGAGCAGATTCATGCACAGCCCGCGATTGTCACATTGGCAAGCTGTGAAGCGTGTATTTCGGTATTTGTAGGGTACCTTGTCTCTTGGATTGCTTCATCCTGAGGGGGGTGACATGCAGTTATATGCTTACAGCGATTCAGATTGGGCTGGTGATTTTGATACCAGACATTCCACTAGTGGAAATTGTTTCTTTCTTGGCTCTTCATGTATTTCTTGGCTAAGCAAGAAACAGATCACAGTGGCCACTTCGTCTTGTGAGGCAGAGTACAGAGCAGCCTACACTACTACCGTTGAGTGTGTCTGGCTGCGTCGTCTCATGACTGATATGGATATTTCAGTGGAGGAGCCTACACCTATCTATACTGATAGTCAGAGTGCCATTGCTGTGGCCAGGAATCCTGTGTTTCATGCTCGCACGAAACACATTGAGATTCACTATCATTTTGTTCGGGAGAGACTCCAGGCAGGTGATATCAGTCTTATCTACTGTCCTACAGATGAGAATGTGGCAGACATCTTCACCAAGGCATTACCACGTCCAAAATTCGAAGCATTCCGCATTGCTTTGAATTTGTTTCCTTTTGGTCGATGATGTACAGTGATCACATATCACTCGAGGGGGGTTTGTTGGGTTTTATGCTGTGTATGCACCCAGAGGAGTGCTAGTGATCATGAGTAGATTACTGGGGCACTTTTTACTTTAGTTAGTGGAGGTTTTTTTCCCCAGTTTTAGCTTAGTTTCACTTATAATAATTTATAAGTGAATTGGTCCACCTGGCACACTTAATGGCCGGACCATGTGAACACATCTATTAGGTCACTTCTTTATGTGGCTATTGTACTTCACTTTATCATAACTGAATACAAGAGTAGTCGTGTTCCTTCCTCTGCCTCTCACGTTTCTGTTACGTTTCTGTTTGAAGTACCTCCAAACCCTAACCCTAACTGCAGAGCCAGGTTGGTCTGCCCTGCCCGTACTGCTCCACGCCATGAGTGTCCATACAGACAGCCGCCTTCAGCCGTACATTCAGTACGGGCGCCTGTCCTGTTCCGTACTCTGCTCCGTACTCTGTCCGTACTGGTCCCCGCACTCAGCTGCACAGTCAGCTGTTCGTACAGTCAGGTTCGCCAAGCTGAAAGTACAGGTCTTCGCCTGTTTTGTATTGTACCCGTCAGCTGCAGGTACAGTTACTCTGCTTCGTACAGGCGACCTACACTTGCCGTGTACCTGCTCGCCTAGCTCCGTACAGTACTAGTCAACTGCAGTCTCCGTATAGTACTTGCAGGTGACTTACACACGCCGTTAGCTGCTCGCCCAGTTCCGTTCAGTAAAGTCATCCGTACCTGCACCGTACAGCAGTCCAGTACCTGCTGCGCATATCTGAAGCCAACCAGTCGACTGCAGTTTCCGTACAGTACCTGGCTGCATGTACCTGCACAGTACAGTCGATTGTACCTGCTCCGTACAACAGACCAGAACCTGCTGCGCGTGCTTCGAACTGTTGTCTACCTACAGTCAACTTGTACCTCCAAAAATCATAGTTTTGGTAAGCTTTACAAGTTTTGAAATTTGGGCATTTTTCTCTGTGAAAATTTTATGGCAGATACAGGCAGATTTGCTTGCAAAGAAATCTCTACAGGTTTTTTGCAAGGTTTTGGGTGCAGTAATTTTGGGCATTTTTGGGCACTGTGTAAGCCATTTTTGCTGCTCTACTCAGTCAGTGGTGCATTGTTTTGCACATTCAGAGGATTGAGAGTGCAGGCATATTTGGGTTAGCTGTATTCAGTGGAGTACAGTTGCTTTCAGGGTTGTTGCTATTGGGTTTTTTGATACACAGGTACATTGTGCATTGGCATAATGGCAAATCAACAGCAGAGTGATATATTCACGTATTTGTCTAAGGAAGACAAGTTGGATGGCATGAACTACTCCTTGTGGAGTTTTATGCTGAGAAATGTGCTCGTGGCAAAAGGTCTTTGGGATTTTGTTAGTGGTGATGAACCACGTCCAGGTCCATTGGCTCCACAGACTCCTCCCCAAGGGGGTGCTCGTTGGACGAGGACAACAGGTAGTACAGGCACCAGGTCAGCCATTGCCTGTTCAAAGAACAAATGCTCAGAAGACATGGAATGCCAGAGATGCACAAGCCTTGTCACTCATTGCATTGTCAGTACAGAGGTCTATTATACCTCATATTCGTTCAGCTGGCTCTTCACGGAATGCATGGGTGACTTTGGAGCAGATGTATGTTGCTCGTAATGAGGCTCGGATCTCATTTTTGAAAAGAGAGCTGGAAAATCAGAAAATGCATGAAGGAGATGATATGTCTAGCCACTTGAACAAGCTGCAGGATTTGAGAGAGCAACTCATCAATGTGGATGAGATTATTCCCGAGACATAGCTTGTGTCCACCATCTTGAACTCTTTGCCAAGATCTTGCTTGGCTTTTCATACCTCTTTGAACCTCAGCATGAGGAATGCTGTTGAACCCCTTAAGTATCAGGAACTTGTTGCTCTCTTGCTACAAGAAGAGCAAATCAAGAAGAATATGAATATGAACACAAGTGCTGAACAAGCATTTACTACAGGTCAAAAAGGGAAAGGCAAATCTCAGCCAAAGAGTTCAAATCAGAATTCAGGTGATGGTGGTTCATCTCAGGAAACCAAGAAAGGTGATGGACAGCCCAAGAAGAAGGGCAAATGCCATTACTGTAAGAAGCCAGGTCACTACATCACAGGGTGTAGGAAGAGGATTGCAAAAGAAAAGCCAAAGGAATCTGGGATGTCTGTAAATGATGCTTCTCAAGCTCCTCCGGAGACTGCTTCTTTTGTTGAGGACAGGGATTACTGTTTCTACACATGCAGCTATGATGCCTCTTGGTCTTCACAGGCACTCAGTGTGACAGAGCATGCATGTACTTGGTATTTTGATAGTGGTGCTTCAAAGCATATCACATCTCGCAGGGATTTGTTTTGTCATGTAGGCCCTGCCCCTGTTGGCAAAACTGTTCAGTGTGCCAATAATGCTTCATATCCAGTTCGTGGCATTGGGGAGATTCAGCTCACAGCCATTGATGGCTCTATTCTTCGTCTTACAGATGCCTTATATGTACAGGGATAAAGAAGAATTTGTTGTCCATTTCTTCTTTAGCACACTGTGGTATGCAAGTCCACTATGATGATGACAAATGCATGGTCAGAGACAAAGCTAATGCTTTGACCTTGATGCTTACTGGTACATTATGTCATGGACTTTATCAGTTGGATGCATTTCAGTCAGTGGATCAGTCTGCTTATAATGCATTCACTCTTACTCCAGCTATGGTTGATGCGGAGTTATGGCATGCTCGCATGGGGCATGTAAATTTTGGTAGTCTTATGCTTATGCAGCGACATAACATGTTGACAGATCTACCTCTTATGGAGAAACCTCCAGATCACATATGTGAAGGATGTATTTTGGGAAAAATGCATCGGTTTTTCTTCCCACGTGATCAGGCTCTACGAGCAACTGCAAAGTTGCACCTTATACACAGTGATCTTTGTGGTCCCATGCAGACGAAGTCATTAGGAGGTTGCTTCTATTTTGCTATATTTATTGATGACTTCTCTCGTATATGCTGGGTCTATCCGTTGACACAGAAATCGCAGGTATATGATGCATTTTTGGCCTTTGTAGCACTTGCTGAAACAGAGTCAGGATGCGGGTTCAAACTCTCCGTTCTGACCGAGGGGGGGAATATATGTCACACATGTTGAATTCCTTTCTTGAGAGTAGAGGTATCAAACATCAATATACTACTCCTTATACTCCACAGCAGAATGGGGTTGCAGAAAGGAAGAATCGGTCACTCATGGAGATGGCCAGATGTATGTTAAAGGCAAAGAAGCTACCGCATTCTTTTGGGTGGAAGCTGTTATGTGTGCTTGTCATATTTTGAATCGATGTCCCACAAAGGCATTGGTTTCGATAACTCCTTTTGAGGCTTGGCATGGCCGCAAGCCTTTGGTATCACATTTTCGTACTTTTGGGTGTCTTGCATATGCACACATACCCAAAGAGTTGAGGAGGAAGTTGGATGATAAAGCCAACAAATGTATTTTTGTTGGGTATAGCCGTGAGAGCAAGGGCTACCGGTTATATGACCCACTATCCAAGAAGATATTCACTAGTCGGGATGTGATTTTTGATGAAAAATCAGAAATATCCATGGCTGGTTATGATGCAAATCAGGCTGAAAATGATGTGTTTGAAGGTCTACTACCTATGGAGTTTCATTCCACAGTTGGTGATCCAGATCCATGCCTGAATTCAGAAAACAACTCTTACTCCTTGTTTCAATATCTTCCTCAATGCATGCGTGGGTATCGTCGGTGACCCAGAGCCCGAGCATCGTATGGTCAGCCCCCTCTAGTATCCTAGAACTTCACTCATAGGCCGCTTCCTTGGTCCCTCATCCACCATAGTGGAAGCCCACCATTTTAATCGAACCGAGGCTGGTCAAGACCTTGGCCTTGCTATGCGAGATGTAATTCAGCAGCAATTGAGCTAGAAGTTGAGCCAAATGTTATGGCCCTGTGAAAATGGAACAGCACAAGTGTGGGCATGGTGGTTGCTGAGTCAAAATATTAAATGATTCACATGTGGGGTGCCCGGATAGAGATAATGATGTGTGGACATCCCTAGGTGTGAAGGGGGGAACTAGAACATTAATATTTTAATGTTATATATGTGGTTGCCCCTAGGCCTTAGTGGCCCCTAGTGAACTTTAATAATTATTAAAGTTGGGGCCCTAGGACAAGTTTGGGGAGGGGGCAACTCCACTTTTGGAGTGCATGCCTCTCTCTCTTCACTTTCTCTCTAGCTTTTGGGGGAATCGTGCAAGCCTAAGCGTGGAGGAGAGGAGAAGCAACGTGGGACTACTGAATATTGTTTTTGCTGCTGTTTTTCTGTGCAAACCTGCCGTACAGTCCACGTATGCAGTCCGTACAGAGTTGTATGACTGCAAGTACAGTACGGCTGTCTTCTCTGCTGCAAGCTTTGCTGGTACAGGCGGCGTTGACAGAGCTTGAGCAGGTACAGGCGGCGTTGTGGGTGCTGCTGTCTGCAGATTCTGCTGCAGATGCAGGTACAGGTACGGACAGCTGTACGGACTGAACAGGAGCTGGCGGCACTGGACAGTACAGGTGTTGGCGGCGCTGGACAGACCTGGAACAGGCACAGCGCTGGACTGAGCAGGTACAGTCGGGTACAGAGACTGTATTCAAGCAGCGTAGGCAGGTACAGTGCCACGTGGGTTGCTGGTACAAACTGTACGGATTGGTACAGTGCATATTTTATGGTCTGTACAGTCAGGTACAGCACTGAAGTGGATGCAAAGAGGAAGGTACAGACAGGTACACCCACACGTGTGAAGCAAAGTTGTTGAAACAAGTGTGCAAGTACAGAGTGCAAGTACAGACTGGTACAATCACTTCCTCCGGTGCAGATCCACGAGCTGATTTTGGTAAGCTCTGAATTTGTTTATCTACTTTTCTTTCCAATAGCTTATGTCTGCTGCAGATCTGTGCTATCTGGCCCCTTGTGAGAGGAGGGGTATGGTAGATTGAAAAGGGTGGAAACAGAGAGATTGGACAGTGAATGTATGCTTGTGCTGAGTTGTGGAATCATGTGCATGAGATATGCTAGATGTATGTTCAAGGTTGTCCTGCTGAATAGTCTTGGTTGATCAGAGGGGAGCACAGAGTGTTGCTTTGAGACACAGATTTGTGCGTGTGAATCCTCTGTGCTAAGAGGTATTATGGGCTGCCAGATTGGATATACAGGTGTATTCTCTTGGCTGGTTTTGGTGTACTCAGCCTTACATATTTGTGAAATTGAATAAAGAAATACCGCAAGGGGCGCCAAGCTTTGGGGCCAACAGGTGTCATTTTATTTTCAGATTTGGGGCACTCTAGTTCCAATCCAATTTGTTTTCATATCTAGACTACAAGTGGAAGGGTGACTGCTAGTCTACCGCACTTTGGTTTCTACCAGAGGCCGGTTTCACCAAATATGGGGCAGGAGGCACCACAGGTCAGACCTAGATGGTATTTGAGGACGTTACAGGACAGCCATCTAGAGGGTCCTCTTGCTGGTCGTACTCGTAGGGAGACACGGACCAATGAGCATGCACACATCATGGATTTGAATATGGTTATGGCAGCTAGGTTACAGGATGATGGCGAGCCTGATTCATTTGTGGATGCACGAGACAATGTGCATTGGAATAAAGCCATGCAGGATGAGCTTGATTCTATTAAAAGGAATCAAACATGGGATTTGGTTGATCTGCCCAAAGGCAAGAAAGCAACTGGTACTAAGTGGGTCTGTAAGTTGAAAAGACATGCAGATGGATCCATTGACAGGTACAAAGCCCGTCTAGTTGCAAAGGGCTATGCACAGAAGAAGGGCATTGATTATGAGGAGACATTTGCTCCTACATCCTGTATGTCGACACTTAGGTGTGTCATTGCATTGGCTGCACATTGTGGTTGGGTTGTTCACCAGTTGGACATTAAGACTGCTTTCCTACATGGGGACCTCGCGGAGGAAGTTTATGTATATCAGCCCATCGGTTTTGCAGAACATGGTCATGAAGGGAAAGTATGCAGGCTGAAAAAGGCCTTATATGGTTTGAAACAAGCTCCACGAGCTTGGTATGGAAAGATAGATGCTTTCCTACTCACTCAAGGCTTTGTGAACAGTCCATCAGAAGCCACTTTGTATGTAAAGAAAGAAGAGAAAGATCTGCTGGTCATCAGTCTTTATGTAGATGATCTTTTGCTCATGGGATCAAATGATGACAAAATTGCAGCTTTTAAAGAGATACTGCAAACAGACATTTGACATGTCTGATTTGGGGCTCGTACACTACTATTTGGGCATACAGTTTGTGCAGGATAACAGAGGCATTGGGTTGTTGCAATCTCGGTATGTTGCTAAACTTCTGGAGAAGTTTAAATTTCAGGATTGCAAGCCTATTAGCACTCCTATGGAGCCTGGGATGAAACTGTCACTACAAGATGACAGTATTTCCTTTGATGCCACTACGTATGCTCAGGCTGTTGGGTGCCTTATTTACTTGTGTACTACACGGCCAGATATTCAGTATGCCGTATCTCAGTTGAGCAGATTCATGCACAGCCCGCGATTGTCACATTGGCAAGCTGTGAAGCGTGTATTTCGGTATTTGTAGGGTACCTTGTCTCTTGGATTGCTTCATCCTGAGGGGGGTGACATGCGGTTATATGCTTACAGCGATTCAGATTGGGCTGGTGATTTTGATACTAGACATTCCACTAGTGGAAATTGTTTCTTTCTTGGCTCTTCATGTATTTCTTGGCTAAGCAAGAAACAGATCACAGTGGCCACTTCGTCTTGTGAGGCAGAGTACAGAGCAGCCTACACTACTACCGTTGAGTGTGTCTGGCTGCGTCGTCTCATGACTGATATGGATATTTCAGTGGAGGAGCCTACACCTATCTATACTGATAGTCAGAGTGCCATTGCTGTGGCCAGGAATCCTGTGTTTCATGCTCGCACGAAACACATTGAGATTCACTATCATTTTGTTCGGGAGAGACTCCAGGCAGGTGATATCAGTCTTATCTACTGTCCTACAGATGAGAATGTGGCAGACATCTTCACCAAGGCATTACCACGTCCAAAATTCGAAGCATTCCGCATTGCTTTGAATTTGTTTCCTTTTGGTCGATGATGTACAGTGATCACATATCACTCGAGGGGGGTTTGTTGGGTTTTATGCTGTGTATGCACCCAGAGGAGTGCTAGTGATCATGAGTAGATTACTGGGGCACTTTTTACTTTAGTTAGTGGAGGTTTTTTTCCCCAGTTTTAGCTTAGTTTCACTTATAATAATTTATAAGTGAATTGGTCCACCTGGCACACTTAATGGCCGGACCATGTGAACACATCTATTAGGTCACTTCTTTATGTGGCTATTGTACTTCACTTTATCATAACTGAATACAAGAGTAGTCGTGTTCCTTCCTCTGCCTCTCACGTTTCTGTTACGTTTCTGTTTGAAGTACCTCCAAACCCTAACCCTAACTGCAGAGCCAGGTTGGTCTGCCCTGCCCGTACTGCTCCACGCCATGAGTGTCCATACAGACAGCCGCCTTCAGCCGTACATTCAGTACGGGCGCCTGTCCTGTTCCGTACTCTGCTCCGTACTGGTCCCCGCACTCAGCTGCACAGTCAGCTGTTCGTACAGTCAGGTTCGCCAAGCTGAAAGTACAGGTCTTCGCCTGTTTTGTATTGTACCCGTCAGCTGCAGGTACAGTTACTCTGCTTCGTACAGGCGACCTACACTTGCCGTGTACCTGCTCGCCTAGCTCCGTACAGTACTAGTCAACTGCAGTCTCCGTACAGTACTTGCAGGTGACTTACACACGCCGTTAGCTGCTCGCCCAGTTCCGTTCAGTAAAGTCATCCGTACCTGCACCGTACAACAGTCCAGTACCTGCTGCGCATATCTGAAGCCAACCAGTCGACTGCAGTTTCCGTACAGTACCTGGCTGCGTGTACCTGCACAGTACAGTCGATTGTACCTGCTCCGTACAACAGACCAGAACCTGCTGCGCGTGCTTCGAACTGTTGTCTACCTACAGTCAACTTGTACCTCCAAAAATCATAGTTTTGGTAAGCTTTACAAGTTTTGAAATTTGGGCATTTTTCTCTGTGAAAATTTTATGGCAGATACAGGCAGATTTGCTTGCAAAGAAATCTCTACAGGTTTTTTGCAAGGTTTTGGGTGCAGTAATTTTGGGCATTTTTGGGCACTGTGTAAGCCATTTTTGCTGCTCTACTCAGTCAGTGGTGCATTGTTTTGCACATTCAGAGGATTGAGAGTGCAGGCATATTTGGGTTAGCTGTATTCAGTGGAGTACAGTTGCTTTCAGGGTTGTTGCTATTGGGTTTTTTGATACACAGGTACATTGTGCATTGGCATAATGGCAAATCAACAGCAGAGTGATATATTCACGTATTTGTCTAAGGAAGACAAGTTGGATGGCATGAACTACTCCTTGTGGAGTTTTATGCTGAGAAATGTGCTCGTGGCAAAAGGTCTTTGGGATTTTGTTAGTGGTGATGAACCACGTCCAGGTCCATTGGCTCCACAGACTCCTCCCCAAGGGGGTGCTCGTTGGACGAGGACAACAGGTAGTACAGGCACCAGGTCAGCCATTGCCTGTTCAAAGAACAAATGCTCAGAAGACATGGGATGCCAGAGATGCACAAGCCTTGTCACTCATTGCATTGTCAGTACAGAGGTCTATTATACCTCATATTCGTTCAGCTGGCTCTTCACGGAATGCATGGGTGACTTTGGAGCAGATGTATGTTGCTCGTAATGAGGCTCGGATCTCATTTTTGAAAAGAGAGCTGGAAAATCAGAAAATGCATGAAGGAGATGATATGTCTAGCCACTTGAACAAGCTGCAGGATTTGAGAGAGCAACTCATCAATGTGGATGAGATTATTCCCGAGACATAGCTTGTGTCCACCATCTTGAACTCTTTGCCAAGATCTTGCTTGGCTTTTCATACCTCTTTGAACCTCAGCATGAGGAATGCTGTTGAACCCCTTAAGTATCAGGAACTTGTTGCTCTCTTGCTACAAGAAGAGCAAATCAAGAAGAATATGAATATGAACACAAGTGCTGAACAAGCATTTACTACAGGTCAAAAAGGGAAAGGCAAATCTCAGCCAAAGAGTTCAAATCAGAATTCAGGTGATGGTGGTTCATCTCAGGAAACCAAGAAAGGTGATGGACAGCCCAAGAAGAAGGGCAAATGCCATTACTGTAAGAAGCCAGGTCACTACATCACAGGGTGTAGGAAGAGGATTGCAAAAGAAAAGCCAAAGGAATCTGGGATGTCTGTAAATGATGCTTCTCAAGCTCCTCCGGAGACTGCTTCTTTTGTTGAGGACAGGGATTACTGTTTCTACACATGCAGCTATGATGCCTCTTGGTCTTCACAGGCACTCAGTGTGACAGAGCATGCATGTACTTGGTATTTTGATAGTGGTGCTTCAAAGCATATCACATCTCGCAGGGATTTGTTTTGTCATGTAGGCCCTGCCCCTGTTGGCAAAACTGTTCAGTGTGCCAATAATGCTTCATATCCAGTTCGTGGCATTGGGGAGATTCAGCTCACAGCCATTGATGGCTCTATTCTTCGTCTTACAGATGCCTTATATGTACAGGGATAAAGAAGAATTTGTTGTCCATTTCTTCTTTAGCACACTGTGGTATGCAAGTCCACTATGATGATGACAAATGCATGGTCAGAGACAAAGCTAATGCTTTGACCTTGATGCTTACTGGTACATTATGTCATGGACTTTATCAGTTGGATGCATTTCAGTCAGTGGATCAGTCTGCTTATAATGCATTCACTCTTACTCCAGCTATGGTTGATGCGGAGTTATGGCATGCTCGCATGGGGCATGTAAATTTTGGTAGTCTTATGCTTATGCAGCGACATAACATGTTGACAGATCTACCTCTTATGGAGAAACCTCCAGATCACATATGTGAAGGATGTATTTTGGGAAAAATGCATCGGTTTTTCTTCCCACGTGATCAGGCTCTACGAGCAACTGCAAAGTTGCACCTTATACACAGTGATCTTTGTGGTCCCATGCAGACGAAGTCATTAGGAGGTTGCTTCTATTTTGCTATATTTATTGATGACTTCTCTCGTATATGCTGGGTCTATCCGTTGACACAGAAATCGCAGGTATATGATGCATTTTTGGCCTTTGTAGCACTTGCTGAAACAGAGTCAGGATGCGGGTTCAAACTCTCCGTTCTGACCGAGGGGGGGAATATATGTCACACATGTTGAATTCCTTTCTTGAGAGTAGAGGTATCAAACATCAATATACTACTCCTTATACTCCACAGCAGAATGGGGTTGCAGAAAGGAAGAATCGGTCACTCATGGAGATGGCCAGATGTATGTTAAAGGCAAAGAAGCTACCGCATTCTTTTGGGTGGAAGCTGTTATGTGTGCTTGTCATATTTTGAATCGATGTCCCACAAAGGCATTGGTTTCGATAACTCCTTTTGAGGCTTGGCATGGCCGCAAGCCTTTGGTATCACATTTTCGTACTTTTGGGTGTCTTGCATATGCACACATACCCAAAGAGTTGAGGAGGAAGTTGGATGATAAAGCCAACAAATGTATTTTTGTTGGGTATAGCCGTGAGAGCAAGGGCTACCGGTTATATGACCCACTATCCAAGAAGATATTCACTAGTCGGGATGTGATTTTTGATGAAAAATCAGAAATATCCATGGCTGGTTATGATGCAAATCAGGCTGAAAATGATGTGTTTGAAGGTCTACTACCTATGGAGTTTCATTCCACAGTTGGTGATCCAGATCCATGCCTGAATTCAGAAAACAACTCTTACTCCTTGTTTCAATATCTTCCTCAACGCATGCGTGGGTATCGTCGGTGACCCAGAGCCCGAGCATCGTATGGTCAGCCCCCTCTAGTATCCTAGAACTTCACTCATAGGCCGCTTCCTTGGTCCCTCATCCACCATAGTGGAAGCCCACCATTTTAATCGAACCGAGGCTGGTCAAGACCTTGGCCTTGCTATGCGAGATGTAATTCAGCAGCAATTGAGCTAGAAGTTGAGCCAAATGTTATGGCCCTGTGAAAATGGAACAGCACAAGTGTGGGCATGGTGGTTGCTGAGTCAAAATATTAAATGATTCACATGTGGGGTGCCCGGATAGAGATAATGATGTGTGGACATCCCTAGGTGTGAAGGGGGGAACTAGAACATTAATATTTTAATGTTATATATGTGGTTGCCCCTAGGCCTTAGTGGCCCCTAGTGAACTTTAATAATTATTAAAGTTGGGGCCCTAGGACAAGTTTGGGGAGGGGGCAACTCCACTTTTGGAGTGCATGCCTCTCTCTCTTCACTTTCTCTCTAGCTTTTGGGGGAATCGTGCAAGCCTAAGCGTGGAGGAGAGGAGAAGCAACGTGGGACTACTGAATATTGTTTTTGCTGCTGTTTTTCTGTGCAAACCTGCCGTACAGTCCACGTATGCAGTCCGTACAGAGTTGTATGACTGCAAGTACAGTACGGCTGTCTTCTCTGCTGCAAGCTTTGCTGGTACAGGCGGCGTTGACAGAGCTTGAGCAGGTACAGGCGGCGTTGTGGGTGCTGCTGTCTGCAGATTCTGCTGCAGATGCAGGTACAGGTACGGACAGCTGTACGGACTGAACAGGAGCTGGCGGCACTGGACAGTACAGGTGTTGGCGGCGCTGGACAGACCTGGAACAGGCACAGCGCTGGACTGAGCAGGTACAGTCGGGTACAGAGACTGTATTCAAGCAGCGTAGGCAGGTACAGTGCCACGTGGGCTGCTGGTACAAACTGTACGGATTGGTACAGTGCATATTTTATGGTCTGTACAGTCAGGTACAGCACTGAAGTGGATGCAAAGAGGAAGGTACAGACAGGTACACCCACACGTGTGAAGCAAAGTTGTTGAAACAAGTGTGCAAGTACAGAGTGCAAGTACAGACTGGTACAATCACTTCCTCCGGTGCAGATCCACGAGCTGATTTTGGTAAGCTCTGAATTTGTTTATCTACTTTTCTTTCCAATAGCTTATGTCTGCTGCAGATCTGTGCTATCTGGCCCCTTGTGAGAGGAGGGGTATGGTAGATTGAAAAGGGTGGAAACAGAGAGATTGGACAGTGAATGTATGCTTGTGCTGAGTTGTGGAATCATGTGCATGAGATATGCTAGATGTATGTTCAAGGTTGTCCTGCTGAATAGTCTTGGTTGATCAGAGGGGAGCACAGAGTGTTGCTTTGAGACACAGATTTGTGCGTGTGAATCCTCTGTGCTAAGAGGTATTATGGGCTGCCAGATTGGATATACAGGTGTATTCTCTTGGCTGGTTTTGGTGTACTCAGCCTTACATATTTGTGAAATTGAATAAAGAAATACCGCAAGGGGCGCCAAGCTTTGGGGCCAACAGGTGTCATTTTATTTTCAGATTTGGGGCACTCTAGTTCCAATCCAATTTGTTTTCATATCTAGACTACAAGTGGAAGGGTGACTGCTAGTCTACCGCACTTTGGTTTCTACCAGAGGCCGGTTTCACCAAATATGGGGCAGGAGGCACCACAGGTCAGACCTAGATGGTATTTGAGGACGTTACAGGACAGCCATCTAGAGGGTCCTCTTGCTGGTCGTACTCGTAGGGAGACACGGACCAATGAGCATGCACACATCATGGATTTGAATATGGTTATGGCAGCTAGGTTACAGGATGATGGCGAGCCTGATTCATTTGTGGATGCACGAGACAATGTGCATTGGAATAAAGCCATGCAGGATGAGCTTGATTCTATTAAAAGGAATCAAACATGGGATTTGGTTGATCTGCCCAAAGGCAAGAAAGCAACTGGTACTAAGTGGGTCTGTAAGTTGAAAAGACATGCAGATGGATCCATTGACAGGTACAAAGCCCGTCTAGTTGCAAAGGGCTATGCACAGAAGAAGGGCATTGATTATGAGGAGACATTTGCTCCTACATCCTGTATGTCGACACTTAGGTGTGTCATTGCATTGGCTGCACATTGTGGTTGGGTTGTTCACCAGTTGGACATTAAGACTGCTTTCCTACATGGGGACCTCGCGGAGGAAGTTTATGTATATCAGCCCATCGGTTTTGCAGAACATGGTCATGAAGGGAAAGTATGCAGGCTGAAAAAGGCCTTATATGGTTTGAAACAAGCTCCACGAGCTTGGTATGGAAAGATAGATGCTTTCCTACTCACTCAAGGCTTTGTGAACAGTCCATCAGAAGCCACTTTGTATGTAAAGAAAGAAGAGAAAGATCTGCTGGTCATCAGTCTTTATGTAGATGATCTTTTGCTCATGGGATCAAATGATGACAAAATTGCAGCTTTTAAAGAGATACTGCAAACAGACATTTGACATGTCTGATTTGGTGCTCGTACACTACTATTTGGGCATACAGTTTGTGCAGGATAACAGAGGCATTGGGTTGTTGCAATCTCGGTATGTTGCTAAACTTCTGGAGAAGTTTAAATTTCAGGATTGCAAGCCTATTAGCACTCCTATGGAGCCTGGGATGAAACTGTCACTACAAGATGACAGTATTTCCTTTGATGCCACTACGTATGCTCAGGCTGTTGGGTGCCTTATTTACTTGTGTACTACACGGCCAGATATTCAGTATGCCGTATCTCAGTTGAGCAGATTCATGCACAGCCCGCGATTGTCACATTGGCAAGCTGTGAAGCGTGTATTTCGGTATTTGTAGGGTACCTTGTCTCTTGGATTGCTTCATCCTGAGGGGGGTGACATGCAGTTATATGCTTACAGCGATTCAGATTGGGCTGGTGATTTTGATACCAGACATTCCACTAGTGGAAATTGTTTCTTTCTTGGCTCTTCATGTATTTCTTGGCTAAGCAAGAAACAGATCACAGTGGCCACTTCGTCTTGTGAGGCAGAGTACAGAGCAGCCTACACTACTACCGTTGAGTGTGTCTGGCTGCGTCGTCTCATGACTGATATGGATATTTCAGTGGAGGAGCCTACACCTATCTATACTGATAGTCAGAGTGCCATTGCTGTGGCCAGGAATCCTGTGTTTCATGCTCGCACGAAACACATTGAGATTCACTATCATTTTGTTCGGGAGAGACTCCAGGCAGGTGATATCAGTCTTATCTACTGTCCTACAGATGAGAATGTGGCAGACATCTTCACCAAGGCATTACCACGTCCAAAATTCGAAGCATTCCGCATTGCTTTGAATTTGTTTCCTTTTGGTCGATGATGTACAGTGATCACATATCACTCGAGGGGGGTTTGTTGGGTTTTATGCTGTGTATGCACCCAGAGGAGTGCTAGTGATCATGAGTAGATTACTGGGGCACTTTTTACTTTAGTTAGTGGAGGTTTTTTTCCCCAGTTTTAGCTTAGTTTCACTTATAATAATTTATAAGTGAATTGGTCCACCTGGCACACTTAATGGCCGGACCATGTGAACACATCTATTAGGTCACTTCTTTATGTGGCTATTGTACTTCACTTTATCATAACTGAATACAAGAGTAGTCGTGTTCCTTCCTCTGCCTCTCACGTTTCTGTTACGTTTCTGTTTGAAGTACCTCCAAACCCTAACCCTAACTGCAGAGCCAGGTTGGTCTGCCCTGCCCGTACTGCTCCACGCCATGAGTGTCCATACAGACAGCCGCCTTCAGCCGTACATTCAGTACGGGCGCCTGTCCTGTTCCGTACTCTGCTCCGTACTCTGTCCGTACTGGTCCCCGCACTCAGCTGCACAGTCAGCTGTTCGTACAGTCAGGTTCGCCAAGCTGAAAGTACAGGTCTTCGCCTGTTTTGTATTGTACCCGTCAGCTGCAGGTACAGTTACTCTGCTTCGTACAGGCGACCTACACTTGCCGTGTACCTGCTCGCCTAGCTCCGTACAGTACTAGTCAACTGCAGTCTCCGTACAGTACTTGCAGGTGACTTACACACGCCGTTAGCTGCTCGCCCAGTTCCGTTCAGTAAAGTCATCCGTACCTGCACCGTACAGCAGTCCAGTACCTGCTGCGCATATCTGAAGCCAACCAGTCGACTGCAGTTTCCGTACAGTACCTGGCTGCGTGTACCTGCACAGTACAGTCGATTGTACCTGCTCCGTACAACAGACCAGAACCTGCTGCGCGTGCTTCGAACTGTTGTCTACCTACAGTCAACTTGTACCTCCAAAAATCATAGTTTTGGTAAGCTTTACAAGTTTTGAAATTTGGGCATTTTTCTCTGTGAAAATTTTATGGCAGATACAGGCAGATTTGCTTGCAAAGAAATCTCTACAGGTTTTTTGCAAGGTTTTGGGTGCAGTAATTTTGGGCATTTTTGGGCACTGTGTAAGCCATTTTTGCTGCTCTACTCAGTCAGTGGTGCATTGTTTTGCACATTCAGAGGATTGAGAGTGCAGGCATATTTGGGTTAGCTGTATTCAGTGGAGTACAGTTGCTTTCAGGGTTGTTGCTATTGGGTTTTTTGATACACAGGTACATTGTGCATTGGCATAATGGCAAATCAACAGCAGAGTGATATATTCACGTATTTGTCTAAGGAAGACAAGTTGGATGGCATGAACTACTCCTTGTGGAGTTTTATGCTGAGAAATGTGCTCGTGGCAAAAGGTCTTTGGGATTTTGTTAGTGGTGATGAACCACGTCCAGGTCCATTGGCTCCAGAGACTCCTCCCCAAGGGGGTGCTCGTTGGACGAGGACAACAGGTAGTACAGGCACCAGGTCAGCCATTGCCTGTTCAAAGAACAAATGCTCAGAAGACATGGGATGCCAGAGATGCACAAGCCTTGTCACTCATTGCATTGTCAGTACAGAGGTCTATTATACCTCATATTCGTTCAGCTGGCTCTTCACGGAATGCATGGGTGACTTTGGAGCAGATGTATGTTGCTCGTAATGAGGCTCGGATCTCATTTTTGAAAAGAGAGCTGGAAAATCAGAAAATGCATGAAGGAGATGATATGTCTAGCCACTTGAACAAGCTGCAGGATTTGAGAGAGCAACTCATCAATGTGGATGAGATTATTCCCGAGACATAGCTTGTGTCCACCATCTTGAACTCTTTGCCAAGATCTTGCTTGGCTTTTCATACCTCTTTGAACCTTAGCATGAGGAATGCTGTTGAACCCCTTAAGTATCAGGAACTTGTTGCTCTCTTGCTACAAGAAGAGCAAATCAAGAAGAATATGAATATGAACACAAGTGCTGAACAAGCATTTACTACAGGTCAAAAAGGGAAAGGCAAATCTCAGCCAAAGAGTTCAAATCAGAATTCAGGTGATGGTGGTTCATCTCAGGAAACCAAGAAAGGTGATGGACAGCCCAAGAAGAAGGGCAAATGCCATTACTGTAAGAAGCCAGGTCACTACATCACAGGGTGTAGGAAGAGGATTGCAAAAGAAAAGCCAAAGGAATCTGGGATGTCTGTAAATGATGCTTCTCAAGCTCCTCCGGAGACTGCTTCTTTTGTTGAGGACAGGGATTACTGTTTCTACACATGCAGCTATGATGCCTCTTGGTCTTCACAGGCACTCAGTGTGACAGAGCATGCATGTACTTGGTATTTTGATAGTGGTGCTTCAAAGCATATCACATCTCGCAGGGATTTGTTTTGTCATGTAGGCCCTGCCCCTGTTGGCAAAACTGTTCAGTGTGCCAATAATGCTTCATATCCAGTTCGTGGCATTGGGGAGATTCAGCTCACAGCCATTGATGGCTCTATTCTTCGTCTTACAGATGCCTTATATGTACAGGGATAAAGAAGAATTTGTTGTCCATTTCTTCTTTAGCACACTGTGGTATGCAAGTCCACTATGATGATGACAAATGCATGGTCAGAGACAAAGCTAATGCTTTGACCTTGATGCTTACTGGTACATTATGTCATGGACTTTATCAGTTGGATGCATTTCAGTCAGTGGATCAGTCTGCTTATAATGCATTCACTCTTACTCCAGCTATGGTTGATGCGGAGTTATGGCATGCTCGCATGGGGCATGTAAATTTTGGTAGTCTTATGCTTATGCAGCGACATAACATGTTGACAGATCTACCTCTTATGGAGAAACCTCCAGATCACATATGTGAAGGATGTATTTTGGGAAAAATGCATCGGTTTTTCTTCCCACGTGATCAGGCTCTACGAGCAACTGCAAAGTTGCACCTTATACACAGTGATCTTTGTGGTCCCATGCAGACGAAGTCATTAGGAGGTTGCTTCTATTTTGCTATATTTATTGATGACTTCTCTCGTATATGCTGGGTCTATCCGTTGACACAGAAATCGCAGGTATATGATGCATTTTTGGCCTTTGTAGCACTTGCTGAAACAGAGTCAGGATGCGGGTTCAAACTCTCCGTTCTGACCGAGGGGGGGAATATATGTCACACATGTTGAATTCCTTTCTTGAGAGTAGAGGTATCAAACATCAATATACTACTCCTTATACTCCACAGCAGAATGGGGTTGCAGAAAGGAAGAATCGGTCACTCATGGAGATGGCCAGATGTATGTTAAAGGCAAAGAAGCTACCGCATTCTTTTGGGTGGAAGCTGTTATGTGTGCTTGTCATATTTTGAATCGATGTCCCACAAAGGCATTGGTTTCGATAACTCCTTTTGAGGCTTGGCATGGCCGCAAGCCTTTGGTATCACATTTTCGTACTTTTGGGTGTCTTGCATATGCACACATACCCAAAGAGTTGAGGAGGAAGTTGGATGATAAAGCCAACAAATGTATTTTTGTTGGGTATAGCCGTGAGAGCAAGGGCTACCGGTTATATGACCCACTATCCAAGAAGATATTCACTAGTCGGGATGTGATTTTTGATGAAAAATCAGAAATATCCATGGCTGGTTATGATGCAAATCAGGCTGAAAATGATGTGTTTGAAGGTCTACTACCTATGGAGTTTCATTCCACAGTTGGTGATCCAGATCCATGCCTGAATTCAGAAAACAACTCTTACTCCTTGTTTCAATATCTTCCTCAACGCATGCGTGGGTATCGTCGGTGACCCAGAGCCCGAGCATCGTATGGTCAGCCCCCTCTAGTATCCTAGAACTTCACTCATAGGCCGCTTCCTTGGTCCCTCATCCACCATAGTGGAAGCCCACCATTTTAATCGAACCGAGGCTGGTCAAGACCTTGGCCTTGCTATGCGAGATGTAATTCAGCAGCAATTGAGCTAGAAGTTGAGCCAAATGTTATGGCCCTGTGAAAATGGAACAGCACAAGTGTGGGCATGGTGGTTGCTGAGTCAAAATATCAAATGATTCACATGTGGGGTGCCCGGATAGAGATAATGATGTGTGGACATCCCTAGGTGTGAAGGGGGGAACTAGAACATTAATATTTTAATGTTATATATGTGGTTGCCCCTAGGCCTTAGTGGCCCCTAGTGAACTTTAATAATTATTAAAGTTGGGGCCCTAGGACAAGTTTGGGGAGGGGGCAACTCCACTTTTGGAGTGCATGCCTCTCTCTCTTCACTTTCTCTCTAGCTTTTGGGGGAATCGTGCAAGCCTAAGCGTGGAGGAGAGGAGAAGCAACGTGGGACTACTGAATATTGTTTTTGCTGCTGTTTTTCTGTGCAAACCTGCCGTACAGTCCACGTATGCAGTCCGTACAGAGTTGTATGACTGCAAGTACAGTACGGCTGTCTTCTCTGCTGCAAGCTTTGCTGGTACAGGCGGCGTTGACAGAGCTTGAGCAGGTACAGGCAGCGTTGTGGGTGCTGCTGTCTGCAGATTCTGCTGCAGATGCAGGTACAGGTACGGACAGCTGTACGGACTGAACAGGAGCTGGCGGCACTGGACAGTACAGGTGTTGGCGGCGCTGGACAGACCTGGAACAGGCACAGCGCTGGACTGAGCAGGTACAGTCGGGTACAGAGACTGTATTCAAGCAGCGTAGGCAGGTACAGTGCCACGTGGGCTGCTGGTACAAACTGTACGGATTGGTACAGTGCATATTTTATGGTCTGTACAGTCAGGTACAGCACTGAAGTGGATGCAAAGAGGAAGGTACAGACAGGTACACCCACACGTGTGAAGCAAAGTTGTTGAAACAAGTGTGCAAGTACAGAGTGCAAGTACAGACTGGTACAATCACTTCCTCCGGTGCAGATCCACGAGCTGATTTTGGTAAGCTCTGAATTTGTTTATCTACTTTTCTTTCCAATAGCTTATGTCTGCTGCAGATCTGTGCTATCTGGCCCCTTGTGAGAGGAGGGGTATGGTAGATTGAAAAGGGTGGAAACAGAGAGATTGGACAGTGAATGTATGCTTGTGCTGAGTTGTGGAATCATGTGCATGAGATATGCTAGATGTATGTTCAAGGTTGTCCTGCTGAATAGTCTTGGTTGATCAGAGGGGAGCACAGAGTGTTGCTTTGAGACACAGATTTGTGCGTGTGAATCCTCTGTGCTAAGAGGTATTATGGGCTGCCAGATTGGATATACAGGTGTATTCTCTTGGCTGGTTTTGGTGTACTCAGCCTTACATATTTGTGAAATTGAATAAAGAAATACCGCAAGGGGCGCCAAGCTTTGGGGCCAACAGGTGTCATTTTATTTTCAGATTTGGGGCACTCTAGTTCCAATCCAATTTGTTTTCATATCTAGACTACAAGTGGAAGGGTGACTGCTAGTCTACCGCACTTTGGTTTCTACCAGAGGCCGGTTTCACCAAATATGGGGCAGGAGGCACCACAGGTCAGACCTAGATGGTATTTGAGGACGTTACAGGACAGCCATCTAGAGGGTCCTCTTGCTGGTCGTACTCGTAGGGAGACACGGACCAATGAGCATGCACACATCATGGATTTGAATATGGTTATGGCAGCTAGGTTACAGGATGATGGCGAGCCTGATTCATTTGTGGATGCACGAGACAATGTGCATTGGAATAAAGCCATGCAGGATGAGCTTGATTCTATTAAAAGGAATCAAACATGGGATTTGGTTGATCTGCCCAAAGGCAAGAAAGCAACTGGTACTAAGTGGGTCTGTAAGTTGAAAAGACATGCAGATGGATCCATTGACAGGTACAAAGCCCGTCTAGTTGCAAAGGGCTATGCACAGAAGAAGGGCATTGATTATGAGGAGACATTTGCTCCTACATCCTGTATGTCGACACTTAGGTGTGTCATTGCATTGGCTGCACATTGTGGTTGGGTTGTTCACCAGTTGGACATTAAGACTGCTTTCCTACATGGGGACCTCGCGGAGGAAGTTTATGTATATCAGCCCATCGGTTTTGCAGAACATGGTCATGAAGGGAAAGTATGCAGGCTGAAAAAGGCCTTATATGGTTTGAAACAAGCTCCACGAGCTTGGTATGGAAAGATAGATGCTTTCCTACTCACTCAAGGCTTTGTGAACAGTCCATCAGAAGCCACTTTGTATGTAAAGAAAGAAGAGAAAGATCTGCTGGTCATCAGTCTTTATGTAGATGATCTTTTGCTCATGGGATCAAATGATGACAAAATTGCAGCTTTTAAAGAGATACTGCAAACAGACATTTGACATGTCTGATTTGGGGCTCGTACACTACTATTTGGGCATACAGTTTGTGCAGGATAACAGAGGCATTGGGTTGTTGCAATCTCGGTATGTTGCTAAACTTCTGGAGAAGTTTAAATTTCAGGATTGCAAGCCTATTAGCACTCCTATGGAGCCTGGGATGAAACTGTCACTACAAGATGACAGTATTTCCTTTGATGCCACTACGTATGCTCAGGCTGTTGGGTGCCTTATTTACTTGTGTACTACACGGCCAGATATTCAGTATGCCGTATCTCAGTTGAGCAGATTCATGCACAGCCCGCGATTGTCACATTGGCAAGCTGTGAAGCGTGTATTTCGGTATTTGTAGGGTACCTTGTCTCTTGGATTGCTTCATCCTGAGGGGGGTGACATGCAGTTATATGCTTACAGCGATTCAGATTGGGCTGGTGATTTTGATACCAGACATTCCACTAGTGGAAATTGTTTCTTTCTTGGCTCTTCATGTATTTCTTGGCTAAGCAAGAAACAGATCACAGTGGCCACTTCGTCTTGTGAGGCAGAGTACAGAGCAGCCTACACTACTACCGTTGAGTGTGTCTGGCTGCGTCGTCTCATGACTGATATGGATATTTCAGTGGAGGAGCCTACACCTATCTATACTGATAGTCAGAGTGCCATTGCTGTGGCCAGGAATCCTGTGTTTCATGCTCGCACGAAACACATTGAGATTCACTATCATTTTGTTCGGGAGAGACTCCAGGCAGGTGATATCAGTCTTATCTACTGTCCTACAGATGAGAATGTGGCAGACATCTTCACCAAGGCATTACCACGTCCAAAATTCGAAGCATTCCGCATTGCTTTGAATTTGTTTCCTTTTGGTCGATGATGTACAGTGATCACATATCACTCGAGGGGGGTTTGTTGGGTTTTATGCTGTGTATGCACCCAGAGGAGTGCTAGTGATCATGAGTAGATTACTGGGGCACTTTTTACTTTAGTTAGTGGAGGTTTTTTTCCCCAGTTTTAGCTTAGTTTCACTTATAATAATTTATAAGTGAATTGGTCCACCTGGCACACTTAATGGCCGGACCATGTGAACACATCTATTAGGTCACTTCTTTATGTGGCTATTGTACTTCACTTTATCATAACTGAATACAAGAGTAGTCGTGTTCCTTCCTCTGCCTCTCACGTTTCTGTTACGTTTCTGTTTGAAGTACCTCCAAACCCTAACCCTAACTGCAGAGCCAGGTTGGTCTGCCCTGCCCGTACTGCTCCACGCCATGAGTGTCCATACAGACAGCCGCCTTCAGCCGTACATTCAGTACGGGCGCCTGTCCTGTTCCGTACTCTGCTCCGTACTCTGTCCGTACTGGTCCCCGCACTCAGCTGCACAGTCAGCTGTTCGTACAGTCAGGTTCGCCAAGCTGAAAGTACAGGTCTTCGCCTGTTTTGTATTGTACCCGTCAGCTGCAGGTACAGTTACTCTGCTTCGTACAGGCGACCTACACTTGCCGTGTACCTGCTCGCCTAGCTCCGTACAGTACTAGTCAACTGCAGTCTCCGTACAGTACTTGCAGGTGACTTACACACGCCGTTAGCTGCTCGCCCAGTTCCGTTCAGTAAAGTCATCCGTACCTGCACCGTACAGCAGTCCAGTACCTGCTGCGCATATCTGAAGCCAACCAGTCGACTGCAGTTTCCGTACAGTACCTGGCTGCGTGTACCTGCACAGTACAGTCGATTGTACCTGCTCCGTACAACAGACCAGAACCTGCTGCGCGTGCTTCGAACTGTTGTCTACCTACAGTCAACTTGTACCTCCAAAAATCATAGTTTTGGTAAGCTTTACAAGTTTTGAAATTTGGGCATTTTTCTCTGTGAAAATTTTATGGCAGATACAGGCAGATTTTCTTGCAAAGAAATCTCTATAGGTTTTTTGCAAGGTTTTGGGTGCAGTAATTTTGGGCATTTTTGGGCACTGTGTAAGCCATTTTTGCTGCTCTACTCAGTCAGTGGTGCATTGTTTTGCACATTCAGAGGATTGAGAGTGCAGGCATATTTGGGTTAGCTGTATTCAGTGGAGTACAGTTGCTTTCAGGGTTGTTGCTATTGGGTTTTTTGATACACAGGTACATTGTGCATTGGCATAATGGCAAATCAACAGCAGAGTGATATATTCACGTATTTGTCTAAGGAAGACAAGTTGGATGGCATGAACTACTCCTTGTGGAGTTTTATGCTGAGAAATGTGCTCGTGGCAAAAGGTCTTTGGGATTTTGTTAGTGGTGATGAACCACGTCCAGGTCCATTGGCTCCAGAGACTCCTCCCCAAGGGGGTGCTCGTTGGACGAGGACAACAGGTAGTACAGGCACCAGGTCAGCCATTGCCTGTTCAAAGAACAAATGCTCAGAAGACATGGGATGCCAGAGATGCACAAGCCTTGTCACTCATTGCATTGTCAGTACAGAGGTCTATTATACCTCATATTCGTTCAGCTGGCTCTTCACGGAATGCATGGGTGACTTTGGAGCAGATGTATGTTGCTCGTAATGAGGCTCGGATCTCATTTTTGAAAAGAGAGCTGGAAAATCAGAAAATGCATGAAGGAGATGATATGTCTAGCCACTTGAACAAGCTGCAGGATTTGAGAGAGCAACTCATCAATGTGGATGAGATTATTCCCGAGACATAGCTTGTGTCCACCATCTTGAACTCTTTGCCAAGATCTTGCTTGGCTTTTCATACCTCTTTGAACCTCAGCATGAGGAATGCTGTTGAACCCCTTAAGTATCAGGAACTTGTTGCTCTCTTGCTACAAGAAGAGCAAATCAAGAAGAATATGAATATGAACACAAGTGCTGAACAAGCATTTACTACAGGTCAAAAAGGGAAAGGCAAATCTCAGCCAAAGAGTTCAAATCAGAATTCAGGTGATGGTGGTTCATCTCAGGAAACCAAGAAAGGTGATGGACAGCCCAAGAAGAAGGGCAAATGCCATTACTGTAAGAAGCCAGGTCACTACATCACAGGGTGTAGGAAGAGGATTGCAAAAGAAAAGCCAAAGGAATCTGGGATGTCTGTAAATGATGCTTCTCAAGCTCCTCCGGAGACTGCTTCTTTTGTTGAGGACAGGGATTACTGTTTCTACACATGCAGCTATGATGCCTCTTGGTCTTCACAGGCACTCAGTGTGACAGAGCATGCATGTACTTGGTATTTTGATAGTGGTGCTTCAAAGCATATCACATCTCGCAGGGATTTGTTTTGTCATGTAGGCCCTGCCCCTGTTGGCAAAACTGTTCAGTGTGCCAATAATGCTTCATATCCAGTTCGTGGCATTGGGGAGATTCAGCTCACAGCCATTGATGGCTCTATTCTTCGTCTTACAGATGCCTTATATGTACAGGGATAAAGAAGAATTTGTTGTCCATTTCTTCTTTAGCACACTGTGGTATGCAAGTCCACTATGATGATGACAAATGCATGGTCAGAGACAAAGCTAATGCTTTGACCTTGATGCTTACTGGTACATTATGTCATGGACTTTATCAGTTGGATGCATTTCAGTCAGTGGATCAGTCTGCTTATAATGCATTCACTCTTACTTCAGCTATGGTTGATGCGGAGTTATGGCATGCTCGCATGGGGCATGTAAATTTTGGTAGTCTTATGCTTATGCAGCGACATAACATGTTGACAGATCTACCTCTTATGGAGAAACCTCCAGATCACATATGTGAAGGATGTATTTTGGGAAAAATGCATCGGTTTTTCTTCCCACGTGATCAGGCTCTACGAGCAACTGCAAAGTTGCACCTTATACACAGTGATCTTTGTGGTCCCATGCAGACGAAGTCATTAGGAGGTTGCTTCTATTTTGCTATATTTATTGATGACTTCTCTCGTATATGCTGGGTCTATCCGTTGACACAGAAATCGCAGGTATATGATGCATTTTTGGCCTTTGTAGCACTTGCTGAAACAGAGTCAGGATGCGGGTTCAAACTCTCCGTTCTGACCGAGGGGGGGAATATATGTCACACATGTTGAATTCCTTTCTTGAGAGTAGAGGTATCAAACATCAATATACTACTCCTTATACTCCACAGCAGAATGGGGTTGCAGAAAGGAAGAATCGGTCACTCATGGAGATGGCCAGATGTATGTTAAAGGCAAAGAAGCTACCGCATTCTTTTGGGTGGAAGCTGTTATGTGTGCTTGTCATATTTTGAATCGATGTCCCACAAAGGCATTGGTTTCGATAACTCCTTTTGAGGCTTGGCATGGCCGCAAGCCTTTGGTATCACATTTTCGTACTTTTGGGTGTCTTGCATATGCACACATACCCAAAGAGTTGAGGAGGAAGTTGGATGATAAAGCCAACAAATGTATTTTTGTTGGGTATAGCCGTGAGAGCAAGGGCTACCGGTTATATGACCCACTATCCAAGAAGATATTCACTAGTCGGGATGTGATTTTTGATGAAAAATCAGAAATATCCATGGCTGGTTATGATGCAAATCAGGCTGAAAATGATGTGTTTGAAGGTCTACTACCTATGGAGTTTCATTCCACAGTTGGTGATCCAGATCCATGCCTGAATTCAGAAAACAACTCTTACTCCTTGTTTCAATATCTTCCTCAACGCATGCGTGGGTATCGTCGGTGACCCAGAGCCCGAGCATCGTATGGTCAGCCCCCTCTAGTATCCTAGAACTTCACTCATAGGCCGCTTCCTTGGTCCCTCATCCACCATAGTGGAAGCCCACCATTTTAATCGAACCGAGGCTGGTCAAGACCTTGGCCTTGCTATGCGAGATGTAATTCAGCAGCAATTGAGCTAGAAGTTGAGCCAAATGTTATGGCCCTGTGAAAATGGAACAGCACAAGTGTGGGCATGGTGGTTGCTGAGTCAAAATATTAAATGATTCACATGTGGGGTGCCCGGATAGAGATAATGATGTGTGGACATCCCTAGGTGTGAAGGGGGGAACTAGAACATTAATATTTTAATGTTATATATGTGGTTGCCCCTAGGCCTTAGTGGCCCCTAGTGAACTTTAATAATTATTAAAGTTGGGGCCCTAGGACAAGTTTGGGGAGGGGGCAACTCCACTTTTGGAGTGCATGCCTCTCTCTCTTCACTTTCTCTCTAGCTTTTGGGGGAATCGTGCAAGCCTAAGCGTGGAGGAGAGGAGAAGCAACGTGGGACTACTGAATATTGTTTTTGCTGCTGTTTTTCTGTGCAAACCTGCCGTACAGTCCACGTATGCAGTCCGTACAGAGTTGTATGACTGCAAGTACAGTACGGCTGTCTTCTCTGCTGCAAGCTTTGCTGGTACAGGCGGCGTTGACAGAGCTTGAGCAGGTACAGGCGGCGTTGTGGGTGCTGCTGTCTGCAGATTCTGCTGTAGATGCAGGTACAGGTACGGACAGCTGTACGGACTGAACAGGAGCTGGCGGCACTGGACAGTACAGGTGTTGGCGGCGCTGGACAGACCTGGAACAGGCACAGCGCTGGACTGAGCAGGTACAGTCGGGTACAGAGACTGTATTCAAGCAGCGTAGGCAGGTACAGTGCCACGTGGGCTGCTGGTACAAACTGTACGGATTGGTACAGTGCATATTTTATGGTCTGTACAGTCAGGTACAGCACTGAAGTGGATGCAAAGAGGAAGGTACAGACAGGTACACCCACACGTGTGAAGCAAAGTTGTTGAAACAAGTGTGCAAGTACAGAGTGCAAGTACAGACTGGTACAATCACTTCCTCCGGTGCAGATCCACGAGCTGATTTTGGTAAGCTCTGAATTTGTTTATCTACTTTTCTTTCCAATAGCTTATGTCTGCTGCAGATCTGTGCTATTTGGCCCCTTGTGAGAGGAGGGGTATGGTAGATTGAAAAGGGTGGAAACAGAGAGATTGGACAGTGAATGTATGCTTGTGCTGAGTTGTGGAATCATGTGCATGAGATATGCTAGATGTATGTTCAAGGTTGTCCTGCTGAATAGTCTTGGTTGATCAGAGGGGAGCACAGAGTGTTGCTTTGAGACACAGATTTGTGCGTGTGAATCCTCTGTGCTAAGAGGTATTATGGGCTGCCAGATTGGATATACAGGTGTATTCTCTTGGCTGGTTTTGGTGTACTCAGCCTTACATATTTGTGAAATTGAATAAAGAAATACCGCAAGGGGCGCCAAGCTTTGGGGCCAACAGGTGTCATTTTATTTTCAGATTTGGGGCACTCTAGTTCCAATCCAATTTGTTTTCATATCTAGACTACAAGTGGAAGGGTGACTGCTAGTCTACCGCACTTTGGTTTCTACCAGAGGCCGGTTTCACCAAATATGGGGCAGGAGGCACCACAGGTCAGACCTAGATGGTATTTGAGGACGTTACAGGACAGCCATCTAGAGGGTCCTCTTGCTGGTCGTACTCGTAGGGAGACACGGACCAATGAGCATGCACACATCATGGATTTGAATATGGTTATGGCAGCTAGGTTACAGGATGATGGCGAGCCTGATTCATTTGTGGATGCACGAGACAATGTGCATTGGAATAAAGCCATGCAGGATGAGCTTGATTCTATTAAAAGGAATCAAACATGGGATTTGGTTGATCTGCCCAAAGGCAAGAAAGCAACTGGTACTAAGTGGGTCTGTAAGTTGAAAAGACATGCAGATGGATCCATTGACAGGTACAAAGCCCGTCTAGTTGCAAAGGGCTATGCACAGAAGAAGGGCATTGATTATGAGGAGACATTTGCTCCTACATCCTGTATGTCGACACTTAGGTGTGTCATTGCATTGGCTGCACATTGTGGTTGGGTTGTTCACCAGTTGGACATTAAGACTGCTTTCCTACATGGGGACCTCGCGGAGGAAGTTTATGTATATCAGCCCATCGGTTTTGCAGAACATGGTCATGAAGGGAAAGTATGCAGGCTGAAAAAGGCCTTATATGGTTTGAAACAAGCTCCACGAGCTTGGTATGGAAAGATAGATGCTTTCCTACTCACTCAAGGCTTTGTGAACAGTCCATCAGAAGCCACTTTGTATGTAAAGAAAGAAGAGAAAGATCTGCTGGTCATCAGTCTTTATGTAGATGATCTTTTGCTCATGGGATCAAATGATGACAAAATTGCAGCTTTTAAAGAGATACTGCAAACAGACATTTGACATGTCTGATTTGGGGCTCGTACACTACTATTTGGGCATACAGTTTGTGCAGGATAACAGAGGCATTGGGTTGTTGCAATCTCGGTATGTTGCTAAACTTCTGGAGAAGTTTAAATTTCAGGATTGCAAGCCTATTAGCACTCCTATGGAGCCTGGGATGAAACTGTCACTACAAGATGACAGTATTTCCTTTGATGCCACTACGTATGCTCAGGCTGTTGGGTGCCTTATTTACTTGTGTACTACACGGCCAGATATTCAGTATGCCGTATCTCAGTTGAGCAGATTCATGCACAGCCCGCGATTGTCACATTGGCAAGCTGTGAAGCGTGTATTTCGGTATTTGTAGGGTACCTTGTCTCTTGGATTGCTTCATCCTGAGGGGGGTGACATGCGGTTATATGCTTACAGCGATTCAGATTGGGCTGGTGATTTTGATACTAGACATTCCACTAGTGGAAATTGTTTCTTTCTTGGCTCTTCATGTATTTCTTGGCTAAGCAAGAAACAGATCACAGTGGCCACTTCGTCTTGTGAGGCAGAGTACAGAGCAGCCTACACTACTACCGTTGAGTGTGTCTGGCTGCGTCGTCTCATGACTGATATGGATATTTCAGTGGAGGAGCCTACACCTATCTATACTGATAGTCAGAGTGCCATTGCTGTGGCCAGGAATCCTGTGTTTCATGCTCGCACGAAACACATTGAGATTCACTATCATTTTGTTCGGGAGAGACTCCAGGCAGGTGATATCAGTCTTATCTACTGTCCTACAGATGAGAATGTGGCAGACATCTTCACCAAGGCATTACCACGTCCAAAATTCGAAGCATTCCGCATTGCTTTGAATTTGTTTCCTTTTGGTCGATGATGTACAGTGATCACATATCACTCGAGGGGGGTTTGTTGGGTTTTATGCTGTGTATGCACCCAGAGGAGTGCTAGTGATCATGAGTAGATTACTGGGGCACTTTTTACTTTAGTTAGTGGAGGTTTTTTTCCCCAGTTTTAGCTTAGTTTCACTTATAATAATTTATAAGTGAATTGGTCCACCTGGCACACTTAATGGCCGGACCATGTGAACACATCTATTAGGTCACTTCTTTATGTGGCTATTGTACTTCACTTTATCATAACTGAATACAAGAGTAGTCGTGTTCCTTCCTCTGCCTCTCACGTTTCTGTTACGTTTCTGTTTGAAGTACCTCCAAACCCTAACCCTAACTGCAGAGCCAGGTTGGTCTGCCCTGCCCGTACTGCTCCACGCCATGAGTGTCCATACAGACAGCCGCCTTCAGCCGTACATTCAGTACGGGCGCCTGTCCTGTTCCGTACTCTGCTCCGTACTCTGTCCGTACTGGTCCCCGCACTCAGCTGCACAGTCAGCTGTTCGTACAGTCAGGTTCGCCAAGCTGAAAGTACAGGTCTTCGCCTGTTTTGTATTGTACCCGTCAGCTGCAGGTACAGTTACTCTGCTTCGTACAGGCGACCTACACTTGCCGTGTACCTGCTCGCCTAGCTCCGTACAGTACTAGTCAACTGCAGTCTCCGTACAGTACTTGCAGGTGACTTACACACGCCGTTAGCTGCTCGCCCAGTTCCGTTCAGTAAAGTCATCCGTACCTGCACCGTACAGCAGTCCAGTACCTGCTGCGCATATCTGAAGCCAACCAGTCGACTGCAGTTTCCGTACAGTACCTGGCTGCGTGTACCTGCACAGTACAGTCGATTGTACCTGCTCCGTACAACAGACCAGAACCTGCTGCGCGTGCTTCGAACTGTTGTCTACCTACAGTCAACTTGTACCTCCAAAAATCATAGTTTTGGTAAGCTTTACAAGTTTTGAAATTTGGGCATTTTTCTCTGTGAAAATTTTATGGCAGATACAGGCAGATTTTCTTGCAAAGAAATCTCTACAGGTTTTTTGCAAGGTTTTGGGTGCAGTAATTTTGGGCATTTTTGGGCACTGTGTAAGCCATTTTTGCTGCTCTACTCAGTCAGTGGTGCATTGTTTTGCACATTCAGAGGATTGAGAGTGCAGGCATATTTGGGTTAGCTGTATTCAGTGGAGTACAGTTGCTTTCAGGGTTGTTGCTATTGGGTTTTTTGATACACAGGTACATTGTGCATTGGCATAATGGCAAATCAACAGCAGAGTGATATATTCACGTATTTGTCTAAGGAAGACAAGTTGGATGGCATGAACTACTCCTTGTGGAGTTTTATGCTGAGAAATGTGCTCGTGGCAAAAGGTCTTTGGGATTTTGTTAGTGGTGATGAACCACGTCCAGGTCCATTGGCTCCAGAGACTCCTCCCCAAGGGGGTGCTCGTTGGACGAGGACAACAGGTAGTACAGGCACCAGGTCAGCCATTGCCTGTTCAAAGAACAAATGCTCAGAAGACATGGGATGCCAGAGATGCACAAGCCTTGTCACTCATTGCATTGTCAGTACAGAGGTCTATTATACCTCATATTCGTTCAGCTGGCTCTTCACGGAATGCATGGGTGACTTTGGAGCAGATGTATGTTGCTCGTAATGAGGCTCGGATCTCATTTTTGAAAAGAGAGCTGGAAAATCAGAAAATGCATGAAGGAGATGATATGTCTAGCCACTTGAACAAGCTGCAGGATTTGAGAGAGCAACTCATCAATGTGGATGAGATTATTCCCGAGACATAGCTTGTGTCCACCATCTTGAACTCTTTGCCAAGATCTTGCTTGGCTTTTCATACCTCTTTGAACCTCAGCATGAGGAATGCTGTTGAACCCCTTAAGTATCAGGAACTTGTTGCTCTCTTGCTACAAGAAGAGCAAATCAAGAAGAATATGAATATGAACACAAGTGCTGAACAAGCATTTACTACAGGTCAAAAAGGGAAAGGCAAATCTCAGCCAAAGAGTTCAAATCAGAATTCAGGTGATGGTGGTTCATCTCAGGAAACCAAGAAAGGTGATGGACAGCCCAAGAAGAAGGGCAAATGCCATTACTGTAAGAAGCCAGGTCACTACATCACAGGGTGTAGGAAGAGGATTGCAAAAGAAAAGCCAAAGGAATCTGGGATGTCTGTAAATGATGCTTCTCAAGCTCCTCCGGAGACTGCTTCTTTTGTTGAGGACAGGGATTACTGTTTCTACACATGCAGCTATGATGCCTCTTGGTCTTCACAGGCACTCAGTGTGACAGAGCATGCATGTACTTGGTATTTTGATAGTGGTGCTTCAAAGCATATCACATCTCGCAGGGATTTGTTTTGTCATGTAGGCCCTGCCCCTGTTGGCAAAACTGTTCAGTGTGCCAATAATGCTTCATATCCAGTTCGTGGCATTGGGGAGATTCAGCTCACAGCCATTGATGGCTCTATTCTTCGTCTTACAGATGCCTTATATGTACAGGGATAAAGAAGAATTTGTTGTCCATTTCTTCTTTAGCACACTGTGGTATGCAAGTCCACTATGATGATGACAAATGCATGGTCAGAGACAAAGCTAATGCTTTGACCTTGATGCTTACTGGTACATTATGTCATGGACTTTATCAGTTGGATGCATTTCAGTCAGTGGATCAGTCTGCTTATAATGCATTCACTCTTACTCCAGCTATGGTTGATGCGGAGTTATGGCATGCTCGCATGGGGCATGTAAATTTTGGTAGTCTTATGCTTATGCAGCGACATAACATGTTGACAGATCTACCTCTTATGGAGAAACCTCCAGATCACATATGTGAAGGATGTATTTTGGGAAAAATGCATCGGTTTTTCTTCCCACGTGATCAGGCTCTACGAGCAACTGCAAAGTTGCACCTTATACACAGTGATCTTTGTGGTCCCATGCAGACGAAGTCATTAGGAGGTTGCTTCTATTTTGCTATATTTATTGATGACTTCTCTCGTATATGCTGGGTCTATCCGTTGACACAGAAATCGCAGGTATATGATGCATTTTTGGCCTTTGTAGCACTTGCTGAAACAGAGTCAGGATGCAGGTTCAAACTCTCCGTTCTGACCGAGGGGGGGAATATATGTCACACATGTTGAATTCCTTTCTTGAGAGTAGAGGTATCAAACATCAATATACTACTCCTTATACTCCACAGCAGAATGGGGTTGCAGAAAGGAAGAATCGGTCACTCATGGAGATGGCCAGATGTATGTTAAAGGCAAAGAAGCTACCGCATTCTTTTGGGTGGAAGCTGTTATGTGTGCTTGTCATATTTTGAATCGATGTCCCACAAAGGCATTGGTTTCGATAACTCCTTTTGAGGCTTGGCATGGCCGCAAGCCTTTGGTATCACATTTTCGTACTTTTGGGTGTCTTGCATATGCACACATACCCAAAGAGTTGAGGAGGAAGTTGGATGATAAAGCCAACAAATGTATTTTTGTTGGGTATAGCCGTGAGAGCAAGGGCTACCGGTTATATGACCCACTATCCAAGAAGATATTCACTAGTCGGGATGTGATTTTTGATGAAAAATCAGAAATATCCATGGCTGGTTATGATGCAAATCAGGCTGAAAATGATGTGTTTGAAGGTCTACTACCTATGGAGTTTCATTCCACAGTTGGTGATCCAGATCCATGCCTGAATTCAGAAAACAACTCTTACTCCTTGTTTCAATATCTTCCTCAACGCATGCGTGGGTATCGTCGGTGACCCAGAGCCCGAGCATCGTATGGTCAGCCCCCTCTAGTATCCTAGAACTTCACTCATAGGCCGCTTCCTTGGTCCCTCATCCACCATAGTGGAAGCCCACCATTTTAATCGAACCGAGGCTGGTCAAGACCTTGGCCTTGCTATGCGAGATGTAATTCAGCAGCAATTGAGCTAGAAGTTGAGCCAAATGTTATGGCCCTGTGAAAATGGAACAGCACAAGTGTGGGCATGGTGGTTGCTGAGTCAAAATATTAAATGATTCACATGTGGGGTGCCCGGATAGAGATAATGATGTGTGGACATCCCTAGGTGTGAAGGGGGGAACTAGAACATTAATATTTTAATGTTATATATGTGGTTGCCCCTAGGCCTTAGTGGCCCCTAGTGAACTTTAATAATTATTAAAGTTGGGGCCCTAGGACAAGTTTGGGGAGGGGGCAACTCCACTTTTGGAGTGCATGCCTCTCTCTCTTCACTTTCTCTCTAGCTTTTGGGGGAATCGTGCAAGCCTAAGCGTGGAGGAGAGGAGAAGCAACGTGGGACTACTGAATATTGTTTTTGCTGCTGTTTTTCTGTGCAAACCTGCCGTACAGTCCACGTATGCAGTCCGTACAGAGTTGTATGACTGCAAGTACAGTACGGCTGTCTTCTCTGCTGCAAGCTTTGCTGGTACAGGCGGCGTTGACAGAGCTTGAGCAGGTACAGGCGGCGTTGTGGGTGCTGCTGTCTGCAGATTCTGCTGCAGATGCAGGTACAGGTACGGACAGCTGTACGGACTGAACAGGAGCTGGCGGCACTGGACAGTACAGGTGTTGGCGGCGCTGGACAGACCTGGAACAGGCACAGCGCTGGACTGAGCAGGTACAGTCGGGTACAGAGACTGTATTCAAGCAGCGTAGGCAGGTACAGTGCCACGTGGGCTGCTGGTACAAACTGTACGGATTGGTACAGTGCATATTTTATGGTCTGTACAGTCAGGTACAGCACTGAAGTGGATGCAAAGAGGAAGGTACAGACAGGTACACCCACACGTGTGAAGCAAAGTTGTTGAAACAAGTGTGCAAGTACAGACTGGTACAATCACTTCCTCCGGTGCAGATCCACGAGCTGATTTTGGTAAGCTCTGAATTTGTTTATCTACTTTTCTTTCCAATAGCTTATGTCTGCTGCAGATCTGTGCTATCTGGCCCCTTGTGAGAGGAGGGGTATGGTAGATTGAAAAGGGTGGAAACAGAGAGATTGGACAGTGAATGTATGCTTGTGCTGAGTTGTGGAATCATGTGCATGAGATATGCTAGATGTATGTTCAAGGTTGTCCTGCTGAATAGTCTTGGTTGATCAGAGGGGAGCACAGAGTGTTGCTTTGAGACACAGATTTGTGCGTGTGAATCCTCTGTGCTAAGAGGTATTATGGGCTGCCAGATTGGATATACAGGTGTATTCTCTTGGCTGGTTTTGGTGTACTCAGCCTTACATATTTGTGAAATTGAATAAAGAAATACCGCAAGGGGCGCCAAGCTTTGGGGCCAACAGGTGTCATTTTATTTTCAGATTTGGGGCACTCTAGTTCCAATCCAATTTGTTTTCATATCTAGACTACAAGTGGAAGGGTGACTGCTAGTCTACCGCACTTTGGTTTCTACCAGAGGCCGGTTTCACCAAATATGGGGCAGGAGGCACCACAGGTCAGACCTAGATGGTATTTGAGGACGTTACAGGACAGCCATCTAGAGGGTCCTCTTGCTGGTCGTACTCGTAGGGAGACACGGACCAATGAGCATGCACACATCATGGATTTGAATATGGTTATGGCAGCTAGGTTACAGGATGATGGCGAGCCTGATTCATTTGTGGATGCACGAGACAATGTGCATTGGAATAAAGCCATGCAGGATGAGCTTGATTCTATTAAAAGGAATCAAACATGGGATTTGGTTGATCTGCCCAAAGGCAAGAAAGCAACTGGTACTAAGTGGGTCTGTAAGTTGAAAAGACATGCAGATGGATCCATTGACAGGTACAAAGCCCGTCTAGTTGCAAAGGGCTATGCACAGAAGAAGGGCATTGATTATGAGGAGACATTTGCTCCTACATCTTGTATGTCGACACTTAGGTGTGTCATTGCATTGGCTGCACATTGTGGTTGGGTTGTTCACCAGTTGGACATTAAGACTGCTTTCCTACATGGGGACCTCGCGGAGGAAGTTTATGTATATCAGCCCATCGGTTTTGCAGAACATGGTCATGAAGGGAAAGTATGCAGGCTGAAAAAGGCCTTATATGGTTTGAAACAAGCTCCACGAGCTTGGTATGGAAAGATAGATGCTTTCCTACTCACTCAAGGCTTTGTGAACAGTCCATCAGAAGCCACTTTGTATGTAAAGAAAGAAGAGAAAGATCTGCTGGTCATCAGTCTTTATGTAGATGATCTTTTGCTCATGGGATCAAATGATGACAAAATTGCAGCTTTTAAAGAGATACTGCAAACAGACATTTGACATGTCTGATTTGGGGCTCGTACACTACTATTTGGGCATACAGTTTGTGCAGGATAACAGAGGCATTGGGTTGTTGCAATCTCGGTATGTTGCTAAACTTCTGGAGAAGTTTAAATTTCAGGATTGCAAGCCTATTAGCACTCCTATGGAGCCTGGGATGAAACTGTCACTACAAGATGACAGTATTTCCTTTGATGCCACTACGTATGCTCAGGCTGTTGGGTGCCTTATTTACTTGTGTACTACACGGCCAGATATTCAGTATGCCGTATCTCAGTTGAGCAGATTCATGCACAGCCCGCGATTGTCACATTGGCAAGCTGTGAAGCGTGTATTTCGGTATTTGTAGGGTACCTTGTCTCTTGGATTGCTTCATCCTGAGGGGGGTGACATGCGGTTATATGCTTACAGCGATTCAGATTGGGCTGGTGATTTTGATACTAGACATTCCACTAGTGGAAATTGTTTCTTTCTTGGCTCTTCATGTATTTCTTGGCTAAGCAAGAAACAGATCACAGTGGCCACTTCGTCTTGTGAGGCAGAGTACAGAGCAGCCTACACTACTACCGTTGAGTGTGTCTGGCTGCGTCGTCTCATGACTGATATGGATATTTCAGTGGAGGAGCCTACACCTATCTATACTGATAGTCAGAGTGCCATTGCTGTGGCCAGGAATCCTGTGTTTCATGCTCGCACGAAACACATTGAGATTCACTATCATTTTGTTCGGGAGAGACTCCAGGCAGGTGATATCAGTCTTATCTACTGTCCTACAGATGAGAATGTGGCAGACATCTTCACCAAGGCATTACCACGTCCAAAATTCGAAGCATTCCGCATTGCTTTGAATTTGTTTCCTTTTGGTCGATGATGTACAGTGATCACATATCACTCGAGGGGGGTTTGTTGGGTTTTATGCTGTGTATGCACCCAGAGGAGTGCTAGTGATCATGAGTAGATTACTGGGGCACTTTTTACTTTAGTTAGTGGAGGTTTTTTTCCCCAGTTTTAGCTTAGTTTCACTTATAATAATTTATAAGTGAATTGGTCCACCTGGCACACTTAATGGCCGGACCATGTGAACACATCTATTAGGTCACTTCTTTATGTGGCTATTGTACTTCACTTTATCATAACTGAATACAAGAGTAGTCGTGTTCCTTTCTCTGCCTCTCACGTTTCTGTTTGAAGTACCTCCAAACCCTAACCCTAACTGCTGAGCACCTTCATAAAATTGTCCCTATACGATCCCCACTTGCATCACATTTTGCCACAAACGGTTTCACTAGGTTTGGAATGACTAATACCGGTCCAAAGTAAGCTTCTTCTTCAATAGGTTGAAGGCATGTCTCTGATGGTCACCACATCTAAACACTGCTTTATTCTTGGTTAGATCATGCAATGGAGCGGCAATGGTGGCAAAGTTTCTAATGAACCTCTTGTAATAGGAGTGTAACCGGAAGAAACTACACACCTCATGTATGGATTTCAATTCTGGCCAATTCTTGATGGTCTCAAGCTTTGCTGGGTCCGTCCGCATGCCTTCCTTAGACACTATTTCTCCAAGGTAATGTATCTCTTCTAAGAAAAACTCACTCTTCTTTCCATTGATGAACAACTTGTGCTCATGCAACTCTTGGAATACCTTAGCTAAATGCTTTCTGTGTTCCTCTTTGGTCTTGGAAAACACCATGATGTCATGATGTCATCAAAGAAAGTGTTTGCGTACTTCGGATGTGGTCTAAGGATCCGATCCATCATGTGGTTGAAGATAGCCGGAGCATTTGTGAGAACAAAAGGCATCACCAAGGTACGGAAGGCAGTCTTGTGAATATCTTGTGGTTGGATCCAAATGTGATGATAGCCACTCTTCAAGTCAATCCGACTAAAGAATGCCGCGCCTTCTAGTTGATCCAATATATCATCAACCCTCGGTATAGGAAACCGATTCTTGATTGTAATCTTGTTCAAGGCTATGCAATCCACGCACATGCAGGATGAGTCATTTTTCTTTTGCACTAGAAGCATTGGAGAACAAAAGGGTGAAGAACTAGGCTGTATCAACCCCTTTGAATGCAAGTCCTGTACTTTTGCCATAATCTCTTCTTGTTATATTGCACTCACATGTGTTGTCAGACCCCATCCTATCCACACAGCTTGCGAATACCATCTCTCCTCCTGTGGGGACTTGCTATCTCAATGAAGTCTCCCGTAACTCTATCGCTAGCCTGGGTCCAAAAGGAAGCTCTGGCATGGTATCTATACTCCACCCTCCTCTCCTTGATGGATATGATGTTTGTACGGGTGGTAGCAAGCTGACTCTCAATCCAAGGGCTATCGGGGGAACTCTCTTGAAACCGCTAAAGAGAAGCTAGACCCCTCCTCAGACTCCTCTCCTGCTCATGGAATCCGTCCAATCTGCTTTGAGCTGCCTCGTGCAAAAAGCTGTTGATCTCACCAAGCCCGGGATCTGAGGAGCACGCAACAGAGCCTGATATAAAATCCAATCCCCCAAATTCGCTCTATCTTGTTGCATATCTAAGCAATCCCAACTGCCCTTGCGAGAGACGAGGCAGTAGTGGGGGGGATTCCATCACTCTTCCTAAGTCTCCACCGATCACTGGGAGGAGAGGAAGGTATTGCTTTCTAAGGCTTGGAAAGTGAAAGAAAGTGAAGCAAATAGAAAACACAGATGTAGGCCCAGGTACAAGACCTGTAAATGCTGGAAACTGATGTTTATTATTGAATACTGAGCACGAGGGAAGCCCGTAGGTGCTGTACAATGGTAAGAAGTAGTAGCATCTGCGAATGACCTCAAGTGAATGCTAAAAAATGAGATGAACTGGGGGAGAGGGAGTCAGCCCTTATATATTCCCTCAGGATGCTGGTCGGCTAGCTGTAGCAGGCTGACAACAAGACAGTAGCATAAAATGCTACAAAAATGCCTAAAAATACCAAAAAATGGTAGAAAAGTGCTGAATAATCTCTACTAAGATATGCCAATGCAGGGCCTCATAAATGGCCAATACAAGTGATGTAGACTCTTTGGAGATGATATAATCCAACACCTCCTCTTCAGCGCCAGAGGGGCGGTCAAATACCAGCACGCTGAAGTAACACCTCCATAGTAGCTTTCGGAAGTGGTTTGGTGAAGAGATCAGCCACATTGTCCTTGGTAGAACAGTTCCAGTCACGTACAAAATGATAATGCACTTTAATATGCTTGGATCGTCCCCGTATCATAGGATTTTGTGCTAGAGCAATAGCACTCTAAGAATCCGAGAAGATAGTAACCGGGGAAGTGTCGGCACAGCACAAATGCTCGAGAATCTGATGAATCCAAAGTGCCTCAGTGGAGGAGAGAAGGTAGGATTTATACTCAGCCTCGGTGGAAGAAGCAGAAACAATCCTCTACTTTTGAGACTTCCAAGAAACCAATCCAGTACCAAGCATGAAGGAATATCCAGATGTAGACCTCTGAGTATCAATGCAGCCTGCCTGTAACATGCAGCGGAAGTATTCGTAATTTGAGGATCCTGTCACACAAATGCTCACACCGTCTTCTGTATCTTGAGTTTCGTGAGTTTAGCAATCCACTTTAAGACTTCAAACTTAAGAGATTTGAGAGAGAGAGAGATGGAAACTGTACATCGTATGGGGTCCCGACTTACCCACTGAAGGGCCCCCTATCCCGTTATCGGAATAGTATTTTCTTTATTTCTTTGAAGAGACTGACGGTGGACTAACGGTAAGACAAACGCATGATCTAGGAAAACCAAGAGCCGGGCTGAACTGTACTACACGGCTGTAGAAGCACCAATGATAACCAATCTCGAGCCTATGCACTCTTCCCAATGGATGTAGGAACGCTAAATCTGAGGCTGAGAGAAGGGGCTGATTGGGACTGTTCTAGACTATGTATGAATGTTGAAAACGAGTATGAATGCTAAGTTTTACCTTCACCAAGTGGCTGTAGCAAAACGATGCATATGAGTATGCTGAAAACTGTATGGATGCTGAAAATGCAAGGGGAACTGAATGCTGAATGCTGTAGAGGCTGCGTTTTACTGCATAGAGGTTGAATTGCTCAAGCGTTGATGCTCCTATATGCTGATGAGGAAAACGCTGAGGTATGAGGTGCTGAATTCTGCAATCGCTTTATGCTCCTTGTGCTAAAGGCTCTAGGCGATGAGGTCTTCAATGCTGATTATGATATGAATGAATAAATGGATGATATGCTGAGCTATTTATATGGACATGGGGTGCTGGTCGGTTGGCTACAGGCTTGGCTACAGGCTGGCCGATTGCACTTGTCCAAGAAAAATATATAAATGATGTAAAAAATGCCCAATAAATGCTGAAAAATATGGGAATCATACTAGATAAATATTGATGACTGCTATATGATATCTGAAGGCTTCTGCAATGGTCTAGATGGCCTACATGCATATGGAATGAATGCTATGCATAAATGCATACATGTCCTGATGCAAACTCTAAGGCTTCTACTGACTCTACATGCATGAATGCATCTCTTCAAGTGGGTTAAGGGACTTGGATTGATTGACTGGCTGTCTAAGGTTGAGAATGACCTACGTAGCTCGTGCCTGACTTATCCTGGACTGAGGATTACAATGGCGTACGACAATTATCATCCTAAAAGGTACTAATAATGTACAATGTTGCATTGATGATGATGAGCCATCTTGTCACCATGCACTACAGTGCAGAGTGCATGTGACACTGCCCAATGAGAATGTATGAAGCCAACCAAATCAGCACCACCGGAGCAGGTGATGTCATAATCTGAAGTACCTCGAAGATAACGAAGAACTCTCAAAGCTGCCTGCCAATGAGACCTTCGAGCAGCTGATGAGAACTGGTTGAGGACACTCATAGCATAGGAGATGTTTGGACGGGTGTTGGCAAGGTAAAGCAATGAGCCAACAATCTGCTGGTACTTTGTGGAATCCACCAAGGGTGTATCATCCTCACATAAGTTGGCATTGGGATCCATGGGACGAGAGAGGTGTACAATCTGACAACCCATAAAGTGAGAGCAGCTTCTTCACATACTTCTGCTGAGAAATGAAGATACAATCATCTTTCTGCCAAACCTCCAACCCAAGAAAATAGTGTAGAAGGCCAAGATCAGTCATGTCAAATGTCTCTGAAAGCTTGGATTGAACTTGAGTGACCAACCTTGTATTTGAGCCAGAAAGAATGAGGTCATCAACATACAAAACAATGACACAAATATCTCCATTAGAAAGAAGCACATAGAGATGGCTGTTAATGCCTTCTCAAATTCAAGAGACAACAAGAAGACATCAATCTTCTGATACTAGGCATGGGGTGCCTGTTTGAGACCATGTTTGAGACCATAAAGAGCCTTCTGTAGAAGATACGCATGGGTGTCCTGTCCCTAAATCACAAAGCCAGGAGGCTGCTCAACATAAACTTCCTCCTCTAAATATCCATTCAGAAAAGTGGATTTGACATCCATCTAGAACACGGGCCATCTTAAGTGTGCAGCCAGAGCCAAAACAATCTTGATTGTGGTATACGTGGCTGTAGGAGCAAATGTCTCATCAAAGTCTTCACCTGCCTTCTGAGAATATCCTCGTGCAACAAGGCAAGCTTTGTACTTGTCCAAAGTACCATCTGCATGAAACTTGACTTTGAAAATCCATTTCACACCAATAACACGACAATGTAAAGGCCGTGGTACCAAAGACCAAGTGTTATTCCTCTCAATAGAGGCCATCTCTACTTCCATCGCTTGCCGCCACTGTGGCTGTGAAAGAGCCTCCTCTGGACTCTAAGGCTCATCAATCTCCTGGAGAGAACTCATGAGAGCATAATTCATTGTGTGATGAGATGTGGAAGCCCGAGATGAACGGCGAGGTCCAGGGGTGGTGGTAGAGATCTGGTTATGGAGCTATGCGCATCAGTTAGACCAGAATCTCTAAAGAGTTGCTGAATCCACTGAGGTAGGCCAACCTTCCTCTCAAAGCGTGAAGAAGAAAGAAGATCTAGCTGCAGAAGAGGACTCATCCGATGCTGCTGGAAGTGGTGATGAGGTAAGCACTGGTGAGGGTAATCCCAGAGTCAAAGCAGGATTCTTAGAGGGACTGGGAGTTGTAGAAGCTGATGCAACGGGATCGGGTGACTGTGAAGGAGCAACTTGCACCGAGATTGCAATAGGGGGAGGAGGAGGAGCTGGATGTGGAAGAGGTAAAAGATCACTAGCATTTGTTGGGAATAGATCATCCAGAAAGTCGGAAGATGCATCAGGTGGAGAGGAATCAGTGCCAAACAAGCTCTCATCAAATCGAGCATCACGAGAAATGATGATGTCATCAACCTTCAGATCCCAAAAGCGGTACCCTTTGGATCTGAGACCGTAGCCTGTGACGATCATCCTCCTTGACTTTGGTGCGAGTGTGGTCCTTTTCTTATCTGGAATATGTACATAAGCATACAGAAGGCTTGTGTCTTGTAAAGGCCTCCTCCGGAGTCATCTCCTCAACCGCTTTTGTGAGAGAGCGGCTAATGAGATAAACTGAGATAGCCACAACTTCACCCCAGAAGTAGGAGGGAGACCTCCATGATGCAACAAGGCACGAGCCATCTCTTTGACGGTCCGGTTCTTCCGTTCCACAACTCCGTTCTGCTGAGAAGTATAAGGAACTGTAGTCTGTCGGCGGTGAATGCCCTTTGAAGCAAGGAAGTCATCAAATGGTACAAACTCGCCACCATTATCAGTCCGGAGGAATGAAACTCTACCCCCAGAATGATTTTCCACCATTGTGATCCAAGTCCCAAAATTGGCAAAAGCATCTGACTTGCGAGCCAGAAAACATACCCAAACTTTGCGAGTGAAATCATCCACAAGAAGAAGAAAATATCGAGCCCCGCCAAGAGACTCAACCTCCATGGGTCCTGTAAGATCTGCATGTATAAGCTCCAGTCTTTGGGTTGCTCGATGAGTGGCCTCCTCTGGAAATCCATCTCGATGATGCTTGCCCATCATGCAGGATGAGTAGATGTGTGAGAGAGACGTGAGCCGAGGTAGGTCGCTGACAACCTACTTAGAATGGAACTTTTGTAAGGCAGCAATGGGTACATAACCGAATCGAGAAAGCCACATCGAAGTATCTGCCTCAGAAACCAAAGCCATCAAGGGGGAGAAAAGCTGATGAATATGAGAATCAGTGTGAGGGATTTGGGAAGAAAAATTGGTGATCTTGTAGAGACCCCCATCATGGACTCCATTGGCAACAACTGAGAGAGTCTTTTTATCAATTACTTCGATGACCTCATCATCAAAGTACACACCAAGTCCCTTTTGAGAAGCTTTGTATACTGAAAACAGATTTTTGGAAATTCGTGGTACATGGAGCACATCATGTAAGGTGGCAAAGGAACCCAAACTTCAAAGAAACATTAACAACACCGGTGAGGACAGGAAGCGCAGAGTTGTCACTGATACGAACTGAAGAAGAGAGAGTTTGGTAGTCCTCCAAGATATGGGCCTGATTGTTCATGTGGGCAGAAGCACCACTATCACCAACCCATTCCACTGCTTTAGGTGTGACACTAACCTCTTCAGGCGAAGTCATATCTATGATCACGAGGAATGAATCTTTCGAAGAAGTGGATGAATCTGTGACTGCCATGTATGCAACTTTGGCAGATCCCTCCTTTGAAACTTTGCCTTTATCTTTGGTGTTGTCCTTGTCAGATGCTTTAGAAGCATCCTGGGCTTTATACTTGGCTTTTGCTGCTCGAGAATCATCATGGTGAGCAAAGCAACGAGTCTTAGTATGACCTGACCTGCCACAATAATCACATTCATTGCTTTTGTCCTTGGATTCCTTAGAATCCTGTTTACCCTTGCCTTTGCCTTTGTTGTTGTTGTTGTTGTTGTTGTTGTTGTTGTTGTTGTTGTTGTTGTTGTTGTTGGAGTTCCCTTTTCCGCCTTTGCCTTTGCCCTTGTCAGAGGCAACAAAAGCAGACTCCGACTTGCCTTTTTCCGCGAAGCATGCACTTTGTTGGGGTAAAGGCGTTATGCCCACCCTTATAGTGTGTACAAGCCCATAAGTTATAGTACATGGTACACTTAGTACTTTTAATGTACTAAGTGCACTATGTGTACTAGTGCAATATACATGTGTGATAGGGGAGTCACACACTCACATTCTTGATGAGTTGACTTATCCCCACAACTCTCTCTCTCTCTCTCTCTCCCTTGCTTCTCTGTGTATGTCTCCCACACATGTACTCTAACCCTAATTCTTCTCTCTCCCATTCAACTGGTATCAGAGCCTGCATGTACTGTACGGACCTGCGTGCTGCATCAGAACTGGTCGCCTGTGTGCGCTGCGTGGGCAGAATCTCTTGTAGGTGCTAAAGCACATGTGAAGCTGCCCTGTGCAGAACAGGGCAAACCAATTCGTAGGAGACAGCTGAGCAAAGCAGCAAGGCGTGTGACCACAAGGTGTGTGAAGCGAAGACTACAGAGGCGTGGTGCACATGGTGGATGGCATAGCGGACGTCCATCGAATACTAGGCCAGCGCATTCAACTGACTCCCTGGGCGCTAGGCGAAACAGGCGGACACTTAACTGGCTGCGAACCAGAACAACACGCATACCTGGCGCTACCTCGCTACCAGCGATAAGGTTGGCGGCGTGCTGCGCTTGTTGCCCTTCTGCTGGCGCCTCCAACAACAAGAGGGTAAAGGACAACCATGAAGCTTCTGCCCAGGGAAAGCGAGAAGCTTTTCTTGCATCAGGCATGCTTCCTTGCACAAAAACGCCTTGCTAGAGGTCTCCGCCTCAATTGTGCAGAAGCCGTTGCCCTTATTGCTTCTCAAACGCCATAGCTCACAGCTCTCGTATGGTCCTGGCTGGGGGAGCGAAGCCTCCTGTGGACAGAATCGAATCCACAGCAACAAGCAGGAGCAACAGCATCAACATCAACAAGAAGTGCCCCCCCCCTTTCTGCAACAGCATCAACACAAAGAAATTCAGCTTGCAAATCTCAGAGAAATTCAAAAATTTAGAGGTATTTACCTTCAATTTTGGGAATTTCTTATCAATTCAATCAATTGAGCAGGTACAGGTGTCGAATTGCTCAATTTTTGAGCAAAATTGGCAAAATTGGGTGACATTGGTCACAATCAGGATCAATTTGCAGGAAATTGGATGTCGAAATTTTGGGCTTTTGATGTAATTGTGCAATTAAGCAGTCATACATGCTGTATGATGTGAGAAATCGCACATTTGGGCAAAATTGCAGCAAATTGCAGTGCAAATCAAGGGGCTTTTGTGCCGATTGGATTGATTTGCATGCAAGCAATCGCATTTGATGCTGTGGATAATGTGTTGATGCCTTACAAGCACTCAATGTGCCTGTAAATCAAGGGGCTTTCATGTATTGGATGTATATCTGGCCAGGGGGAAGCACTGTGAACACTCTGGATGCCTTCATGTGCGTCAATGTACCATGTATGATCAGCAATTGATCTTAAATCAAGGGGCTTTTCAAGATTTTATACTTGTTGAGCTCGGCAAAGCAGCAGGCAAGACATTTATGCCTTGAATCCTCAAAAATCAGCTTGCAGTCAAGGGGCTTTTGCCAATTTCTGTTCGGGACTGTTGTATGCAGTGTTCGGGACTGTAAAAGTCTGATTTTCACGGTACAGGTTTGGTACATCATTGGTGCACTTAGTACTGTTGTACAGTACTTTGGAAGGGCAACAGAGCACATTTAAGGTGCTGTCCAAAATCTGCAGCAACCAGATTTTGGTGATTTCATCACATAAAGTGGGAGAAAAGTTGCATTCTTGCTTCCGCAGTGGGAGATAAAGCTTGGGAGAACAACTGTGAGCACTTTGTGTGCTTTTGGTGCAGTGTTTGCACATTTTGCAGGGAGTCAGGCATTGACAGGTTGCATATTGCTATGGCAACCACAGGTGAGAGCTCTTCATTGCTTCACATCAAGAAGCTTGAAGGCTCACATAACTATGATATTTGGCAAACCCAGTGCTACAATGTGTTGCTCCAGAAAAAGCAGCACAAGCCTATCAAAGAAAGGGGTGTAAAGCCCGCTTCTCTTACTGCTGAAGAGTGGGAAGATATGGATGAGCTGGCAAGATCTATTATCATGTTGTCTGTGTCAGACTCTTTACTTTTCAGCATTCGTGAAGAGAAGACAGCTTGGGGAATGTGGCAAAGATTGCAGGACTTGTATGCCCAGCAAAGTGCCTCAAGCAAAGTGTATTGGTTGAAGAAACTCATAGGTCTTCAGATGAAGGAAGGGGCATCTATGGCAGCCCATCTCAATGAGTTTAATGGTATTGTCAGCCAAGTTATAAATCAAAAGTTGGCAATGGACGATGAGTTCAAAGCCACTTTTCTCTTATGCACTTTGCCAGAGAGTTGGGACACATTCAGGACAGCCACTAGCAATTCGAATGCTATGTTGTCATATGCAGATGTTGAGGGTGCTCTTCTTCAAGAAGAGATGAACAGGAAAAACAATTCTGTTGGAAAGTCCAATGCAATGAATGCACGTGGGAGATCCCAGCGAAGGGGTAAAAGCCAAGAACGGGGAAGGAGCAAGTCTCGCTCCAAAAAGGACTTGGAATGCCATTATTGTGGCAAGAAGGGACACATTAAAAAGCAATGCTACAAATGGAAAAATGATCAAAAGGAAAAGAGAAAAGGCAAAGACAAAGACAAAGATGAAGCCAAAGATGTAAAGCCAAAGGGCAAAAGTGGAGTCAAAATTGAAGAAATCAATGTGTCACATGCAGGTGACAGTGAGGATGAGGTCCTATTTACGTCTTCACTTGATGCCCATTCACTTCTTACAGGTGGTCATGGTATGCACTCATGGATCATTGATTCAGGTGCCTCCTTTCATGTCACAGGCTACAGAGACTTGTTTGTCAGGTATACTGTTGGCAATGAAGGAGTAGTTTATTTGGGTGATAACCATGCATGCAAGATTCTTGGCAGAGGTGATGTGAGGCTTGTGTTTTCAGATGGCTCACAGCTTATGCTCCATGATGTCAGGCATGTGCTTGAAATCAAGAAGAATCTGCTTTCTACTGGACAGCTTGATGATGCTGATTATGTTACCACATTTGGTCGTGGAAAGTGGAAAATTAGTAAGGGCTCACTGGTTGTTGCCAGAGGCTCTAAGGTGGACACTCTTTACTTCATGCATGCAGGTGTTTGTTACCATGCTAACGTAAATGCAACCGAGCTGCCGGAAATCTCTATGTGGCATAGCCGGTTGGGACACATGAGTGTCAAGGGAATGGAGCAATTGTCTCGTTTGGGTTACTTGCCTTCTCTAAAGTTTTCAAGTTTTCAGTTTTGTGAGCATTGTATATATGGTAGGCAACTACAGTGCCCCCACAAGAAAGCTCTTGGACAGAAAGATGCTCAATTAGAGCTTGTGCATACAGATGTATGTGAGATGCCTCAGCTTTCTTTGGGAGGGGCAAAATATATAGTGTCTTTTATTGATAATGCCACACGCAAGGTGTGGGTTTATCCTCTTCATTTGAAGAGTGATACATTCTCAGTGTTTCAGAAGTTTGTTGCTCTTGTTGAGAATCAAACTGGCAAAACACTGAAGGCTTTGCGTTCCGACAATGGTGGAGAGTATATGTCCAAAGAGTTTCAGGACTTTTGTGATGCTAAAGGCATCAAGAGGGAGCTCTCTACTCCTTATGATCCTCCACAAAACGGGACAGCAGAGAGGATGAACAGGACCATTCAGGAGAAGGTCCGTTCTATGTTGTCACATGCTGCGTTACCTCATGGTTTTTGGGCTGAAGCTGTTATGACAGCCGTTCACCTTATAAACAAGTCACCTAACATGAGGCTTGGTGGGAAAGTGCCAGAGGAAGTATGGACAGGGAAGCCTCCGTCATACAAGCACTTGAGAGTGTTTGGTTGCGTTGCGTGTGTGCACATACGTAGGGAAATGCGCACCAAACTTGATCCTAAGTCTCTCAAATGCATATTCCTAGGATATGGTGACAGAGGTGAAATGGGGTATAGACTTTGGGATCCCGTGAATAGAAAGATTATACGCAGGAATGATGTCATTTTTGATGAAACATGCATGTATAAGGAGCCTGCAAGGCAACAGGAGCCTGGCAGAGTCATCTTTGATGATGATGGACATCATGGACAACAACCAAGGACTGTAAATCAGCCATTACAGCAGCAAAACCAGCCCTTAAATGGTGCTGAAAATGGTCCAAATGGACAGCCAGAGATGGCAGAAGATATCTCTATGGATATGCCACAGTTAGAGGAAATACCGGGCATGATATTTCAGCCTTATGGCATGGAACAGGAGCCACCAATAGGTGATATGCAGGCTGGACAGCAACCTGCAAATGATGGTCATTGGGTACGGAGGTCCATAAGACCCTCCAGAGCCCCTGACAGGTTTGTTCCAGGGGTTGACTACTTGATGCTTACTGACTGTGGGGAGCCCTCATGTTATAAGGAGGCTTTACAGAGGGCAGACAAAGCTCTATGGGAGCGTGCCATGAAGTCAGAGATGGATTCTCTGCACAAAAATGGAACATGGAAGTTGGTGCATTTGCCTGCAGGCAAGAAAGTTTTGCCATGCAAGTGGGTTTACAGGCTCAAAGTCGCACTAGATGCAAAGCCAAGATACAAAGCCAGGTTAGTGGCTAAGGACTTCAAGCAGGAATATGGTGTGGACTTTGATGAGATCTTCTCTCCAGTGGTCAAAATGACCACACTTAGAGCTGTATTAGCTTTGGTTGCACATGATGATCTGGACTTGATTCAGATGGATGTGAAGATTGCTTTTCTTCACGGTGATCTCCATGAGGAGATATATATGCAACAACCAGAGGGTTATGGAGTGAGTGGAAAGGAGAAGCTTGTATGCAAGCTGAAAAAGAGTCTTTATGGGCTCAAACAGGCACCAAGGGAATGGTATCATAAATTTGATACATTCATGAAATCCCAGAAATTCAGGAGAAGTGACATAGATCACTGCTTATACACCAAGAAAGCTTTGGATGGCAGTCTATTGATCCTCATCTTGTATGTTGATGATATGTTGATTGCCGGAAAATCTCGTAAAGAGATGGATGCCTTGAAGAAGAGGCTGCATCAAACCTTTGATATGAAGGATTTGGGTGATGCAAATCACATCTTGGGTATGCGGATACTTCGGGACAGAAATCAGCATGTGTTGTATTTGTCTCAGAAGGAATACATTTGCAAAGTTTTGCAGAGGTTCAATATGGACGGGGGGAAGAAGACTAGTACTCCTTTGCCTCCATATGTGAAACTCAGTGCTATGGACAGCCCACAGTCGGATAGAGACAGGGCTGATATGGCCAAGGTTCCGTATGCTTCAGCTTGTGGCAGTCTCATGTATGCCATGGTTGCTACTAGACCGGACATTGCATTTGCAGTGGGAGTAGTTTCTAGATACATGGCTAAACCTGGCAAGAAGCATTGGGAAGCAGTGAAAGGTGTCATGAGATACCTGAAGGGCACACAGGATATTGCATTTGTTTTGGCAAACAGGATGCATTAGTGCATGGTTACACGGATTCGGATTATGCCGGTCATCCAGATAACCGGAAGTCTACTACTGGTTATGTGTTTACATTCACAGGAGGTGCTGTGTCGTGGATATCCAGGATGCAGAAGTGCACAGCCTTATCTACTACAGAGGCCGAGTATATTGCAGCCACAGAGGCTTGCAAGGAGGCATTATGGCTATCTCGGTTAGTGGCTGATTTGGGTTATACAGGGGATATTCCATTGTTGCATTGTGACAGTCAGAGTGCCATCCAGTTGGCAAAGAACCCTGTCTTTCATGCAAAGACGAAGCATGTGGATGTGAACTATCACTTCATCAGAGAGGTGATAGAGAACAAGCAAATTCAGCTTGTAAAGATTCATACGGATGACAAAGAGTTTGCCTCCGGAGCGGTTTGCTCATTGCAGACACTTGATGGGCATTGGATGAGGCCAGTTTCAGCCTTGATATGGCCTTGTATATTATCATGTACATGCTGATTTTTTCTTTTCCTTCATTTAAGGGCACTTTGCCTCTAAGTGGGAGGTTGTTGGGGTAAAGGCGTTATGCCCACCCTTATAGTGTGTACAAGCCCATAAGTTATAGTACATGGTACACTTAGTACTTTTAATGTACTAAGTGCACTATGTGTACTAGAGCAAATATACATGTGTGATAGGGGAGTCACACACTCACATTCTTGATGAGTTGACTTATCCCCACAACTCTCTCTCTCTCTCTCCCCCTTGCTTCTCTGTGTATGTCTCCCACACATGTACTCTAACCCTAATTCTTCTCTCTCCCATTCACACTTGTCGTGGAGATAACTCACGACTTCCTCAAAAGGGGGGAGAGGATCACAGAAATAAATATTATCCCTGAAAGAATAAAAGGAAGCAGGCAACTCAAAAAGAAGTTTATGGATGGGATTGTTGATGGTGCTCCCGTACTCCTCAAGTTGCAGCTTGATATGGGAGAACTCTCCAATCTTCTCAATCAAGTTCTCTGTCCACATCTGATGAGCATTACTCCGAGAGGAGACAAACTGTGCCTGTATGGATGGAGTCATGCAATGGATGATGATAAGACGAGCCCGAGCATCTAATATGCTTCTCAAAGCAAGGTCCACCAAGTGAGGTGTGGAGATAGCCATCCTCACACCGGCTCCTTCCAGCAACAACTGAGTGTAGTTGGTTGCTATAAGCTTCATGGAGTCATTGTAGGATGGTATGTGGGTAGGGGTGGGAGCAAGACCTAGATGAGAGAAACATAGAGAGGAAAGATTGGGAATAGGAACCACCTGTGGAGCGGCGGGAGCAAGACCTAGATGAGAGAAACATAGAGAGGAAAGATTGGGAATAGGAACCACCTGTGGAGCGGCGGGAGCAGGGGATCCAAGCTGTGATGGTGCTAGAGAATCAACAGGAGAAGGAGCAGTAGTAGAGAAACCTCGTGAAGCCATGTCCTCTGACAAGAAACCTTCTCTGAAGAAAGGGGCTGAAAAAAATCAGCAAGTCCTTCTCTCAGGCTGTGCACCGCAAGAAGAAAGGGAGGGAGGGTGGGAAATTGAAAGGAGAGGAAGAAGATCTCTCCAAGATGTAGTTCCTTGTCCTCAACACCTAGAAGAGGGCTTCAACAATCAGAAAAATCAGCAATCTTTGCTGAAAATTCAGAAATACAACAGTCCCAAGTGTCAGATGAAGAAAACGCAGCACTCTTGAGGAAGCCTCTGCTCCCGGAAGAAAACGCAGCAAATTATTGAAGCCTCTGCTCCAAAATAGAAAACGTAGCTATCTTTTGCTCACAGGTCAACGCTTTTTTCTGATACCATGAAAGAAAGTGAAGCAAATAGAAAACACAGATGTAGGCCCAGGTACAAGACCTGTAAATGTTGGAAACTAATGTTTATTGTTGAATACTGAGCACGAGGGAAGCTCGTAGGTGCTGTACAATGGTAAGAAGCAGCAGTAGCATCTGCTAATGACCTCAAGTGAATTTTGAAAAATGAGATGAACTGGGGGAGAGGGAGTTAGCCCTTATATATTCCCCCAAGATGCAAGTTGGCCAGCTCTAGCAGGCCGATAGTAAGACAATAGCATAAAATGCTACAAAAATGCCTAAAAATACCAAAAAAATGGTAGAAAAATGCTGAAAAGATATGCCAATGCAGGGCCTCATAAATGGCCAATACAAGCATGAAAAAAGGTGATGTAGACCCTCTGGAGATGATATAATCCAACAAAAAGTAGACTGTCATTGGGAAGCCCGACACGCCAGCTGGAGGGTCGGACACGGGTTGAAGCTGTGCTGTCACCATGCAAAGAAGGCTTGGGCCATACGCAGTGCAACGGGGCTCAACTGCATGACTCGATCCGACGTTGTTAGCGAGTCGAACTCCACTTGATAGTAGCCATGCCCTAGAGGATGAATGTCTATGATCTTTGCAGGCCCACCAATGAGGCTTGCCTGCAAAAGATCTTTGAGTTGTCTGTGCGCTGAGCGGCTACCGACAATCTTGCATACCAGAGTGGAGGCCTCTAATGATGCAACAGTCGAGAAGTTGAAGGTCCGCTTCAGAAAAAGATAAGTAACGGCGGCCTCAGTTGGGGTTGACCGAGCGGCTGCCATGGAGTCCTCTTGAGGATATGAACCAAAAAAAGCCGAGACTTGCCTATAGGAGAAAGCCCCAAGAACTAAGAGAATTGCCTGAAGAGGATGGAGGAGGCGAAGTAAGCAGAGGAGAGGCTACCAAGACGGAAGGGAGAGACATGGAAAAGGGGGGGGGGGGGGGGGGGGGCGGGGATCGAGGCAGGCTCAGGGGGCGCAGTGTTGCAGAATGCACAAGCGGAAGCATAAACAAAACAACAATGAGAGAGAGTAAAGAAGATGGAGAGAGTTGGACAAGAACACCTTTTATAATAGGAACAAGCTTTAAAATGGCAATAGCCAGCAAAGGTGTTGGACAATGTGTACGGGAATGGATTGATCAAGTGAGCAAAGGGAAGACTCCTTATATAGTGACTTGGGAACTAGTCAGCAGCCCCTTGAACTGGCCGACTGCTCCACGACCAACTACACACGGAGAAAATATATAAAATACCCAGAATAAAGTTACAACCTGATAACATTGAGATGCACTAATTCTAACACCCCCTATGCAGCTCATAGTGTGTAAGAGTCTGAAGTGTCAGAATACGCAGCGGAGATGATGACCAAATCTGGGAACACAGGAGCAAAAACGCAGGCAGAAAAACAGCACAAGAAAGAGAGAGATGTAGGCGTGTAACTCTGCTTTGATATACACAAGAAGATCCCGAATATGATACAAATAAGGTATGGGGGCTGGGGGCCTATATATACCTCCCTGGGAGGGCAGTCGGCCAGCACCTAAAGTGCCCACGACTGAAGAAAAGGTCCCACGACTGCATAAATGCAGTCGGCCAGCAAACTGGTGCCCACGACTGATGAAAACCAGTCGGCCAGCAGCAAGAGTGCCCATGACTCTGATAAACACCCAGTCGGCCAGCACTGTACTGCTCTTGGCACCCTCTGGCAGCCCTCCCAAGCCTCAAAAAAAATGGAAAAAATAGGGGAAAAATACGGGGAGTGAGGAAAAATGATAAAACATCTCATAAGGGCGGGCACACCCACAACAAAGGCCCTGGTGTATATATCTAGACAGGAGATGACTTCTAACACCCCCTCTCAGCTCCTGGCTGTGTAACCAACCACTGGGAGCTGGGGTGCCGCCTGAGCAAATCCTGAGAGAGCGACTTCGTGAAGAGGTCCACCGTACTGTCCTCCGTTGAACAGAACTCCAGCAAGATGTCATCAGCCAACGATCTGTTCACGAACAAAGTGCCTCTGGATGACCATGGGTTCCTCCAGTGGAAGCCCAAACCTGCAATGCAACCTCCTCCTGCTCCGTAAAATTGCTCCTGGGCCTGAAGTAGATCCCCTCGTGTCCGGATCTCCTCCCCAAACTGAGTCACTCCAACCGCGGAGTCGGACTCCATCCAACAATCCCCCTCCTGTGTACAAGAGTCCATGATCCTTCGCATGCCGCAGAAACCACAAGAAACGTAATCCTGCCTCCCAAAGAGACATCTGCAACCATGAGCTCAACCGCCTCATCAGAAAGCTCCCGTCCAATCCGGTGTCCATCAACCAGATCAATGAACCATACAGCTTCTGAGTCACAGAGACATCACACGACTCACAAGGATCAGCACCTGTTACGGTGCACAAGCAAGTCCTGGAAACCTGATGAAACCTGTCAACCACCCCCTCTGAATCCAGAACCACAAAGCCTGGAGAAAACACCTCCTTCTGCAAGTAATCACCTGCTACCTGCCTGGCTTTCCGAAAGGTCCCCGTGGAAAGAACATCCTCAACTATTGGAAGTTCTATGTCCCGAACACTACGAGACATCAGAGCATAAGTGAACTGTTCAGCTTCCTCTGACTCAGGAACACAAGAACTACCAACATCAGTACTGGAAAGTTCCTGCCAACTGCTGCCATCTACTGGTAAGCTATCCACCATCTGGTCCCGGAAAGCTCGTACCTGCAGCGTATCCACACTTGAGTAGCCATTACCAGACTGCCACTCATCACAATCCTGAGGACCTGGGGGAGAGAGTGCTGAAAGCCTGTAGACTCCATTCTCCACTCCACCTTCCCAAACCACTTGGCTTGTTGCTTTGTCCCGGAGAGCAACAAAATGCTCATCAAACTCCACCCGTACGCCAGTCTTGCAAACCTGATGCACTGACAACAGATGAAAACCAAGTGCCGGAACATACAACACCTGGGAGGAATGCTTCCCCCCTCTGCCATTGGGAACTATCTCCATCCTGTCCTCACTGTGAACTGGGATAGTGGACGTATCCCCAGTAAGAATATGACCAGAAAGCCTGCAGAGATCCTGTAAACCGGAACGGGAAGGAGTCATGTGCCTGGAAGCACCACTATCGAGAATCCACTCCCGAGTATCCGTTGCGGAGAGTCCTCCAATCTCCTCCCTGCCTGTAGAAAATGAAACATCGGTGTCCATCACCTCCAGGTGCATAAAAGCCGGAGTCTTCATGATTGCTGCTGAGGAATCATCACCCTTCTCGGTCTTTCGCTTGGGACACTGCCTCCAATAGTGGCCTTTCTCGCCACAATCATTACAGGTCCTCTCTGCCTTCAGTTTCTCGCGGTCAACGTCGGACTTCTTCTCAGAAGACTTCTCCGATGAAGCCTTCCCTTTGCCCGAGTTTCGGCCTTTCGACCGTTGGCCAGTTAAGGCCTCCGAACCTCCACCCTGAGGAGGGTTCGTGAATCGTTCCTCCTGGTCCAAGACCATGGGCACAAGCTCCTCCCACGTGATGGTGCTGAGCCGGCCACTGGTAATCAATGACGAGTAGAATGCTGAGTACGAAGAGGGCAAATGTGACAGCAACGTTATGGCCATGTCCTCTGACGATATCTCCTTCCCAGCCTGAAGAACTTCCTGCTGAAGAGCCTGCAGCTTGTTAATATGCTCCCGCATCGTCGACGACTTTGCAGGGCTCATAACCCGCATCTGTACTTCCAAGGAAATCCTCTTCATGGGCGATACCTTGTTGTAAAGTGAGGCCAAATGCTGCCATATACCTCTGGCCAGCGTCATATGCTTTACATGATTAATTACCTGTGGTGTGCAGTTGAGGAAAATAAACGAACGGACCCTGGCGTTGACGCGATCCCACATCGGCGTCTGGGCCTCCCGGTCCTTTCGGGTTGACGGTAACTCCCCTTCCTCTACTTCCGGCCGTGGAATACCAACAACAACGAACTCTGCGAGGTCCTAAGACTCCAGAACAGATTCTATCATCACCTTCCATATGCCGTAGTTGCTCGTGTCCAACTGACGGTCCACCGGGAACGTGGGGAGTGTCGGGATCTTCACATGTCTCTCGGCCATCTCTAACAGATCTGCCATAGCGGGGATGTACTCTGAAAAGGGTGGGTGGGTGGGAACAAAGAAGAACTGATACCTGCAAGTGGCTGTCCAGCAAATCAGCCCGCCTTCCTCTTGCTTCTCCTCTTCCCGAACAGTCCAAAACAGTCCACCAATCAGCCACAAAACAGCCCCCTCTTGCTCACACAAATCCCAAGACCTATCTAGAGCCTAGGGCTCTGATACCATGTCAGAATACGCAGCGGAGATGATGACCAAATTTGGGAACACAGGAGCAAAAACGCAGGCAGAAAAACAGCACAAGAAAGAGAGAGATGTAGGCGTGTAACTCTGCTCTGATATACACAAGAAGATCCCGAATATGATACAAATAAGGTATGGGGGCTGGGGGCTTATATATACCTCCCTGGGAGGGCAGTCGGCCAGCACCTAAAGTGCCCACGACTGAAGAAAAGGTCCCACGACTGCATAAATGCAGTCGGCCAGCAAACTGGTGCCCACGACTGATGAAAACCAGTCGGCCAGCAGCAAGAGTGCCCACGACTGATAAACACCCAGTCGGCCAGCACTGTACTGCTCTTGGCACCCTCTGGCAGCCCTCCCAAGCCTCAGAAAAAATGGAAAAAATAGGGGAAAAATACGGGGAGTGAGGAAAAATGATAAAACACCTCATAAGGGCGGGCACACCCACAACAAAGGCCCTGGTGTATAAATCTAGACAGGAGATGACTTCTAACATGAAGAAGATAAGTTGATGAAGATGCAACCATGGACCCTCTAGCACCACGAATATTAGAATCACCTTTGCGAGAGCATCCACCAACCTATTTCCTTGAAACAAAATGCCACCATGAACATCAAGGAACTTTGCTTGCATAATCCCCAACAGTGGACGGAAAACACATGACGTCCTAAAAGCCTTGAACAATGAACTTGGAACGGATCCAGTTTATAATCTCTGCTACACAAAAGAGAACCATGTCTTGCTAGATGTCTAATGCTTGGAACTCGGAATCACGGTCCCCATGCACCAGTGGAGCTGCAATCAGCCCCCTCTCCCATCCACAAGCCTCCTCTGGCTGGAAGCACATGGGGGGAACTGCATGTATACTAGAGAAGTACACCATCTGGGTCCTCTTGAGTTGGAAGCAGCCCTAGAAGTGGTACTAGAAGAAATTGTATCATTGTCGTGTGTCGTGTCTTTACCCTTTTTCTGAGATGAAGACTTGCCCTTGGTCTTGTCCTTCTTCTTGGACAAACAATCCTTGGACATATGTTCTCTCTTCCCCACAAGAGAAGCAGCGACTCCGACCTTTCTTTTGAACTGAAGTAAGTGCTTGATCAAAACTGTTAAGAGACCTTTATCTTACCCTGAGAAACGAGGACGAACTCTTCTTGCAAGAGTAGGGAGCTAAGATCATCAAAATCCAACTAAGTGGATGTGACCTAGCATCTCAAAGATCGAGAAATCACATCATAGTCCGGGGGAAGCTTGGTGAGGATAAGTGTAGCCAACTGAGCAGAGGACAAAGCAGCACCCATTGTTAGTAACTGGTCATGGATAAGCTTCCAATGGGCATAGTTGGGTCCTTTCAACATTGAAGGAGTTCAGCTGTTAGGGTTAGGGTTTGGAAGGTACTTCAGCAAGAAGCGTGAGAGACAAAGAGAGAAACACGACTTCTCATGTATTGAGTAGTGATAAAAAATGAAGTACAATAGCCACATAAAGATGTGACCTAAAAGGTGTGTTCACATGGTCTGGCCATAAAGTGTGCCAGGTGAACCAAATCACTTATAAACTATTATCAGTGAAACTAAGCTAAAACTGGGGAAAAAACCTCCACTAACTGAAGTAAAAAGTGCCCGAGTAACCTACTGATGATCACTAGCACTCCCCTGGGTGCATACACAGCATAAAACCCAACAAACCCCCCTGGAGTGATATGTGATCAGTGTACATCATCCACCAAAAGGAAACAAATTCAAAGCAGTGCGAAATGCTTCGAATTTCGGACGTGGTAATGCCTTGGTGAAGATGTCTGTCACATTTTGATCTGTAGGGCAGTAGATCAAACTGATATCACCTGCCTGGAGTCTCTCCCGAACAAAATGATAGTGAATCTCAATGTGTTTCGTGCGAGCATGAAACACAAGATTCCTGGCCATGGCAATGGCACTCTGACTATCAGTATAGATAGGTGTAGGCTCCTCCACTGAAATATCCATATCAGTCATGAGACAACGCAGCCAGACACACTCAACGGTAGTAGTGTAGGCTGCTCTGTACTCTGCCTCACAAGACGAAGTGGCCACTGTGGTCTGTTTCTTGCTTAGCCAAGAAATACATGAAGAGCCAAGAAAGAAACAATTTCCACTAGTGGAATGTCTGGTATCAAAATCACCAGCCCAATCTGAATCGCTGTAAGCATATAATTGCATGTCACCCCCCTCAGGATAAAGCAATCCAAGAGACAAGGTACCCTGCAAATACCGAAATACACGCTTCACAGCTTGCCAATGTGACAATTGCGGGCTGTGCATGAATCTGCTCAACTGAGATACGGCATACTGAATATCTGGCCGTGTAGTACACAAGTAAATAAGGCACCCAACAGCCTGAGCATATGTAGTGGCATCAAATAAAATATTGTCATCCTGTAGTGACAGTTTCATCCCAGGCTCCATAGGAGTGCTAATAGGCTTGCAATCCTGAAATTTAAACTTCTCCAGAAGTTTAGCAACATACCGAGATTGCAACAACCCAATGCCTCTGTTATTGTGCACAAACTGTATGCCCAAATAGTAGTTTACAAGCCCCAAATCAGACATGTCAAATGTCTGTTGTAATATCTCTTTAAAAGCTGCAATTTTGTCATCATTTGATCCCATGAGCAAAAGATCATCTACATAAAGACTGATGATCAGCAGGTCTTTCTCTTCTTTCTTTACATACAAAGTGGCTTCTTATGGACTGTTCACAAAGCCTTGAGTGAGCAGGAAAGCATCTATCTTTGCATACCAAGCTCGTGGAGCTTGTTTCAAACCATATAAGGCCTTTTTCAGCCTGCATACTTTCCCTTCATGACCATGTTCTGCAAAACCGATGGGCTGATATACATAAACTTCCTCCTCGAGGTCCCCATGTAGGAAAGCAGTCTTGATGTCCAACTGGTGAACAACCCAACCGCGATGTGTAGCCAATGCAATGACACACCTAAGTGTCGACATACGGGATGTAGGAGCAAATGTCTCCTCATAATCAATGCCCTTCTTCTGTGCATAGCCCTTTGCAACTAGACGGGCTTTGTACTTGTCAATGGATCCATCTGCATGTCTTTTCAACTTATAGACCCACTTAGTACCAATAGCTTTCTTGCCTTTGGGCAGATCAACCAAATCAATTTGCCTTTCCCTTTTTGACCTGTCGTAAATGCTTGTTCAGCAGTTGTGTTCATATTCATGTTCTTCCTGATTTGCTCTTCTTGTAACAGGAGAGCAACAAGTTCCTGATACTTAAGGGGCTCAACAGCATTCCTCATGCTGAGGTTCAAAGAGGAATGAAAAGCCAAGTAGAATCTTGCGAAGAGTTTAAGATGGTGGATACAAGCTGTGTCTCAGGAATAATCTCATCCACATTGATGAGTTGCTCTCTCAAATCCTGCAGCTTGTTCAAGTGGCTAGACATATCATCTCCTTCATGCATTTTCTGATTTTCCAGCTCTCTTTTCAAAAATGAGATCCGTGCCTCATTACGAGCAGCATACATCTGCTCCAAAGTCACCCATGCATTCCTTGAAGAGCCAGCTGAACGAATATGAGGTATAATAGACCTCTGTACTGACAATGCAATAAGTGATAAGGCTTGTGCATCTCTGGCATCCCATGTCTTCTAAGCATTTGTTCTTTGAACAGGCAGAGGCTGACCTGGTGCCTGTGCCTGTGCCTGTGCTTGTGCCTGTTGTCCTCTTCCACGAGCACCCCCTTGGGGAGGAGTCTCTGGAGCCAATGGACCTGGACGTGGTTCATCACACCACTAACAAAATCCCAAAGACCTTTTGCCACGAGCACATTTCTCAGCATAAAACTCCACAAGGAGTAATTCATGCCATCCAACTTGTCTTCCTTAGACAAGTACGTGAACACATCACTCTGCTGTTGATTTGCCATTATGCCAATGCACAATGTTGTACCTGTGTATCAAAAAACCCAATAGCAACAACCCTGAAAGCAATTGTACTCCACTGAATATAGCTAACCCAAATATGCTTGCACTCTCAATCCTCTGAATGTGCAAAACAATGCACCACTGACTGAGTAGAGCAACAAAAATGGCTTACACAGTGTCAAAATGCCCTGTGGGGTAAGCTTTACAAGTTTTGAAATTTGGGCGTTTTCTCTATGAAAGTTTTCTGGCAGATACAGGGAGGTTCCCTTGCAAAGAAATCTCGCAGGAGGTACTGTACGGAAACAGCAGTCGACAGGCTTTTGCAAGGCTTAGGTACTGTCCAAAGCAGAGTACTGGTTGACTGTACGGCGGATGTACGGAGCTGCAGGTACACGCAGCAGGTACTGTACGGAAACAGCAGTCGACAGGTTTGCAGCAGGTACTGTACGGAGCTGGGCGTGTACGTGCAGCTGACGGGTACAGAACAAAACAGGCGAAGAACTGTATGTGCAGCTGACGACTAGCAATACGAACAACTGCAGACGAACCAGTACGGGCAGCTTGGCGAACCTGGTTGTACGGACAGCTGAAGGCGATAGCTGATAGCGAACCTGCACGGAGCTGTGTACGGAACAACTGTCTATGCAGCTGAGGGCGTCTGTGTGTACGTGTCTGCAGCTGAAGTAAAAACAGGTGAACTGATTACAGGCGAACTGTACGGACAGCTATGTGAACTAGCTCTGATACCAAATGAAGGAGTTCAGCTGTTAGGGTTAGGGTTTGGAAGGTACTTCAACAAGAAGCGTGAGAGACAAAGAGAGGAACAGGACTTCTCATGTATTGAGTAGTGATAAAAAATGAAGTACAGTAGCCAAATAAAGATGTGACCTAAAAGGTGTGTTCACATGGTCCTGCCATAAAGTGTGCCAAGTGGACCAAATCACTTATAAACTATTATAAGTGAAACTAAGCTAAAACTGGGGGAAAAAACCTCCACTAATTGAAGTAAAAAGTGTCCGAGTAACCTACTGATGATCACTAGCACTCCCCTGGGTGCATACGCAACATAAAACCCAACAAACATGTCATCCTTTTTCGTACAAGGGGGAGCCATATCCATAGCAACAAAGAACACAAATCTCAGCTCTCCAAGAAAACTCCTCAAGTGCTGTCCAACGAAGCGAGGCACCAGTTACAATCAGCCCCCTCTCAAACCTGAGAGAGGAAGAGGCTGGACGGCAGCAAAACAATCCAAGAACCACCGGGAACCTCCTGGCAGGTACTTGTGGAGGAAGAAGAAAAAATAGTGCCAGTTGTCTGGCAACACCATATGCAAGAAACTCACAATCAACTGATGCTGGAGGAGAAAGCACAGCCAAAAACTTCACAGCTTGCCTCTGTAGAAGAAAATGCAGCCAAGAAACTCCACAGCTTGCCTCTGTAGAAGAAAACGCAGCCATGAAGGCTGGCCGACAGCAAACAGATGGCTGGTTGGACCAGAAAATGCAGCAAGGTGATAAAATGCAGCCACTGTTTGATGATACTCTACAATGGCAATAGCCAGCAGAGGTGTTGAACAATGTGCACGGGAATGGATTGATCAAGTGAGCAATGGGAAGACTCCTTATATAGTGACTTGGGAACTAGTCGGCAGTCCCTAGAATTGGCCGGCTGCCCCACGAGCAGCTACACATGGAGAAAATATATAAAATACCGAGAATAAAGGTACAACCCCATAACAGTGAGATGCACTAATTCTAACACGTAGGTGAAGGCAAGGAAGGGGGGGGGAGTGAGCAGGAATGTGCTACAAGTTTAGGGTATCATTTCGCTCTCCTCGTGTGTGCATCCCCTTTACGCCCACACCTTAGTAGAGTTGATATGTGCGTGATATGGATGTATATTATCTACGTCCTTTGGGATTTTGGGAGGCGACCAAGGGAGAGTCGTAAAAGCAAGATCCTGTTTTACCTTGTTTTGGCCTAAAGAGAGAAAATGTTTAGAGGGAGGTAATTTAAAATTGAGATATTTTTAGATATAAAAATCTTCCTAGTGTCTAAAATGGTTTCCCCTGAAACAGATATTCAAAAAGAAATTTCCAATGTGCAATTGGAATAAATTGAAATCAGGTAAAAAGGACCTTAGCCTAAGGGTGCAAATTGTCTGAAATTTTTGAATCAAGGTTTCTATGGACCAATCAGATTAATCCAAATGTAGGGAGGAGATAAATGGAAGAATAAAAGAAAATTTGCCAAAAATGAGTAAATGCTCACATAAGATGAAGAGTTGACTAAGGACAAGGTTATCAGTTAAAAAAGAAGAGAGATTTAGAAGAAATGATGCATTTTTGACACCTCAGTGTGGGGAATTCCCCTCATGAAAGGCCTCTTACAAGGTTTGGGTTGAATTTCATACAGACTACGACCTGTTCTGTGGACATGTGGAGGTTTCACTGTCTAGGCCCTTGAAATATGATATTTTTACTCGGCTATTTCTTTGACACAGCTTGAGCTTCCAGCCTTAGCAGCAGAGGAGCATATGGTGAGAACCTGCTGCCACTTTAGCATCTGCCAAGTTAGAGACCTCTTAGTGTTTTTTTGTTGCATCTGCAGTTAGGGGGTGCTCTAGGCGGTTAAATAATTTTCTTGCTTTTGAGATTTCTTTCAATTCTTGAGCTAGAATATATTTTGGTCTTCCAGAGGGTTTTTATTTGTTGGGTAAATTTTGTGAGAAGATTATACCTCAAGAAATCAATGTAACGATGGTGCTTTGCATGTGCAGTTTGACGCTCTGATTGCGGCTTTACCCATCACAGAGGAAGGGGAAGAAGCACAACTGAAGCTCATTGCAAAGCTACAGGTTAGAATGTACTGTAGTGGAGCTGTCTAAAAATCTCTTCCTTTTTGGCAATTTTTCAATGATTGAGTGGATTTTCTAAGAATCTCTTTAAAAGCCAACTCTCCTCCTGAAAAAGGGAATGCTTTTCTTCTACAAGTAAAGGGATAGACATTGATTTGGGCATTACATTTTTACATAGCCTTTCTAGCTGTTATGATCTATATGCAAGTGGACTCAAATATACTCCAAAGTTGCATTACTCTCTTCTGCCTTGAAAGAGTTTCTGACTCTACTCTGTGCGTGTGTGTGTGTGTGTGTGTGTGTGTGTGTGCATGTGCATGTGCGTGTGTGTGTGTGTGTGTGTGTGCACGCGCACATGTGGATGATAGCATGGATGGATGGATTGCTGCATGCATGCATGTATGTATGTATGTACTTCACTGCTAGTGGAGAACTGTTCAAATATTCTGCATAGGGAAAGGAGAAGAGGGAAACCAGGCTACCTAGTGAGCGTTGTAAATGCTCTGTACATGGCTAACTTTTTTGATTTTATTGAATGAATGGGTTTCAAAGAAAGTGTGATGAATCTGTAACGAAGAAGAAGAGCCAGTCTGTAACTTTTTTGATTTTATTGAATGAATGAGTTTCAAAGAAAGTGTGATGAATCTGTAACGAAGAAGAAGAGCCAGACTTTCATTCAGAAGTAGCTCATTAGATGCTTTCAAGCAGACGCCTTGGGAAAGGTGTCAGCAGTCACGTTGCATAAAGGAAGGTCATCCTTTCAGTGAGGAAAGGAGACACTATTATGTCGTCAATTTGTTGAGTGTAGATTATGAGCACCCTTTTAACAAGCGTAGTCTCACTTGAGCAATCACAACTGTTGGTCATGATTATCATCTTTTTAAAGTAAAGAAAAAATCCAGAGGCTTCATGTTGAAGTAATGAAAGACAACTTCCAATGCTTTGCTTTGACAGGCAGAAAACGAGGAAGTTGGTCTAGAGCTACAAAGGGAGCTTGAAGCTGCTGGTATAAGTTCTTGCTGTACTTGATACCATGTTTTTGAAATTGGACTTAATTTAAGCCTTGATATGGGCACAATGGGTGTGATCCAGACTCAGACTTGATGAATGTTCGGGAGCAATTTCATACAGCAGCAGACAATTGCCTTCGTTTGAAGCCGCATCAGTAACTAACTACACTCAGAATGTAGAGAACAGTTAAGTTTTTTGTCAAACTACAACCTTTTGGTTATCCAGAAGAACATGGAATGAACGAGCACAAGCATGTGCATATAAGTACACAAAAGTGCTCATGCTCATACATAGGCACGGACAGGGCTGGACTTTTTGAGATTCCAGGTTCACATACTTTGTTCCCCTTGTTGGCCAAATATAACATTTTAACTAATTTGATTCTCTTAGAAATTGATGCACTACAATGTGGTGGTGGTATGATGTCAAGTTATGTCCAAGAAGTATGCAGGGGGCTTTATTTGTGAATTGTTTGTCCCATCACACGGACACAATTTATGCTATGCTGCCAAATCGAAGTTTATGGCTCTCTAGTCATATCTCTTTGGCATTTCAAAAGAACACCTTTTAGAATTGGATCGGCCTTCTGTTGTAAATGGTACAGAAAAGTGTAGATGCCAATCCAACTATTATATTGTCAGGATTAAAAAAGTGCAAAAGTTGGGACCAAACTTATCATCAGACCAACCATTGTCTTGATTATTATATCAACAAACCCTAAGGACATGTATCCCTATCTGGAGTTAAGAACTTGTATGTACGTAGTCCTGAAATTATAATCATGGGGAACTTACATTGCAGTCCTAGATGTGATCCCTTTTTGGGCTTAACATGGTTTATGAGCTTATAAGTAAACAAACCTCGAGTCAAAATCATGGGAAAACAGATTTTCAATCTTAAAAACACCAAGTCTATTGTTATATAAGTTAAGATTGGCTATATGTCATGAGGGTAAAGGCAATTAAGGTTAGGGGGTTTGATTGAGACACGAGATGCCAACACCACCCTTTATGGATGTGGGTGTAGTTAATATGGCTTTGATAGCTATGGTATTTGCTATGACAAAGACCATGGTGGTGAGAGTATTGATGCTTTTTTGTTAGTGATGAGGTTCTTGAGTGACGTCTAGGTACTTGGGGTTTTGTAGCATGGAGGACGGGAAGGGACACACAAAAGTGTGAGTATAGTGTGGTCGGTCAGGTTCACATTGGATGTTCGGATAACATTGATATGCATGTGGATGGGAGTTATGCCATGCTAGGGTTGCATGCTTTTAAAGAGCTCTTTACCTTCTTCACATTAGACTTTGCGGATATCATACATATGTGCACAACCCTCTATAAGGGATCCCACATATATGTCAAATGCTTTTTCCTTGTCTTCTTTTGCTTAGAATGGTGTCTATGCCTCTATAACACCAGCAGTTCACACACAAGAAGAATATGTAAAGGGATCAGAACTACGGGACACTAAAATTGCAGCTCCAAGGGCACCAATCAACTTTGCACCTATCCTCAACCCTTCAATGGGCACCTTTGGACACCTATACACACCCCAATCGGACTCAGCTGATTCCTCCAACTGTCCTCCCAAGTGAGATCTAACTTCCAACACCTCTAATTTTCAACCTATATACCCCGATTGACTTTCTCTGACAATCGGTTCACCTGAATCCTTCCTAGTTGACAAACGGCTGACTATAAACTAATGCAGAAGGCTGACGCTGATCCTAGTCCAATATGAGTTCTCCTAGCTCTTTTATTATTCTCCAGCATCATCTAACTTTAAACCTACAACCCGAGAATCTTACTGAATACTTTATTGACCTTTTGCTGACCTTCTACTGACACCTATCAAATTGGATTTGACTAAAACTGACTCAGCTGTCTAAAACAACCCATCCAATTTCAACTGCCTCAACTGAATCAGAAATTTTCACTTATGTGTTCTTTGGCACTCCCTAACTCTTAGGCTACTGTAATTTCATAAAGATATAACATTATAGACACTTAGGCTACTCTAATTTCATAAAGATAACACATTATAGACTCTCAACAATTGACTGCAGAGCAGACTTAAATATGATTGTATTGAATGAATTGTCTCAACTGATTCAGTTGTCAGACTTCCTCTCCTATGCGTCCTCTCACACTTTTAGACCCTCAAAACACTCAAACCTCGCAAGGATCCAACACTATGGACTCTGAACTGATTACAACAAACTGACTCAAAGCTGACTCTGAACTGATTCCTGACTCAAAGCTGACTCTGAACTGATTACAACTGACTCAAAGCTGACTCTGAACTGATTCCTGACTCAAAGCTGACTCTGAACTGATTACAACTGACTCAAAGTTGACTCTGAACTGATTACAACAACTGACTCAAAGCTGACTCTGAACTGATTACAACTGACTCAAAGTTGACTCTGAACTGATTACAACAACTGACTCAAAGCTGACTCTGAACTGATTACAACTGACTCAAAGTTGACTCTGAACTGATTACAACAACTGACTCAAAGCTGACTCTGAATCACCATTCAGTCCACTAACCATTCTATTTAACTACTGTCAGACCTGACTCAAAACCACTTCCCTTCAACCCAGATAAACCAATCCTAGTCCCCTACACCTTCAGCTGATTACATTTGATGCTTAATCGACCTTATCTGACTCTGTATCTTCTTATTTGGACTGAGTCAGCTCTCTGACTCAGCATCAGCTCCCCAGACATCAGATTAACACTCACACAGGTGTTCCATTTCCATTAACTCAATCAAAGCAACACATTCACCACAGCTAAAACATCAAATTGAAAAACCTTGCATCCGTTCATAACATATTCAATCCAAACTCTTTGACTTCTTCAAATAGATAAAAAACACATCAATGTCGCAACATCCCAAAGCCATGGGCTCAAACATACGAGAAGAAAACACCAAAACCTTAGAGCCTCCACAGGTAGACCCCAGCAACTATTCTTTATTAGACCATCTTCACACCCACGACTTCTAACCTCACTGAATCCATTGCCACAAACAGCATGTCTTTCTCAAACACATACAAATTGGCCTTCATCTGAGAGACAGCAACTACAATTGAGCAAGTATTGGCTCGAGCCAAGTCTCTAACAGAGATGCCACACAGAGATCTTAGGGCAACCACATCCTAGCTGATTCTCTAGTCCTCAGTACACCCTCTGTTGTGGCTCAAAAAAACCTACTCACACTGTACTCATCTTCTCTCTACCACCTTTTTTATCTGTACAACCTTCACTCGCAGGCAACCCCTCCTCCGTAGTCCCTCTGCTATTGCCTTTGGGATTGCCCAAAGGGTCACCAGATTTGGCAACGGATTCTCCACATATTCGCTATGGACAGGGCATTGACCCGAATCATTACATGGGGCACTGTCGCTTGGGCTACAGAGGCTAGAGTGGTCAGGGCTTATGAGGAGGATGGGGGTGGGCTAGCCCTTTAGGTCTCTCACCATCGTATTGAAGCAGTACCAGTCAATAGGTCCACTTACATGTGACTGGCGGCCAGGCTCATGCCAGAGATGGGAGATTTGCAATAGCATAGTAGCCTGGCACATTTGGCGTGCTTGATGCAGCGAGGCCATTGAGGGTACCCACAGTCGGCTGAGTCCATCAAGAGCATATGGCTCAATATAATTCACACCCTCCCCAGTCAGTGGGGGAAGTTACAGGGAGGTTCGGACCACATGCGGAAGCGGCTGGAAGCTTTCTTGAGGCTTTGGAGGCCAGGCCCATTCCTCACAGATAGAGGCGGGGAGTCCATTTGGCATTACAGACCACCTGTGTGGTTGTTCCGCTCCCCCCCCCCCACCCCTTATGAGATAGCCTTCTCCTCATAGAGTGGCTAGCCGGAGGAGAAGTGTCTCTTCCCCTTTTGATCATTTGCTTTTTTTCCTTAAAAGAGACGTGTTTGTTTTTAGCCCTTCGTGGTTGTATCTAGCCCTTTGTGGTTATTTTTTCATTAACTAATAGAATGATCTTCTTCCTATTTTTTTAAAAAAAAGCAAGACTATCCTCTAATCACACAACACATCCTAATAGGACCCTTGGACACGTTTTTCCCACACTACTCTTATAGGTTCACTCCTATTACTATACATGGACACTCCGAATGCATGTGCCCCAAATACATCCTAATGAAACCTCTAGACACCTTTTGTCTAAGTGCACTATGCTAATAGATTCACTCATATTACTTCATATAGACACTCACACACACACATATACACATGTAGAGAGAGAGAGAGAGAGAGAGAGAGAGAGAGAGAGAGAGAGAGAGAGAGAGAGAGTTATACTAATGTCTGCAAAAGGCCGAAATGACCTATGAGACCAAAAGTTTGCATAGATCATCTAGAGTACAAAATAAAATGAACTGAGCATGTAGCTGAGCATTACATTGCAAAGCTAGAACTAACTATGATCTATGAGCTAAGGCTAGAGCATATCCAAATACAGTACAAGGCTGATCCAAGTATACATATAAAAGAGGGGGGACCCAACCCAAATGCAAAGTAAAGCTGATACAAGGCCGATGGGGGGGGAGGGGGGGGGGAGGGGGGGGGGTAGCATGGAAGTCATGGTAGTGAGGCTAAGTCAACAACATTTTAAGGCTCGGTGGTGGTGGGAAATGAAAGCCATAATCCTCCTGTGATGGCACGGGCATGGTTCCTGGCCTACAGCGTCTGGTCCTACAAAGATCAGTGGCTATCGCTAGAGTCACTCCTCTTGTCTTGGCTCCCACCTTTGTGTCCAAGTGTGTAGTCAGCTCTCAGGGTCTTGATGTGGAAGAAATCAGTGATGAGTGGCCTTTGTGCTGCTCGCTTGGTCTGTAGTAGAGACTCCCTCTGTCTGCATAGCTCCAAGACAAAGAGCCCTAAACATCTATGGTCTGAAAAGAGAGAGAGAGAGAGAGAGAGAGAGAGAGAGAGAGATACCTATTTTTACACTTTCTTACTTCATGATTTTAATTTTTCATGGCCAAAATATTTTAAGGCTCCTAAAAAGTTGAAGGGGCTTGTATATGTAGGCCTATTTCAAAAACAACTCTATAGACAAGTGCTATCGACATGCTTTGCACATGGTTTAAGAAAATATAGGTTTATAATCACACACACATTGATGCAAAAAAAAAGTTATGACATATTTCTGCCAAAAAGTTACCACAATTTCAAGGCGAGAGATGAGCGTGGAGCACTACATCTAGCTCTACACTTTCAATCAATAGATGATGGTTTTGGTAATTCTTTACAACGAGCCAAGTCCTTCATTAAGTGCAAGCATTTAAGAAATCCCTTTTGCAAATGGAGAGCAGATCAAGAAAGCATTCCATGCAACAACAGAATGATAAGGTAGATGATTGCAACACATTGTACATTCTAAACATATCAAATTGTACCAGTTAGTGGAGGACATTTGATATGAACATGTTCATTTGGTTGACGAGATCTTATTTGATTAGATTAAGTGCATTTATAGTAATCTCTTACCCATTTTAGATGTGATTTTGGCTTGAACCTATGACAAAAAATTTCCCTCATCATTGGATCATAGGATTACCAAATTCATATTTTCGATGCATTTAATGTATCCCTTACCCATTTTCGATGCGATTTTGGCTTGAGCATATGATTAAAAAATTCGCTCATCATTGAATCATAGGATTGACAAATTCATCTTTTACATTGATTGACAATGTACCCTAAAGATTTTTAGAGTGCATTTGTGGTAAAAGCTAATGTATTTGCCACTTAGAACACCTTCCACTTTACAAATTATTTTGCTTTATTTCTCCTCTTCATTTTCCTTTCTTAAGTGTTTTTATATTGTAGTGCACCTCTTTTCCCAACTCTATATTATATTGATGCATGCTTTGAAATTCATTTTAGATATAAAGGATGCATTTTTTAGGAGATGATGTTGATGTTATTCAATGCGTAATAACTTTAAAATAACAATGTATTCTTGCATTTTTGTCAAGTTAAAATCATTCTGAGTTTACTATTTTATAAGATATTGAGAGATTATTCAAAAATCAAGTATAGTAAAATATTGCTGATCAAATCTTATTCAATGGTTAATAAAACCTTAAAGATATTTAAATATTATTTGTTGAAGGGTATTTAGGTATCAAGATTTAAATATTATAATCGAAGTACGATTAATTCAAAGATTATTTAAAAATATAAAAAGTTAACAAAGATTATTAAAAAATACATAAAGTGTACTATTATTAACTTTTAATAGCCTTATTAATAAAAGGTGAGTTTCCTTAAAATTGAATATTTCAACCTTATGTACTCGAAATTTGAATATTTAAAAGTCTCCAAGACCTCGAAGCCTTTTAATCTTTTCTGGAATAACTATTTTGGGCGAGAAGGAGATGTCTAAGTTCAGTAATGTCTCTACAAAAGATGTCATTCTTAGAGGCGTTATCTATGTTGACAGCCTAGTAATATTCAGTAAGCACAGTCTCTTCTAACTCATAACATATGATGATGTTTTGAACTAACAAGGATTTTCATAATACAAAATTAGTCATCCCAAATATGGGTCCAACCGGCCCTCTATCGCCCAAGTATTTTTGCTTCATGCTCTTGTTGGACCCAAATATGGGTCCGACTAGCCCACCCTCTATCACCAAGTATTTCCACTTCATGCTCTAGAATTTAATTGATGGTGCAAATGTGCTCCCTTGCTCATAAATCATGGATGGTGCAAATGTGCTCATAAATCATTGACCCATTCGTTTTAAAGGCCCTCAAGAAAGTCGTTACTTAGCCTTCTAGCTATAATTCCTGAAAGATAACAATCAATATTCCTAGTTTTATCTTTCTTTCTCCAAAATATCATTATTTCCATGTGTTCACTCTAATACTAATAGGGAGGCCACTACCCTCCCACCCGCGTGGGTCCTTAGCATGTGCGAATTGCCTCCACTTGGGTCCCAAAATTCTGTTACCGAGCCCAAGGGGGTAATCACATAACATAAGAACATGCATCATGACACAAAATTCAAAACTCAATTAGCATTGATTTGTCATTCATTCTCGACTTACAAGAGAATATAATAAGTAGGAAAAATCACACAACGATATGCTATAATTTATACAATATGCTCATGCAAGGTTTTTCCAAGAGCTTCTTCATCATAAGATGTGCAAAAAGGAAAGCATCGGACTCATCTGTACGCTAGTACATTGGACTCATCCATACGCTAGTACATCGGGGCCTCGTTAATTAAAATTAATTGCTAAAAATTTAGAGAAAAGACAAAAAATATCTTACAAAACACTTGGCTTGAACATTGGAAGAGCAAGAATTAGCCTTAAATTATTATAAAATATTACCCAAGAGTGGAGGGGGTAGTGGTAGGAGGCCCTATGTAGTAGCAACAACAAGAGGGAGAGCAAATTATGAACAAAAATAAATTCACAAAGCCATGTGCAGTGTAGGCACAAGTTTTAGCTTGGAAGTAGGGAGAAGAAGTCTCTAGTCAACCCAAATTCCAGTAGGAATATGGTGGATGTGGTCACACAAGGAAACGGAATGGTGAGAGGTAAGGTGAGAAGCATTCAGAAGGAGGTATGGTGGGCGCATGGTTGGGGGATTGGCAAGCAAGCCCCTTGAGCAGGTTTCCCAAGCAGGCCCCTTATTACTAAGGTCCAATTAAGTAAGGTTACAATTTACCCACACCTAGGTGTTCGAACGGTCACTTACATGGGACCAAAGTTTTATCTTTTACAAAAATCACTAAAAATAATTTGTTCCTAATTTTTAAAAATAATTTGAAATTTTTCTTTGATATCTTGCTAAAGCACCATGCCTAGCTTGAAATAAATATTTATCAACATAACTCTTAATAATGGTGGACACAGCTTAAGAAGTTTTCTAGCCTTTTACCCCAAGTAAAATTTCTCTTGTCTAATATTTACTACATCGTTGCCCTATAAAATTTATATAATATCTACTACTATCTATCTCTGAGTGTTGGAATTAAAAAGTAATTTTGTATCTCATTATAATGGGCAACTTAAGAACTTTTCTAGGCGGCTTTTTAGATAAAACTCACAACTTGGTTTTTTTAACAACATCAGAGCATAGTTAAAGAAAATCACTGAGGTCATCAGATATGAAGAGGGAGGGACTTTACATCCCCTATGGAGTCTAGAGGACACGCTACATGTATCAAGGCTTTGTTATGGTTTGGAGGTTCAACCAAGGTTTATTCTATATTGGAAATGAGCAAATGGCTACCCAAACTTTGTTATATGTAACATTGAGACTTGTCTGACAATAACTCAGATTATTGGTATTGTTTTACATTGTATAGTTTTCTCTAATTTTCTCATCTCCTCTCTTCACTTCTTATAAAGACTAGCTACACACAATACACACACATGCATACATACACATACATGTGCACACACACACACACACACACGCATGCGCGTAGACAGACACACACACACACACACAAAAGTCCTCTCCTCATCTTGCCAGTTTCTCTCCTACCATGGGCATCATAGGGTCATGAGCAATATTATGTCTATGGAAAAGGGGGCCATGATTCTTATTGGTGTAAACACAAGGCACTTATGTAAAGCTTGGTTCAAGAGCTCCCAAATTTAGCCTCATGGTGCTTTAATCTTCTTTGCCTCCACTATCCTCCTACTTGTCCCCACTTTGTTCTATGCAAGGTGCTCACAACAAGAAGTGGAGGCAAAAAGAACCTAGCTTTTTTTTAATTCCATAAAAACTGTGGGGGTGTAGGTTTCAAGAGCTTTTAATAGAAAGCTTTCTTCACATCAATGAAACAATAGGGAAATATCCCTCATGTATGACAATTTTCAAGGCACCGGTGTATGGGAAGTAAGAGCCCACATGATTCCATGCACACTATATAACACACCCATTCCTTTAAAGGTTAATTTACAGACACACCAATGTATGGGACAATAAGAGTCCACAAGGTTCCATGCACATACGAAAACTGCCCTTCCTTCAAAGGTCAATTAGAGGGAAATTGGGCATTGATCTTACAATTCACGGTTTTGCTCACAAACTATGATAATTAATTTATTTTTTTGATTAGCTTAGCAATTCCATCACTAACTATTGCTTATATGCAATAATTTATTTATTTTATTAGCTTAGCAATTCCATCACTAACTATTGCTTATATGCAATAATTTATTTTTTTTGATTAGCTTAGCAATTCCATCATGTATATTAAACATGTGATTAATTGGCGTAATTAGGCTATTAAAAATGAGATTCACGGCTAACAGTTGGTTGAGACTAGCCCTTATTAATCCTTCAATAATGATAATCATAGAGTTAGTTAATATGGTTAGCATGGATAATTGATTTCGGCAATGCTCTTCTAGCTGCTTGTTGCACATCTTGGTTCTATTCAGCCCAAAAGAACATGGCATTTGGCTAGTTTTACGAGAATTTGAGATTAAAAAAAGAGGTAATTATGAAACGATTAGTGGCCTTTAATATTGTCTATTTTTGTTTTTCTTTTTTAAAGTTAAATTGGATAATTTAACAAAATCACGTAGGCTACTTATACCCCACCTCCTCTTGGATAAAGAGAAGACATCTTAAGGATGGCATATGAACCATGAAGGGGGGTTACTAATGCTACTAACCCAATTCCTATGGCTACGTTATAATTCTCTAAGCTCGAGGATTTGGGTTGGTGGCATTCAATAAGCCACCTTTCTAGTTCATATGCCATCCTTAATATGCCTTCTTTTTATCAAAGAGTAGGTGGGATATGAGGTGGTTAGAGGGTTTCTTAATTTATTATATTTGTTAATCAGCTTCAAAATTTCAAACTACTTTATTTCTCTAGGCTCTAGGATTGAGGTTGGTGGCATCAATAACCCCCCTTCCTAGTTCATATGCCATCCTTCAGGATGCCTTTTTCAAGACAAGGTTTCTTGTTTTATTATATTCGATCATTAGCTTGGAAATTTCAAACTACTTTAGTTGTATAATGAAACAAGAAACCATGTTTTGAGATATTTGAACAAGTTTGTGAGGTTGATGGAAATGTAGACTGTCCCTCCAAGGTACATGCCTTTGGACTTTTCCTTGATACCAAAGGCAAGCCAATGGTTCCACTCACTAAAATAAGAAGTAAAGGTGAACTGTTTCAATTCAAGGTGAGTTGTTTCAATTCAAGCCATAAGAAGCTTTACAAGATTATATTATTATGTCAATTCTAGTTCTGAAAAGAGAAAAAATTGAGTAATTAAGATTGTTTCCTCTTGGTCTAAATATGAATTTTTGGCATGACTTGATCATCACTATAAATTTTGAGTCTTTTGATCATTGCTATTGTTTGCAAACTAGAAATCCAGTGGAATAAGAACCAGTTCCAAGCATTACACACATCCCATTGGAGACTTTAAGTCCCTCCATGTCTAAACAACCTAAAATCAAGAGAAAAAAGAAAAAAGAAAATGTGTAAATTTGAGGAGATCAATTCACATAAACTAGATCCCATTCATCAATAATGTGAAGTGGGTTTGCCGATTAGGTCCACAAGGACAACCACCCTCATGGAGATACTATCTGGTGAGTTGTTATAATTGAGACCATCTAAGTGTTGATTTATTGACACCTCTCAGACTCAAATGAGACTAGTATTGTGGTCATTGTTCATGCATGGGTCATGACACCTTATTGTCCTCTCACTATGCAATTCCCACACTTATAACAATAGCTCCCCCCTCCTCTAAGTCATCCAGTAGCCCTTTTATGATTCTGCCACCACCATGAATCTCAACAAATATAGCTCATGGTCTCCTATCCCAACCACCTATGATTCAACAAAAAATATAGCTCATGGTCTCCTATCCCAACCACCTATGATTCAACAAAAAATATAGCTCATGATCTCCTATCCCAACCACCTATGGAAATAGTGAATGCGATCAATTATGTAAACACTAGGGTGCAAGAAGGAGAGGTCTCAAAGTGTGAATAACCTCAAGCCCTTGAAACACATGGAATCCCACCAAAAAATCTAACCTAAGTGTTTCGAGTAACACATAGGAAAAGGGCTACAAATAAGGTAGCATAGCTACCCTAGCTATAGTGTTTTCACTATTATGGCCCACATAAAGTGAATAAATTCCCAAACACCGGAGAAGGGCTTAAAAATAAGGTAGAATAGCTACCCTAACTATAGTGTTTTCACTATTATGGCCCACATAGAGTGACTAAATTCCCAAACAAGCATAATCACATACCCAATAACTACTAACATGTTGCCACACACTTGTACAAAGAATGTCCATCAAAGGATATAGTGAACTCCACTTTATAAAAGGTCTCAACCTTTTAAGCATGAAACATAGCAACATCTATAATGTCCTCACCTGTAATAAGAAAAAGTGAGGGTAGCATGACTAAAGAAGAAAAGGTGAGGGTAGCATGACTAAAGAAGCAAAAAGAGCTACATCCTCTCATTGCATGAAAGTGCACACATCAATTCCAAAGAAGGCCAAGGGTAAGCAACCTACTAAACCTTAAAGGGTAAGTAACCTTTTGATTCTTCAACCTTGAAGGATGATAAGGATTAAAAAACAATAAAAGCCTCTATTAAGAAGGAATTGAAGATAAATCATGATTCTTCAACCTCTAAAGAGGCTAATTAAAACAAAGCACAAATCGACAAACCTACTACTCTAAAAACATAGGCACAAGTGAAGATGTAATCACCATACAAAGTGGCTCTAGTAACAATTCATACTGCTCTCCTCCCAAAGGGATGTGGTAGAAAACACCCTACGTAAACCTATGCAAAGCCTTGATGGATCAACCTAGAGTCCCCAAAGGCTTGGGGGAGTATCCTAACCCTATGTAAAGCCTGAAAGGATAAACCTAGAGTACCCAAAGTCTTGGGGGAGGACCCTAACCCTATGTTAAAGAAAGCTTGAGTTGAGGATTAAAAGTTGGTGAAAGGAGTCCAAATGGTGCTTGAGCAAGTGGTTCAATATAAAACATTACATGATTGTGAGCCAGAGTAACCAACCCTAGGATTTAGCTAAACCTTTTCATACCTTCTCGAAGGTAGAATCACCTAAAACCAATATGTAACCTATGAGACCCATAGAGCCACACAAAGTAATATGATCCCCTAATAGAGGATTTTTACAAAGGCTCTGATGCAATGCCTATGGGGGCATGATACCCTTTTTTTCTCATGTGAATGATGATTACATGGGAACACCTCTTGTAAGAGGAGGTGCACATTCCTTAATACTATTGCTATTCCTAGCCCCACCATCAAGTGAATTAGTCTAGAGACATTGCTTAACTAACTACTTTTTTATCCTCCCAAGTAAGTGTCCCCGTAGGCTCTTTATTAACAACAAATACTAGAGTGTGGAGAGATATTGCTCGACTAATTACTTTTTTATCCTCCCAACTAGGTGTCCCCACAAGCTCTCTATTAACAACAAATACTGGAGTGTGGAGAGATATTGCTCGACTAATTACTTTTTTCTCCTCCCAACTAAGTGTCCCAATAGGATATCTATTAATAGGAAATAGTGGATTGTGGAGAGACCTTTAGAATAATATGGATAAAAACCTTCAAACAAACATTGAAGATTTAGCTGAGCTTGAAACAAATTCAAGCCATCACTTAAAAGTAGAAACTTGTCATGGATTAACCAAAGTGCCGATAAATTGGAACACTATAATTTTAAAGTAGGTAAGTTGAATGCTATAATCCCCATCAAATGAAAAGGAACAAATGTTATGAAAATCTTGCATGGTGATGCTGGTGTAAGCATAAAAGTCACCAAGAGTTGTTCGAAAACTTACAAATGACCACCCTAGAAAGAGGTAAGCTTAGTGGTGAAGAAGTTTATAGATGGCATTGCTAAATCTAACTCTCCCTCTCACCTTCATGGTTTTGAAGTTGATGTAGACATGTTGATATAGATATGCCAATGCCAATGTAGACACGTATCATCTCTAAGCAAGGGAGCTCACAACATGGTGATGTTTATCAACACATGCACGCTAAATCTAACACCCCCTCTCATCTTCAATGTTTTGAAGTCGATGTAGAAATGTCAATGTCGATGCTCCTTTTACGATCTCTCCAATATCTCTAAAGGATCTCTTCATGCATGCATAAAATTATATGATATGATATACTATGATATGGACATGTTAATGTCAATTCTCCTTTGTGATAAAAATATATAATATGATATGGACATGTTAATGTCAATTCTTCTTGTGATCACTCTAGAATCTCTAGAGGATCTCTCCACGCATGCATAAAAATATATGATATGCTTCAAACCTTTTGATGAGGCAAACTTCATGTCCTCCTCAAGTACAATCTCCCATGGTATCTTGACCAACACCTGCTCTCAGTCATCACTAGAAATTTTGATCAAATATACCTTGGAACTTGTAGAAGAAGGGAAAAAATTGGGTGAACAATAACATGCTCCAAGAGTGTCACACATTCTCAATGATAACCAACTTTGAGTTACCACGTAGGTTGCTATAACAACTCTCGTCCTTTGTATACCATTGCCACACAGAATCCAACCCTTTGTAACTGATACATTCACAATAGAATAGAACTTAGACAATACAAGGAGAAATATCTTCCAAGGTTTTGGCATGTTGGATGTTGGATCACAATGGTTCAAAACAATTAGACAAAGTCATTGGTAGGTGCTAAGATTGAGAGGGGGACTGCAAGTCCTTGATTGAGACAGATTTGACTATTTCTTGGATAGGGGGAGAAGTGTCTCCAAAAGTTCTGGCATGTCGGATCATAGTGGTCCAAAACAATGGGACAAAGCCATAATAGGTGCTAAGATTCAGAAGGGGGAATGTGAGTCCTTGTGGTATGTATCCAAGGACTGTGAGTCCTTGGTATGTATCCAAAAATATACACCATTCACGAAACATGATTGTGCTTGTTTTTGTCACATAAGTTAGTGGTGAGGTTATTCTTTCTTTGATGGCTTTGGGCACCCAAATGATGGAATTACTATCATAATACCCTTGAGCAATGATTAGATATGTAGGCACCCATTTTTTATGGACTTTACATTGTGGGGGGTTGGTGTGCAAGTTGATGGGACCTTGTGGATTTCTTTAGGATCCACACATTGTCAAATGTTACCTTCATAGAATCCCTGTGCTTGTAATAATTTCTTGGGAACCCATAACTAATGGTTGAAAGAAGATCTTGTCATGTTCTTTTGGGTTTTTATTGTTGCGAAAGACATCGATAAGGACTCTGCTTTGAGATTTACTTTGTGAACATTGTTGTTGTGAGTGTTGCTTGGGTTATTAAGGTAGCCGAGTCGTATTGCCACCTTCACAATAGCCTTGAGCTACTAATATCTGCTTTTCTGCCCACCTTTTAGCACTATGAAGATATCTTAACATCAACTTATGTGGTGGATATACCTTCTTTGTTTGAAATGAAATTTTGGCATTTGTTTGAAATGAAATTTTGGCATTTGTTTATAATGGAGTACTGGGCACCATCGATGATGAGACTTGGGTCTTGATGAGAGAGATTACTGGTGAGGTTACTTGGATGGATTTACCTTCCAGCTATAGCGATGACCTTAGGTGTCATACTCATTGGTGATTTAGGATTGTTTTCAAGATGGGGTTATTGAGATGAATGAGGTTTTTATGATAGAATCCTTTGACTCCTTTGGCAAGGTTGGTCGAAGAGGGGCTCTCGGAGTAGAAGCTTCATCATGAGGTACTATCAATATAGAGGGTAAGATTTTACTATCAATGGAAGGTTATTGTAATCTAGATTAGCATAAAGACTAAGTTGAGCTAAGAATGATTCAAGATAAAGAGTAAACACAAAGGTAAACTTAATCCTAATTAACTAATTATTAGTAAAGCTTAAACAAGCTTATGAGCTTGCCATAAGACCTAAGATCTCACTCAAACAACAAGATGAAAGAATGAGACAATGCAAGATTATGTTTCACAAAGGATCACGACAATTGTATTCCACCAAGGACCGTAGACCACCAAGGTTACATTAAGTAGTGTACGCCCACTTTGGGTGAGATGAGTTATATAGGCTTGTAAATTTCTATGGACACGAGTCTAGATGAGTCCCTTGGATCATATGTAGGTTCTTCTTTGGTTAAAGCACGTGGTATACCAACTCCAAGCATTTGTAAGAAGGTAGGAGTAGTTGTTGCATTTGGTGTGTAGGACTGGTCATTCACTGTGGGAATTGGAGTCACTAAGGGTTTGAAACCTATTGGCACAATTGGAGACATAAAATTGGTCAAATGCATAGCATATGGGATTGGGGGTTGTACTTAAGGCATGGGCCTTAAGGGCTCGTAGGTTTCAACTGTTGGATAGTGAGTTTCATTATTGGTATGTTTTTAACCCCCTAGGTTAGACATCATGTTCACACACCGTTATCTTTTTTTTTGGGTTTTTTTTTTTGGCTTTTTGCTCGAAACAAGCTTTATATGCATGGTCTACTTCCCTATGTCTTAAACGAGGGTCCATTAGGATGTGTTTGCATGAATTTTCTCTTGGACGTTAAGGCATGTGAATGCCCTCTAAGGAATATTTTTCAAAAAGTACATACACCAATGGTTTTCTAGTTGGTAAAGACGGTCTCAAAATCTATTTTCCACCACTCTCAAACCATGCGTTTTTTTCGGAAGGTTTGAAAATGATTTTTTAAAGTTTTTGCAGCCCTTTTTCGAATGTGCTACAAAAGGAAATTGGAAACAAGTTCTATGAAAGATTCTATAAGAGAGTTATAGTATTTTTGGAGTACTACAACTTTGCTCCCATGATTATGTCAAAGTTCTTGCACCAAACAATGGTTTGAGAATGATCCACAAGCTTGTTTTTATTAAGTTTAACACATTTTTTAAACCTCGATTTCCATATTGACTTTTGCAACGGTTGGGTGGTTGGAGGCCAAAGCGATGGAAATCGGCTTGGTCTACTCAAGAAAGATTTAAAGAGGCCAAAACAATGGAAATCGCCTTGGTTTGCCTCGATTTCCAAAATGATGGAAATCGGCTTGGTTCACCCCGATTTTCGGGTTAACTTTTGCGAGTCGAAGAACAAAGCGATAAAAACCGGCTTGATCTAGTCAAGGAAAGATTTAAAGAGCCTGGAAAGATTCAAAGAGCCTGGAAAGATCTTAAAGATGAGCACTAGAACATGTTCATTACCCTCACGATTTAGGAGATACAGGTGTGTGAACATGCTACTTTATATGTGTGTGTGCATGTATAATTTTATTTTTCCTATCCCTAATTTTTTACGCCATAATTTTTTGATACTTTAAGTACAATTTCACTCCTGGTGAACTCTAATAATCATGCTCTGATAGTAATTCACCTTCATAACCCCAATTGATGAAATAATTTTGACGTAATTTTGTCAAGAAATTCACGATGTGAATATCTAAGTAGGAGATAGTCACGTGAAAAACTCGAGATAGTCATGATCACGTGAAAAACTCGAGATAGTTATGATCATGAAAAACTTTGGTTTTTCACGCCAAAATTTTTTGAGTGCAATTTCTTTACCAATGAAGTCTAATGGTCAATCTAAAACATGTCACCTTACTAACCTCAAAATATAATTTTTTTCTACATGATTTTCTCAAGAAATTTATGGTGTGAATATCTAAGAGATAGCCACGGCCGAGAAAAACTATGGTTTTTTTCGTGTCAATTTTTTTTCAAGATAAGAGGATGAGATTTTCCCAATAATATTTTCTAGTCTTGGCAAAGAAATCCCCCTCCACTCATATGAAGTGATTTTTAAACCTTTTTTTCGATGTGAATTTCTCTGGTTTTTCATGCTAGCATTAGCGTGAATATCTCTTTTAGTGGGGGGGTATGGTGGTTTTTTAATCCAATTTATATGGAGAGGGTGGTTTTGAATTTCAAATCAATAGGTATAAAGAGTTTTTTCCAAAGAGGCAAGTGGAAGGCAAAAGTCATCACTTTATGACACCCCTCTAACACTCATAATTGTCACCTAAAAGTGGATCCTATCCAACTCACTAGGCATCTTCTCATTGAATGCACATTAGTTGAGTTGTGAAAAATAGTGATTAGGAGTTAATCCAAGATTAATCCTTACACTAAATTTTCTCCTTTTTATGATGATTAAGAGGCTCTAATGAACCACTAATTATTAGTTAATTCACACAATTAGGCATATCTTTGTATTAATGCATGTGTGAATTAATAATTAATTAAAGATTAATTAAAATCCTAATTATGGGCTCTTCTCTTATGCATAACTATGCAAAAGAGAGCTAAAGTCCTTAATTTTATGAGTTTTAAGGGTTAATTAGGTGCATATTTGCATTAAAATGCACTCCTAATCCATTTTGCTAAGCTTGCATTAGCTCAAAAACCACTAAAATTCCTAGTTTTTTGAGTTTTACCACTATTTATCTTCTTTAATCACTCCCTTAATACAAAAAAAGCAATCCAATTAGTGTATTTAATGAAAATTAAGAGTTTTTTTAAATGCTTTTTTAAGATTTCTTTAATGATTAAGCTAACTAAAATGGATGCTAATAGTCTAATCTACTACATATTAAGAGACTAAAGTTATGTAAAAGGGGAGGAGAAGGGTGTGTGTGTGAAGGGACTTAAGGTCCACTAGCTCACCTATTTAAAGGTGAAGCTAGGAGGCATTTTGTATGAAGCATGAAGCTTAGTTGTATATTAAGAGACTAAGGTTATGTAAAAGGGGAGGAGAAGGGTGTGTGTGTGAAGGGACTTAAGGTCCACTAGCTCACCTATTTAAAGGTGAAGCTAGGAGGCATTTTGTATCGAGCAAGAAGCCTAGTTGTATTTTGAGCAACTTAATAAGCAAGATATTTTCTTGTATTTTGTGAGTCTCTCTCCTCCACATAATGATCTAGCATGAGCACCACGAAATTCTAACACTACAATGCAACCAAACTAAAATTCTTTTAAAAATAACAAGGAGAGTAAAAACACCGTAAATATTTATCAAACCAATCTCTTTTTGTGGAAATACACTACCAGAGAGTATGGACAATAGATTATGCATAGATCTAGAGAGCAAACAAAAGTCAAGGAATTGCTCCTCGACAATGGCACCAAAAAATGTTATGGCCCATTCTGATCACTCCTACAAATGCAGTCACAAGAGATTACCTTCATGAGCTACAAGCATCAATTGCCGAGCTCGAGCACACCACTTTAAGATCTCCACACCTCCATGGGTAGTAGTCTTGTCACCGTCTCCCTGCGAGCATTGTCACACCATCACGTTGGTGGACTATGGGTCTTCATCCCTCCTCTTACCTCAAATCACTCATACTACATCACTAGCATGCATGAGAGAACGTAATTAGCAAGAGCAATACTTTATTACACACAATTGGAGAGTATATTGCACCATGAGAGAAAAATGACTTATTTACAAGGCCATAAGTGTTCACACACACTTGAATTATGGTCGTGTGGCCGAGCCCAAGGCTCATAATTGTCCTATTGCTTATACAATACTTAATCTCATAATATATTCATGAAATAGGTTCACAAGGAATCCATTTTAGCTTGGTTTCCACACAGTCTTGGATTAGGATTCCCATAAGTATTTCGTCGGCCATTCCGGGTGCCTGTTCAAGTTGTCGATTTGGGCAGCATTAGTTTATAGATTGACCATAGATGCTTTTGGTGTCTCCATCTTTTCTATTTTATGTAGAATTATAGTGGCAACTCATTTTAGCCCCAAAATGGGTTAACATATCTCAATGTGCTTTTCGTGCCAGCGTGGATTCTTCATAATTTCCGTATAACTTTGATAACTTTGATAGTAACACAACAACTCATTTAGCTTCTCTTGAGATATGTTAACCCTAAAATGGGTTAACATCTCAATGTGCTTTTTGTGCGAGTATAATTGCCATACAACTTTGATAGTAACAAAACAACTCATTTAGCTTCTCTTGAGATATGTTAACCCCAAAATGGGTTAACATATCGCAATGTGATTTTCGTGTGAGCTTGGATTCTTCACAATTGCATACAACTTTGATAGTAACATAATAACTCATTTAGCTTCTCTTGAGCCACACCCATGCTCCGCCCATGTTTCCCAAAATTCTTCTCAATGAGATTGCTGAAGCATAGCATGCCACTGTGTACCTGTGTAGAAGAAATCACCATTGTAGGTTGCTTTTTATTGATCTAAAAGGTAATTCCATTAGATCCAATTAAAAAACAATAACCAAAAACTAATTTTTTGCTATCACAATCAAATCCAATTAAAAAACAATAACTAAAAACTAATTTTTTGCTATCACAATCTCCTACCCAATATGACTCACAATATCCAATCAAAGACTTACCCGTGGTGTAGACAATGACATACCCAACAAGTGTACCTTGGATGTATTTTAAACACTTACATCCTTGCCTTTTAAATGGTTCTCTCAGAGCTAATTTGAGAACCTACTGCCATGTGATGGCTTTAAAGTACCATTCTTCTCAGTAGGCTCCCACTGCTTGCATTCTTTTTTGCATATTCTCATGCTTGTCATTTGCAGTAGAAGCTATTTCACCATCTTATTCTTCTTCTTTCCAAAAGAAGAGGGGTTCTTTGTGTTAGCAGAGAAAGCTACTCTTTTGAGGCATCTCCTCCTCCATGAGTATGGCACTAAAATTCCTCACCCAAGTGTTCAATGAGGAGGATCCCTTAGCTGAGTGTTCAAGGAGGTGCTATTATGATTGCTATTATAGTTAAGGGCAAGATCTTGATGCATAGTCATGCCATATACCTAAGTGTTCAATGAGGAGGATCCCTCAGCTGAGTGTTCAATGAGGTGCTATTATAATTATGGGCAAGATTGATGTATATCTTAATCCACAGTCGTGGTATATCTTCACTTGATTTGTTGATCCCAACTATCACCACATCTGATCTTATAGATTCTTGATCTACATGATAACCGCTGCTGCTCGGTTGCTGCTTCTCACCATCAGAGAGCCTCTATGATGTTAGTTGCTTCTCAAGTCTTTGTACCCTTGTATGATTCATCATTTCAAATTGGTTCCACATAACCACCCAAGCCTATGTCCCCATGGTAATTTGCGTAATGAACTAGTCAATTGCTTCTCCATCATAGTGCCTCTCTACTACTAGTTGATTCTCAAGATTTTGTATCCTTGTTTGATTTGTCATTTTATACTAGTTCCATAGAACCACCTAAGGCTCTGCCATGCTGAATTTGAGTCAGCACAAAGTATGACGAAGGCACACAAAGTATTTATGTTCCTCCTCCTCCATGCCAAAAGTAAGACCAAGATCTACTAGTATTGTGTATAGTGGATCTATCGGCCACCATTGGTGGACCTAGCTTCACATCAATCCTAGTACTTGTCTCCCACAACACAATTAGACTCACTGTAGGGTGGCCGCCCCTCACTAGCCTTGCGTAGTATATGTAGACATATTCAATATCGTCCACCATATTTTGATCATCAAATTTTGACAATCAATTTTGAGATCTACCTTCATTGCTTTTGTGTGCCTTATGCATATATTCATCATCTTGATACCTTTTTAAATTGCCATCCAAGCTCTATCATAGGGCTTTATGGATGGAAGGAAATTTAAACTGTCAGTGGTCATCTTGGTAATTCAAAATATTGTCCATCGTTGTCTTGCTAGATCTTGTTCTTTGTAAAGGTCTCATTGTATGTTTGTGTTAATGCACAAGTTGTCATTTCTTACGAAGTTATATCCTTGAATCTAATTTGAAAGTTAATGTGATCATAAGTTTTGTACAAAATTTGACTTGAGAGAATAGACTCTGTGATAAAGGTAGCTACTAAGAAAGAGTAAGGCCGATGGTTAATGCTCCCTAGGTCTAAACTTTCACATTCTTTTCATGTTATAATTAAAAGACTTTGTGATAAAGGTAGAAAGATTAAGGGCTATGGTTAATGCTTCCTAGGTCTAAACTTTCACCTTCTTTTCATGTTATAATTAAAATATCTTGCCTCAAAACTCCTATGCTAATTTATAATCAGGGTGGTGAAAATATACTCATATTATAATTTTTGAACAAACGGCGAACAAACGACTAAAATAGGTTGCCTGATACTTAGGAATTTATATATGGCTTTTGAACCATTGATAGGACTCTATAATGATCAAGAGATAAGGATGACAATGTTATAATTAAAAGACTTTGTGATGATAAAGGTAGAAAGATTAAGGGCTATGGTTAATGCTTCCTAGGTCTAAACTTTCACCTTCTTTTCATGTTATAATTAAAATATCTTGCCTCAAAACTCCTATGATAATTTATAATCAGGGTAGTGAAAATATACTCATATTATAATTTTTGAACAAACGGCTAAAATAGGTTGCATGATACTTAGAAATTTATATATGGCTTTTGAACCATTGATAGGACTCTATAATGATCAAGAGATAAGGATGACAATTTGGATAAAGCTTAGTATATAATTGGATGCAGGAATTGGTAGTAATACAAAGCCCATGCATTTATTACCTTGGCGTGAAGAAGATAGAGACCTTAAGTAGTGAGCCATGTGAGCATACACATGTAGACTTTGAAACAACCTCAATGATATCCAAGGGCACTTTGTTAACAACCTTGGGAAAATAGTTGTTAAATCACCAAGCCAACCATTAACCCGATTGATTAGGAGAGATAAAGGCTAATAAACACTTGAGCTCATGAACTCCATGCTGTAAAAAAGATTTACTTGTGGATAATAATCTAATACATCCTATACCATGCTTGATAACCACTAAAGGACTCAATATTCTGTTATCTACCTATGGACTATATATACAAGATCAAGACCCGACACGGGTGTGTGTGAACACCCACACGTATGTAGGCCACATGCCTTACTAATAGCCTTACTTTAATATGATAATCAAATCACCCACATTTACCTTACATGACCCATATTACCCTATTACTTATAGCTGGTCTTGCTAAGGTTGTAAGTGTAGGAAAACATAAGGTGTGGCATACCATAATCTATACTCACTTAATGAGGATCAAAATACATATTAATGCATAAGTTCCACAAGAAGTGAGAAGAAGAGAGTTTCCATTACTGATGAAGTAATTACAAAAGGTGGCACCTTGTGACATGGGAAGTTAGTTTCCCTTTTAAAAGAGAGTGATGATGGGTGGATACTACATCATGAAAGATGAGACTATTGAATAACTTAGTGGAAAATGTGGTGTGATCAATATGTTGCCAACTTGCAAATTAGGGTGTTGGCCTATACAACTAGATTTCACTACTAGCACTAAGATGCCAATGTGTTTGATAAGCCTAAAAACCCAATATAAGAGCATCTAGGTCCCCACTAACATGTTGTCTAATTTTGAACATATTCAACTACCAATGTATGCTACAAATCTATTTGTGATGTAAACCTCTATAAAGCCTTCACAACCATCTCAACCATTTAACTACCAATGTATGCTACAAATCTATTTGTGATGTAAACCTCTATAAAGCCTTCACAACCATCCCAATCACATACTTCCATGTGCAATATCAAAACTAGGATCATAGCTACTCCTCATAAAGGGGGCCGAACAAACTTGAGCTAGTTAAGACTCAAGATCCAATTACAGTATACGATGAGGGTGAAACGTTGATTTCTAAGAGTACATACTCCTTTAAGATGATCCCTTAAAGTATATGCTTCTTTAAGGGATCACCTTTGTACTGACCAAGCTAGTTTGATCATGTTACATAATGTCCACCCTTTGGCTAAACGGGGGTGCCCGTGATGCTAGTGTGCCATGCTAGTGGTATTGTGGGTGACTCCACATTAAATACTAGTTATGTTACGAATAATAAAATTTACTATTTATCTTGGGTGACCCAAGTGTAATTTAAGAATTATTTGTAAGAGTGAATCTGATTAATTCTTGAGAGGGTTACCCAAGAGTGGTTTAAGAATTAAGAGCGAATCTGATTAATTCTTTATAGAGAGTGAACCAAGTTGTAAGTGAATCCGATTAGCTGAGCATGTGTGACACATGTAAAGAATGTGTGAGTTTGATTGTGAGTGAATCCGATCAACTTTGTGACACGTGCAACACATGTGAAGACATTGTGAGTGAATCCAATGTGGGAGTGAATCTGATTAATTATGTGTGATGCATGGTTTACTAGTGAATTTAGATTATGATTTCCACTTGCCAGTATTATTTCTGTGAGTGTTTCTAAGGTAATTGTGATCTAACATTGTGGACTATTTGTGAGTATAGATCATAAGTTCGAGACAACAAAGGTGGACATTGGACGGAATTATCTAGCTATGCACATTGTGAAAAATAATTAATTTTGTATAGTTTGGCCTATTGTAAATATGTTGGTGGACAAGGCTTATTTTTTATGAGAGATACTTTAAAAGCATTGGACTATGGTTCAATTTTGTAAAAGCCCAATTTTGAAAAGGCTATAATATTTATGGCTCCAAGGGCTAAATTTATAAAATATGTTTTAAATACCATGTGTGGGAGTGGAGCCACACGTTGGGGGTGAAGATTGCACCCAATCTTGTGTTTTCTGATTTTTATGCTCTTGAGTTATGCTATGGTGTTTATGGTTTATTTTCTTATTATTCAATTTGTAGAATATTTAAATCTCCATGTACCAAAGGTCCTGTAAAAGTGGTATCAGAGCATGACAAAGTCAAGTATTAAATTAGGGTCATGGAGACTTGAAGAAAAAAAATCAAGAAATTGAATTTTTTTCCTTAAATGTTATTAGCTTGGAGTAAATTTGAAGGCTTTTCTACAAATTCAAAATATTTGCATGGGAAAAGGAGAATTTGCAGCAAGGGTACAAGGGCTTTGGAAAAGACAAGGTTCATTCAAAAATCAAAGGGTTGAAAGGTTTCAAGCTTTTACCACACAAGGCAAAAGAAGGCGGAAAACCACAAGTCAATTTGCAGGAAACTACCCTCGTTATCAAAAAGTGGTTTTCTAAATTTCTCAACCTCCCCCTAATCCAACCGTATGGATGGAATCAGCAAGAGGATTAGAACCCATAAACAAGATTGCTGATTTCTATAATGGACTCCTAATTATCTATTTTCTCTTCTTCATGGAAGCGCAACTTGGGATAATTAAAGCCAAAATTTTATTTTATTTTTATTATTCATTCTCCCCTCTCCCTCCAATTCATCAGCGACACGGACGGCTAAAGGATTTACTTCTTAATTCATCTCCAAATCACGCTACGCGGCGCTGGTGCTAGGTTCTTGTCTTTGCGCCTGGCTGACGTCTTGGCTGACGTCCATTGAAGCTAATACCAAGCTTAAATAAGCTTTAGTTCAGGCTTTGTTAAGCCTTGAATAAAGCTTAGTTCTAAAGCTTTCAAAGTTAAAGCTTAAATAAGCTTTCGTTCAAGCTTTGAATAAAGCTTAGTTCTAAAGCTTTACAAGTTAAAGGTTAAAAAATGCTTTAAAATAAAGCTTTTACATATCTTCAAAGGGGGTTTCAAAGTGCAATTTGTGGGCATCAAAAATTTCAACAAGTGGCCAAAACTTGGGCATTATTTCCTGTAAAATTTTCAAATTCTTTTCGTAGCCTCTACGGATTGGTCAAATTTCTAGCTACTTACCACTTTTGGATTTAGCCTCTCCAATTCAAATCGAGAGATTTAAGTGTTGAATTGAAACTTTTGTTAAAAATGCTTTCGGCGAAAAATCTAACAAGTATTTCGGAACTTCTTTTCCAAATTATCGACATCAAGGCAATATTGGATTATTATTCTTATTGTTCGTTGGACGCAATCAACTTCAAGCGCTTCAACAAGCCTTCTTTCAAAATACACGGGAGTCAAATAAGCTTGTTACTTCTTCTAGATTAGTAGAAAGGCTTTTATTTTTCAGGATTATGATGGCAAAAAGGATGCACATGTCATACTCGCATGGTTGAGCTAGCTTGATGATTAGAAATTTTCTGAGAAGGATAAGATTGAATGTGCTACTAATCATTTGGTAGGTGGTGTAGCTCTTTGGTGGAATGTTATTAGATAGGGAAAACGCAAACCAAAGTCATGGAAAGAATTCTAGAAGTTGATCAAGAAGGATTTATTACCTCCATCATACAAGAGTAAAGCCAGATAGCAATGAGATATTTTTAGACAGTTGGAAAAAGAGAACATGTCATCTTATCTTGACTGATTTTGGCAAACTTTATTACAACTTCAAGCTATAGAGAAAGTGCGTGAAAAAGAGCAAAGGAGAAAGTTTATAGCTGGATTAAAGTTAGTTATTAGAGAGGAAGTGAACATGTTCCATCCTCATTCTCTCAGCAACACCATTTCACTAGCCTTAAACTGCGAGAAGAAAAATGGATATTTCAAGGACACCACAGTGGTGGATTCTCACATTCTTCCGTTTCCTTGATGCAACCATCTTTCAAACCTTTTGAGAAATTTCAGCGTAAAGGTGAAACAATGAGGGACAATGGCGTGTGATTACATGCTATAGATGTGATAAAGCTACATGCATATTAATTTTAGAAGGAGGCTAAACTCTCATCATATGATTTGCTTTTAGCACCCCGAAATTGTGATTATGCTTGTACCCTCAATAAGGACACTGTATTCATCACTATTTTTCCCCAAGAAGAGTAAATTATATCCCAAGTTGTGTGAGTCAACCATGTAATGAACTCAAATTGGTAAAGAATTAACATATCATGAAATAAATTTTAACATTTGGTATGGTGCCTTCAAGTTTTGCATATTGATCCCCTTCAAAATCCACCCTATAATATAGGCTTTGGTATGGTGCCTTTAGGCTTTGCATATTGATTCCCTTCAAAATCCACACTGCAATATAGGGGTTTTTCAACTACATACTATAAATGTTATTTCATGAAGCACATTGCTAGTTTGTAGCCACGGCGGCAAGGAGAAAGGTTGTGAATTTCCATAGCCCATGTGTGCGGATAGATCTAAATGTAACAACGATTCAGTTAAACCATGCAAAGCTCCCATGCTCTTTTAATAAGAACCTAGAGGTATCCTTCCTAGCACCATTCTTCAGTAGTTTTTCGTGAGAGGTTCATTTGTCTATGGGAAAAAAAACATTCCATTAAGCAACGTTGACTCAATCACTAAGCTTTCTCATCAAAACATCATTCCCCTAGTGATATTCCATCAAGCATCTATTGCCCTAATCATTAAGCTTCTCATCACAACAATCCTTGTGGAGATTGCATTTACTTCATGTGTGCACTCTTCCTCCGTTCCCTCTTACTCTCTCTACCACCAAAGGGGGGGAACTAACTCTTGTATGTTTTCTTCTCACCCAAGCTTGGAAGGCTAAGCAATGAACGTAGCTCTTACGAGTGCACTGTGTAGCCGCAGTTGAGACATATCCATCAAATCGAATGGCTGCGGAATCGTCTTCTTCTGTTGCGAGCCCCCGGCGGACCCTCTCCGTGTCAAGGGAGAGGGCCTCCGTCTTCATCTTGGGCGAAGGGGAAGGCGACCGCAGCAAGCAAGGCGCCAAGCCGGCTGAAGTGTACGGCTTCGTGGGCTCCATCTCCACCATTGTTGGCGCAGGTGCCCAAGTCTCTGTTTCCCTTCTGTGGTGTTCTTTCGGGGTTGTTTGCATCCACATTGCTCATCTAGTTTCAAATACTTAGCCACATGCAAGAAAGATTTATGAAGGCCATGATTTTCTCTGTAAGACCAAAAACTTACATTCCGTAATAGAAGATGCCTACAACATCCCTTATTGGTTGCAACAAAGAATGTGATCTACTAGTGCAACAAGGAATGTGATCTACTAGTGGGTTCAGGACATATGCTCCTTTGCCAAGGTTGTGCCAAAGAATAGGATCCACGAAAGGAATTGGGTTACAAGGCAGAGGAATCTCATCTTTTGATGGCCGAGCTGGTGAACACTCCATGTCATATCCGTGATCGTGATCTACCCTGTCTCTATCACGTACACCTCGCACTTGGGTGCCACATGGCATACTAATCACCATTATGCTATATACACAAGAAGAATCCTGGAATGGTACAAAATGGAATGGGAGCCATGGGGTCATTTTATATGGCCCCAAATACCCAGTCGGCTTGTCACGATTGTGACTAACTCTCTTAATCTCTCCTTAATTACTCCTTAATCCCTTATTAACTGAAAGGACACCTGTGAAGGGTCACACTCTTACACATGGGTCACTATCAAAGGACATGTCTATTCATTAAAAGACACACCCCTAAGTCCAAAGGACATAACCGTTGACTCAAGAGCCACACCCCTTCCCAGGGATGTGTCTCTTCACTTGTACCCTTTCAGCCTCTATTTAAGAAAGGCCCCTGTCTCAATGCAAACAACTCTCAATCTTTCTTGCAGCATTTGTCTTATGTTTATTAATTAAGTCTTAATCATGTTAATAAAGCTATAAAAGCTTTACACGGCTTGTGCTAAAGGTAGCCGACTGCCTCACGACTGGTGTCATCCAGTCGGCCATCATCAGAGAGGTCCACGACCTGTATAATCCAGTCGACCTGCTAGCCTAGTCCTGGAAATCTGCTGAAGACCACGCAAGGCCTTCTGAAACCTATCAACCACCCCCTCTGAATTCAGAACCACAAAGCCTGGAGCATGCACTGTCAGAATACGCAGCGGAGATGATGACCAGATCTGGGAACACGAGCAAAAACGCATGCAGAAAAATACAGCACAAGAGAGAGAGAGAAGTAGGCGTGTAACTCTGCTCTATATACACAAGAAGATCCCGGGTATGGTACACAAGTGGCAAGGGGACTGGGGGCCTATTTATATGCCCCCATATGAGCAGTCGGCCTGCTAAAAAGGACTGCATCATCAGTCGGCCAGCACTAAATGAAGCCCATGACTGCATGCATCCAGTCGGCCAGCAGTACAGAGGTCCACGACTGTTGTTGGGCAGTCGGCCAGTCACCTGTCTGCTGATGGGTCAGTCGGCCAGCCACTCAGTGCTCGTGCCAACTCAGAACTGCCTCCCAAGCCACAGAAAAAATGGGAAAAATAAGGAAAAAATGCGGAGAGTGGGGAAAAATGATGAAACACCTCATAAGGGCGGGCACACCGACAACAAAGGCCCTGGTGTATAAAACTAGACAGGAGATGACTTCTAACACCCCCTCTTAGCTCCTGGCTGTGAAACCAACCATAGTGAGCTGGTTTGCCGCCTGAGCAAATCCTGAGATAGCGACTTCGTGAAGAGGTCCACCGTACTGTCCTCCGTCGAACAGAACTCTAGCAAGATGTCATCAGCAACGATCTATTCACGAACAAAGTGCCTTTGGATGACCATGGGTTCCTCCGGTGGAAGTCCAAACCTGCCATGCAACCTCTGCATCCTCACCACCTCACAAGCAGCATCACAAACAGCTCGGTACTCTGCCTCTGTGCTCGACAAGGCAAAAGATGACTGCTGCTTACTGCTCCTTAAAACTGCTCCTGGGCCTGAAGTAGATCTCCTCGTGTCCGGATCTCCTCCGCAAACTGAGTCACTCCAACCGTGGAGTCGGACTCCATCCAACAATCCCCCTCCTGTGTACAAGAGTCCATGATCCTTCGCATGCCGCAGAAACCACAGGAAACGCAATCCTGCCTTCCAAAGAGTCATCCGCAACCATGAGCTCAACTGCCTCATCAAGAAGCTCCCGTCCAATCTGGTGTCCATCAACCAGATCAATGAACCATACAGCTTCTGAGTCAAAAAGGCATTACACTGCTCACAAGGATCAACACCTATTACAGTGCACAGGTAAGTCCTGGAAACCTCCTGAAGACGCCGCCCTATTGGAAGGCTCCCCATCCGCAACAAAGCCCACTACATGCTCGGGGCCAACGATCTCCATGGTGGTAGCCCACTCCGCCGCAAGCACATTCGCGCTCTTCCCAGTGCCGGATGCATCATGAGATGAGATGAAGTACATCTCTCCGCGGGAATATGCAACCATGCCGTGAATACTCCTCTTGCGGGTGTCACTCCATCCATCCACAATGAGGGAGACTCCGTTCCTCTCCCATTGCCGCGTTGTGTTGTCGGCCGCTTGCTCTACAATGCGCTTCTCCTTCTCGAGCAATGTAGTGCGCAAGCTCTCGGATGAGGGGGGCGTATAGGTTGAAACTTGAGCCATACTCCCCAATCTTCTTAACCATGACCTTGAAGTATTCCGACCTATTCAAGAAAGTAATTTACTAATGAGAAGGGGACTAGGATGATGAAAACATGAATGATGAATTGGCAATGATCGATTGCACTTACCTAGCCGCTTGAAAGGCAATGTGGTCGTGGAAGAAGAAGCGGGCCACCGCCATATCCACCTCCTCCTTCAACTTGGGGTTCCAATTCTCCCCAAGTGTAGATTGTCGCCGTGGGCCACGTAATGATTGAGAGGCCGTGGAGATGGAGGGTGCCGGTGTCATGGATGGAGTAACATTCCAACTTGATGGTGAAGGTGATGGTGTGCATGATCCCGATCCACCACACGACTCCATTGTAGAGGCTTGAGTTCCTCTCCCCATCGTCGCGGGATCCACGGCCACTCGTGGTGTCCTTGTCGCTTCGACCGCTTCGTAGACGCTAAGCTTGTCATGAAGTTCCCGTCTCTTCTCGGGCGTGACATTCGTGCAAAACCTCACCTCATGCCCACTGTCATGCAAGAGGTGGGCTCGCACTTTGTCGGCGCCACCCGTTCGCTGGTACGGGCAAAGCTTGCATACCCATGGCCGAGAACCGCCTCCATGAACGGATGTGGTGTAGTTAACATCCTTCCACCATGTCCATCCCGTTGTCCTTCTACGAGAAGCCCCGGCACGTGAGGAGGATGCCATGGTTGAAGATGGCTCGACTCTTGAGCCTTGAGGAATGAGAGAGACAGAGAGAGAGAGAGAGAGAGAGAGAGAGAGAGAGAGAGAGAGAGAGAGAGAGAGAGAGAGCCTTGAGGAATGAGAGAGAGAGAGAGAGAGCGAGAGAGAGAGAGCCTAGAGGCTTGGAAGTTGGAAGAGTCAAGACTCAAGAGGCTTGAGGGAGAGGTGAGAGCCTAGGCCCTAGAGCTTGGAACTTGGAAGTTGGAAGAGAGAAGAAGCTTGAGCCTTGAGAGTTGTGAACTTGTGTGTGCTTGTAGGTCCCAAGGGAGGTTGATCCTCCAAGGGTGATGTGAGAGTGCCAGACTCAGTTCCAGGAATGAAGACCAAGACGGTGTTCAGAGTCAGGGCAGGAATGAATTGTGGACAAGAGGAAGACCAGATGCATAGATCTTCATCAGAGACAGAGTGGTTTGGAGAACAAGCCGGGTTTTCAGAGAAAAAGGTTTGCCAGGGATGGATGATGACAGAGGGACTTCAGGACAGGATTGGGATGATGACAGTCATCCAAGAGCAGGTTGGATTCCCGTCATCAAGTTTAGCAGAGGGGGATGTCATGTGCATCACAGATGCCATGGACATTCTCAGGGCTAGATCCAGAAGAGGCAAACAGATAAAGACCATGAACCAGTAGAAGATAGGTAGAACCAGAATGTAGGAGCTTCAAGTGTAGCATCTGAAGTGGACTTGGAGCAAAGCATGGATCAGATGGCTGTCGGCTGCAGGACAGTGGATGCTGGCTGCCAGAAGAGATGTCGGCTTACGTCAGCAGAGGGTGGGCAGCATGCGCATCAAGGACAAGGACCAGCAGCAGTCGGGCAGGGCTAAAAGGGCTTGTATGGACATGGAACTGGCCGACCAGCAGTCGGCCAGCATAAAGTGTCCAAAGACCCATATAAATAGGTCCACATGCTCAAGGTTTTATTCATTCAATCCCACTAGGGGTTTGGATCCTTAGAGGTCCCATAGGGGACAGATTTTAGGTTAACCACCTTTTTATGAAGGCAGCCAAGGGCTGCAAGATATGTACCCTTTTTGTACCATAGTATATACTGAAATTCCAGCACTTCTCACTCTCTCTCTCTCTACTCTCTCTCTACCTGCGTTTTTGCATCAGATGGTGCGTTTTTGCATCAGAAGGTTTCCAAGAGTGTTTAGGGCTGAAAGAAGACTATCCAGAGCTTCCGCATGTTACACGTGCCGCTGTCCCAGCCTCTATCTCTAGCTGATGTGATGAGACTCGTAGCTGTCCAATAGCAACGTGAGAGCTGTGTGGCATGTATACATCCATGTACCGCGGTCGATGTATAAACCCATCCCCTGAGATGCTCATAAAGTGGTCTCTGTAATACAGCATCTTCGGTGGTAGTGGGCTCTCTGGTGCTGTCCATGTCTCTTGTATGTAGTGCTGCCATATATCCTGTCTCATCACTCTGTTCCTCTCATTGAGAGAGAGGTAACCCCGTGGAGCAGACTGATCATACTGAAAAGGTGGCAACCGCTCAATGTCTATCCCATGATGTGAGAACCACTGTAGCATCTGTGCATACCAAGATCCAGTGTGTCGAGCCTCGGCCAGCTGTCTGGATGCCTCAAAAGCTCAGCGGGATAATCTCTCCGTGGGCATCTCCCTCATCCTGTATATAAAGGAGATCGTCTGGAACAATGCCTCCACTGCCATAGGTGGTGCAGCAAACTCAGCTCGAACAATGTCGTGCGGGACGGATGGTTTGCTGCGTATCATCTTCGAGAGCATCAAGATCTGTGGTCTCTCCAGTTGTACCCATGTGGAGGCTGCAAGCCCTGGTGCCCAAACCGCTGCTATGTCTAAGATCTGCAGCTCGAAGATGGAGGGTTTGGATCTCCGGGGTGTGGGGATGTCTAGGTCTTTGGAGAGCGCATCCTTTCTCTAGTGGTTCGTTGAGTGCATGAGGCCAAAGGATCGTGGGCTGAGGTGTGTCTCTTGTGCTGTTTTTCTGCATTGGTCTTGCTCAAGTGTTTCCAGATTTTGTCATCATCTCCGTTGCGTATTCTGACAGGGAAATCAAAGGACAAAGGGGCAAGCTCACCCGCTAAAGCTGTGGAGGAGTTAGCTTTCGTCACCTTGATTGATCTCGAGTTTGAGACTCCCCCTCTAGTGGTTGAGCAGGGTCTTCCTTCTTTCCTTAGTGGATTTTGGACAGCGGTGCTACGCAGCATTGGCTTGATGAACTGCAACAACGCTGCAGTAGAGTTGCCATTGGAGATAACTCTACTATCCCTATTAATGGCGAAGGGACGATGCCCCTCATTGGAGATGGCAATGGAGGGAAGTACACCTCGAGAGTGCTATATGTGCCAAATTTAGGATTTCATCTCCTTTTTGTACACGAGATTTGTAAAGTAGGCACTAAGGTGGAATTTCTGGAGGACTCAGTGATCATTCGGGACCCTCTCACTAACAAGATCCTTTGGCAAGGTATTGAGGACCATGGCCTCTACAAACTCATGGCTCTTTACTCTCACATAGATACCCTCATAGGTGATCTTTGGCATGCTAGATTTGAACATCTTCATTTGTAGGCTTGCGAAAGGCTTTTCTGGAACAGTTGGTGGATGGATTACCAGATGTTGGTATACGTGAGGGCCCTAAGGCTACACGGCGAGCTACGGTACCTTTGGAGTTGTTTCATGCGGATTTGTGTGGCCCGATGCGCACTCCGTCTCTTGGTTCTACCAGTTATGTTTTTCTCTTGGTTGATGATTTTAGCCGGTATACCTGGGCCTATTTCCTTAAGTCCAAAGATGAAACTTTTGACAAATTCTAAACATGGAGAACCTTGGTGGAGAAACAGCTGGGACACTCTGGGTTGACATTACGAGCCGACAAAGGAGGCAACTGTACTTCTCGTCAATTTAACCAGTATTGTGAGCTACATGGCATTCAACGAGAGTTTGCTAACACAGGTACTCCTTCAGAGAACGGTGTGGTGGAGCAGAAGAACCGAACGCTGATTGAGATGGCTCGGACTGTGTTGGAACATCGGAGCCTTCCTCAAAAGCTTTGAGCGGAGGCAGTTGCTACTGTTGTTTATATTCTTAATTGGTCCCCTACTATTGCTGTTCTAGGACAGACCCCCTTTCAGGCCTACCTTGGTAGAATACCCATAGTTTCTCATTTTCGGGTTTTTGGGTTTGATGCATTTGTTCATGTACTTGATGGTGACAGGAAGAAGCTGAACGCTAAGTCCAAGCATGATATTTTGGTTGGTCTTTGTATAAAAATTGTGTCCTCTTGGTTGGGACAAATTTTTATATATATGTAAACCTGCACCTACTCTGGGGCGCTGATGACGTGAGTAGGGATGTCGTAGAACCTAGTCCATGCTATGCATGATGAAGTTGATGATCTTATACTTCATGATTGAACGATCTTTGAGGTAAAGTTCACACTTTTTGTATTCTTGTCTTTACTTCTTTTGTTTTAGTGAATTAGTTATTTAAAGTTTGTTTTTGCTAATTAGTTATTAAATTGTTAGAAATTCTTTTGTTGTGGTTCAATAAAGAATTTGTTTGTGTGTATGTGGGCGTGTGTGATTTAGTTATGTATTTGTCTATTTTTGCAAGTTATTATTACTACTATTTTTTCTCGGGTGTCTCTATTAAGCTTTTAATTATTTTTTAAAATTGTATTTTTTATTTTTAAAAATTTTGTTTGTTTTTGGTGATTCTCTTCTTTCTTTTAAAATTTTTTGTAAGTTCAGATTCATTTGGCCTTATGACAGTATATCATATTTTTGTTGTTATTAGTTCAAAATCCAAAGGTTATCGGCTCTACAACCTTGCAACGTGGAAGATCATCGTTAGCAGAGATGTGGTGGTTGATGAGACTTCATCTTTCATTGTAGAGGGGGCAGGGACTGATTCGACTTAACCTCTCCTTGGTTCCTCGCTAGATCCTCCTATTCCTCTTCCTGGACTTGGTCCGGCACGTCCTCGAGCACCTCAGGCGGAGGAATCATCCGACATTGATCAAGAGGAGGAGATTTTGGTAGATGCTCGACAACAGGCTTCATCTCAAGAGTAGGGTTCGACTTTTGAGGGAGGATCTCGGATTCCCAATTGGTTGTGCCAGACACGGACTCAGGGGGAACATGGTTGCCTTCACCTCCAGCAGGGGGTCCTCATCGATCGAAGCGGTTGCGTACCATGACATCATCTCAGGAGAACCTGTGCATCAATTATGCTCTGCTGTTACGCATCTAGAAGGACTCGTAACCTACTCATATTGGGGGGACACTTTCCAAACCGACTTGGAAGCGGGCCATGGAAGCAGAGCTTGACTCCTTTGAGCAGAATTAGACTTGGGAGCTAGTTCCTAGACAGACAAAGTAGCAGGTGATTGGTGTCAAGTGGGTCTATAAGGCCAAGTACAAATCGGATGGGACTCTGGATAAGCACAAGGACAGGCTTGTGGCCAAAGGCTATTCTCAGAAAGTTGGCGTGGATTTTGATGATACCTTTGCACACCGACTGCTTGGATGGCGACCATACGGATTGTTGTTGCTCTTGCTGCACACGCCCATTGGCCCATGGATCCAAGCATCAAACTCTCCTGTTTTGAATCCGATCCAGTGATGACAGATACACTTCTTTACAGGAAATTGGTTTGTTCCTTGATTTCGTTGCTCAACACATGGCCTGATTGTGCATTTGTGGTGGGAACTCTCAGTGCTTTCATGCAGGCGCCATTGGGAACTCATTGGCAGGCAGCACTCTGCATGTTGAGGTACTTGAAAGGTACCAAGGATTTTGGCATTTTCTATGGAGAGGGGTCCACTTTACGTGCCTGGAAGGACTCCGATTGAGCTGGAGATGCAGATTCCTGACGATCTACTACACGTAGGCGAGGAGTGGACTCCGTAGGGGGGGGGGGCTGAAGGTGCTCACCAAAGTGATCAACAAGAACGATCAAGAAATGAATGATGAAATGAGGGAAAGGGCAGCCCATATATATACTACAATATGAGCTGGCCGACTGCCTCCTAGTGGCCTACACGACCTCAAAATAGGTGATAAACTCCATAAAATGGGTGGGCAACCCACATCAAAAGATAAAATAGGGGAAAAATATGGGAAATATGGGGAATTCTTGAGCATAGAAATGACCCCCATAAACACCAGAAAAGCCAACAATAGGAGATGATATAGGCTAACACCCCCTCTCAGGTCTTGGGGGTGGCCCAAGACCCAAGGAGCTGCCACAAACGCCGATAGGTGACTGAGATATCCTTTGGTGAATAAGTTTGCAGCGTTATCTTGGGTAGGACAATATTCAAGGATAATGTCTCCCTCCAAGATCTGCTCCTGCACAACGTGGTACTGGACCTCTATATGCTTGGTCCGTGCATGAAATAGCAATAGCCAAGCAACTTTGGCTGTCACATGAGATAAGGGTAGGATGCTACTGTTGAAAACCGATCTCCTCAAGTAGCCGCCGCAACCAAATCACCTCACAAGCAGCGAACAAGCTGCTCGATACTCTGCCTCAATCGATGAAAGTGCCACTGTAGGCTGCTTTTTACTCGTCCATGAAATACCTCTAGATCCAAGAGTAAAGCAATACCTAGTTGTATCCACTCTTTTCGTGAGATTAGTGCATCAGCGTTTTGTTGTTTTCTCTCATCTCTCTCTTGGAGCTTCAGCGTTTTTGTCATTCGTCTACATCTTTCCGTTGCCCTCTGACAAAAGCAGCAATACACATGCTTCTGTCGTGATCGCACTTTCTCTACGCGAGAGCCCTTAGAGTGAATATATGGTCTGATGCGGAGAAATTTCTCCTGAAACCTGCTTGACCAAGTGCCCTTTGACCCAAATACTCTGCCACAGAGCTGATTATGTCCTCAAGCACTATCCCATAGATCTTGGCCATACTATGACCAATCATAATAGTCCTGTAGTAACTAGTTATTGGGATCCATGGGATCCCCTGCTTTATGAATGGGAACGATGATGTTGGTGATCCAGGAGAGAGAGAGAGAGAGAGAGAGAGAGAGAGAGAGAGAGAGAGAGAGAGAGAGCGCTAAGTGTTGTGAGCTTTTCACTGCAGTTCTTTTCTTTGGATGGGCTTATCTGCCTAAATCATGGCTCTACTCCATGGGCATCACGTATTATCCTAGTCGGTAATCTTTTGTCTAGCTCTAGATCTCCAGAGTCCAGATGTAGCAAAAGTCTGCAAAAGAAGATGTCTCAGACTCTTACCTGTTTATGCTAGAACTTAATGTAATATCTGAAAGAGCAAATTAGCTGTTTGAATTAGATGTGCTTGATTCATACATTGGTGCCTCTCTTGCTCAACAGGTACTGGGCAGTGGCATTCCCAGCATATGCTATGATGTTGATTGTTTTTGTTTGTGTCGTGTACACAAGTTTGAATTACATCGCTACTATTCCTCCCGACTCTTGGAACTCTCTATGTGGTAAGCTTCTTAGCATTCTGAAAAATGCATAATCAACTCATGTGTGCAGGTTCAAGTTTCACATGACACCTGCCCATCTGGCAGGCATGGGGGAGATCACCTGTCCACCAAGGAGGTGGGCGGTTATTTTTGCCTTGGAAAACTTTGACTCCGATTTTGATGGGACTTGCAAATTTATCTGTCCAAATGGTTTAGAGCTAGTGTCTACATCAGGGTCATTTTGGAATGTGTTTCAATCTCAGCGGTTTTACAATGACATATTTGGAGCTCCATACGTTTGGGGTCCAAAACATTCTCAGTGGTTTTAACAATGACATATTTGGAGCTCCATTCTGTTCTTCTGGGAGTTGTTTCAGTCACCTTTCACAGCCAAAGTACTAAAGAAGCACTCCAAGCACTCCCTCGAGGGTAGTTTCTAGAAAGGATGGTCATTGGTTGTTTTGTTTTTTGTACTCTGGCAACAACAATGTGGTACATTGCTTTGTGCTCGTCTTTCTCTCCATCTCGCATTGGACAGATTCTGTTGATCCGGAATCATCTCCGGTTTGGGAAAGGCAGCAACCAAAACGTGGGAGGGTTAGTCTGGGATACCCTCATCTTACCCCCCTCAGGAAGGGGGCTTGGCATTGTGGATCTGGAATTTCAGAGCAGGGCTGCTATGTTAGCTGATTGTCCACACTTCACAGCCAGGAGGGGAGCAATCAAAGGGCTTCCTGTTAGAATTTGGAGCCATCAAAGGGCATCTCATGTGCTGTGGGATCTGGACCTTATTATTGACTCATATGTATTTTTCTCATGTTTGCCTAGTCGTGGGGATTTATGCATGTCGTGGGCTCCCAGCCAGTTCATGGGGCAGTTGGCCAGCTACATTGTTCATATATAACGTCTCTTCCTCTCGTTACTTGTATCTATTCCAATTCACAGGCATATGCTCTACACCCATCTGCTGGCTGGTATTTCCATTGTAAAGCCTCTTGCTACATAATAAAGATGTTCCTTGTCTGATATCTTTCTCTCTCTGCTTCTCTCCCTCTCTCCTATGTTTTGCTTCCGCATTGTCCAACTTTATCATGATATCATTGCCCAGGTTTCTTGCTGATCCGGCCCTCCTTCTCGCTTCTTGTTGACACCTTGCTGCTGTCCTCTCTCCTCCATCTACGTTTTTTTTGCAAATCGCCCATCCTGGAGGCTTCAAGTGGCTGTCCAGCACTTGTGCCTTTTCTGGTGGAGTTTTTTTGCATCTGCGTTTTCTGGTGGAGTTTGGAGTAGGTGAGATGGCTGGTTGCTGTGTTTACAGCAGCGTTTTTACGAGTTTAGGGCCTCCTCCTTCAGCGTTTTTCCGGGTGCTTTCCTCTTTGTGGCTGGTATGTGACGCCTAGGTACCTGGCTGCCCATATATGCGTTTTCTACCTTGTGGTGCTCGGTTTTTGGAGCTTGAAGGTGGCTGTGTTTTCCTTCTTCATCAGCGTTTTTTCATCTCCTGGTGCTCCTACCCTGCGTTTTCCTTGCGGAGTCCAGGTGAAATCTAGGGTGGGCTGCGTTGGTGATCGGTGGGCTGTTTTTACAGCTTGGATTGCAGCCGGAGGTATGTTTCTTGCTTGTGGTGCAGCCTGACAAGTGGCTCTTGCCGTTCATCTTCTTCCTCGGCTTCCCTCCCCTCCCAGTGGGTGTTTCTCAGAGGATTTTTGTGGACTGTTTTGCTGCTGTCCAGCCGCTCTCTATCTGAGATTTTTGAAGGGGCTGATTGGTCCTTGTGGTTCTTGCTGCTCGAGAAGTTTTGGAGATTGGTGGTAGAGTGCCGAGATCATCGGTGGCACAAAGGCTTGCTTGCGGAGGTTTGCTATTGCCGTGGATATGGGTTCCCTCTTGGAGGAAGAATCTGCCCTTGTTTCTACAGGGAAGGTAAGGTTCCCTCCTAGTGGACAGGATCAAGCACTTGCTACAATGCAAAAGACAGGACGATATTGTTGCTACTCTTGTGGAAAGCATGGTCTCTTTGCCAAGGATTGCAAGACCACAAGTAAAGCCCATACCAGGACCAAGTTTTCAAAGAAGCTCAATGATCATATACAGGATGATGACTATGATACTTCTAGTGTCCCCAAAGGTGCAAAAGCTAGGGAGGACATGGATGGTCAGCTTCTATAATTATACAGAAAGTTTTCCCCCGTGAGCTTCCAGCCAGAGGAGGCTTGTAGGTGGGAGGGGGGGCTATCATAAGCTCTGACTTTTTTGTGCATGGGACCAGTATGTTGGAGTTCCAAGTAGGTAAAATATTTGGCGAGACAAGTTCATTTTGATAGCTGGAGCTATTGACTGGATTGTTCTAAGTCTATTGCTTGGTGTAGCAACGATTATGGACTGGATGAGTTCTAAGTTCATTGTTTGAGGTTTTTAGACGTGATGTGCTCACCGTCTACTGTTGGGGGATGATGGGCGCAATGCTTTTCCGCAGACTCATAATTCTATACCTGGAGCTAAGCAGATTTCTTTGTTGTTCAGGGTGGCATTTTGTTTCGAGGAGTCAAGTTGGCAGGCGCTTTTTTCGAGGTGTATCCGGTAACTGTGTCCATGGTTGCATCTTCATCAGCTTATCTTCTTCAAACTTTTGCACACTATGAGCTGCAGAGGGGGTGTTAGAATTCGTGCATCTCATGTGTTGTGAGATCTGGACCTTATTATTGACTCATGTATTTTTCTCATCTTTGCCTAGTCGTGGGGATTTATGCAAGTCATGGGTTGCTCTGAGCGAGTTCATGGAGCAATCGGCCAACTACATTGTTCATATATAAGGCCTCTTCCTCTCATCACTTGTATCTATTCCAATTCAGAGGCATATGCTCTACCCCCATCTGTTGTCTGGTATTGCCACTGTAAAGCCTCTTGCAACATAATAAAGATGTTCATTGTCTGATATCTCTCTCTCTCTGCCTCTCTCCCTCTCTCCTGTGTTTTGCTTTTGCATTGTGCAACTTTATCACTTCCTTAGTGCTAAGATTGGAGGAGGTATGCTGAAACTTGGAGACCTCTAGTTACATTTACGTATCTTCACATCACTAAGTCGCAGCAACCAAGCTCTTCAACATCTCGCTTTGCCACCTGTCTCATTAGGCTTGGCCAGAGCTCAGCTTGCCTTAATTCAAATTCAACTAAGCACAAAGGACGAGAGGTTGTGGCAGCCCTTGACTTGAAATAGCCTGGTCCACCAGCCCTAAGGTCACCATACTCTCGTATTTTGTTTGGGGGGCAAGTGTAGAACACTTGTGTCTATGTGCTAGGGGTTTTAGAGATAGAAAAGAGTGCAGCGGAATCACACATACAACACACACAAGATGTAAGAAAACACAATAGCGGAAGCAAAATCTTCACAATACAAAGCATTGAATTGCAGAAAGAAGTGGAGAGTAAACAACAATACTGCATTTAAACTTTGAGTATAAACTAATGGCTGTCCGCCCACCCCCGTGTGCTTTGGGTAAGGAGCTGTGATAACTATCTAGACAGACTTTGGAGGGAGGATGTTTTCTTACAAGGGCACTTGAACACAATGAACCATGGATGTAGGTCAGCCATGCCAACCAATGCAGGACTTGGTCCAAAATGACCAACCTACCATATCATCTGATTGGGACCAATTAGACTACAACAAAGTTATGTAGGGAAGTTGTGCGGCTCCCATGGTCATCCGAGACCATGTGGACCCTCAAACCAGACCCGCAACAGCCTGAGAACAATGTGTCCTCGGTTTGCTATCCAATGGTTTGTAGAGTTGGTAGCCAACTCACCAACATTAGACACTATAAATAGGAGTCTAGGCTTTAGCCATATTCATTCATTGATTGTCATTGAGTCATTGAGAGCTCATGAGAGGTGCTACCAATGAGCATCTCTATTCAACATTGTACATATTTCATGTTAGTAATACATGGTAGATTAGGTCATCTCTCTCTCTACTATGTGTTGAGCATTAAGAAGTAGCAGCTTGTGCATTGGTTTAAGTCTTTGATTAGGTGCTAATCGCAATCAAGCAATTCACAAACATGCTTCCGCAAGCACACATGTGACATTGGTATCCGAGCGCTAGGTTTTGACGAAAGAAAGGTTTCTCTCACAAGGGCGTGGAGATCCATCACGAAGAACCCCATCATTGTTAGCGTTTTCACTTAGGGTTGCGTTTTTTTTCATCAAGGCTGTGTTTTGCAAATTCTGTACGAGATAGCTCGTGTGTGCATGGGAGGCTGAGCTTAAGGGCAAGAAAAAGGGACAAATGCACCAAGTAGAGGGAAGACAGAGCAAACAAGCGAGGCAGCTTGTTGGTGCTTCAAACACAACTAGACATGGGTAAGAAAAAGGCACATTAGGGGAGTCCAGTGGTGGGCACTCAAAAGAGCTCTTGCAAGGGGGTGCAATAGGCCGGCTAGTTTGTGGATAGACGGGGCAGATAGGGCAACATTTTATGCCAATTGGCTACCGGCTTCACTGCCCGAGCCAATTGGCTACACCCACCCTTCCTCTATTGCGCAAGGATGAAATCTTTGCCCAGTCCTTGACCACAAAGGTGTGTTTGTTTTTCTGTGGCAAGTACGTGTGTGTAGAATATGGAGTTTTGGTAGATGTCAGAGAGCTCTTGGGAGAAAGCATGGTCCACGAACATTGATCTCTACAAGAGCATAGTGGCACCATATAGGATTGAGAAGAGTGAGGAGATTATCCAATAGTTGGAGAGCCAGTTGGCAGCTTGCAGATCCAAGCAAGAAAGGTAGCACATTCAGTGGTAAGTCCATCCATAGATGAAACTCAACTGGAGGGAGTGTCTGAGGATGTCGGAAAGCTTTCAAGAGAGGAAGTGGTATCGGTGTCAGAGTCCCCAAAAAAAGAGTAGATGATGGAGGATGAGCCCAAGAACTAGATACCATCAAGCTTTGAGGTGATCCAGACAGATGGAGGGATGGACCCATCCTAGAGGCAATTCCAATTTTCGAGGACAATGAGGAGTCATCAAGTGAGTTTCAGACTTTTCTCTCAAAATCCATTATGGAGGAGGATGAAATGATCAATTCCGCAGTTGTGTTTGCCATGCTAGTTGAGCATCTGGCTAGTTCCAGTGCCTGCAGTTCTCAAGGAGGTAGTAGTGGAGACATCATTGGAGAGAGCACGTCCAATAGCCATGCTATTGGAGTTTGAACCGGTGTGTGGAGTAGAAAGCGAGTTCTCTAGAAGGTTCGTACCAGGTTGGAGTGGTGGAACATCATTTGACGAAAATGTATCCTCCTGTGGCCCTGGCGCGCCTAGTGGCGTTGCTTTGCTTTGGAAGTACGATGGTGTTTCCGTCTTGGATTAGTGGTCTGCCACTCTCGTGCATTGGGATCCTCCGAGGCCGGGCCTTGGTGCTCTGACGCCTGGGGCTTGTATCCCCCCCTCCCCCTTGATGAGGATCTCAACTGGGGATGGGAGGGGGGACGAGTGGTGCACCCTCCTGGACTGACGGTGACAATCTCTAGCAGGGTGTCCCATCTGCCGACAAATGAAGCATTGGCTTGGAAGGCTAGAGTACTCAACTCTTTGCAGAATAGGACCTCCTTGGAGGCAAGGAAGTGATATGACATGAGGAACTGACTCCAGAGAGGCTATGCAAATACAAAGAGACGGAATCCTGGCCATCTGAACTAGAACTGAAGCGGCGGCTGGGGGGGATTCCATCACTCTCCCAATGACACCTCCTATCACTGAGAGGAGTAGAAGGTATTCCTTCTTGAGGCCAGGAACGCAAACTATGAGGGGAAAGCCTGAGACGCTAGCCGCTGCTGGGTCGAAGCCGTGCTGCCACCTCGCAAAGAAGGCTTGGGCCGTCCGTAGTGCGACGGGGCTCAGCTTGAGCTCGACCTGGTAGTATCCCCAAAGGAAAGGCAAGGGACGGCAGCCTTGGTTGGGGATGACGGAGTGGCCGCCATGGAGTTCTTGTGGAGGTGAGAAGACCAGAAGATGCCGACACTTGCCGAAGAGAAACAACAACCAGACAGCTGAAGACACCTGCCAAAGAAGAGGATAGGGTTGGGCGATGAAGGGCTCCGGCGCGCGCGCGGCGGCGCCGGGGGGGGGGGGGGGTGGGAAGGGGGCGAATATGGGCGAAGGCAGATGGTGCAGGAAGGGAGAGGTGAGGGCTCAACAGGGCAGGCGGGAGCTGGGGGCGAATCGGGCAGCTGACGCACAGACGGGGGAGCTCCAGCACTCACGCTCTATTGCCACATCAACTTTTGGATTATTTAGCATCTTATCGTTCGGATCCTCTGCATATCCGCTCTTGTGGGATGTTCTTGGCTCTCCGAGTGTCTACTCGGCGCGCGCTCGCCGGGGGGGGGGGGGGGGGGGGGGGGTGGGGGGGTGGGGTGCGGTGGGGCTCAACAGGGCTGGTGGGAGCTGGGGGCGAATCGAGCAGCTGGGAGGCGGAGGGCTGAGAGGAACAGGGTGATGTTGAGGGCAGCTGACGTACAGACCAGGGGGGGGGGTGCTCATGCTCTGTTGCCACATTCATGTTTGGATTATTTAGCATCTTATCGTTTGGATCCTCTGCATATCCGTGGGATGTTCTCGACTCTCCAAGTCTCTATTCAGAGTCAATGGGACGATACTCAGAGCTGACCAATTGCGATGCGCATAGCAAGTGACATGTGGATCTGCATGTACCTCGGGATCCCAAAGAATCCATCCTTGGCGAGTCTAAAAAAATGCTCCCTGTAGACCTCATGTCTTGTCCCTATCTCTGATGATGACACCCAAGTCTAATGTATGTGTAGGCTGAGTAGATCCAACCGGATGATCCTGTTGATCTCCTGTTGTGAGAGGTCGAGGTGTGGGGAGTCTAGGCTGTATTGAAATGTGGAGAGAGAGAGAGAGAGCTTTTGGTAGAAACTAAGTATAATGGGTGCCCAATGCCCATGAAAACTTATTGACTCATTAGCCTTGCGGGAACAAGAGAAAGATATTGAACCTGCACTTACTGGAGTGCTGATAATGTGAGTAGGGATGTTCGATCATCATAACTTTCTGTTGTATATAACATGCACGTTCCTAAAAGGTGAATTCGGGCATGTTCATAGATTCATCTAGGTATATAATTAAGCCGTATAAAAGGTGAATTTGGGCATGTTCCTGGATTCATCTAGGTATATAATTAAGCCGTATTAGCGGACATGCAGATTTCACATTGTGAAGTTTTCGTCTGAGTTGCGGCCAATTGATGTTGTGCTTATTCTTTCTATCTTTAGTGGTGCATTTGCCCTATCAACTACTTATTTGCTGTACTAATTCTTTCTATTTGTTACTTCCCTTAGTGCTAGGCTTCATTATGGCTGAGTTTGCCCTGCATCTCCGGAGGTTTGACAGAAATTTTGTACGAAGGGCTTTGTGTGAATATATGCTCTTATGTGTATGTGTGTGCGTGTGTGTGTGAGAGCATATCTTGATATAGAGTTCTACACCCACTCTTGGGCACTGATGACGTTAGTGGGGATGTCGTAGTATCTAGTCCATACTATGCATAATGGAGTTGATAGTTATATAGTCTTGTGGGTTGACTACCATGAGTATATAACATGCACGTTCCTAAAAGGTGAATTTGGGCATGTTCTTAGGTATATAACTTTCTGTTGGTGTATGTAGCTTATGGTAGAATTTTTTGCAGATGAATTTACAAGAGCCCCAGTAACTTTCTGTGCAAATGACTTATCTCAAAATGAAAGACCAATTGATCCGATTTCAGATATTCCCATCACTGAAGTGAACCTTTTGATGTTCGGACCAAAGTAAAATGACTCAACTGGCATTTATTTTTTAAAGCTTGAATAAATTGTTGTCAAATGCTGAAAATCTAATTTGTGATTTTTACAGGCAATTTACAGCCAAAGCTCAAATAGCTGGCAACACTTCCGACAATTTTTTGTGAATAAGCTAGCAGTTTTACACACCTCAATCACATAGGACCTCCAGGTGGCTCAAAATGTTACTGAAAGCATGCAGGTACAGATTTATGCGTGTCTAGGACAAAATCTGTTAAAAAGGACCAGTAATGATGTGTAAGGTTCAAAAAGGCTTTACAGCCCTTCCTCCCGTCGGTTAGTAGACAATTCATAAGGCAAGTAGTGCTAAATTTCTAAACAAATTTACAAGGTGACTAAGTGCTTGAAAGGACAGCTTACTCTAAAGTTTGCAAGTTTGTAAACCAAACAGCTTTGCCTTCAGGGACTATATAAAACACATATATGCTAGAAGGCATCATTGCTAGACTTCAAAAGTTTCTCAAGGGACTCTACTTCATTAGAGACATTTATTTTAGTCCTTTGTAGAGAGGAAGTCTGGTCTCTATATTTCTTACTTAACTCTCCCAACGTCAAAATTTTGCAACCTTGCACTACTTTTGTGTGTGTGTGTGTGTGTGTTTTGGATTTGAGTTATGTGATTAGATTTCTTTAGTTATTTTGGAGGAGCTCTTCCCTATATATGTGACCTGCTTTTTTGTACAACAAAAAATATAGTGGGAAAGAAAGAAATATATTTCGTCTTCAAAAGACTAAGAGGTTCTATGAGGCCAAAAAGGTAGTACAATGTATGTATCCATGATGACAAAGAAGAAGAAGAAACAAGCCAGAGAGAAGATGAGAAATCTAAGACAAGGAAGATAGCCTCCTAGGTCATCTAGTTTGAACATGCTTACTTGAAGTGTGGTATGATTTAAATTTTATGTTATCCAGATACTTGTTATATGAATTTTCTAATCATTCAAATTGTGATTATATGCTTGACCTAGATAGAGATTGTAGCAAATATATGATGGAGTTTGAGGTTTATATATGGAGATGCTTGATGTGGCAACTTGATTGGATTTATTTTATGAGAGCTAGTTGGCTAGACAACCAGATAGTCTTTATTAAAAAAATGATTATAGTTGTGCAGAAAGCATGGAGTATTCTAAGGGGACACAACTTTTGGGCCAAGGTTGTAAACATTACAATGCATATACATGAGCTACATCAAGGCCACGAGTGAAGAGGATGACTCCTTAACATGCTTAATCTGGCAAGAAGCCTTCATTGTCATATTTAGATTATTTGGGTGCTATTGTTATATCTGCATGTTCCAAACTCATCAAGGATGAAGTGGGATTCCAAAAGTAGAAAGTGTATCTTCCTAGGGCATATTATGGAGTCAAAGGGTTATCAACTATATAATCCTTTGAGGCAAGGAAGATTGTTGTTAGCCATGATTTGGTGTTTGTGGAACAACCCCATCAAAATAGCCCATTAGGTGGACAAGGAGGATTTGTCCACTTTATCCATTAACAAAGATATAGCTTCCTAGGGTATAGTTCAACCCTTTGAGGGAAGGAAGATTGATATTAGCCATGATGTAGTGTGTGAAATAGCCCCATCAAAACAACCCCACATCAGGTGGAGGAGGCGGCTCCATCCTTTTTATAAGGTGTAGCATAGTAAAAACAATCAGTAGATGTAGTATTGCATGCTTCTGCTTCAATGCCAAAGAGGAGGCTCGCACCTATTTCATAGAAGGTGAAATGTGAAGACATCATCCTTCATTAGCATGTCAAATATAACATCTTGGACACTGTTGTTTGCAACTGCTTTGCTATAGTGAAAGGATTAAGGTGACCCTACTGTTCACCTTCTCTTCCAAATTTTTCCCAATGCATGTACTTATGCCTTCTTTGTAAAGGATGCGCATGATTACCCATATCTATAGCACATCTACTTGTATTCTGATGATCTCTTGGTAGACAGTAATAAATAACAGTTGGGCATGTTTTCACACATTCAAGCATTTGATCACAATGTTTATAGGAAATATTATCAAACTCTGAACCAACGATTCCCTCTGGACAACTTCTTTTCAATCAGCCTTTCCATTGTGTCTCATTATGCAAGTGCATCTTGGCGTAATAAGGACAATATACATTCACACACCTCAAATGGCCTGAGCATCTACTGAATCGAATAGTACTGTCAAAACAACTAGAACTGCTTATTACATACTCAACCCATGCATGACCATCCTGCCTCTATTCTATACCATACATTGCAGAAGTAGTCCCACATGATGGCGGTAGTTTATAAGCAACATATCCATCATATGAGGAGGGCAACTTATCCACTCTATGTATATTGATGGCACTATGTAATGCAACATGCAAACTTATATTGAGAGGAAGTGCCCTAATAGCATCTAACACACTCAAAACATTATCTTTTGAAGATTATTTTTATCCATGTCAATAAAAATCTTACAAAATTGATATATAGCTGCATCAAGCTCAAAACCCATTTCACCTATATTCAGCCGAACAGGGTCTAGTTTCAAATGCTTAGAGATTAGAGAAAGGGGCTTCAATGCAATTGGAAGTCCGGCTAGATCAAAATAATCACAGACTGTAGATAATTTTAGCTCATAAAATCTCTCATTAGAGAATAGGCATGGTTTTTGTCTTGGACTAGCAGTAATATTCATGCTCATTGTATCTATTACTGCTCATTATATCCTTCATGGTTCCATCAAATAGAAGGAGAAAAATGGTACACAACAGACCAACAGAAGTTTAACTCTATGCAGTTTCAACCTTCGGGTTCCTTGATTTTTGAACTAGGCTGAGTCTCTCCTTGTATTACCACTAATAGAAAAAATAATTTTTAATAAAACATCCATTCTTTTTCCAAACAGTCGATTTCAAGAAATCTCTAAATATTCTTTTATTTATGAACACCTAGTGGTGCCTTCAAAGTAGTCACCGTTAATGATTATGACGGCTCTGAAGACACTTTATATTTGCTTACCTAGGACCGTTTATAGTGGTGCCTTCAAAGTAGTCACCTTCAAAGTAGTCACCGTTAATGATTATGACGGCCCTGAAGACACTTTATATTTGCTTACTAGGACCGTTTATAGTGGTGTCTTCAAAGTAGTCACCGTTAATGATTATGACGGCTCTGAAGACACTTTATATTTGCATACTAGGACCATTTATTTCTCATTTAACACTAAAGGGAGTAACGTTAGTAGCTACTAGTTAGCTAGCTAGTAGTACATTGTCTTGCTCTTCATGGCCCCGTTGAAGTGTTAGGTCATATCTTGGGAGATGTGACTTATCTCATAATGTGTCCAAGCATATCAAAGATCCCCCTTGAATTGGTATCTTTTCTTTTCTAGAACATACTATTTTGAAACTTATAATTTTTTTAAAACATACTATTTATATTTTCAAACATACTATTTAATTTTCTAAACATACTATTTAAATTTTTAAACATACTATTTTATACCTTATATTTTACAAGCTTAAAATAAATTTTCTAAGAATTCAATAGTTTATTTAAACATACTATTTTGAACCTTATAAATTTTTTAAACATACTTTATATATTTAAACATACTATTTAATTTTTTAAACATACTATTTTTATACCTTGTAATTTACAAGCTCAAAATAATTTTTCAAAGAATTCAATAGTTTATTTAAACATACTATTTTGAACCTTAAAATTTTTTAAAACATACTATATTTATATTTTTAAACATATTATTTAATTTTTTAAACATACCATTTGAATTTCTAAACATGGTATTTCTCCCCTTAAAATTTTCAAGCTTAAAATAACTTTGCTAAGCTTAAAAAAATGTTTCAATAGCGTTTAGAAGTTAAAAAGGATATTTTTAATTTAAACATATTATTTTTTAGGAGTAGGGTTTGTGGAAGCAAGAGTTTGAGGCTGTTTGAGGAAGACATGGGAGGAAGCGAAGGTCGATGAATAGCAACGCCAATATGCACCTAAGGAAGCCTCCAATGCCAAGGTAGGTCTACGATGCTCATGTGTTGATTTCTTTGGGCTACCTTAGCCTACTTTGTTATCTTCAAAGAGATTTAAAAAAAAAGGCTAACGGCACGGCCTGTTTCTAGGCATATTTTTTTATATGTGTTGCTCTCTCCAAAGACACGGTGTGTTGCTCTCTCCAAAGACATGGTGAGCCATAGATGTTCAAGGACTCAAGTGGTTGTGTCTTTAAAGAGTTATGAAAAAAGCCTAGAAAGAGGCTGCATCGACGTGGCCTATTTCTGTGCTAGTCTCTGCAATTTCATGGTGAGCCTTTTAAGTTGAAGGAGTCAAGTGCTCATGTGTTCAAACAGATTTTAAAAAAGCCAAGAAATAGGCCGAGTCGGTGCGGCCTATTTCTGGGATTTTTTTTTATATGTGTTGGTCTCTCTGTAATTTCATGGTGAGCCTTGTGAGTGGAAGGAGTCATTGCTTATGTGTTCAAAGAGATTTAAAAAAATCCTTGGTTCGGCCTATTTCTAGGCATTTTTTTTGTATGTTTTGGTCTCTCTCCAAAGACATTGTGAGCCTCATGTGTTGAAAGAGATTTTTAAAAAAGCCCAGAAACAGGCCACGCCGACGCGGTCTGTTTTTGGGCTTTTTTTATCTCTTTGAACACATGACCACTTGGCTCACAAGGTACACCTGGTAGGAACTTATTTGTTTTGTTTTCACCCTTGGTTGTACTTGGACAAGTTAGGTGTAGGCCGGTGGTGAATTCCCGGGCACACATGATCTTGTATTTGGAAGAAGTAGACTCCTTTTGGTAATCTAAGCTAAGGCAGTCGAGGGGTGGGGGGCATCTTCGGCACCTATTGTGGTGTACTGGGCATATTTCTATTTGTGGTTGTGCTTATGTCATGATTAAGTTCTCATAATCAAGGTTACAATTAGTGAAATATGCGACTGCCTGTTATAGTAGGATCTTGCTCTTTAATGTAAGCTCTCTACTAAAGGAGACATGGAACCCTCTTTCTAGGGATTGATAGAAGAGGTATTGGCCATTTTTCCACCTCCCTAATTTTGTATTAATATTTACTTAGAGGTGGATTTTTTAAGAAACAATAGAAAATGAGAAAGGCCACAACTCACTCATAGGTTACTAAATACTATGATTTTAATGTTTCACTATGTAGAGGGCTCTTATATAGTGCTGGCCTTGAATGGGCATTAGGAAGTGGCACTTCATGAGCTGGGGTTTATATGTTTTGGTCTCGCTCCAAAGAAATGGGGGGCCTTGTGAGTTCAAGGAGTCAAGTGGTCATGTGTTCAAAGAGATTTTTTTAAAAGCCCAGAAGCATGCCGTGCTGACGCGGCCTGTTTTTGGGCTTCTTTTTAATATTTGTTGGTCTCTCTCCAAAGGCATGGTGAGCCTTGTGTGCTCAAAGAGATTTTTAAAAAAACCCAAAAACAAGCCGTGTCGGCACAGCCTTTTTCTGGGCATTCTTTTTTATATGTGTTGGTCTCTCTCGAAAGAAATGGGGGGCTTATGATAAGGGCTATGGATGGCCATAATTGGGGCACATGTTGGGCATAGGTTTTTTTTGTTTTGGTCTCTTAGTGTTGTGGCTGAGATTGAGAGGCATCAAACCTCTTTTAAAAAGGCTGTGTCTTTGGGCTATTTTTTTATATGTTTGGGTATGATAAGGGCTATGGATGGGCATGCTTAGGGAACTTTTGGGGCATATGTTGAGGGTGTTTGGGTATCTCAAAGTTGTGGCTGAGGCCGAGATGCATCAAGGCTTTTTTTAATTTATGTTTGACTGTGGCCAAGGCCAGATTCAAGGGGAGGGTCTTTCTTCAAAGTGAAAAAAAAAAAGCATGATTAGGGAACATGTGTGAGCATTAAGGATGCAAGGCAGGTTTAAGATGAAGTTGAAGGGATATGGAGGTGATGTTTGAGACTCCTCTCATGAGTTCAAGGAGTGATGTTTGTCTCTATTCAAAGTGTCTCGTGTCTGGAATGATTAATGGTTGTGTCCACTGATGGTTGTGTTTAGAATAATTAATGTTTGTGTCTCCCCCACTGATGGCGAGGGAAAGCATACCAAGATTGAAAGGGCACAAGCAATTGAAAAGGAAGGGGAGTCTCAGAGGCAACGGTTAGCTTGGATCAAATTAGTCGAGTGGTGAAGATTAACTTTGAGGGTGTTCAAGATGTTGGAGAGGAGGTTGACAATCAGACATTGTGACTGACTCTTTACCGGATAGCTCACATGTGGTTGCTGATGATATATCGTAGGCAACACTCAAGAAAAGGATGGTAGCACTTTACCAGGTACCTCTCTTAATACAATGAATGAGTGAAATGGAAAAGAATCTTTCTTACAAATTGTGCCTTATGTGATGAGATTGGAAGTTCCTCCACTGGAGCACAACAAAGATGAGAATAAGATTTACATTGACAAAGGTGAGGACATCATGCACAAAGGGATCATAGGACATTGAAAACAACTAAACAATGTCCTATGATCCTTATGCCTGTGTTAGGGGTTTAAGGGAAGATGTTTCTAGTCTAAAGATTGCATTTGGCAAAGAGGGATATGTACCAGAAAAGGTAGCATTTATAGTTTCTCCTTGGACATGTGAAAAAGAGACTACCTATGTGAATGATGAGATTACTAGTGGATGGGATGCTATTTGGCATGACATTAATAGGGAGTTTGAGGGGGAGGTTAGAATCAGACCAGAGTTGCAAATCCTTGAGGGTAGGATGTTTTATGTGTGGGAGGGAAACCATCGTACGATGGCTTGGACACAAGCTATCAAAGAAAGATTTTCTCAAACAAGAGCAAAGCACCATCGTGTATTGTATACGATCATTGATCCTACACGTGTGAGTGAGATCGCTCTCTTGGAAAGCTTGCAAAGGATGAATTAGTAAGTTTCTTATAAATTTATGTTTTAGATCTTGATCATGTGGTGTTTTGCTTGGGCAAATTGTAATTTTTTGTCTTCGTTTTTTAAAGCTTGAATACTCATGCTTTGGTAACCACAACCTTGCAGGATGAAATTGGAAATTGTGCCAACATTAGTGCTACCAATCATGATGATTACATGAAAGATTTGCCAAAGAGAGATAGAAAGTTAATTACTTTGATGAGAAAGAAGAATACAAAGGGAGCCGAGCCTTGGTACCCTCTTACTCATAGATACTTGGGCAAGCTTATTTTGCTTAATACTCATCCTTATAATTTAGCCTGTGCCACATCTACAAAAGAAGATGCAAGATGCATTTATCATGTATAGAGAAATCTCCTTTCCATTTACATTCTTGAATATAGACCCAATTTTGTGTTGGACCACATCTAATGGACCACATCCAAGGTAGCCAATATTTGCATCCAATTTTCATAATAAGACAGGTTTAGAATTGGATCTATTTCTCTTTCTTTACCCTTAATGTCGGCTCCAATCTTTTTAAGATCCACATTAAGACCTTCATTTCCTTTTTAGCAAAGATTTGATGTTCAATATTGTTGAGAAATGTGGTACCATTAAGCAGAAGGAAGAGATAGGGCGTTAGTTGAGTAAGCTAAGCAAGAACAAAGCCTAGCATGCGGGCACATGAGCAAAGGGAATTATCCCACATTGATGTACAAGCCCAAGGGTGTACCTCCTCATATAAAAGGGGGCCATTTCAAGTAATGAACATATCGCTTGCACTTATCCCAAGTTTCTTTATGTGTCCAAGTTAATCTATCTTGAAGTCTAATTAACTTGAGTGCAATTTAATTAGCACACACTCATCATCATGAGTTCACTTAAGTATCACCCCCACCTTAGATTAATTATGTTGATTGTGTTGTCATTAGAGTAGGATTAGTATCTGATTAGGTAGATGCCTTCTCATTAGGAGAGCTTGATCCATGATTCTCAACATGGTATCAGACCCATGGTAGTGCATTATACGTATGATGTGATAGTTTTTTAAGCTAATTAAGGATAAGGTACATTTTCCTCCATAGTTAGTGATTAGAGTGATTATCATTTATATTTAGGGTTTGCTCCCAAGCTTGGTAGATAACAAGTAATAATAATTTTTCTTATGAGTAGGCATAGACCTTTAATAAGGGCCCCTTTTCAATAGCAACTTCCACTATCAACTCGCAACAGGAGTAAGGTGAAGGACTCAATCCCATAATAGTCCTCTTGGACTCATAGTGTTGTTGTAAAACCAAACAGAGAGAAGTTGCTCTATGGTTGCAAGTTGTGCACATCCTCTATGGGCAAGATTCATAGCTATCTGTAAATATGTACTAATCTCAACAAGAGCTCACATTAAAGACTATAAACTGATGCTAGACAGCAGCTCACCTTCACAATCAACAATGCCCAGTGCACATACCTACATGCTTTGTTAAGCAGAGCTCTACTTGCCCACCAAAGGAGAAGAAAGATGAGGGCTTCTAGCTCATTCTACAGGGGTGTGATGGTGACCAGCAACTCAAGTAACCATGAGCACAACAGGTGCAAGTCGGCACATTTCAAGTGCAGCGGCCGCCACCACAAAGAAGTACCTTTCAGTTTTTTGTGGACCTCAAATAAACCCTAAGGGTTTTTTTTTGTGTGTGAAGCCTCTTAGATAAGGGGCCTAGAGTTTAAAATTTGGGGTATTTCAAAAAATTTACTTGGTTTTGGTACAAATTATTTGGCACTTATCACCTTTAATTGCATCCTATTTTTTGCATCAAAAACTTACAATCAACTTTGAACAAATCATTGCATAACGAAGCACGCCAAAATCTTGTAAGGGAATAGACGCTACCATAGAGATTCAAAAAGCTCATGGTAAGACCTTTGCGAATGGCTACGAGCACAATTATAATGCACATGGACGAATTATTGAGGAACACACAAGTGCCAAGAGTCAATCCAAGGAGCAAACACCAAGAGCTAAGAAGAAGCAGTCAATAAGAGAAAAGACAGGACCCAATCAGGACGACAAACTACAACAACAAATCTCACTACCCAAGCCTATATTTTGTAAAAGCCACCAAATGAGTAGGCAAATTGATATGCAAATGTAAAAGACTCAACCACTAGAGAGTAGCCAAAGTAGTACCTTGGGGAAGTGAAAATCAACCCAACCATCTCAAAATGACCTGTGAGCTAGAGAGGAACCAAGCAAAAGAGCCTCTAAGTTACCCAACCAAGTTAGAAAAAAAGAGGAGGGGTGAAAATATGTTATAAAACTTGGGTCTAACCACCTTGAGTAGCCCAAAGATTTGGCACCAAGGGGGGTGTTGAGAAATGTGGTGTCATTGAGCAGTACAAGGAAAAGATAGGGAGTGAGTTGAGTAAGCCAAGCAAGAACAAAGCCTAGCATGAGACCACATGAGCAGGGGAATTATCCCACATTGATGTACATGCCTAAGGGTGTACCTCTTTATATAAAAGTGGGCCATTTCAAGAAATGAACATATCACTTGCAGTTATCTCAAGTTTCTTTATGTGCCCAAGTTAATCTATCTTGGAGTCTAATTAACTTGAGTGCAATTTAATTATTACACACTCATCATCATCATGAGTTCACTTAGGTATCAACCCCACCTTAGATTAATCATGTTAATTGTGTTGTCATGAGAGTTGAAATAATATCTGATTAGGTAGATGTCTTATCATTAGGAGAGCTTGATCCATGATTCTCAAGAAAGATTTGAGATCTTTCCCTTACACATTAAACATATAGTTGTTTCCAATGAACTTCCGTGAATAGGATGTTATGTCGGATTCTAGATCTATAGTAGATCTAGTGAGAGCACTATGATTAGCCAAGTTGACCTTTATCATTTTCTCATTATTTCTCAGATAAATTTATTTGTTCCCCCCAGTCAGGATCATCAGTCAACTGTCTCATGAATGGCCTACCTAGGATAACATCGCCATATAGTTTGTAGGCCTATCGAAACCCATAATAACAAAGGTATGTCCAAAGGTAATTCCACATGTTTTCATGCACATTTTGCTAGCTTTTCCAAATGGTCTTTCTAGCGATCTGTTAGCCATTTTAATAAAGACTCTTTGGGGTTCCCCACTTTAACCAACAAGCTTTAGTTGCAATACTTACTCTCCTGCTCTACCATCGAGGATGGTTGGAATTTGATGCCCCTTGTATGAGATGGGAATGGTTGCATTCATATCCTCACCTCATAGTATTGGTATTCTCCAAGCTTGTTAATTGGAACTTCTAGAATACTCATGTCACTCTATCGATTTTAGAATCTCCTTCTTCATCATTTGACTCTTCATATTTGGCTTTTAGCTTACCTCCTAACCAATCTCATACACATCATCCTACATCGCCGCAAGCTTGCCCTATAAAAGTTGCCCCAAGGGAATGTGACTGGAGCAAACAAGATTATCTACAACAACTCCACATCCCTAGGTTGCTTATCTCTTTCTTGTATCGAATATTCCTTGGGAAATCGTGTAGATCTTACTAATGGTCCAAGGTTTTCTAGCATGTTGTTTTTCTCACTCTCACTTCCTAGATATCATGCAAGAGTTTTTAAAGACCCCACTAGGGAATCTAATTCCAATTCATTTTTAAAAGATCCTAGAAGTGAAGTGACACTAATAATAGATGGAACTTCAAATATCAGTGCAGATCAAGGAGTCAAATGTTGCCAAAGGTTTCTTGGGTTTAGATCTTCTAGTTATTCAAAGGAAAGAGACTCTTGATTTGTAGGCGGAGTTTTCCCTTTGGTGTTATTAGAAAGATTCTCAATCAACTCTTCATTTTTGATAAAGTCCCTTTTTTCATATTTTCCCTTAGCAATAAATACATTCTTAGAGTCAGGTAAAATCAATACTTCATTGTCGGACTCTAGTATGGTAGATAAAAAAGTTGGTGGACAGGGTTGAGAGTTTTTAGTGGTCCTAACACTCCCTCTATCTCTTATTATATTTACCTAGCCAACCCTTGAGGTGCCAAAGGTTATCCTTTTCTCCTCAATAGGGTTAGGATATTGTGCCAACTTTTTGTCAAGAGCTTGAGGGTTTACCTCAAGACTTCCTTCAATTGCTTTCTTTGTGTAGCACAATGTTTCGGATTCAGGGATAGAAAGCAAAGAACCTGCAAAAGAGGAATCCATTCTATCCAAGATTTTTATTTTGTCACCCCCTTTTCCTATTTGGATACTCTTCTTTCTCTGTTTTGCACTCTTGGAAGTGATCATCTAGTGGTTCTACCCCGCTTCCCTTTAGCCAACTTAGCTTGTATTGAATAGGTATAAGGATAGAAGTAATTTTTGTCCTTGTAAGACACTCAACATGTTTAAAGCCATAGTTGGTGGTCCCCAATTGTAGTTGGTCCCAAAGCCCCACTACTATCGGCGGCGAAGTAGAATGATAGTGACAGTCTTTGAGCAAATGCTTAATACCACACCACCCACTATAACATCTATCCAAAGGAATAGGGTTTTTAGCCACTGCCTTATAAATACTCTTAGGACACTCAGACTTAATGTGAGGCCCACCACGTGTGTAGAAAGATAGTGGGCTCTTCTAGTCAAAGAGTTCATGTCCTTTCCACATGTCGAAGTCATAATTCTCATCAAAGATGTGTACTTGTTGGATGCAACCATAGTAAAACTTGGAGGTGTAGCAAAGTACTCAGGTGTGTCTAGACTTTCCAAATGTGCCTCATAATCATAATCAATCACAAGGCTCTCTAGAGCATTCTCCTCTTTTGCTCCAACTTGATGCATAGGAGTGACCCTTAGTGAAGTAGGTTGAGGTAGTAAAACAAGTGGAGGCATCTAAGGTAGTCTTGCACCTCCTTCCATAGTTTTTGGGTTTAGAGTTTTAGTCAGTGGTGGTGCTAGTAAGGCAAGTGGCTTTTGAGGAGCAAGTAAAGCCAAGACTCCATTTTTCAGATTAGCTTTCAGTGTAGGATTAAATCTATAACATCAGTTAGTGTCACAATTTCCCATATGAACATAATAACCACACCATAGATAAGGCCTTGGTTTAAGGTGTGAACACTCTCTTGTCGTATGATTTAATTTATAGCATGCACACCCAACCATATCTCTCTTTGGGTAGAGGTGAGAATTTCTCCTCTCTTTTGGGGTGATTTTAAATTTGTCTTTCAATTGTTCTGTCAGTGGATTAATGAGATTTTCTTCCCTTCGAACTTTCTCCTTCAAATCATTCACTTCATGATCAAGTCTTGAATCATACTTCTAACCCATGTATTTCTTTGGGTGGTCTCATGAAATTGTCAACATAATCTCTCTTCCAATGCACATTCATTGAGAAGATTTTGTGCCTTTGAGCATTAAGTGCATCATGGAGCTTCTTGCTTTGTAGTACTTCCAAGAAAAGAGAGACCAATGGAGTTTAGAGAGGTCTCTTGTCAGGTTCACATCTGCTATAGAGATACTTGTGCCTCTCAAAGTATAAGTTGATCGTCTCGGTTATTTTTTTTTTGCTTAGAGTGTTTAATTGAATTACTAAACTGCATTTTGCCCCATCCTTAGAATAAGCAATCAAAAAGGATTGTTTCAAAACTTTAAAATTTTCTTTTCCTTGAGGTTCTAAACCATTTGGCAGCCTCGTGCTGCTCTAGGGTATATCCGAATGCTCCCACCTCAATGATGTCATCATTCACTTCCAAAGCTTAAGAGACTTGCCCAAAGGTTTCCAAATGGTCATGAACATCACCAATCCTACTAAACTTTTGCATTGCCTTAGACACACTCTAGACTCTAGAGTTTTATCTTTATCATTCTCAAGAGAGAGAGAGAGAGAGGATCATGGGGTGGTGCAGCAACTATAGGAATAGCATGTTCCCTGGTAGTAATCGCTTTGGCGATAGCTTCAGCCATTTTCTAATGACATCACCTCTACTGACACCATTCCAACTGGTGAACATGTGGTTGAACTGGAATGGGTCTCTCTAATGGTGCAAAAGCTAGATCTCCTATAGCTCCAACTCCTCCAACTAGAATAGCATGTACTCTTGGTGGAGCATAGGTGGGATCAAGATGATGTAACCTTGATATTAGTTGATAGCATAGGCCAAAATCCAAACTTGTCAGAATGGGACTAAACTTGGCATGGTCGAGTGCAAGTCGCAAGTGACAAGTATAGCAAAGTGCAATTACATGTTCTGAAATAGGATCACCGGGGAAAGAGATAGAAGCACACGTGGAAAAGTGGCCACCAAGGATAGTTTCTTGGTCGAGGCTTCTCAGATGTACGGGGTCTCCATTCCAAGTTATGAGTTGATAGCTGAGTAGACCTTATAAGTGTATAAGAAGGTGCAATGTCTCATCTAGATCGGTAGATATAAGGCCAAAGCACTAGAGCTAGGTGAAAGTGGGCCCTAAACCAACCCAAAAACTTTTTTAAGTTGACTTAATTTTCAGCCAACACACTTGAGCATTATTGTTGATAGATCTTGGTCAAGTTTGTTCTTGGGCTAGACTATTTTAGCTTGGCACTAAACTTAAAAGTGGCCTAGCCGGTACCATGGAGATCACTCTTGGCTACTCACTTGCATCTCTTGCAAAGCCACCTACTATTTTTAGCCAGGTGGAAAAACTTTACACAAGTGAGGTCACCAAAAATATCAAATTGCCATGTTTGTCCATTTTAGGCCAAACTTAATAGGATGCTAGGACCATCAAATGTAAGCATTACCCAAAAGTCAAAATAGAAAAAGAGTAAATGGGGAGAGATCTAGAGATGAGTGTGGAAAACCAACCTCTCTTGTTCAGGCCTATCATATACACACGGAGTCCCCAATCCAAGATGTAAGTTGATGGTTTGGTAAACACTAATTTAGAGTATCATTGTGCAAAGCCCCGTGAGAACAAAGGTCAAATCACGTGTTCCCTAGAAGTACAGCTGAAAAATCCCTCTAAAAAGGGGTAAAAATGTCTCATTCAAGCTCAAAATTCTATGTGATGGCCTCAACTTAAAATACTAGCAAACTAGATTGAGCTGACAAGCTAAATCCAGTAGTTGGATGTAAAATGATGGTCACCAGCCAAGAGCTTATCTTTATGCATGCTTTCTCTATAACTAGACCAAATGGATGCAAGAAGAATGTGAATGATCCGTCAAGTAGCAGAGAAATAGTTAAGATTCTTACTTGGAGTTCGTGTGGATGTGGTGTAGTAGTCATGGATGCCAAGAATGATGTCAACTAAGGTGGCCATTCTTTGGTACTATGGCTACCCTTTGTTTCAACTTGAGGTCTCCCTTTTAATCTCATCCAAGATCCAAACAATAGGATCTTGCAATCCTTGAGCTAAATTAACTCGTCTTGAGAGTTGAATCTAGATGGAAAAACTCCAAAACCACATAAAGGTGAAAAGTCCCACAGTATAGAATGGCTCACTGGTCTCCACTCATGTATGCAACCATGATTAGTTCATGCTTGGAGGTGTTGGTAGGATGGAGAACTTACCATTACTTACCACTCTACCAAACTAGAAGATGCCTTTACTTTGCTTGGAGGTGTTGGTAGGATGGAGAACTTACCATTACTTACCACTCTACCAAACTAGAAGATGCCTTTACTTTGCTTGGAGGTGTTGGTAGGATGGAGAACTTACCATTACTTACCACTCTACCAAACTAGAAGATGCCTTCACTTTGCTTGAGAAACTCTTCACATATGCTTCCTAGTCTGTCTTTAAGTTTTCTTATGACCCAAAAGCAACCCGTTGATTGAACAACAAAGAATGTGTGCTTGAAAATGCTTGGAAAACAAAACTATGAACTAGTTCTAGCCATTAATCCCCTTGAATTGAATATGGGCTAGAACCAAAGAGATTAACCTTTCTTTTTGTTCCATGTAAAACTATGCAAAGTATACAAAGAACTTGAATTAATCCTACAATGAAAATTCTTAATCAAAAATTTAATCTAATCACACAAAAAGAAAGCACAAGCAACCTATTTAACATGCCCTCTTGCACTAATCTTGATTAGAAGTCCAAAAATAAAAAAAATTACTAAAGAGCTGATCAGCCCAAATTGAGATTATAGCATTGAAGATGTTGATCTCCCAATTCCCATGGTGGACTCGGATTTTCAATTGAAGTCTAGAATCTCAAGTTACGAGCATTTTAGTGTTTGCTAAAAAATAGCCAAAAAAAACTGACGACGTTGAGATTGGTGATTAATTAATCACTAATTATTGCTTAACTAGCAAATGGAATACAATAATCGAGACCTAATTATGCTATAAATTTAATGCTTATATTTAATGTTTAATTAATTTAATTATTAACTACTAGTTAATCTAAACTAAACTACTGTGCAAGTTTTTACAAAGAGCAAAAAAGTGAAGTAATTAACCTCTAATCAATCCACATAATCCTAATCTAACACACACAAGCAACACATTGACTCCAAAAAAAATGAAAAAACAAACCAAAAACCTAGTTAAATCCATAATTGAAAACCCATTTCCCTTCACCTTATCCACACCTCTCTTTTCCTTCTCTACACAAAATTACAGAGAGAAAGAAATGGTAGAAAATGGGACTTGGAAAGTACAAAAGCTACCACATAGGTTAATGAGGTCACTCTACTCCCCAGCAGAGCCAATAGTAGGTGGCACCAAAGGACTAAGGGATAAGCTAAACCATTATACCCACAGTGAAGCCTGTCAAAACAACCAAAACCAGTGAGAGTACTTACTTGTTTATTGTGGTGGGGATGAGAGTACCCCTTTAGAGCTTCCCAAGGGAGGCTCTCCAACCACTTGTTAAAGTAGTTATCTTGTGCTATAGCTTGTTTCACCCTCACGACCAAATGTGTTTGGCATGGGCATCAATGAGGAATCCAGAATGGAGGAAGGGTTTACAACCTGGAACCCATCAATGAGGAATCCAAAATGGAGGAAGGGTTTACAATCGGAGAAGAAGAGGGTAACATAGCTAACTTGGCTGTAGAAGTAGAGGACCGACTCTACCAAGAAGGATATTGAGTTAATGATCAATCACCCTACATTCTTACAAGACATGGAGCTCTTAATTACACAAAGGCGTACAGAGGCTACTATTGGGGAATCCTACCAGGGTACCACAACTAGACCAATCCATGAACCCGAGATACCTAGAAGAGCCAACACAGGTAGGGGATGAGGTCTAGGAAGGGGGGAGCAATTCCCCAGAGACCTAGAAACGATCCAGCCATGGACCTTAATGTGGCCCCACAAGGGCAGACTTGTTAAATATGGCAGCAGGGATGGGTAGGGGGATGGTCAGGGAACTAGGCTCTACTCTAGAACCCCGACCTTCCCAGATGAAACCCCATATCATTTCGAAACACATAGGATTGTACAATGGCCAGGGTGCCGCCTAATCAAATGGGAGCCCTTGGGGCATGCAAACAGTGTTGTCACCCCGCCGTGGTACTGTTCCAAGAACAAACCCTTCACAGCAAGACGCCATGGAGTATGAGACAATAACCTACAAGCTCTCACATGACTCCAAGATTCTCTTAGGTACATTTCTGGATGCACTAAGCGAGAGGATGGAAGGGAAACTTTTCTCTCCTTGGCCTAGTGTATGACCCATCTCTTGAGAACTCCATATGATGAACTTCCTCCTTCCATTGTGATAAAATCTCCAGGGTAAAAACCTAGTTGTTGACAAGCCCATAGACCCCCGCTAAGTGTTTTTTGTCAAAATTATGGGGAGTATGCATAACATAAGCAATCGTTAATGGCAAGATATAGCAACATATATGAGAGACGTAAAGAACACAAGATGTATAGAAAGCCTCTATATTACCTTCTATTTTAGCCACTCCAAAGCTGGTTTAACCTTCACCTTCACGTGTTGGTTGTGTTGTGTTGTGTTGTGTTTCAAAAAGTTAGGCCTCCTGACCTTTATATAGGGTTCACTAAGGGCTAGGGTTAGGCCAACCCTGGATCCCTTTTCTACCCACATGCTCGCTTTATTTGGGATGTGTTCACACCTATATAATCTCTTTCTCTCACCCTTCATCACTTGTACATCATATTTTTCAACACCCCCTCTCAATGCCACCATGGGACAATACATGGAGCAAGGTGAGTATTGGACATATAATAACAAAACGACCCCCCTCTCAGCCATAGGATAGATAGCCTTTATAAATTAGGGTTTTACAAAAGTGGTGAGTTATAGAGAAACGTGGTTCACTCCCAATTCTAGTAAGCATGCTTCACTCCTCAACTAGAAGAGTTGCTTAGCATGTGAAGAACTTACAAAATTCCCCTTAACCTTAGTGACATCTTTGGTAGGTATAATCTCTTCCAAAATGGCCTATTTCACCACACTTGTTACAATTTTGCTTTGACGGATCTTTCTTGAAGCATTGAGCTTCGCCTCTTTTAAAAAAAGTACATTTTAAGTTAGATTTAGATGTACCATGTCTCATCACAAAGGCTTGAGTTTTCAATGTGGATGTAGATCCACCCTTTGCGTGGACTCTTACATCTTCTTCAAGAAATGCTGCAACAATACTTTTAAGTGTTAGATCTGGAAGGTGCTTCAATGTGGTGACAAGGCTATCAAACGATAGAGGCACGGTCTTCAAGAGCACGATAATAGCATAATCTTCTTCAACTTTGGCATCAATGCTTGCAAGTTGTCCCATAATGCTATTCTTCTCGCTGATGAAGTCTCCAAGAGAGCCACCCTCCTACATCTTAAGAGCCAAAAAACTTCACCTTAAGTGCAATCTTTGAGTGCTTTTTCCTGGCTCCATAAATCTTCTCAAGCTCATCCCAAGCCTCTTTTGCTGATTTCACAAGATGGATAAGTTTTGTATGCATGTGAAGTGCAATGATAGAATGAGCCCGCTCGTCATGTTCTACCACCTCCGAATCTTCAAGGTTCACCTTCTTTGTGCCTTTTACCAAAGGCCATAAACATTTGAGCATTAGTATATATCTTACTTGACCTTGCCAAGCATGAAAACCCTGGCCAATCAAACTTCTCAATCGAGGCTCCAATCTCCTTCGACATGATTGATAGGGGTAGGAGAGGTCTTATCACTTGCAAAAACAAGGGCAGTGTGTAACTCTGTTATTACTGATTTGATGAACAAAGAACACTTCTTGATTTTGATAAAGAAGAATCCTCTTGAATCCTTTGGCTTTGTAAGCCTTGGAAGAAAAAAGAGTTGAAAAACTTGAGAGAAAAAAGGTTTAAAGAAAAACCTTGGAAGATAAAGGTTTTAAAAGAAACCTTAGAAGAGGTTCAAAAGAACCTTAGAAACCTTTCAAATCAAGGTTGATTTTTTAAAAATTTTTGTAAAAAAAAAACGCAGCCTGCTGGCTGCCGGACGATCCGTTGATTCTGCAGGTCCTTCCATTGTTGTTGTAAGTTACTGTTGCAAGACTTTGTAGTGTACAGTTGAAGGCGTTGCTCGCTGTGTAGAGGGGCCAGGTAGGCGTTGCCGTTAGCCAGACGGTGCTGCCGTCGCCATTGACGGACGACGCTACATACGTCAATGGACGGCAGTGCGTTGCAGCCAGCGTTGATGCACCCCACAAGAAGATCTTCACTTCTTCTTCGACTCACCAAGATTTTCGTCAAATCATTAAGGCTTCAAAGAAGCTCCAACGCTTCTTCTTCAAATCTCCAAGACCCAAAGAGAGATGTTGACGAAAAAACGCATATGTAATTATTTTAACGGAAAAAATAGACGGAACTGTTGCGTTTTTCCTCCTCCTCCTTCGTCTTGTCGTCTCGGTGATGAGGATCGTTGTCTTCTCTTCTTCCAAGCTTCAAGAACTTGTTGATGATGATGACGGAATCTCTCCTTGATGAAGCTCTTTTGTTGCCTTCCTTCACGATGCCTTTTTGCTTCTCACCTTCTTTCTACCAGGGTCCTTCTTGATGAGGATGTGGATGGCTTATGATAGTGAGAGAGAGAGAGGAAAGGGGATTGAAGGGGAACTTGGAGTCCTTCTCGATGAGGATGTGAATGGCTTATGATAGTGAGAGAGAGAGAGGAAAGGGGATTGAAGGGGAACTTGGCCTTCACAAGGCTCTGATACCATGTCAAAATTATGGGGAGTATGCACAACGTAAGAAATAGTTGAATAGAGCAACATATATGAGAGAGAGCAAGAACAAAAGATGTATAGAAGGCTTCTATATTACCTTCTATTTTAACCACTCCAAAGTTGGCTTAACCTTCACCTTCATGTGTTGGTTGTGTCGTGTTGTTTCAAAAAGTGAGGTTTATATAGGGTTCATCTCAAGGGCTAGCGTTGGGCCAACCCTAGATCCCTTTTCTGCCCACACGCCCACTTTATTTGGGGTGTGTTCACACCTACATGACCTCTTTTTCTCACCCTTTATCACTTGTACATTATATATTTCAACATTTTTGCACCGCATATTTCATGCATTCAATTACACCCCTAGGTGTGTCTATATTACACAAACTCATGTATTAGGCACCTTGATTTTGTTGAGACCCTTGCGTTAGCACCTAACCAAAGATGAAGAAATCCCAAAGAAATAAAAAGGAAAAATATAACTGCTAAGTTTTGGATCACCAATTTGAATCCCTCTAGTGATCCCAAATTTTGGATCGCATCAAAGTCTGCATCGCCTTGATCCCAATTCTACCATTCAAATCACTGATCCTAAAATCTTCACTTGCGATTATTGATCTCAATTCCTTGATCACATGATCTGAAACGATCTTAACTTAATCTGATCCTAACTTTAGATTGCCTCTTTCCATATCGCCATCCTCTCATATCACTGATTCTAAAATCTACCATTCAAAACGCTGATCCCAAAATCTCATATCACCCTAACTTTTGATTGTCGATCCTAATCCTTGGATTATCTGGTCACTTTCTGATCATCCAGACCTTTGGATCAGATTATTATATTTTTTGGATCACCTTAAGTCTCGATTTCTCATTGGCAGATCATCAACAACCAGATCACCTCATGTTTGGATCATCCAATTTTGGATTGTCAGACTGAGCCAATTGCCATGTGGCTGATCTCGCTTGAGAAGAATTCTATATAAAGTAGAAGACCTAGCCATATCTTATTTCGCTAATGATCTCGACTTCATAGCTGCAGAGACTCTTCCAAAATTGACAATCGCTTACACAAAGCATTGGCGTATTCTACAGCAATCCAAACATGCAATCGATAGTTTGATTTGCTCTTAATTGTTAATTCGCATCTCAGTAGCACAGAACGATTCCAATAAAAAAAGGTATTTGTGACATTTTTCTTTCAGATTTTTGCATTGTAGCGCCCGCAGTTATTAGTGTGGTTGGAGGAGAGTGTGCCAGGACACATTAGGGTTTCTGCAAGTTCCTTCATTCAATGCTACATTGAAAAGGGATAAGCCCCACAAAGGAAACTCTGCTAAAATTAGGGTAGAGGGGCTGCAAGCAAGGCAAGTTACCTTTTGTAGAGATTGCCAGGTCAAGGAAGCCCATTACAATAAGGTTATTGCAAAAGTGCAAGGAGACAAGGAAAATCACACTTGTCATACATGTCCAATTTGTATAAGCCACCAATGTTAAAACAACCCAATAAGCACGATCTATTTGTCCTATTCTCTATCATATGGATGTTGCATTTATCATCTGAAATTGAATATTAAGAACCCCCCTTGCTAGAGCGGGCATGAAAAGTAGTTTTTTGTGAATACCTGGAACAAAAAGTGCATTTTCAAGACAAAGATCCTCACCTACTAATAGTAGTGAGAATAATCTCACCAATACCTTTAATAGAGTAAGATGCATTATTGGCACACGTAATAGTGTGACCACTTTGTGTATTCTCTATATGTTTGACCAAACTTCTTTGAGAAGTTATATGCTTAGTTAGAAGTACCAATATTAAGAAACCAAATGTCAGTGAGATAGTTGCGCTAAGACATGCATCCTGTTCAGGATTATAACTGTAAATAGCCATAAGTGAAAGTGTTGATGAACACAACGACATTGGATGAGTCCTCTTTCTTAGAACTCTTATCGTCAGAGGTAGAACTGTTGGAACCCTTATTGAATTTCTTCTTCTTCTTTTCTTTCTTTTGAAGTTTAAAACAATTTTCAATTGTATGACCGGGTTTTTTGTAATATCGGCAAGTCACCTTCTTTGGATTTTCGGAATCACCCTTAGCCTCAAAAGTTTTGTTGGAATTGGTCTTCTGTTAAAATTTCTTCCCCTTATCCTTGGTTGCTAAATCTTGATCACGCTAGAACTCTAAGAAACATTCTTTTCGAACTGTTCCTCGTGGAATAATAACCTTACAAGCTCCTGATAGAGGTAAGGGTGGTTGCATTGCCTCTCAATAAAGCAAGCTATGGAAAAGCTTCACTTTGATACCACTATTGGATCTTGCAGAATGGAGAGCAAGACTCACGCACACACAATGCTTAATGACAAGAACACAAGGGTGTAGAGTGTGAGAGAGTGGCAATATCACAGGAGAGAGATGAAATCTCCCTATAAGTACAAAGAGAAAGTACAAATGAGCAAGCAATTCTAAACTGTAAATGAGGTTTCTTATATACTAGCTAACCCTAAGAGGCCCATTCGCGCCTAGATGGCCCTGGGAAGAATCCCAGTGGGAGAAAAGTGCCCATGGCATAAGTGCACGACCTCACGATGAAGTACTACCAAATATCTAAAATTCAGCCACTCCTCTAGAGAACGGTGAGTTTTTTCTTCAATCACTCGGTGGGAAAGGTTGAATGGTTTTAAACATGCTCTTTATCGCAAATTAACCTTTTGTAGAAAGAAAGGTTGTTGATGAGAAAGGACAAAGGATAACTAGCTACCGTGTCATTCGTACATTGGTTGACCTTTGCTTGAGTTCTCATCACCTCAAATGCAAGATTGGGCATGGGGGGCTATAGTCTCACATAGGACTCCCCTTAGCACGTGCAACTTAATTTCCCGGTATACCCCATTGATAGATGCTTCTCTCATGTCATTTGAGAAAGAAATCCTCTTTCAAATGGGAAAAACTATGGTCACAATTGCTTTCATCAAGGAGATGCTCCATTGTTAGGAAACAATACATGGAGAATTTCCCGCACACAAAAGCAAGGCATTGGTACCAGTTATCTCATGACATTTTAACCTTTTTTCTTTAATCTTTTGAGACATTTGGAAAGCAACATAATTTTGAATGTGTCTCATAAGCCATACACAACCTCAGAACACGTTAATACATTCCATCTCTCTCTCTCTCTCTCTCTCTCTCTAGGAAAGATTATAAGCTTAGATTTTTATTGACTATTAATATAAAGGATAATCCAAGGCCTATTTATAATCAGGCATGCCGGCCAAGTTTGAAACGGCCGATTGCGGGCCGACACAAAATGCTATCGGGAGGACGTTGTGACCATGGCTCATTAGTCTCTGCAACGCAGGGGAGGTTCAAGTTTCGTCAAAGAGCAAGGCTATGGCAGCGTGGTGAGGTTAGGAAACGATATACATTCTGAGAGAGAGAGAGAGAAAGAGGGAGGCAGAGAGAGAGAGAGAGAGAGAGAGAGAGGGAGAGAGGGAGGCAGAGAGAGAGAGAGAGATATGGTCCTCTAAGATGCCAGCATGTGGTCGGTACATGGAGGCCCCCCTTCCACCGCTAGGCTTCAAAGCCAGACCCTTTCCTTATCTTCACCTGCGTCTCCTCATGAATGGCCATCGTGTTCTAGGGTTTCAGAAAGAACATCGTTTTCTAAGGCTCCAAAAAGAGCACCTGATTCTCGGGTTTCAGAAAAGACAGCAGCAGGCAAGGGACTCACCAGGTGGCTTACCCCAATTGGGCGCAGCAGCAAGGTAAAACCCTTTAGGATTTTTGCTGTTTTGCAATGGAACAGAAGACCCCAGCTTGCAGGTCAGGTCCCCAGAGTGGTCGTCATCACGTCTGGCAAAGGCGGTGTTGGCAAGACCACCACCACTGCTAACATCGGCCTTTGCCTTGCCCGCCTCGACTTCAAAGTGGTTGCCATTGATGCGGACGTCGGTCTCCGCAACCTTGACCTCCTTTTAGGCCTGGAGAATCGTGTTAACTACACTGCCATGGAGGTCCTCAATGGCGAATGCCGCCTTGATCAAGCCCTCATCAGAGACAAGAGATGGACCAACCTCGAGCTCCTCTGCATCAACAAACCCCGGTACAAAATGCCCCTTGGCTTTGGTGGCAAAGCCCTCACTTGGCTTGTGGATGCCCTCAAGAAGAGACCAGAAGGGTCGCCTGACTTCATCCTCATTGACTGCCCGGCTGGCATCGATGCTGGGTTCATCACTGCCATAACTCCTGCCAATGAAGCTGTTTTGGTCACCACTCCTGACATCACGAGCCTGCGGGATGCTGATCGTGTTACGGGTCTCTTGGAATGTGATGGCATCAAGGACATCAAAATGATTGTCAACAGAGTGAGGAGTGACATGATCAAAGGGGAGGACATGATGTCAGTGCTTGACGTGCAGGAAATGTTAGGGCTGCCACTACTGGGTGTCATCCCAGAAGATGCTGAAGTCATCAGAAGCACAAACAGAGGGTACCCTTTGGTTTTGAATAAACCACCAACACTGGCCGGGCTTGCCTTTGAGCAGGCTGCATGGAGACTGGTGGAGCAGGACAGCATGAAAGCAGTTTTGGTCGAAGAAACACCTGCAAAGAAAAGTTTTCTGCCATTTTTGGGGTGAACAAGTAGTTTCGGTAATTCATAGTCTGCATGGTTTTCTATTGTACAGATGTGTTGGCAGATATGTACAATCCTTGTTTTCTTGAGGATGCTTGCCCACAAGCTCTTGTATGTGATTGGTGGTCAACCATGGTATTCTTACTTGTCTTGCATGTGATTCCCAAGAAATTTGCCGTTTTCTATGCTTGAAGCTACATTTGATAATCTTACTGCTGATTTTATTCATTCGTGCGCTGGGTATGACCTTGTGAACCTTAGTTTTGATTGTGCTTGTGTCTTGCAGAGCTGGTGTTCATGACATGTCATATTTGGCTCTAGTTGGACCGTAATGCTTGCCTTGCTGCTTCCCAGTTTGGGATACCTGTTGAGCTTGCTTCCAGCTTTTTATAAGTTAAGATTGCCAAGGCTCCAGCCCCTTTTCCCTTACCAGGCTGATTTTAGTTTTGTATCGAAATGTCGTGAACCAGGCCTTCAGCTTCAGACAGGCAAGTTTAGGGGCCAATGTCATTGAACTTGATTGTGTCTTCTTGTGAAGGTCCAGGCAAGACTTTTGTAAGCTGGATAGTTGTGATGAGAGGTCCCTTGCAGCCCAGGAGAGCATTTGGGACTGGGTTTTGCATAGGATAGTGAGTGAGTGTCGGCAACCAGTGCTTTTTTGAGCCGTGTTCAGTATATGGTTTGTCCTCGCGATTCTATTCTAGTATATGGTTGGCAAGTGAATGAATGACACATATGATAAGCACGTGATTTATGAAATGGTGTTTGAATGAAGTAACAAGTCTTCAGACCTTTGAGTGCTTGAGTATGGTCACCCTATCAATGGGCTTTTATTTAAGTCTGTTCTATAAATGACTTAGTAGATGACCCATGGCCATGAAGACAAACTGGGATGCAAGATCGACAGGCATAGGCCAGTTGGTGAGGTGGCCCTGTTGGGTTAAACCCCACATTGTGGCTCACCTCCTTACACACAAATTAATGCCTAGGGCCTTTCCATCTCTCTTCAAATTTTCTACTGCACCCATCGGCCTAGCTCTCTAGACTGTACTAATTTGTGAAATTTGTTGTGTGTATACATTTGAAAAAAAAAGTTGTTAACACCTTACAACAGTTTTTTGGAGCGCTCTTTCATAAAAAAAACATGTTGTACTAAAACAACAATTTTTTTAATCCAATTATCTGAATGTATACAGATTTGTAAAATTTATGTTGGTCTTTATAGTTTTTCTAAATTTTTTTCTTCATTCTTGCAATATAGTTATCAAGAATAGCTGTTAATGTTAACGGGCATCATAGTTCATAACATATGTTTAGCGAACGCATACGCATTCGGGTATGTAAGAATGTTTCAGGCAAGTCACATACGTGACCCATATAATACCTCATAGAAAGGACGAGATGTAGACAAATAGATACAAATATACATTGTAAACTCAAGCTCTCCAAGTTCTATTATAAAAACTTCCAAAGTTACAACACTTACAAGTTACATAAAGGCTCATTGCTTACCCAAGGGTCAAGCCTCAAGGCTAAATAGTGAAAACTAGATAAATCAAAGCACAAGTTGTAGCTTGTAGCAAACAAACATCCATAGCAGAAATTTAAATACTACTCTAGAGATTAAATACTTTATGAAACTTGGAACTTTGGAAGAGCTTATTCCGTTGTATTCCCATCCCCTTCTACTTCTTCCTCTTCATTCTCATGAGAGGAAGAAGAAGAATCCTCATCATCATCATCAGAGTCATCATCCACATTTTCCTCAATGCCTCCAACATTTGTGGTTGTGGTTGTCCCAATGTCATCAGGCTCTTGCATCTCCTGCAAAGAAATCAACCTTTCATCATCTTTTTCCTTGTTGATCATGTCCAAGGTTATCTCCATCTTCTCAAATCCTCGAGCCTTAATTTTTGTGATGAGTCGTAGATCAGTATGTATATAGACCAACATTTCTGTATTGGAGGGCTTCAACCTGTTTCTTCTCTTAGTATGAATGAGAGAGAAAGTGCTCCAATTTCTCTCACATGGAGAGGCACAACTCCCTTGAGAAAGCACACGAATAGCAAGCTGTTGCAATTTGGGAGTACTTGCACCAAATGTCTCCCACCATTTGACTGCTTGGTGCATTCTCTTCATAGATGATACTTGAAAGCTGATAGTGCATACAGGCTATAGGCTACACCTTGGGGCCTGTCACCTACGTACTCCCGAGTCCCTACACTATATAGGCTACAACATGAGCACACTGGTGACTGTACAGCATTGAACTTTTGAAGTACAACATACAGGTACTGTGGTAGATACTACATAGTACAAACTAGTACTATATAGTATAGTCTAGACTCTACAGTACAAGCTGTACTGTATAGGCTTACAGCACTGTAGGGTTAGGGTTTCGAAGGCTGGACCCGCTGGCCAGTGCAGTTAAGTTGCTAATGTTGAAAGTTTTGAACTTCGAAGTGCAGTCAGGACTCGGCGACGACAGCCTCCTGCTCTGCACGCGCACTCGAACTTCCAGGCGGTGCTCTTTGAATTTCCAAAACCGTGAGGCGTACGATATTTTGATTAAAAAAACATTAAAGTCGGGACTCGGCGCGGCAAAAAAAAAAGTCACGTATGAAACTTGTGTATGGTACAAACATTTGCAAACGTTTGCTTCCACAAGCAAACGCGTATGTTATGAACTATGATGGGCACTACCTCGATTGGCTCAGCTCATCACGACCCACCCTAACCAAGAAGTTATGGGTTTGAGCCTTGACACTGTAGGTTTGTGTGTGAGAGTGGTGTAGCTTCTAGCTCGGCTATTGTTAAGCTTATGTATGCCCAATTTCTCATTTGGATGCAAAGTTGCAACATAAATTTGGTTGTAGGATAGTTATGTGTAGAGAATCTAAGTGTTATAGGTGTTGGTAGATGTATGTTTATGTGACTGGTTTATTAGTTCCAGTATAATATGTTTATAGTATTGTTGCATTGTGAAGAATATAGGTTTATAATATAGCCGGTGTTGGTAGATGTATGTTAGTGTGATTAGTTATTCACATATAGTTATATTATACTAGAAGTACAATATTGTTATATTAAAGATTACAAGTTTGCTATAATTGTAGAAGTTTTTGAAAGCACCATTTGGTAAGTTGTTGCACATGTAACCATGTCTGGCAGTCAATCCTAGATTGTGAGTAAGAAGCTAGACAAGAATTACTTCCAAGCATGGAAGACCAATTTCCTTATATGGGAAAAGAATATTGGGAGTTCATCATCGGTGATGAAAAGGAGCCAAAAGAAAACCCCATCCCTCAGTAAGTGTAAGAATATAAAGCATGGCATGAAAGAGCTCACCCCTCAGTAAGTGTAAGAATATAAAGCATGGCATGAAAGATCTAGAAAGGTGTTGTATTGGTTGTTTGTCAATTGTGAAAAATTCTATGATTGTGTATATATATGGGATATGCAAATGAAGGAGACTTGGGACATCTTCGTGAAGATGTACAACATAAACACTCAAGCTTAGAAGATGCAGTTAAAGTAAGAGCTACATAATGTGACCAGAGGAAAACTTAGTATAAATGATCACTTGATAAAGATTTAAGGGCTCTTACTTCTATTAGATCACTAGATGATGATGATATGGTGTCTGTGACATTGAATGGTCTTGGGAAAAGAATACAAATAGTTTCAGACCTCCATTAGGGTTCACAAATAACTTTCTTGACTTTCAGGAAACTAATTGCTACCCTCATCTATGAGGAGATAAATATTGGGGAAGGTTTATGCTCTGGAAATAAAAATGAATAGGCTTTTTACTCATATATAGGTAGAGGTAGAGGCAAGTCATCATCTAGAGGAGATGAATATTGGGGGAGGTTCATCCTCTAGAAATAAAAATTAATAGGCCTTCTACTCAGATATAGGTAGGGATAGAGCCAAGTCATCATTTGGGGGAGGTTCATCCTCTAGAAATAAAAATTAATAGGCCTTCTACTCAGATATAGGTAGGGATAGAGCCAAGTCATCATTTAGAGGAAAAGATGGTGGTCATTTTAAAAGTTAAAACCAGCAAACAACAACAAGAAAATCAATCTCATATAGGTGGAAGAGACCACTCTAGAGGTAGGGGAGCTAGAGGGGCCAAGGTGGTTGGTAAAGAAATCAAAATGCAGGCACCATAAAGTGCTATTACCGTGGCAAACCAAGGCAAACGGTAAAGAACTTCTATAAAAAGTAGAATGATATCAAAAGTGGAAAGTTACAGCAAGGCAACTATGCATCATCAACAATGTGATGACATAAGTGGAAAGTTACAACAAGGAAACTATACATCATCAAGTAAACAATGTGATGACAGAAGTGAGCATCTATTTGTGATATTTCTCTTGATGAAGTGAGAAGAAAGTTGGATCCGAAGGTAGAGAAATACATCTTCATTGATTATGCTTTAGAGAAGATAGGTAATGGATGTTATAACCCTACCACTCCATGAGATGTGAAAGTAACCAGAGATGTCTTTGATAAAACGAGTAGCTAGTATGAACCAGGTGAAGGAAACAGAAGATGTTGATGTAAGAAATAATGATGTTAATGATGCTACCTCACATGTAGTAGAGCAGTAAAACAATCACTTTTGTTTAGTGGACTTGGAGAGTTCTCTAACAATGGATCTAGTGTTAGTCCATGGTCAACTAGGTTGAGGATAAATGTAGGTACACATGTATCATGCAAAGGGAAGGGAAAGATAAATCAACCTTTTGTGTGTGAGCTATCCTCAACAGGTCTCTCATATGTGGATGGTGAGTTTAGTGGCTTTGAGCAAAGCCTTGATGAGGCTTTGAGTAGAGCCTTGATGAGGATCTTAGCATTTCGTTAGTGGTTACACCTGGTGTAAGGATAACTAGGGATGATTTGAAGAGGACACATGGTAGTGATTCAAGTGTACACAAGTTTATGAGGGTTAGATAACCTATTGACAGGTTGAGATATGATGGATATACATCCCATCATTATGCTTACATGGTTAAAGCAATATAATAGTTGGAGCCCACTTATTGTTGTAAGCAAGGACTTGGAAATAAAAATTGGGAAGATGACATTTGGCAGCATTATGAAATTGCAACATGGGAGTTAGTGCCATCATTGCCTTAGGAAAAGAAGGAAATTGGATGTAAGTGATTGTATAAGGTCAAGCATAACTCAGATAGATCATTTTTGTGAGAGCAAGTATAAGGCAAGATTGGTTACCAAGGGTTATGCACAGACCTATAGCATTTACTATGAGGAGACATTTAGTCCAGTTATTACAAAAATGGAAAACCATGAGAGCTATAGCAACAACAAAGGGTTGGTCCTTAAATTAGATGGATGTAAAGAATGCTTTCTTTTATGGTGATTTATAAGAAGAAATATACATGATATAGCCAACAGGTTTTGTGTACATGTTATGCACAAAGCCTTGTATGGCTTAACTGGCACCCAGAGCATGGTCAAACAAGCTTGGGGAGTATCTTATTACCATTGGATTTTAGATATCCAATATAGAAACTAGCACCTGTAGCTTTGAGTGTGCATTTGCAAAGAGTGTGGTGTGAAGAAATTGGGTTGTTTCCCCTTGAGATGAATAAGGAAGGAAATAGTATTCTTGTGAAAGTTTTTGAATACGTGGAGACACTTGACAAGCAGGGAAACAAGAAGAAGAGAAAAGATCTTGTGTGTAAAGAAATGCAATGTCACGAGTTTATTCTATTGTTGAAGAACAAGATTAAGTTTTTCATCACACCTTGCACGTTGGCAAGGTTCAAGGAGTATATTCTCAAGTTCCCTCTATTGATGTGGTTGTGTCGGTAGTGGACTTTCTAGAGCACTATGCCTTTAAGGAGCAAAATGAGATTTAGAGTATGCATTGGCATTCTACACATGTGACAATATTGGTCCACATCTCTTATTGTCACCACAGGTGGTAATAAAAACTTATCACTTCTACATTTTAGGACGATAGAGTCCATCACACTCTTTATCCAGCACTATTTCTTATTGCATGCAAAGTGGTTACAAGAAACACCCAAATAGCATTGGGTGTCGCGTTAGAAGGGATTGCCTCACAATTCAAGGTTTGTATTAGACCCTTTCACTTTATTACAAGGTATGTGCAAATCATAGGGATGGATTGGGTGTGTTAAGATGGGATTGCCTCACAGTTCAAGGCTTGTAGACCCTTTTACTTTGTTACAAGGTATGTGCAAATTATAGGGATGGATTGGGTGTGTTCAGATGGGATTGCCTCACAGTTCAAGGCTTGTAGACCCTTTTACTTTGTTACAAGGTATGCTAGAGATAATGTAGAATTTATCGACAAGTGGTCATGGCAAAGGAGAGCATAATGGGGCTAGTGCTATTGTAAAAACAACATTGAAGCATGAACAATTAAAGAAATATGGCGTAACTCTAAAGTGCACAGCAGATGTAGTGTGTCCTTCTTAAAGGCCAACTTGTCTCAAAAGTACCCAAAGCATCCTATCCTTCCAAGGAAAGAGAAGTTGCCCGTGTGTTTTGGGAGATCAAAGTAGGGGAAGTGAATAGGGAGGTTAAGTGAGGTTAAGTGGAACTATGAAGCTGTTCCAAATTGACGATCACTGCACATTGCTCATTGGTAACAACCCATGTGATTCTATAGGTCTTACAAAACTAGACAACTTTCATGATTTTGTGGTGCATGCATGCATGGGCAATGGAACAAATGTGCCAAACAAACAGCATGTGCAACCTTGGGATTATCACATTCTAGTGTCCTTAAGTGATTCAAGTGAACTGTAAATAATTGATGAAGATGCATATGACAAAGCAACTTATGAAGGTTATCATGATGTTTTAAGTGCACATTTGTGTGCTGGGGATAATTTTGTAGTAAATGCTGAGGCTGACAATGAAGAAGATATATACTATAGTATGATGTCTACATAATTTTGGGGGTCCGTAGTGCGATTCGGGTGAGTTTCGAGCGCGTTTTGGGCACTGCAAGGTTTTTGCAAACATTTTGGAGAGGTGTCATTTTGGATTGGTTCTACTCGATTTTAGGTGTTTGGGCTGTGCAGCGGCAAAGATTTGGTGTGCAACAGCATCTACAATGTCTTCAACAACATCGACCATCATACTTTTGTTGAGAAAACGTGGTGCTCATGCTAGATCAAGTGTGTGGAGGTGAGAGACTCACAAAATACAAGAAAACTATCTTGCTTATTAAGTTGTTTATGAATACAACTAGGCCTTGCTCAATACAAAATGCCTCCTAGCTCCACCTTTAAATAGATGAGCTAGTGGACCTTAAGTCCATTCACACTCACACCCTTCTCTTCCCCTTCTACTTAACCTTAGTCTCTTAATACCCCCCGTCAATACCAACTATGAAAGAATGGAATAGGTGGTATTGGACATAGGATGCCTTTATAACATTAGGTGTACAAGGTTTGGAATATAGGTGTGATTACATTGAGATTCAAAACAATTTCTTAGCAGAGGTAGAGGCTGATACAAAGTTTGCCTCTGACTCTTTGTTAGGACATTTAGAAGTGATATGTCCCGTTTGTTTACACTTGTTACATTTCATTTTGTTGGGATATTTGATCCAACAATTATTTGCCAAATGACCCACTTTTTTGCAATGGGCACATCTTACTTTGACGACTTGATGTGACAAAGCTTGTTCGATAGTCGATGAAGTGGTTGCATTTGAAGATTCAGCTCCTCCCTTTGGCCTCTTTTCTTCATCAAGACAAGATTGAATGACTCCTTTGAGGGTGGGATTAGGTATGTTCTTCAGGGTGGTGACCAAGGTGGGGTACACCTTCTTGACTGCTTTTAGCAAAACACCCACTACATCATCTTCATCCATTCTCGCATTCACTGATGCAAGTTGAGCCATAAGGCCCTTCAAGTGAGAGATGAAGGCTCAATTCCATCTCCCTCTTTGAGTTCCAAGCTAAAAAATTCAATTTTAAGTGAGATCTTGGAATTCTTACCATGAGCTCCATAGAGCTTATCAAGCTCATCCCATTTCTCCTTTGCAGTCGGTGGTCCACATGGTGAATGAGAGCCTCATCACTCAAGATGAAGCATGATGATGGCTTGTGCCCTCTCATCATCTTCAATATCTTCTCAGCAATAACCTTAGTGCCGGAGATGAATGGCCAAAAACCTTTGGACATCATCTTGTACTTGACAAGGACTTGCCAAGTGTGGAAGCCCTCTCCTGAGAACTTTTTGATTTGGGTGTTTTCCTTTGACATTGGGTATTGAAGGAGGTTATTAGAAAGTAATGGGCTGATTTATGAAGAAGAAAAAAACCAAAAATTTATAATATTTAGGCTTAATAAGAAAGAGAGAGGCTTATGAGAGTGCAACAACCCTAACCAAGTCAAGGATGTTGCATAAATAGAAGATTAAGATGGTATATATATGGTTTAGCATTTAGGGTTTGTGCCCAACCATGAATACTGATTTAGAGAGCTTAATTAGTGTTAAGGAACACGTTCTTTGGTGATTAAAATCACCTTTAGTGTTTAGCCACACTATTAGTGCTTAAAAGCACATGATTACTATCTAATGATACTTGTGTTGGTGATTAGATTCACCATTGGCATTCACGAACACACTTAGTGTTTAAAAACACTTTAGAATAACTCCCCTTTACTGGATTAGAAGCTTTATTAGTGTTAATCAACACTATTAGTGCTCATAAGCACATTTTGACGAGATTTGAGAGCTTGAAGATGAAGAGGAAGCTTGATGACGTGATGAATGAGACTTATGATGCCTCATATGGTTGGCCACCGCTTCAAAATCAAAAGAAAGATCAGCATCAAGCTCACACACTATCACTTGGGTGATTAGAGCAAAGAGGGGAGGATTAGAGCAAGAACAAAAGATAACTTGAAGCTTTAATGGAAAGCTTCCATGGAGTTGAGGAGAGCCGCGTGGTTTTTTTTGTTGTAGTAGCCGCGTTGATGCACCATTCAAGCTAAAATTCAGGATGTAGATAGCGGAGAGAGTGGGCTTCAAAAGCCCTCAAGTCCCATGGCTTATGATGGCCTACAAGCGGCGAATCACTGTATGGCCAGCAGTGTAGCAGGAAATCGGCACCGGCCTCCTCAGTAAGAAATGCTGCAGAGCAACGCAGCATCATTTCTGTCAATTGGCCGTACGTCCGTGAACCCCCACGCCTCCTCTACAAGTTCCTTGAAGAAATCTCGACAAGTTATGGGCTCCACGAGCTGCTAGAGCTCCTCCACCAGCAGAGGGTTGAGCTCCACAAGGAGAAGATAAGAGAAAATGAAGATTTTTGACCTATTTATACCAAAAATGTGACCTACTCAACCAAAGCTTTGATACCATGTTGAGACAATGTGGTGCTCATGCTAGATCAAGTGTGTGGAGGTGAGAGACTCACAAAATACAAGAAAACTATCTTGCTTATTAAGTTGTTTATGAATACAACTAGGCCTTGCTCAATACAAAATGCCTCCTAGCTCCACCTTTAAATAGATGAGCTAGTGGACCTTAAGTCCATTCACACTCACACCCTTCTCTTCCCCTTCTACTTAACCTTAGTCTCTTAATACTTTTGCTAATAATACTCTATTCTCTACTCTGTGTTATTTTTCATACACTTTAGAGGTGATTCAGTCAGTTTGGTAGCAGCCATCCGGGGTTGCATTCAGTGAATACTTAGTACTTGTTGCAGTGTGTTGAGAAAGATTTTGCATTTCGTAGATAGTCATGGTGGCTGGCAGTAGTGATGTATTCAACATGTTGTCTGCTCTGCTGTGGACAAACTTGATGGGATAACTATCCATTGTGGCCCTATATGATGAGGCCTGTATTAGTTGTTAAAGGCCTTCGGTGGTAGTGAAACGCGTCCTGTTTCACAACTACCAGGTGCTGCAAGTACATCTAAAGTAGAATCTGATACAGATGTGGCTCCTCCACATGCACCACTAGTACCTCCCACTGTTGCTCAAACAAGATGGGATGGAAGAGATGCATAGGCACATGCATTGCTTGCATTATTCCTCATATTCGGGCATGTAAGACTTCAAAACAAGCATGGGATACACTTGCTGCATTATACCAGGTGCGCAATGAAGCACGTGTTGCATATCTGCAGCACAAACAGTTGGAGCCTGAGCACATGAATAAAGGAGACTCAATGGACAGCTTCTTGACCAAGATCAAAGATTTTAAGAAGCAGCTCGCTAGTGTGATATATCTTGATAGTACATTGGTGTCCATAGTTCTCAATGTATTGCTGGATTCTTATCAGAGTTTTGCCTCTACCCTTAGACTCATGATGAAGGGAAATCCAAATGCCCTTACATTTGATAAGCTGGTTTCAGTACTCTTCCAAGAAGAGCAGTTTAGGCAAAACAGATCTGTTATGCGAGTTCGTGACCAAGCTTTTGTTGCCACAGTCAGAAAGGCAAAGGTAAAGCTTCTTCGCATGGTGGCTATAAGCCAAAATAAGAATCCTTAGGTAAGGATGTAGAGAAAGAAGGTGATAAGCCTAAAAAGAAGGGCAAGTGTCACTATTGCAGGAAACCAGGGCACTACATAAATAAGTGCAAGAAAAGGCTAGAGAAAGAGAAAAAGAAAGAATCGGGCATGGCTGTGAGACTGATGCATCTGCACCAAGTGCAGAGAAGAAGGAATATGCAAGTTTTGCTCAAGATGATTGGGCATGGACTATACATTGTAGTTATGACCCTTCTGTTCATGATGTATGCATGTCAGCAGTACTTTGACAGTGGTGCTAGTAAGCACATTACTTCATAAAAAAATTTGTTCTCATCTTTGGAATCTATCCCCCAAGTGTGGGAACCATCACATGTGCAAATGGTTTCTTATATCCTGTCAAAGGAGTTGGTAGAGTTGTGCTCACTGCTGCAAATGGGGGTGCATTTACTCTTTCTAAAGTTTTATATGTGCCATGCAACATTAAGAAGAACTTGCTGTCAGTTTCAACCTTAGCCTTGTCAGGCTTGATGGTGAAATTTATGAATGACAGATGTACAATTCAGGATAGAAATGATGAAATTTGTGGATGATAGATGTACAGTTCAAGATAGAAATGATGGTTATTCTATCATTACCTCAAGTATCTTGTTTCATGGCCTATACAAGATGGATGTGTTTGAGAAGTTGCAACATGATGCTTGCTCAGTCTCTATGACTCGTGCTATGAATTATGGCATGCACGATTATGGCTGCACGATTTGGCCATCTGATTTATGGAAGTTTGTTATGCCTTCAAAGGCATGATATGGTGTCTAAGTTGCCAAATCTTGAGACCCCTGCTAGACATGTATGTGAGGGGTGTATTCTTGGTAAAATGTATCGGGCATCATTTCCAAAGACTAGATCTATGAGAGCTGTTAAGAAATTATAGCTTATACATAGTGATGTATGTGGTCCTATGAGGACACCATCTATTGGGGGATATCTCTACTTTGTCACTTTTATTGATGATTACTCAAGATATAGCTGGGTGTATCCATTAAAGAGAAGTCAGAGGTTTTTATGTGCTTTAGGCAATTTGTATCCATGGCTGAAAATGCATGTGAATGTAAAGTTGGCACCCTTCGTTCAGATTGAGGAGGGGAGTATATGTCCAAGGAATTTCATGCATATATGGTTGAAAAAGGCATGAGGCATAAATGTACAGTGCCATACACACCTGGCACAATGTATGGTGAAAGCCCAAGATTTACCTCATGGTTTTTGGTTAGAGGCAACTATGTGTGCAAACTATGTGTTGAACAAATGCCCTACCAAGGCCTTGCAGTCTAAAACTCCTTATGAAGCTTGGCATGGCAGGAAGCCTTCTATGGCTCATTTGTGTGTTTTTGGTTGTCTTGCTTATGCTCTTGTGCATGAGAAACAATGCAGTAAGCTTGATGATAAGGCAGTTCAATGCATATTTGTGGGGGGGGGGTACAGTTCAGAAAGCAAGGGATATAGACTCTACCCTCAAAGTGGATTTTGGGTAAGTTGTGATGTTTTTGTCAAAAACTCAGTTTAGCCCATTCTTTCATGCAAAAAATAGCAAAATGTATGCTCATAGGACATGTTTGATTCGCTCCTACCTTTGTTTGATGGATGGCAACCATATGGAGAGCAATTGAATGCTCAACGAAGTGCTGAAATTTAGCCTCTGCATGTGCAAAATCAGCCTACATAATATTAGCCTTTTGATGAGGCAATTATTGAGGATGTAGTGGATGAGGAGAGAGTAGCCATAGAAGAATCTAGGCGTATTCCAAAATGGCTTGTGCGGACATTAAGGGATAGCAAGTTGGCAGCTTCTTTACCTAGCAAAACTCGTGCAGGTTCTCATCATGCAGATTATTCTTATGTGGATCATGTTCTCATTTTTACTTTATGCAATGATGAGGAACTTGTTTCCTTTGAGGAGGCATAGGATGTTGATCATTGGATGCATGCTATGCAGGATGAGTATAACTCTAGAGAGAAGAATGACACCTGGTATTTGACAGATCTACCTCATGGCAAGAAGGCCATTGGTACTAAGTGGGTTTATAAGTGGAAACGCAAAGCAGATGGTAGCATTGATTGCTACAAGGCCAGACTTGTTGCAAAGGGATATGCCTAGCAAAAGGGCATTGATTATTATGATGAGACCTTTGCACCCACATCTTGTATGACTAAGTGGGTTTATAAGTGGAAACGCAAAGCAGATGGTAGCATTGATTGCTACAAGGCCAGACTTGTTGCAAAGGGATATGCCTTTGCACCCACATCTTGTATGACTACCATTAGATGTCTAATTGCTTTGGCAGAACATCATAGGTGGAATGTACATCAGTTGGACATTAAGACTACATTCTTGAATGGTGATTTACATGAGGAGGTGTATGTATCGCCGCCTCTTGGTTTTGCTATGAAAGGAGAAGAGTCTAAAGTATGCAGGTTGAAAAAGACTCTTTATGGCCTTAAGTAGGCTCCTAGAGCATGGTATGAGAAGATTCATGCATATTTGGTTGCAAATGATTTTTGCAATAGTCCAACAGAGAGTACCCTCTATGTGAAGAGGAGTAAGGACACATTTTTGGTCATCGTTCTATACATTGATAACATGCTTCACGGGACCCAATATAGATTAGATTTCAGCCTTTAAGGCTGATTTGCAGTCATCGTTTTGAGATGTCAGATTTGGGGCCCTTGCATTACTATTTGGGGATTCAGTTTATGCAGCATAATGATGGCATTGTTATGCTATAGTCTAAATATATACATAAGCTATTAAAGAGGTTTAATCTTGAGGACTGTAAACTTGTGGCTACACCTATGGAGACAAGTCCTCGACTTAGTCTTCAAGATGCAGGATACTCTTTTGATGCTAGTTTATATCAGCAGGTTGTTGGATCCCTTCTTTATGTGTGCAACACGAGGCCAGATATACAGTATGTGGTCTCACAATTGAGCAGATTTATGCATAGCCTAGGTACGAAGCATTGACAGGCTGTTAAGCAGGTTTTTCACTATTTACAAGGTACTCAGTATTTTGGATTATTTTATCCAAAGGGGAGTGAGTCACAGCTGCATGCTTTCAGTGATTCAGATTGGGCTACATGTTATGAGACACGAGTGTCCACTAGTGGGTTTTACTTTCGCCTTGGTGATTCATGTATATAATGGCTCAGTAACAAGAAGCAATCCACTTCCATCTGTGAAGCTGAGTACATGAGGGCAACTTTTACAGCTACAGTTGTGTGTATGGCTCAAACGTCTTATGGCTGATTTGGGAGTTGTCTAGCACTATGATTTTCACTGACAGCTAGAGCACATTAGCAGTTTGCAAGGAACCCAATAATTCATGCTCGCACTAAGCACATTGAGGTGCATTACCACTATGTCAGGGAAAAGACTCTCTACAGAGCAGAGATCAGCTTGGTCTATGTTCCTACACATGACAACATGACAGATTTATTCACGAAGGATCTTCCTCATGAAAAGTTCAAAGCTTTTTGTAAAGCTTTGGGCTTACTTCCTTTTTAGGATTGATCGGCCATACCCTGTACATGTTCACATCATCACTCCAGGGGATATTTGTAGCATTATCTGGTAGTGATGTGCGTGAACACACTTAGGACCTTCGGGGCACTTTTTTCCTCACTAGGACATTTTTCCCCTTGTGTGTATGTACACCCTCTGATCTACTCATTTTGGGGTGTGTACTTATCTTTTATATCTGGCACACATTTGTTGATTCTAATCTAGTGAGTTTGTGTGCTCTCAAACTTCTCTATCTTGTGTGTGTGCATTGTTGCAACCCTAACCCTAATTCCAACATGTGTTCGGTTTGCATCATCCATCCATTACATCAAACAATGCAATGGATTGCGTAAACCCACTGCCCATTGTCTTGATTAATGGTTTACCATGAAAAAGATGTGGTTTTGATGGAGATTTGTGTGTGATTTTGTGAGAAATATCTCTCTTTTTTTATCTTTTGAAAGAATGATTTTTTGGCTTAAATGTGTTGTTTTGTTAGTTTTAATCTAGTTTTTAGTGTTTGTTAAGTGTGCACGTAGAGTATGTTAGTTTCAGTTTGCATCCATTGCATCAAACAATGTAATGGATTGCAATTTTCTGATTTTTAGCTCTCTTTAGAGTTATAGAGCTAAAATCATTAATTTGTGTGAAGGAAAATTGGGATTTTTTGGGATCACATTAGTTACCCCTAGGCTTTTACATTCCATAATAATTTATAGGCCAAAACTTTCCAAAGTTTTTGGATGTGCATTGCTTCATGAACATATCTTTGGTGTAATACAATCCATCTTAGGCTCAAAAATTAATTAAAACTTTAAAATTTACATCTTAATGAAAATTCTAAGATATTTAGCTATCTCAAAAAAAAAACTTTGAGGTGTTTTATAGCTAATCAAACAATCATAGACTAGGACCAAATCTCACACACATGTTCTGTACAATGTTATGCAAGTTTTTGGATTTACATTGCTTCACAAACATATATTTGGTGTAATACACTCCATCTTAGGCTAAAACTCAATTAGAACTTTAAATTTTAGGTCTTAATGGAAATTCTAAGATATTTAGTGGCCTTTTAGAAATTTAACCTTGAGGGTTTTTATAATCAAACACTCATAGACTAGGATCAAATCTTGCACACATGTTCTGTACAATGTTATGCTTTGCTGGTGCATTTTGTGAGAGCCAATCACATATACACCTATCCTTTTAGGAACTTTGTTTTAGATGAAAGTTTACAAATTTTGAACCATATTCATTACTATAGAATAAGAGACTACTTCACACATTTTTAAACATCTCATAAGGCTTTAAGTGGAATATCTAGTGATTGTATATAATAACAAACACTATTTTCATAAGTTTCTTACTAGATGATCCAAATATAAGCAAGGGTTCATATATGCTATTTTGTTATCAATGCAGTTTTGAAGTTGAGATCATCACCTTGTTTTCTATCCAAAATAAAATGTCTAGATATGAATTCTTGACCAGTTAGTGGAGGCATTGATTTATTAGTATAAATAAAGTAAATCACCATATAAGCTCACACTATTATCGTTGTGGGTATCAAAGACTTAACAACTAAAAAGAGATCCTAAGAAGAAATTTTAGTTGAATTATTTATTAATGCAATATTTTTTTGTCATGAAAAATCTATCTATCTCTTAAATAATATGTAAGGTTTAGGAGAAATTTATAATGAGTCGAGATCTTTTTTTCCCTTTTATGTAGGAACCTACTTTGTAAATTCGTAACCTATTCGGATTATAATGTTGGATATACCCCTAATTATGTTGTTATCAACTATATTTAAGATTATTTTTATCATTTTAATATTTTTCTAAGGTTTTCACATTCATGAAGACATGTCTTAGAAGAGAAAATTCTAAAATGCCACTCCCATTCACAAGATATGAATTTTTTTAGGAAAACCCTAAAAAGACATATTTATGTCCTACTGAGCTGCCAAACTAGTGTTAAAGGAACCCCTTATATGACCAAACTCTGTGTTGGAGGGACACATAGGCCATAAAGTAATTTTGCTAGCTTATTAATTTTAATCATAAAAATTGTGTAACTAATCTTCAAAACTCAATTATTTACTCAAACCTATTGTGTGTATTCACACTTTCTTTATATAGTAGTTATATAGTAACTAGATACTAATTTTAAAATATCATGCAATTGTATTAAATAATAGACTTATGCTTGGCTATAGTAATATACTAGCCATGCATGCCAATGTATAAATGTTATATAGAAAACAAATAGCTGTGTTGTGGATAGTGACACACACATACAGTGACATATATGTATATATATATACATATAGTATATATAGGCATAGTATATTACAGCATGCACTTTAGAGATACAACTTAGCCTCCACATCCATTGGAAACTTTATGGCTTTGATAAGATGCAAAAATATCAAGACAATAGGCTTGTTATCTAGCAAGAAATAATAATGGTTGTTTTATCTTGCATAATAATACCATCCCAAGAGCATGTTAGCAGGCACACAATACCCCATAAATCCTTGTGTATGTGGGTGTCTTTTATTTTTACCTCCCTTTATTTAATAATGTAGAACTCTCCTTCTTCCTTGTTTCTTAATTTTCATTCACATAAAAATTGTAATGAATCTCTTCCTGCAAACATAATCAGCCCCAATAGAAATCAATGAGAAAAAATAAAGAAGGAGAACTCAAAACACAGCATTGGGTACCATCTCTCCCCTCTAGATGGTGGCTCCCATATATTTTTACTCAAAAAGTAGACATGTGGAGGCAATAATAGCTTGCTTCATTAAAATTTGGGTGTGATGATAATATTATTTAAATGATTATTTAAAAAGTGAAATGTTATGTGCATATAATCCGTGTGACTCAAAATCTAAATTCCTCGCCCCCAAATGGAGAAACGAGATACTGATTTTCAACAGTTTTCTTATGCATGATTTATGTTTTTACTTGAAAATTAAGTTTTTAATCATAATTAGAGAGATCTAATGCTAGATTTAGATTCCCCATACCAGAAAATCCTAAGAAATGACTCTTCTTTTGTTGATTTCTAACGTCGTATGAGAGAGAAACAGCTTCTTGAATTTCATACAAAATTACCTACTACAAAAATTATCTCAGTAATTCAATCTTCATTAGCACACTCAATTTTAAATTTTTCTTGATATTTTAATCAATATTTTATAGGACTCTTGTATAAAAAGAGGATGCATCGCTTTTACATAATGTATATCAAAGGTGACTAAAGAAGTGGCATGGTGAGATACTTTCAGGAACTACCAGAGAAGTTTTTTTTTTCTAAAATGCAATTTTGTTATGGTCTCTTTTTTTCATGTAAATATTTTATTGATTTCTTTTCATCTACTTGTGTTCTCTATATTACACACTTAAAATCATTATAAACTTCAAGCATAATTGAAGAAATTGCCCACACAACCTCATTAGTTGTATACTAATTTGTTGCATGAGACATTACATGGTGTGTAGATACACCGCTTGAGGCAATACACAATTCTCATGATTGTGTGTAGATTCACTGCATGAGGCAACACATAGTTCTCATTACTGTGTGTAGATTCCCCACTTGAGGCAACACACAATCCTCAATATGGTGTAGATTCGCTGCTTGAGGCAACATACAATCCTCAATATGGTGTAGATTTGCCACTTGAGGCAACACCTAAACAATTTGTACAGATCACCGCTTGAGGCATCATCACACTTTTATTTCATGTTGATTCACCACTTGAGGAAACATGATTGCTTATATAATTAGTATATGCCGATCCACCACTTGAGATAACACACTTCTACTTCGTATCGATTCACCGCTTGAGGCAACATGATTGCTTATATCATTACTATATGCCGATCATTGCTTGAAACATCTATAGAGAGCATCAGTTTATTTTACTATTTTTTTTGTATGGTTTAATTATTTCATGAGAGAGAGAGAGAGAGAGAGAGAGAGAGAGAGAGAGAGAGAGAGAGAGAGAGAGAGAGAGAGAGAGAGAGAGAGAGAACTCTATTAAATATGATTTATAAGAATTGCAGGTTTCTGGGATGAAGTTCTCCTTTCTTTCTATATTATCTTTTCTCCTCTGACAAGATGATGTCTCCTCTCTATCAACCAACGAGATTGGTTGTACCAAATTACTTCTTATCTTAATAAATTATTGAAATACTCATGTGTGAGGTTGAGTCTTACACATGGGGGGGGGGGGGGGCAAATCGAACCCAATATGGTGTTTATGTCTCTATGCTTTATTTTCTTGTAAATTATTATTTGGTAAAATTTTTATTATTTAGATTTTAATTTGTTCCCCTGCGCAACATTGGTTCTTCTTTTACAAAAATAGAGTTGAGAGAAGAGGGAGAAGAAGCTGTGGAGCTAGCCATTGGAGCTGTGAAGCTTGGAGCACATCGATTTTCACCAAATATGAGAGCTTGGTCTACCGGGTAAGGAAAACTAAATATCCTTGAGTGGATTGTAGGTGCAAAATCACAAACAATATCAGATTTGAGTTGCCCAAAGCAAAGAAAAATTTCTGTTTTGCAAGCTCTCCATTGAAGCTTGATAGTGGTGAATGTATGATGCAAATGGTTGCAAATCTGGCAAAGATTCATGTATCTGGCAATGGGAATGTGTTGGCAACTCATATGCAAGCCCTAAAGTGAATTTGCAGCAAGTGTGATGCATTGAAGTGATTGGAAAAATACTATTTTGAAGCCCTCACAAAAATAGTGAATATATAGAGGTTCATTTTTGATGCAATTAAAGCCGTTTTTAAACAAAAATCAATAGATTGGTGGCTTGGGTGCATGCCTAGGGGTGTTCGGAACTCCCATATAGCATTATTAGCGACAAACAACTCTCCAAATCCCCCTAATAGCAAGCGGCGCAGCCTGGAGGCTAAAACAAGGCAGAATTTACCTTACTTTGCATAGTTGAGGTCTAATACACACAGAGGAGAAGGATGCTATGTGGTTTGTTGGAGAAATTATGCATTTAGGATCGAATTACGAGCTGATTAAGAATGTTGTAAATTGCAATTAGTGAAACAGAGGGTTGTTAATCGATTAATTACTCCCTCAAATTTTACAATTGGTCGAATTCCTTTTACATGGAGTTAGTAGACATCATTGCTAAGCTAATGAATGCTTGGTCCCTCCATTTGGACAAGAATTGAAGAAATTAGAGCACTTTTCCTACTGGTTTTTATTGGTTTTTCTCAAAATAGAGAAGGGGATTTGATATTTCTGGTATGTATGCACCTTGGTTGGTGTTAATATGCAACATTTAGCTTGTTCCATTGTCAATGCAAGTTATCCACACGTGATTGAACCACTATGTTGCAATTTGAAGCATTTAGAAGCTTTGGAAAGTGCCCCAAAATAGGGTACTTTGGACTGCATACGCCAGTTTAATTTGAAAGCAGTCAGTGTGATTTTCTACATCAACAATGAAGTTGGTTGAGTACTTTGGAGTATCTGGGACACTTATTAGAGTGTGGTTGAACTGAGGAAGGTTCATTTATAGAATTGGATGTGTGTAGAAGGTGCATTTGCATTGAGCAAATATGTCAGACAACCTAGTACAGATTGTGGGTGAGAAGTTGGATAATAGAAAGAACTTCCAGGCATGGAAGTACAGGATCAAAAGCTTTTTGAAAGGAAAAGGATTTTGGAATCTTGTTACACGTGCGGAGCCAGAGCCGGATCTACCCCGACAACCTACACAACAACAAGTTGTAGCTCATAAACAATGGTTAGAGAGAGCATACAAAGTTTTACATTACTTGTCTATATGTATCTCCGATGCTATACTCATACATATACATGATGTTGAGAATCCCAAGGATGCATGGGATACTTTGGTAAAGTTGTTTGATACAGATACTAGTGCTCGTCTCGTAAGTCTCAGTTGTGAGACAACAGATTCACAATGTGAAGCGGAAAGGAAGGAGTGTTCATGATTATGTACAAGAGATTAAGAAGTATGTAGGTGCATTGGCAACTATCAATGTCCCCATGCCTGATGATGATTTGGTAGACATTGCCTTGCATGGTCTTGGCAAGGAATACAAGTCTTTTGATACATCTATCTCTGTTTGAAGTACAGGTTTACCAAATTTTGATGAGTTGGTTTCACTCTTGCTTGTTGAGGAAATCAAACTCAGTGCCCTTTTCATGATGCATCTACTAGCCATGATGATCATGGCAGGAATCAGGATTTCTATTCACAAAGGGGATTTAGAGGCAGGGGAGATTTGCATCACGAGGTTGTGGTAATGGCTGTCTCGTGAGGTCTATGATCCCACATGGTGACAGTGAGATGACACTTGGTATATGGACTCTAGAGCATCAAAACATATGACTTGTCATGGCGAATGGTTTGAACATATGAAGCCAATGGATGTGAAAGGCTATGTGGAGACAGGTGATGATTCTTAGCATGCTATCACTCATGTTGGGAGTGTACCATTGGTGATGCACAATGGTGAAACGAAGTCTATGTCAGATGTCTTATATGTGTCTTCTATTACAAAGAGTTTGTTGGCCTCAGTTGGTCAAATGGTTGAACAAGGTTTACAGGTTCATTCAATGAGCATGGTTGCTTTGTTAAGGATTTCAAAAATGGATGTAGAGTCATTGCCAAAAAGGAAAGAAAGAAGGCAGGTTATTTAAATTGGATGTTGGGATTCCTGAGTTGAAATCGGTTATGTTCTCTAAAAGCCAAAATGTGGTACAAGACATTGAAATGTGGCATAAAAGGATTAGACATGTGAACATACAAAAGTTAAAGAACATGCAGGCAAGAGGCATTGTTGGTGGGCTGCCTAGATTCAAGTATGATGGGAATATGCATGTATGTGATGCTTGCCATTTCCTAAAGAAGGCAACATGAGTAGCAGGCCATGGGGTCCTGCACAAAACCCATCCATTAAAGGCAGCATGTATTATGTGACATTCATTGATGATTTCAGCAGAATGACTTGGATTTACTTTCTCAAAGAGAACAGTGAAGTGTTGGGAAAGTTTATGGACTTCAAAGCTTTTGCAGAGAAGCAATTGAAGCAGTATGGCTCTTAGATAAAATGTTTAAGGATAGATGGAGGTGGTGAATACACCTCAGATGCTTTTGAGAACTTCTTGAGAAAGAATGGCATAAGAAGGTAGCTAACTTGCAGGTACATACCTTAGCAAAATGGTGTTGCTGCTGAGAGGAAAAATAGAGTCATTGGTGATGTGGCTAGGGCAATGCTCAATGAAAAGAGCATGCCAGACTATTATTGGGTAGAAGCGTGTGCCACAATGGTGTATGTACTTAATAAGACACCCACTACTACCATACATGGAAGTATGCCAGAGATGTGTCTTATAGGTTTTAGGCCAGACATTGGACACCTCAAAGTGTTTGGCAGCATAGCTTATGTGCATGTGCCAGATGAAAGAAGGAAGAAGCTAGATCCTAAGGCAAAAAAGTGCATTTTTGTTGGGTATGCACAAGATCGCAAGGCATATAAATGTTATAATCCACATGCTAGGCAAGTGGTTATCTCACAAGATGTGGTGTTTGATGGACTTGCTGGTTGGTACAAGGCAAAGGACGAGAGTGTCATTGATTCCATTGATGCTGATGTGCATGTTAACTTGCCACAAACAAGTTCTATTTCTATGTCTGGGGGCCAGCAGAGTCTGAGAGTAGCACTATACATCCATAGTCAAGACGCTTGAGACATGAGAGTGTGAGCACTGGGAGTAGTGTTGTGGATAAAGAAAAAAAGAAGGTTGAAGGAATTGGAATTACAGGTTATGAGTCGTCAAGTTCAGAAAGTTTGGATGAGAAACTTGGCATACCAGTTTTACGCACACTAGGTGCAAGGCAGGATAGATATGTGCCTCCACATGCTAGAGTGACAGGTGTTCAGAGTGATCTACATGCATTGCGGAGATCCCAAAGGGTCAGGTATCCAGTTGACAAGTTGACATATCGTGACTTTGCTATGCATTATGCATATATGACCTCTTTGGTGAAGCATGTATGGGAGAAGGCAATGGATGTTGAGATGGACGCATTGGTGAAACTTGGGATTTGGTTGCCTTACCACAAGGTAAAAATGTCATTGGTTGCAAATGGGTTTATAAGGTGAAATGCAAATCAGATGGTTCCATTGAGCGCCATAAAGCGCAGCTGGTAGCTAAGGGTTATGCACAAACCCAAGGCTTGGACTATGATGAAACATTTAGTCTAGTTGCAAAGATGGGAACAGTGAGAGCAGTCATTGCTATGGCTGCAGCAAATGGTTGGGAAATGCATCAAATGGATGTGAAAAATGCATTTCTAAATGGTGATTTACAAAAGGAAGTTTATATGGCATAGCCAAAAGAATATGTACATCTGAGGTACTCCACTCATATATGCAGGTTAAAGAAAGCATTATATGGTTTGAAGCAAGCACCTCGTGCTTGGAGTGATAAGATAAGTCGATATCTTATGTCCCTTGGATTTTAGGTTTCTTCAATAGATTCTTCACTCTATGTGAAGAAAACAGATCATGGGATTGTCTTGCTTTTCATCTATGTGGATGACTTGATCATCACAGGAGATCATGCTACAAATGTTATGCATGTAGAAGGCATTGAGTGGGCAGTTTGATATGAAAGACCTGGGTGAATTGAGATATTTTTTGAAGTGATCAAAGACCATGCTGGGACATGGTTAGTGCAACGCCAATATGCATTGGATATGAAAGACCTGGGTGAATTGAGATATTTTCTTGGGATTGAAGTGATCAAAGACCATGCAGGGACATGGTTAGTGCAACGCCAATATGCATTGGATATGTTGGCAAAATATGGGATGAAAGGGTGTAAGCCAATGAGTACACCTTTGGAGCAGAATGTGAAGCTGCGGGCTGATTTTGGTGAAGAGTTGGATGATCCATCTATGTATAGAAAGATGGTAGTCTTATTTACATGACTATCACACAACCGGATCTCAGTTATGCTGTGGGGCTAGTAAGCCAATTTATGTAAAGCCCCAGAAAACCTCATTTGGATGCAGTGAGACGCATTATGCACTATGTAAAGACCAGTGCACATTATGGTCTTCTTTATGAGCATGGTAAAGGCTTGGATGTACACGGCTACACAGATGCAGATTGGGTAGGTAGCTCATATGACAGGAGGTCTAGTAGTGGTTATGCCTTTACATTTGGAAGTGCAGTGGTGAGTTGGAGTAGTAAGAAGTAACCTACTATTGCTTTATCTAGTATAGAGGCTGAATACAGGGGTGCATCCATAGTTGCATGTGAAGGAGTATGGTTAAAGAGTCTCTTGGCCGATTTGGGTGAGCCTATTGATGGCAAGGTTGTCATTCATTTTGACAACATGAGCAGCATATAGTTGGCCAAGAATCCAATCTTTCATGCGCGGACCATTTATACTGTCCCATACCATACCAGTATGATATCAAGAAAAAAACAAATGAAGTCTAATATTCTACAAGTTTATTTCAATGTGAAAGAAAAATAAGTTCATCAATGGCCAATAGTGCGAGACATATGTATCAATGTCTTAGCACACATCTAATCACACTTCAAAGTTCGGGTGCCTTGGGTCTTGATAATACTCATCATTAGTGGCCATCCATTATTGTAAGATTCCTCTCTCCAGCTTTTAAGGTATGCTGGTGTAAGAATCTTCCCTTCTGATCTTATAATTATTTTCCCTCTCTGAAATAAAAGAAAGATCCTGTTTTGGCCTAGAGAGAGAAAATGTCTAGAGAGAGGTAATTCAAAATTGAGATATTTTTGGATATAAAAATCCTTCTAGTGCATAAAATGGTTTCCCTTGAAACAGAAATTCAAAAAGAACTTTCCAATGTGCAATTGGAATTAATTGAAAATAGATATAAAGGACCTTAGCCTAAGGGTTAGATTTTTAGAAATTTTTGGATTATGGTCCAATTAAGGTTCCTATGGGCCAATAGGATCAATCCAAGTATAGGGAGGAGATAAATTGAAGAATAAAAGAACCCCCCCCCCCCCCCCCCAAGAATGAGTAAATGCTCACATAAGATGAAGAGTGGACTAAGGACCAAAGAAAAGAATAAAAAAACTGAATTTTGACACCTCAGTGTGGGGATCTCTCCTCAGTGTGGGGATCTCCCCTCATGAAGTAGGTGCCTTTTTCTCATCATTACTCCTAATTTTTAATCAATAAAATGAGATATTTTCATCTCTCCTCTCTCCTATTTCAAAACTAGATTCAAAAAGTAAGCTGAACTGATCCAAAAATGGTCAAAAATTGACCAAACTGATCTGAAAAATTCTAGAATCAGTTTGCTTGGTTAGAGGCTCACTTTTTCCTATAAATAGAAGCCTCCCCCTTTGTAAAAGATTAATGCTGTTTATGCACTGTTACTCTACTCTTGTCCTGAGCCATCTACATTGAATTGTTTTAATAATTCAATTGTTTTTGGCCTAATCCTCTCCAAAATTAATTGGTTTTGCAAATGATTGAATCAAATTCAAATGCTATGCCTTTGATGAAAAGGCCACTCCCTTCTCTTCTTTACATTCCAACCTTTCTTAATCCTAGAAAGATTAACTAAGTGATTAATTAAACTCTTCTTATTATTTACTCTCTTGAATTTAGAAAATTGTATAGATTAGAGTTCTATAATTCTAAATTAGGTTAATTAAGTTAACTAAAGAAAGATAAAAATGAGAAATGGTCAGCCATACAAAGGAGGTTATGGTAAATTTTTTCAGAATTTTGTGAAAAAGAAGGTTTGTTTTTATGTTATTCCAAAAGAGTAATTCTCACTATTTTTGCATCTAAAAGAAATATTCTAATTACGCCATGTACATATTCACCTATGAATATGCATGGATATCACTGATATTAATTATTAAATTTGATTTCTATGCATAGAAAGGTGTATAATGGAATTTTTTTAATTATAAAAGTGTTATTCTTATTAAATTTGATTTCTATGCATAGAAAGATGCATCATGGAATTTTTTATTACAAAAGTGTTATTTTTATTAAATTTGATTTTTATGCATAGAAAGATGCATAAAGGAAATTTTTTAATTATAAAAGTGTTATTCTTATTAAATTTGATTTCTATGCATAGAAAGATGCATAATGGAAGTTTTTTTCTATAAAAGTATTATTCTTATTAAATTTGATTTTTATGCGTAAAAAGATGCATAATGAAAATTTTTTATTACAAAAGTGTTATTCTTATTAAATTTGATTTTTATGCATAGAAAGATGCATAAAGGAAATCTTTTTATTACAAAAGTGTTATTCTTATTGAATTTGATTTCTATGCATAGAAAGATCCATAAAGGATTTTTTTTATTACAGAAGTGTTATTCTTATTGAATTTGATTTTTACGCATAGAAAGATGCATAAAAGAAATTTTTTTATTACAAAAGTGTTATTCTTATTAAATTTGATTTTTATGCATAGAAAGATGCATAAAGGAATTTTTTTTATTACAAAAGTGTTATTCTTATTAAATTTGATTTCTATACATAGAAAGATGCATAAAGGAAATTTTTTTATTATAAAAGTGTTATTCTTATTAAATTTGATTTTTATGCATAGAAAGATGCATAAAGAAATTTTTTTTAATTATAAAAGTGTTATTCTTATTAAATTTGATTTCTATGCATAGAAAGATGCATAATGGAATTTTTTATTACAAAAGTGTTATTCTTATTAAATTTGATTTTTATGCATAGAAAGATGCATAAAGAAAATTTTTTAATTATAAAAGTGTTGTTCTTATTAAATTTGATTTCTATGCATAGAAAGATGCATAATGGAAATTTTTTTAAATTACAAAAGTGTTATTCTTATTAAATTTAATTTTTATGCATAAATAGATGCATAAAGAAATTCTTTTTATTTTAAAAGTGTTATTCCTATTAAATTTGATTTTATGCATAAAAGAATTTTTTAAAAAAGTGTTATTCTCATTGAAGTTGATTTTTATGCATAAAGAATTTTTATATCAAAATTAGAATTCTCTTAAATTCTATGTTTAAATTTTATAAGTATTTGATAAATGAATAATTAAATACTCTAAGAGAGAAATTTCTATCATTTTATATTCACACAGATTGTAAAAAGAAAATTCAAGAAATCTATCGAGATCAAAATATTCAGATAAATGATTAATTTATTCCTCATTGGAATTCGTAACTAATTTAGAAATCAGTGAAGTGAATATTCAAAGAAAGAAATTCAGTAAAATAGTAACTGAATTATCAAATCTTTTTGAGAAAGATAGTTCAAGAAAAATCTTATCCAACTCGAACCTTGAATCAGACTATGACCAAGACCAAACTCTTTCGTCAGTTTTGAGGAAAGAAGGTGTGACCAGTTTAGAAAAATACACTAAAAACTCTCGCCAAATCTGAAACTAACTTTGAGACCCTTCGAATTGATCTCTGTGGATCAGGTTATAGAATTCAAGGAATTCTGGTATGAAATTCAGAATTTCGATCAAGAAGTTTTGGGGATACTAATTCAAGAAATAATCCTTATATTCAAAAGATTGGTATATATTTTTCTAAGGGAAGTTCGGTTGCAATCAGCTAGCAGGGAGTGTTTAAAGGACGGCTCACGCGGAAAAGCTTGCCCAGGTCCTGACCAGCCTCGGTATGGTTGAAAAATGGTGAGCTTCCGGTACGATGGGTGAGGGCCGACGAAGCGGTCCATGAGTGAATGGATGGATGGGATGTGATGTGAATAAATGTGATGAGATGTGATGTGAATAGATGTGATGAGATGTGATGTGAATCAAATAGATGTGAATGAATGGATGGATGGGATGTGATGTGAATAGATTTGATATGAACAGATGTGATGAGATGTGATGTGAATCAGATAGATGTGAATGAATGGATGGATGGGATGTGATGTGAATTAGATAGATGTGAATGAATGGATGAGATGTAATGTGATGTGAATCGGGATGTGAATGAATGAGATGTGATGTGAATGAATGGATGAGACGTAATGTGTTGTGAATGAATGAGATGTGATGACATGTGAATCAGATAGATGTGAATGAATGGATGGATGGGATGTTATGTGAATAGATGTGATGAGATGTCATGTGAATCAGATAGATGTAAATGAATGGATGGATGGGATGTGATGTGAATAGACGTGATGAGATGTGATGTCAATCGGATAGACGTGAATTAATGGATGAGATGTAATGTGATGTGAAACGGGATGTGAATGAATGAGATGTGATGTCATGTGAATCACGATGTAAATGAACGATATGGGATGTGAATGGATGATATGTGATGTGATTGAATGTGATATGATGTGAAATAGGATAGATGTGAATGAATGAGATGTGATGTCAATGGATGAGGTGTGATGAGATGTGAATATGGGTAGATGCGAGTGGATGAGATGTGATGAGATGGAAAATGATGTGATTGGATGAGAATGGGAATACATATGAATTGGATGTGGATTGATGTGGAACAATGTGGAAAGACGAGAGTTCGTTATAGAAACTATATTTATGACCTGTTTTTTTTAAATGATTGTTTAATGTCAATAATGCTGGGGAAGCATTTTGACCGTCTTCTGAATGAGGTCGTGGAGACCTATCTGTTATTAATGGAGAGTCAACAAAGGACGTCTTGCGTAGCAAGGTCGACCGAGGTCTTGACTAGACTTGGTTCGATTTAAATGGTGAGCTTTCGGTATGGTAGATGAGGGACTAAGGAAGCGGCCTATGAGTGAAGCGCTAGGTGACCTACGAAGGATCCTAGAGGTGCTTGGGATCTGGGTTACCGAAGATACCCACACGTACGTTGTGGAAGATATTGGAGCAAGGAGTAAGAGTTGTTTTCTGAATTCGGGCATGGATCTGGTTGATTGACCTTGCTGGTCCTCAACAACAACGGATGAGTCCATGGCTCTTTTATATGGATCTGTTGGTTGATCTTGCTGATCTTCAACGAAGATTCCATTTTGATTTTTATAAGTGAATATATTGCCGGGTACTATGAGGTAGGAACTATCGAAAAGGCCCCTGAGTGTATAGATGGTGATGAGCGTTTTGGTTGCCAAAGATGCCATAGGTACACCGATAAAGGAAAAATTAGAAATTAGGATTCAATCGGATATTTTGGAGGATTATGATCAATGATACTATAATTTCATTAAAAGATTATTTTAAAGTCAGTTGAATCTGTGAAAAAGGCAATTTCATATTGGGTGTGTAAGTGGTGTGACTAGTTTTAAGTTTGCATGAATATTCGGCTAGGGAGCCTAAGAACTCTTTTCCCTGGTACCCGGGACAAAACCTAACCAAATTCTTAGATGGATCCCATCACTACAGTGGTTGGGCGGTTAACCCACGGGATTAGATGGGGTTCGGCTGGATTGATGGATCCCTAAAATGAGACTCAATTCTGTTATGGTACGATAGATGAAGTAAATCCCGGATAAAAATTGTTCTATGGAAAAGAATCAACGATTGTGCCTCTCAATGAGGAAAAAAGCATTGGTCTCTATGATCCAAGTGCAAGTCTTTTCCTTGATCTGACTATGGGACTTACGGGTTCGGTCAGATCATTTCAGTTAGTTAAGGCTCTTGACTACGTTAGAGTAAAAATATCCTGGAGGGATTGCTCGTGCTTTTCGGGCGAGGGAAGTTTTTCTGGGTTCGGTTTTGGAAGAACCGAGGGATTAGTCTCTTGTCCGGATATACGTGGGCGAGGCCCCAAGTGAGGGACCCTGCCCCGTGCCAGAAGTGCTACTTCCATTGCTAGCACCCCAGAATTTGTTGTGTGGAGGAGACATGGATCTTTCAATTATGAGAAATGTGCATCATTGTCTAATCACACTTCAAAGCTCGGGTGTCTTGGGTCTTGATAGCAAATGATGTTCCAACATGTATCTTCTTCATCTAGAAGGTACACACTAGACATCAAACTATCATGACTATTTAAGTTTGTGTTTTTCTCAAGTCTTGAAGTTAGTTTTTTAATGTTTGAGAGCATTTATAATATTCAAACATATGTTTTATTTCAACTAAAAGATACTTATAATATAATATGGTCATTCTAAGCTTATACTTGACAAGGATATTCATGTATACTAACTCATGAGGTTTCTAAAGTTTTTTTTGCTATTGTTTATGGATCTCTATGGTCTTTGCCTCTTGCTTGGCAAAAGTGGAACCCATGTCACTAAGGTCAATGCTAAGGATTTTCCCTCCTAGGTTTCATGTCTCATTTTTGACAGTTTCCCTCTTGCTTGTCAATGCTAAAGGATTCCCCCTCCTAGGTTTCATGTCTCATAACAATTTCCCTCTTGTTTGTTAATGCTAAGGATTTTCTTTCCTATTTTTCATGTCTCATGAGAGTTTCCCTCTTGCTTGGCAAGAGTTTTTTTTTGGAGGTCTTCAAACTATAGTAGCCAATGGGACTATCATCTACAAATCTCCAGTAAGAAATTATGTTTGTAGTGTTTTATGTGGTATGTCACCCTTGCATGTCATCTATAATGCTACACCCCAAAATATTACTAGCTTTCTACAAAGATACTACTACTTTTTCTCTTTTAAAAAACCATTTGATGGAAATATCAAAGGTCTTGATGTTCTCGAATACATTTATATTTGATTCTAGAGAGTGCAGACTAACTCAATAATGTGGTGTGATTTTCTAATGCATTTATTAATATGAAATACTTTCAAAAGTCTTTTCAAAAGAAAATCATGCATACTATTATCACATGCTATGGAAATTCTTTCCATTCTAATAACACTTTTATTTAGTTGTAAAATTTGACTGACTATTATAAAAAGATATGGGAAAGTAAATTCTCATCATGATGGCAATTAAACAACATTTCAAGAATATGAAGATAATAAAAAAGGAAAGATGATTGGTTATTTTTGTCTTTGGATGATTGGTGATTGCACTAGAGATGTGAAGTTTAGTTGTCTTTGATTAGTTTGCATCCATTTGTTGAAGCTTGTTGAGTCCCGCCAATATGTTGAGAAACAAGGGCATGGAAAGATTGTAGTTGATTGTATTCATGGTTTTTAATGCACCACAAAAGCCTTTGAGATCACTGCTTCACTCATGTAGTACCTTGTAATACCTTGTTAAAAGACTTCTAGAACATAGGAGCACAACTAAGAAAGATGATATTGAAGAAACCAGGGAACTCCGATAAACGGTGTAGATGTGGTTCTAGAAGTTCCTGGCATGTACACACTTCTCCTGAGCTTGAGCTTCAATAGTGCTCCAAAGCCATCAACTCTAATTAGTATGTGACTACTTTCCTACCCCCCCCCCTTTCTACAACCAGTTTCTTTTTTCTTTTAATGAACAACTGGGTGCTTTTCCTTATGCCAAAATAAGAGAGTTGCTAAGTGTGTAGATTTCTTCTCTCTACAGCATATGATTGGAGGTCTCCACATTGATGCGAGGTTCATGCGATCAACTAGAGTTAGCCCCACTCTAATCCTTGAATTTTCAAAGTCTATGAAAGCCCCTCAGCTGGCAAAGCTTGTGAAATTTGTATCATGCTCATGGCTAGTAGATGCTCTGCTAGACATCAAGTTTCAATGTAGATGTAGTCATAGAGGGAGTGACACTCTCCTCTACCATAATATCTTCATCTATGTGCAGTAAGTGATCCCGAAGCATCTCCAACTAAGGAGGAGACGGCCTTGACCTCTTACACGAAATCCTTGATCCCCAAGCCATGGCAAGGCAATGGCAAAGTAAAGAAAAAGTAAGGTTACGCTCATAGGCACACGTATATCACCAATAATATAGTAGCTTAATATTTAACACAGTAAATCACTTGCAATACTAATAATACTAGTATGGCCCCAAATACATATACCAATAACACTAGCCCATCTGTATTAATGTGGTATCATCCATGATACCAACTATCAACATGGTACAATGGTGTCTCATGCGTCCTCTATCAACATGGTACAATGGTGTCTCATGCGTCCTCTATCAACCATAGAGTGGAATATCTAACAAAAATTATCACCTTCAATGAGCATATTGATGAGCCAAATCTTCACATGCCTCATAGATAGGTTTAACAATCACACTCTCATTGGCTAACACATCAGTAGGTTGTAGGAGGAAATGTGCCACTTTTAGATATAGGACTTGTTGGTACAACTTCACCATGCCCCATGCATACATGCATTGCAGTAGTAAACGATAATTTCCTTGCCCTGATGTGTTTGAAATCATGCATTGCAGTAGCAAAAGATAATTTCCTTGCCTTGGGTTTTTTGGAATCATGCTTAGAAAAACCACACATGCATAGTGCTATGCATGGATCGAGACCTCAGTCCATAGTTGCACAATGTTACACATCCTCATGTGCTGGACCTATTTATATCTCCAAGCTTAATCTCCCAAAATACTCGTTTCACATCTCGTTTCTTTGACATATAGTTGCTACTTGCCCCATTACTCAATGTTCCTTGAAGTACACATTATATGTTGCATTTCTTAACAACAGCCATCTTTTGATGTTCATGTGCTATTTAGAGGCCTTTTAACCACTGCTATTTAGAGGCCTTTTAACCACTGCCTCTACACCATCATGTTCTCCCCTGCCATAGACTAACTAAAAAAATTTCCCTTGCCATCTCCACATTTGTCAGCCCCCCACAGTGCCTACCTATAAAATAGAATGGCCTAGTTGCATTGAACTGTGAAGTTGCGCCATTTGACCGTACCTAATGCTTCGTCTCCACACCTACCTATAAAGTAGAATGGCCTTAGCTGCATTGAACTATGAACTGCACCATTTGAATATACCTAATTCTTCATCTCCACGTTAGTTAGCCCACAATACAGTAGAATGGCCTAGCTTCATTTGAACTCTGAAGTTGCACTAGTTGACCATACCCAATGCTTTGTTTAGTAAGTATCTTCATTATGTAACCACTTCGAATAAAAAAAAGAGCAATGTTGAAACAAATAGGGTGTCATGTGTTTTGCCATTTGAAATATAAAAATACATCTCTGTGATAACATAATTAGCCTCTATGTTTCAACGTCTATGTTAATATGGACAAGGATAGTGCATTGATCATCATGCCACTGCATACTTTGTATTTAATTTTTTGTAAAATCAGCAATAAACACTACCACATCTTCTGGAAAGTTTCTCAAACACTCCCCATGAATTTCTTTTCTTGCCATTTGAATTTGAAATTGTGTAAGATGAATTTAGTTTTATAGATAGTTGGTGTGGTTTAGGTTCTAGCATCGATGATTGGGCTAGGTCTTGGCACCTCCAAATAAGAGCTTAATTAAGACAACCTGATTTCAAATGTTACCTTAGGGTTATGTGGGCTCATTTGGATATGTAAAGTCTAGGCCATGTAGTACAAGCTAGAAAGAAAGGGTAGGAGTACCAAAATAGGAACACTCAAGAAAAGAAGCTTGATAAACATGAAAACTAGCATCGTTTTAGAATTTTATATTAAATCTATTGTGCTCCATTTATCCGAGATATAAGTTTGAATGATGGTTATGAAAAACCCTAAGTTGATTTGGTTGTATCACACTTCAAGTTAGTTGAAAGCTTGGTACATTGGAAATTGGCTGTGAGATTTCCCAAGCATGGACTTGAATGGCATCAAATTGGCCCTAAATTGGGAAGATTGTCGTTTGCTTTTTTTAAAGGGTACCTTGTTATTGCCCCCTTACACCAACTTGGTTTTTAAGATGTACGTGTCATTATTTTACGATTTGTGAAAAATTTCTTCTTCATAAAGGAACACTAACCTAATTTATTATAGAGAACACAAAACCTAGGAGGATGCAAGCAATCATTCATGATAGAAAATGATAAATGATTCACATGTGCATGACAACAAGTTATTATATGGCCTATCAAGCAAACAATACGTGTAGTGTGAAGCTTAGTCAAGCACAGGAGACTTTGGGTCTTCCCAGATACTTCCCCGCTCAAAGTGTGTGGGTAAGGAGGTGTGCTTAGATATAAAGCCCCTCATTTTTGCAAACTCAACTCGAGAAGCAAAATTTTTACAAGAAGCTTGGTCCAAAGACGAGATATTTTATTACAAACAAGAGACATGCCCATCCATGCAATGGGTGAGATTTAAACACTCGTATTTAATTACATAAATTGCGAAACCTTAATAGGTATGGAACTTGGAAGTTCGTGTCCTGAAGGCGATTCGAACCCGGGTTCTCAAGCTAGGTTACCTGGTCTTTGTGTCTCCCTCTAGCGCTGCAGCAACGGGGGCGGTGGGGCGCCACATAAGTTTTGTACCGGAGGCAAACGGCGGGCCGTTGGCCGGTGCTAGCACAGGAGAGGCGTTTCCTTAGAGTACGGGCGCAGGACTGGCTGACATCTTCGGAGCGCACGCTTGCGGGCACAGGGCGCCGTCTTGGGGTGCTTTGAGAGCGGACCTTGGCGCGGGCGGACTGTGTCGAAGCCATGTAGCTGGGTGTGCCCGATAAGCTCGCCACCGTGAGGTCGTCGCGGAGAGAGGTGCCGGCCATGCTGTGGCATCGCGAGCTGGTGGATGCCGGAAGCCGCGCCGAGAAGCTGTTGAGCACAGGAGTCACGGTCGCCCTGCTTGCAGGGATGACCGTCTGCAGCTTCATAGACTGCCGCATTGGTGGCGCTGTCGGCTCTAATACTCGCTGTTTCGAAGATGCCTGCCGCAGTGGTGGCTCCTTAACTGGCGGCGGATGGCGAGATACAGGCGGTAGCGGCTCCTTAGCGGGTGGTGGGCGGCGATTCTCCCACGGCTGGGCGGGCATCCAACGCTGCAGCCAGTTCCAACCTACTTGCAAGCTCTTGCCGCTGTACTGGCCGTTGCCCATCAGCTGCTGCAAAAAGTGCACCAGAAAAACGTTCGTCAGTGACTTCGTCAGACGGGAACCTTGCGCGAGTGCTACTCGACTCCGGCGACGGAGCTTTTACCTGATGTGAGAACGCGTATGCCATGGCCCGCTCTCGCTTGATGGTTGCCTCGTGCTTTTCCTGCACTCTGGCTTGAATGTCCTCCACAGTCTGGGTACTATCGTCCCACTCCTGAACCCAACCTTTAACACCGTCGTGATCCTGCACATCCCATTGTCTTGTGTCATGTAACGGCAGCACAAATTGCGACGGACGGATCACGGACGGTGGGTTGTGTTTACAATACCTCTTCGTTGGCGCGGCGCTCCCACGGATGCAGGAGCGTTGCCGGCGTTTCCTCACAAAGCCGTGGGCGCCGCCCTCGCACCGCCGCCTGCGCCTGCACTAACGCCTGCATGCACCGCATTGTCGCCCTAGTTTGTTGCCTCTGACCCACCCGCCCGCGCCACAGAGCTTGCAGCCTCTGGATCCCTTTCAGTGTTCCCATAGCTTTTCTAGCCTGTGGGAAGGAAAGATGACCGTTAGGTTCCGACGGAAATGACCGACGGACTTCGTATGAAACGAATGAAGGAGTGCGACGAAGATCATCGATTCGCTACCAGATATCCTCGAAACGCCGACTGGATCTTAATCGCCGCCATCTCCTCCCGGCTGCACCACCGTGAATTCGATGATCGGCGGGTCAATTTCAGCCTCTCCGAGCGGTCAGCGTCGGTGAGCTTCGCCACTTGGGCCGCCGCCTGTGCTGCAGCGTTGGCCGCGTCCGCAGCTGCCGCCGTAGCGGCAGCCACAGCGCCAAGAGCTTGCTTGTTCTGATGGCCACTGCGCCCATAGCTTTTGCAACAAAGAGGATTCGGTAAGAATGTGGAGTCCGGAGCAGGCTGGTTAATCTCTTGAAGACGTGCTCTTGAGGATTTTCTGAAGGTCCATCGATTCTTCTCTTTGAAGGAATTTCTCAGAGAAAAGCACTTCGAGGTATCATCAAAGCATGCAATATTTAAGCAACTGCGCCCTTTGAACTTTGAAGAAGAATTAGTACTAGCAGACATTGTTTTCTCCTTTTCTCCCTTCTTAATCCACCTATTTAAGCTTTTAGAGGGGGTTTATATGTAGAGTAAATTAATCACAAAGCTTCTATTGGATGGAGTTAATTTGGAGCACTCTAATCACAAAGGATTGCATAATGCAGGTGACCACTGCTTCTGCCTATATATATATATATATATACACACACACTGCTGCAGTCTCCTTCTTCCCATCTTTTAAGACCATATACTTGGAGTTTGTGTCTTTCTGCTGCTGCTTGTCCTTTGATGGCGATAAAGCTTTCCTCACAGCCAGTTGCACTTCTTGCCCATGATGATTGCCTCAACCTACCAGTTGGTTCCTGCAATGCCAATGCACGCAACTCTGTCACATAATTGCATATGATGCATAATGTAACAAACTTAGGTTAATAATTTTGCTTGGACTAAACCTTACAAATGATTAGAAACTTCTCCATGAGGATCCCTCTTCTAATTAGCCCACAAAATTACTTGTTAATTAAGCACTAATCAAGCCACCTGACAATCAAAGGTGACAAGCCATGGTAGATATAAACAAGGTTTAATGATATGCGGCCGATAAGCAAGTGAATTGGACGTAAGCTATCATGAGCGTTGATCTATGATAAGAGACGAGCAGCGTGCATTGAGATTGTTCACGGTTTGAGAGAGAGGCAGCTGCTATGCCTGCAGGTCACAAGCCAGGACAATGACAGGGGCTCTACCTAATGCATGTTGCTTGCGCTCCACCACTCAATTGATCATATATGGGATCACTCCGTAGCCACAGTTTGCTTGCATCACAATTGAGCTCACACTCTAACACCCCACCCACCAAGCGCTTTCTCTCTCTCTCTCTCTCTCTCCCCCCTCTCTCTCCAACATATCCCATAAATCATCCTTTGATTAATATAACGGTAATTATTATCAAGTTCTCAGCCCTTTTACAGCGTTTATAATTTCCATTAACATTCACCCCATTGCTCCAACTCCGCATACGGAAATTATTTCCGGACACGCTGACCTGTCAAAGTCGTGTAGCTCCTCGCCCACTGACACACACACAAAAAAAAACCTGTCAAAATAAGGAGAAATTTTTACCTTCGTTTTCCTTTCTAAAATCTACACACCAACCGGTCTTATAACTAAAATAGACAAAAAAATCTTGGCCGTTAATTACCAAAATAGTCAAAATCTTGGCCGTTAATTACTATAAAATAGTCAAAATCTTGGTGTTACTTTCAAGGCTTATACAAATTGAGCCGTGAAAAATACACTAAAGGACGGTTTTTAACTTTATTATAAAATAATCAAAATCTTGGCCATTATTTTCAAGGGTAACACAAATTGAGCCGTGAAAAATACACTAAAGGACAGTTTTTTACTGCAATGTACCGCACAATGTCCGTTCTACATAATGTTGATCTATCCACTCATTGCACCTGTCTCTTTCTCCCTTTCTCAGAGGCTATGATGGCTAGGCAAGGCCTTAGGGAGACCTTACTCTCGAATCCCCTCTCCTCCATGGAAAGGCCTTTTCCTACGCCTTCTCATAACCTTTCTCGGAGGCCATGACGGTCGGGAAGGCATTAGGGAGACCTTACCCTATGGACTCTCGGCTCTTCCCAATCGCCCCCCTCTCCTCCATGGAAAGGCCTTTCCCTATGCCTTCTCATAACCTAATATGCACACTAACACAATTACCTCAATAATAATAATAGTTTTTGTTATTATAATAATTATAAAGTTACTATTACAAGCTCTAATATCATAGTAAAGTTACTCTTAGGAGTTCCTCCTTTATGACTCCCCCTTCCAATTCGTCTCGTCAATTGTGATGCTACTAGTAGTGTCCTTTGTGATATCCCTTTCCATATAATCCTTAACTACAGGATCTATGCATAAATGCATTATGCATAGTGCATATGCACTATAAATACTTAATGATTTATTCATAATGCATTAATAAATACTAGAGGCAAAAAAACTTAAGAAATAATCCCTGACACTCGAAGGTGCAAAAATAACAAAGAGTTCGGTCAAGGACTTACCTCTTATGCTTTTTAGAAGCTTGTACACGGTTGAGGGAGTTTGGAGAAGATTGCCTTAACCTATCCAAATAATGCCTTGACCTAGCCACAAAAAGAAAAACATTAGTAAATAATTATTAATACAACTAGCTAAGTATACAAGAGAGCATACAAGCATATAAGAGAGCAAGCAAGCATACAAGAGAGAAAGAAAGTATCTTGAGGTAAGCGTCAAACCCTAGCAATCAGTTCACTCTCAAAAAATAGAGAGTAAAGAAAACAAAGAAGATAAGGATATGGTACATACCTTGATATTTTCTTACTTGTGATGCATGTAGAGGGAGGTATTTCTTCCTTGTGAATGGAGAAGAGGGTTTTTCTTGTGAAAGGAGAAGGGGGCTTTCTTGTGAAGGGAGAAGGTCTTGTGAAGGTGAGAAGAGGGTTTTCTTGTGAAAATGGCTTATGAAGGTGAAAAGGGGATTTTCTTGTGAAGGTGAGGGCTTGTGAGAAGAGCTTGAGAAGGACTTGTGAAGGGAGAAGAAGAGGGTTTGCTTGTGATGGTGAGGGAGGGCTTATGAAGAGAGAAGAGGAGAAGGGCTTGTGAAGGGAAAAGGGCTTGTAAAGGCAAGGGGGGTAGTTATGACCCTTACACGTGGCAACACGTTGGATGCATACATTCTGTTACGTGGGATATACATGCCGATTTTGCATGGGAAACACGGGCATTGCATGGGAAAACCAATGGTGGCATACTATTGCACATTATCACTTATAAAAATCATCACTTATAATAATAAGTGTGAATGGGTAACATTCGTGGGGGTGATGGTTGTAGGCCAAAGACCCACTAATGTGTAGCATGGGGGTACCAGCGCCGCGGGTACACAAGGGGCACATGAGTATGGTGTGTAGCTAGTAACGTACACACTGGATGCCCGGGGTCACTGGTGTATATAATGGTTGGGTGGTTAAACATGGTATGCCAAGCTAGGTTTGTGTTTTGCTATTCTTGAGTTCACCTTGTTCTCTCTCACGTTTGCATGAGGCTTGATTTAGATATTTACCTTGCATGGAGGCCTGAGATTTCATATCAGAGCTTAGGTACTTGTTCTTGGCTATGGGGAAATGTTTGTAGAGCAGGTTTGAGCTTCTCTGAGCAAGGAGAGGCGTGAAGATCTACATCCATCCACCCGTTTTGTTTTCGTTTGTCGCTTCCGTCACATTGATTGTTGCCATTATTGTGGTTCTTGCTACAAGGTGTGTGGATAGGCCACACCTTGGTGAGGTCTTTGTGTTGCCTCACAGAACACAAGTCTTGGTCTCTCTCCTTCTCGACCTTGCAACACAAGCAAGTAGCGACCATCGCCATAGCCACCATCGACTGTCAGCAATGGAACTCAAAGAAGAAGAAGAAAAAAGGAAATCCATGATTTCTTTTATTAAAAATAAAGCCCTAAATCTCTTTATTTTAAAGGTTCCTTGGAGGAGGTTCATATGCGGTGATCTCAGCAAAAAGAATTTCCTTCTGGTCGTTTGTTACTCGCAGGGCAATTGGCACAATGTTTGAAGCTGTAGTTCTACATGGTTTCAAGCTTCATCGACTTAGACATCCTTACGAATAGGGGGCTCACTTATCCCTTCTCTTTTATTTTGCCATCGTTTGGTGCTACTTGCATATTATTGGTTAAAAATGGAATCCAATCACTTTGCTCCTGTACACAAACCCTATCATAGGCCCGATTCCTAGATTTGTTTTGTGCCCAATGGAATAAACACCCAAGTCTATTCCTCTTCATCAACAAATGCATTATTTGTGGGAGAAAATGAATTTATTTATGAATGATATCCACACTATTATAACACCTATAGTACCTCAGCTGTACCCATCCCTTGGGTAATCGTCGTGAGGGTACTTTGAAAAAGCAATTAAAGCCAAAACTTACACTAAAGGATTTGAAACCACCAAAGTACACTGGCACTTTACCTTCTCACAAGGCTAATGCAGTAGATCAGTGGCTTTCTAAGTGGGAATAATGCTTTACTTTATGTGATATCACAGATGAGCACATTAGAATCCATGTTGCATATAATTTACAAGATGTGGCTCATCATTGGTGAATGTGTACCTTGAACCTTTGATCGAGGAGAGCTTAAGACACTATTGCATTAAGCATTAAGGAGTTCCATCTACAACAAAAGGAGTCCCCCAATATCCTCTAAGAGTAGGTAATTGGGAAGTATTGTGGGGGAGAGGATCATCCCATATGCCACCGTTGGGAATGACAAGGTACTCAATCTTCGTTGGTCTCCCATATGGGACAAAGCTAAGAATCAATCATCTTCTAGATCTAATGCACATCATAAACAATGTAGCATTGAATATTTGGGACCACATAATTGGCAAGAGAGATTCTTTAGCGGTTTAGGAGGACTTAAGATTGATTGAATACCTCCCCACCACTTGGCCAATAGTTCACGTAAAGAGAATGTGGGGGAGAGAGAGAGCTTGAGTTCCTTGCAAGAAAACACACACACACACACACACACACACACACACAAGAGAATGCAAGACACAAGAGAGAGATGGATGGCTGAATTTTCTTCTATCTTCTTCTCTTCTCTAGAACCATATAACAAAAAGATAAGAGTACATACATAAAGAGAAAGTACTCTCCTACAACATACAAAGTGGTCGGTCTATAGTGTGAACCCGGCTGGCTCTATAACTAAGACATAACTTTAGTACTCCAAAGTGGCTATCACACAGCCTGTCATCCACCACTAGTGGCATATTAACCATAATTGCACCAACCGTGCCAGTGACACAAGTGCGGATACTATCACCCAGGCGCGTCATCAATGTCTATTGTAGCACTAGTTGAGCTCGATATCTCAACACTCCCCCTCGAGCTCAACTCCACACACTGCACTCCAAGCTCGCTCCTAAACCTGTGGAGCTTCGCTGTGCTCAATGCCTTTGTGAAGATGTCAGCCACCTGATCCTCTATGATCACATATATGATCTACATCATCTTATAGAACCTTCTCCCTCACAAAGTGATAATGCACCTCAATGTGCTTCATTCTATCATGGTATACTAGGTTACAAGCCAACTGTATGCTACTCATGTTGTCACAATAAATGACAACTTCTCTATCCACGGGCTCACCCATATCATCAAGTAGCTTCTAAAACCAAGCTGCAGCACCCCTGTACTCTGCCTCTATACTCGATAAGGCAACTGTTGGTTGCTTCTTACTGCTCCAACTCACAGCTCCCAAATGAGAACATAAAACCACTGGTAGATCTCATGTCTACAACACTACCATCCCAATCAGCATGTAGTTGCATCTCTATACCAGCCTCATAGAAAAGTCCATAATCAACTGTGGACTTATAAACTCAGAATCTGTCTAGCCGCATCCAAGTGTGGCTTCCTAGGGGCCTGCATAAACTGACTCACAAGTCCAACATCATAACTCAAGTTTTCCCTAGTAATGGTTGTGTAGATTAAGCTACGTGCTATGTGCCTGTATGTAGTGGGGTCCTCCAAAAGCTCACCTGTATATGCAGAAAGCTTTGTGTTATGATCCAATGGCACTGAAATAAGCTTATAGCCTATCATACCATACTTGGACAACATATCCAAGCCATATTGTCTCTGCAAAATAACAAAATGCCATGAGGTGATCTCACCACCTCTATGCCCAAAAATATCACAGCTCACCCAAATCCTTCATCTCAAACTTTTGCCATGAGGTGATCTCACCACCTCTATGCCCAAAAATAACAAAATGCCATGAGGTGATCTCACCACCTCTATGCCCAAAAATATCACAGCTCACCCAAATCCTTCATCTCAAACTTTTGCTTCAAAAGCCTCTTGACATCTTATACGTCAACATCAATATCATAGTGATAATCAAGTCATCCACATAGACTAACAGCATGACTCTTCTATCTGTCTTTTTTACATAAAGTGAAAAATCTGCATTGGATATCTGAAATTCAATAGCAACAAGATGCTACCCGATCTTGTTTGAACATGCTTTGGGTGCCTGCTTCAAGCCATACTATAAGGCTTTGTGTAGCCTGCACGCAAAATCTGGGTGTGCATCACTCTCATAACCTGGTGGCTGCATCATGTAAACTTCTTCTTGCAAACCACCATGCAAGAAGGCATTCTTTACATCCATCTGATGTAAAGACCAAGATGTAAAGACCAACCCCTTGTTGTAGCCATAGCAATGATAGCTCTCATGGTTGCCATTCTTGCAACCGCGCTAAATGTCTCTTCATAGTCAATGCCATAAGTCTGCGCATAGCCTTTGGCCACCAATCTTGCCTTATACCTACTCACTAAACCATCAGCATTATGCTTGACTTTATACATCCAATTCCTTCTTTTCCTTAGGCAAAGGCACTAACTCCGATGTTGCATTTGAATCCAATGCTGTCATCTCCTCATTCATGGCATCTTCCAATTTCTTATTTCCAAATGCTTGCTCAAAACAAGTGGGCTTTAATTCTTGTATCGCTTTAACCATGTAAGCATAATGATGGGTTGTATATCCATCATATCTCAACCTGTCAACAGGGTACTAATCCTCGTAGACCTGCATACACCCAGATCACTGCCAAATGTTCTCAAAAAAGCCCTCGTTCTCCTTACACCAAGAGTAACCACAAATGAGATACCAAGCTCCTCATCAAGACTCTGCTTAGAGCCGCTAGAGTCACCATCCACATATGAGTGACCTATTGATAGATTAGGCATAAAGGTTGATCTACCTTTTCCTTCCCTCTACATGATACATGTGTACCTACATCCTCAACCTGCCTAACCATGGGCTAACATTGGATCCATTGCTAGAGGATTCTCTAGGTCCACTAGGCACCTGTGGTTGCTCCTCTACATGTGGTGCAGCATCAACACCTCTTACATCTACATCTTCTGTTGCCTTCACACTGTCGGTGCATACCAGCTACTCATCTCGTCAAAGATAACATCTCTACTTACTCGCATTTCACGAGTGGTAGGGTTATAACATCGATAGCTTTTCTGTTCCATAGCATAACCAATAAAGATGCATTTCTCTACCTTTGGATCCAGCTTTGTCCTCACTTCATTAGGAACATGTATATATGCAATACACCCAAACACTTTTAAGTGAGACACATCTGGTCTTATGCTTGTAAATTTTTGTTCAGGCATCATACCATGAACAATCGGTGTCCTGTTCATAATATACATAGTAGTTACCTACTACTTCTACCCAAAAATAATGTGGCATACTCTTTTCAACCATCAAGGTACGTCCCAATTTTGTAATGTTCCTATGTTTTCTTTCTGTAACACCATTTTGTTGTGGAGTGTATCTACATGTAAACAGTCTCTTGATTCCATGCTTCCTCAAGAAATCGCTGAACTCATTGGAGAAATATTCTCCCTCACTGTTTGATCTCATGCATTTTATTTGCATGCCTTTTTCCTTCTCAACCAAGGCTTTAAATCTCTGAAAGTGAGCAAACACCTCACTTTTCTCCTTCATGAATGTAAACCCACACTTTCCTAGTGTGGTGTCAATGAATGTAACATAATACCTACAACCTGCAATTGTTGCAATCTTGGTCGGCGGTCCCCATACATCTGAATGTATGACATCTAATGGCCTTGCACTGACATGCTTTTCATGTGGGAAAGCATGTTTGGCCTGTTTATCAAGATGGCATGCTTCACATACTTTGTGCACATACCATCAATCTTAAACTTTGGCAAAATTGTAACAATATTTTGGTCATGTGCATAGACTGTAGTCACTGTACATTCACATGACCAATGCATTTGTGCCATATGTCAATATCTACAAATGACACATGCATAAACATGGCTACCTTTACTTCAGGCATGTTCACATCCAAAGTAAACATCCTACCATTTCTGTTACCCTTTGCAACCAAGCGACACTGATTTTTTAAGTCTTCCACAACATTCTTGAGGATTAAGCCTCACTTGTAGACCCTACTCAACCATCTGTCCAACAAAAACCAGGTTCTTTATAATATTTGGAACATAAAGTATAGTACTTCATTTTTCCATCCTGCATAGACAATTAAACTACTGAGTAGTACTTCAGCACAACCTGTAGGTCACCAAGTCTGACCATAGTACATGCATACATCCAATGTCAACAATACATGTGCAAACACTATTTGTACTCGCAAAATGCACTAACGCACTAATGCCAGTGACAGTTCTCAACCAGAACTTCCCAAAACTGCAAAAATACCTTGCAGCCCCAGTGAGGATAGAACAGTGATCAAAACGTGCTCGAAATGCGTTTCTGGCTGTGCAAAACTCAGTACAAAGTACTGCGTACCACATATGATCTAAGCTTGTTAGCATTGATTTAAATGTTTGGTAAATGTTGAATTAATGCTTAAATGCCTAGAATGCCATGTCACTTGTACACAAACTGGGTGTGCACGTGACATTAACCGAGTCTAGTTGGTCAGTAAAAAAACAAGCCCTCTAGGCTAGCAAGCTACTACAGCCAACCAGGGAAAAAACTATAGCACCCCCATGTGGAGCAAAACTGGGAAAAAATGGACAGTGAGGAAAAAATGGAGAAACTCCTACACGGGCAGGCACACCCACTAAAAGATCCCTGTCCCCATCGTGCAACGAATTCAGGGGTGCCAGTAGCGAAAGTAGCATTTCTTACGCGGGGCAAGGTCCCTCACTCGGGGCCTTGCCCACGGATATCCGGACAAGAGACTAATCCCTTGGTTCTTCCAAAACCGAACCCAGAAAAACTTCCCTAGCCCGGAAAGCACGAGCGATTCCTCCAGGATATTTTTACTCTATCATAGTCAAGAGCCTTAACTAACTGAACTGATCTAACCAAACTCGTAAGTATCATAGTCAGATCAAGGAAAAGACTTGCACTTGGATCATAGAAACCAACGCTTTTTTCCTCATTGAGAGGCATAGCCGTTGATTCTTTTCCATAGAACATTTTTTATCCGAGATTTACTTCATCTATCGTACCATAACAGAATTGAGTCTCATTTTAGGGATCCATCAGTCCAGCCTAAACCCATCCAGTCCCGTGAGTTAGTCAACCTCCCAACCACTGTAGTGATGGGATCCAATTAGGAATTTGGTTAGGTTTTGTCCTGGGTACCAAGGAAAAGAGTTCCCAGGCCCCCTAGCCGGATATTCATGAAAACTTAAAACTAGTCACACCACTTATACACCGAATACGAAATTGCCTTTTACATAGATTTAGCTATCTTTAAAACAATCATTTAATGAAATCATAGTGTCACTGATTATAATCCTCAAAATCTCTAGTTGAATCCTTATTTCCAGTCATTCCTTCATTGGTGTACCTATGGCATCATTGGCAACCAGAATGCTCACCACCTGTCCACTTAGGGGCCTTTTTGATGGTTCCTAGCTCATAGTACTCGGCAATATATTCACATATCAAAATGGAATCTCCATTGAAGATCAGCAAGATCAGCAAGGTCAACCAACGGATCCATATAAAAGAGCCATGGACTCATCCGTTGAGGATCAGCAAGATCAACCAACGGATCCATATAAAAGAGCCATGGACTCATCCGTTGAGGACCAGCAAGGTCAATCAACCAGATCCATGCCCAAATTCAGAAAACAACTCTTACTCCTTGTTCCAATATCTTCCATGACGCACGTGTGGGTATCTTCGGCGACCCAGAGCCCGAGCACCGTATGGTCAGCACCCTCTAGGATCCTTCGCAGGTCACCTAGCACTTCACTCATAGGCCGCTTCCTTGGTCCCTCATCCACCGTACCGAAAGCTAACCATTTAAATCGAACCGAGGCTGGTCAAGACCTCGCCCAACTTTGTTACATGAGACGTCCTCTGTTGACTCTCCTCAGCTGTTGCAACTTTATCAGTTAGGTCTCCACAACCTCATTCATCACAAGACAATCAAAATGCTTCCCAGCATTTTTGACATAAAATAGTCATTTAAAAATAGGTCATAAATACAGTTTCTATAATGAACTCTCGTCTTTCCACATTATTCCACATTATTTAATTCCACATCCATTTCATATGTATTCCTATTCTCATCCAATCACATCATTTTCATCTCATCACATCTTTCCTCAATTTATCCTCATCAAATCTCATCCACTCGCATCTACCCATATCCACATCTCATCACATCACATTCATTCACATCCCATCCATTCAGACCACATCACATTCACTCACATCATATCTCATTCACTCACATCACATCTCATTCATTTTACCTCACATCTCATTCATTCACATCTATCCCGATTCACATCCCATCACATCACATTCATTCATATCCATCACATTCACATTCATTCATATCCATCACATTCATTCTCATCACCATCCCATCACATACATTCTATCCACATCACATCACATCTATCCACACACATTCATACGCATCTCATCTCATTCATCCACATCCATCCAATCGTTCACATGTACGACTACCCACATCTATCCATACATTTATATCTATCACTTCACATCCACATATATTCATGTCACATCATATCTCTATACATCACATCACATTCTTTCACATACACATACACATCCATTCTTCACATACACATTCACATCCATTCTTCACATACACATCCACATCCATTCGTTCACATACACATTCACATCCATTTTCATCACATATCATCCACTCACATCCCATATCATTTACATCCTGATTCACATGACATCACATCTCTTCCATTCATTCACATCTATCTGATTCACATCACATCTATTCATAGAATTTAAACATAGATTTTAAGAGAATTCTAATTTTGATATAAAATTTATTTTATGCATCTATTTATGCATAAAAATCAACTTTAATGAGAATAACACTTGAAAAAAAAATATTCCTTTATGCATCTTAAAATTCAAATTTAATGAGAATAATAATTCCTTTATGCATCTTTCTATGCATAAAAATAATTCCTTTATGCATCTTTCTATGCATAAAAATCAAATTTAATGAGAATAACACTTTTGAAATAAAAATAATTCCTTTATGCATCTTAAAAATCAAATTTAATGAGAATAACACTTTTGAAATAAAAATAATTCCTTTATGTATCTTAAAAATCAAATTTAATGAGAATAACACTTTTGAAATAAAAATAATTCCTTTATGCATCTTTCTATGCATAAAAATCAAATTTAACAAGAATAACACTTTTAAAATAAAAATATGGATCTTTCTATGCATAAAAATCAAATATAATGAGAATAACACTTTTGAAATAAAAAAAATTCCTTTATGCATCTTAAAAATCAAATTTAATGAGAATAACACTTTTGAAATAAAAATAATTCTTTTATGCATCTTTCTATGCATAAAAATCAAATTTAATGAGAATAACACTTTTAAAATAAAAATAATTCCTTTATGCATCTTTCTACGCATAAAAATCAAATTTAATGAGAATAACACTTTTGAAATAAAAAAAATTCCTTTATGCATCTTTCTATGCATAAAAAATAATTTTAATAATTAATATCAGTGATATCCATACATATTCATAGGTGAGTATGTACATGGAATAATTAGAATATTTCTTTTAGATGCAAAAATGGTGGGAATTACTCTTTTGGAATAAAATAAAAATCTTTTCCACAAAATTCTGGAAAACTTTGCCAAAACCTCCTTTGTATGGCTGACCATTTCTCATTTTTAACATTCTATTTTTGACTTAAATTAACCCAAATTAGATTCCAAGAACTTTAATCTAAATCAAGAGAGTAAACAATAAAAAGAGTTTAATTAATCCTTCTAGGATTAAGAAAGGCTGGAATGTAAAGAAGAGAAGGGGTGGCCTTTTCATCAAAGGCATAGCATTAGAATTTAACAAAGCATAAAATTTAAGAAAACCATAGATTTAAAATTCAAAAAAGAGTAAGAAATTAGCTTACATGGAGCGTGTAAGCTCTCCTTTGGCTTGAGGGATTGAAGGTTCTACTCTTGTTTGAAGCAAGAGTGGCCACCAATTCACTTTAGAGAGGATTAGGCCAAAAATAATTGAATTATTAACAAATTCAATGTTAAATGGCTCAACATAGGAGCAGAGTCTTTAATTTATCTCTTCCCTAAATTTGGATTAATCCTATTGGTCCATAGAAACCTTAATTCAAAATTTTCAAAAAATCTGGACCCTTAGGCTTTTGTGCACATTATAATTTATTTCTAATGCACCTCAAGAATTTCTTTTTGAACTTCTGATTCGGGGGAATTTATTTTAATAAGAAGGGATATTTTTCCATCCAAAGATATCTAAAAAATCGAATTACCTCTCTCTAGAACATTTTCTTTCTCTAGGCCAAAATAGATAGAAACAAGATCTGTTATTATTCTGAAAAGGGGATTGATATACAATGGGGAGGGGTGGAACAACTGAAGTTGAATTCCAGGGGATTAAGTTTCGAGAAAAGGATATTTTTTCCATTCTGGAACTTCCCATATCTTGGGCTATATCTTTTAGGCGGTGGAAGTTTGGAATCACCTTCTTGAATTAAAAACCTTTTGAAAGGTGCTGGTGCTGGCTTCGGTAGGACTTTGACATCAAAGGCCTTGGCAAAATCCTTCGCCATCCGCACTGCTTCGGCCATGGAAACTGGCTTGGCATTCTTCACCAGGATATTCAAAGGTTCGTTCAATCCCCGAATGAAGCTGGCCATCAGCTGTTCTTCATCCAAGCAGTGGCGACGTATTTGAGGAGGAGAGAGAATGCTTGGTGATATATTTCAATAGTTCTACTCCCCTGGGTGCAAGAGCATATTGCTTTTATGCCCGAGAAAACTACAAAAAGGGGGATCATGTGCTGTATTATAGGCTCCTACAGTGCTCGTTCTTTTGCAGGAGTTTGCTAGTATTTGCAGTATGCACATTGTTTCTGAGACTGTGTCTGTTATCAGGTTCTTTTATATGCTATGGCTTGTACACGAATTTGGAGCTCCTGGAGCACTATGGCTCTATGCTACCTCAAAATCCCAATGACAAGGTATCCATTAGGCTGCACACCTTCAAAAGTTTTACGCCAGCAGACATGGTGTGCCTACACAGTTACTCAACTCCAATCTTAGGTGTCATTGATTTTTTCCCTCTATCTTTTTGACAATCCTCGTCTTCCTTGCCGCTTATGAGCTCTAAATCTGGATCTATAATAGGTCCAATTGTCCATTTTCTATACCAGTCCATAGGAGTCATTTGTATAGGGCACGCTCCACTCTCAATCCTTCTATTGAAATGTCTTGCCAGTTCTTTCGATCGCAATATGTGTCCTTCCAGCAACAATCTTCTATGTCAGAGATAGATATTCTTATTGAGATTCTTGCTATATTTTAATTGTAACCAATCTCCCCATGGTGGACATGCCTTATAACCCTTTGTTCATCGACCTACAAACAATCGAAGTCTTAATGCAATTGTTATTTCATGTCACTTCAAATCCAAACAAAAGAGCTACAATCACGTACCTGAATGTAATATTCCTCCCTCTGGCTTTTGAGGTGTGCATGTGTAAGAACCTCCCCTTCTGATCTTATAAATATTCCCCTCTCTGAAATAAAAAAAAGATCTTGTTTTACCCTGTTTTGGCCTAGAGAGAGAAAATGTCTAGAGAGAGGTAATTGAAAATTGAGATATTTTTGGATATAAAAATCCTCCTAGTGTCTAAAATGGTTTCCCCTGAAACATAAATTCAAAAAGAACTTTCCAATGTGCAATTGGAATTAATAAAAAATAGGTATAAAGGACCTTAGCCTAAGGGTCTAGATTTTCAGAAATTTTTGAATTATGCTCCAATTAAGGTTCCTATGGACTAATAAGATTAATCCAAATGTAGGGAGGAGATAAATTGAAGAATAAAAGAAAATCTCCCAAAAATGAGTAAATGCTCACATAAGATGAAGAGTTCATTAAGGACGAGGTTTATTAGTTAAAAAAGAAGAGATATTTAGAGGAAATGATGCATTTTTGACACCTTAGTGTGGGGATCTCCCATCATGAAGGAGGCGCCTATTTCACATGTATGGAGGAGTTTTAAACTCATAAATAATGAGATATTTTCATCTCTCCTCTCTCCTATTTCAACTAGATCCAAAAAGTAAGCTAAACTTACCTAAAAATGGTCAAAAATTAACCAAACTGATCTGGAAAATTCTAGAATCAGTTTTCTTGGTTAGAGACTCACTTTTTCCTATAAATAGATGCCTCCCCCTTTGTAAAAGATTAATAGTGTTTATGCACTGTTACTCTACTCCTACCCAGAGCCAATTACATTGAATTCTGTTGATAATTCAATTGTTTTTGACTAAATCCTCTCAAGGAGTGAAATGATATAACTGTCAAGGATTTGGACATCACAGTATGGATTGCCCAACTCCTTTTGGATCAAGGTTTTTGGGGCAAGGAAATCAGGGATCAAGATTCCAAACTCCCGCTCCTTCCTTCCAGAGTAATCAGGTTTCTATCCGTGCCAAAATCAAGGAAATCCCAAAGGTAGACCCTCTAACCAACCCGCGGTTTCAATCCAAAGTAATGCAAGATCTCCACCTCAGAATAGGGGAAGTCAAAGAGAGATGTTCCGTTCACTTCCAAGGCAGTAACACTTGAAGTGCTTGAAGAAGAAGAAGAAGATGAAAGAGATCATACTCCACCTCTGTGAGATGAGGACATCTCGCATTTTTTAAGTGGGATAGGATTTAAGATTCCTCCCCAGCTCTCAAGATGTCCAGTTTTGGTGGCCACTCTTGATCCAAACAAGAGTAGAACCCTTAATCCCTCAAGCCAAAGGAAAGCTTATAAAACTCCATGTAAGCTAAAATTTCTACTTTTTAATTTCAAATCTTTGGTTTTCTGATTTTCTTATTTTTTTTATAGTTGATTAAAGTGAATCCTGATGTTATGCCTTGATGAAAAGGCTACCCCCTTCTCTTCCTTAAGAATTCAGCCTTTCTTTATCCTAGAATGATTAACAAATAAATTGATCAAACTTTTCTTATTGTTTACTCACTAGAAAGTGAAAATTGAGTAGATTAGAGTACTTTACTTCAAATTGGGGTTAATTTTAAATTGAAAGTAGAATGTTAAAAATTGAGAAATGGTCAGCCATACAAAGGAGGTTATGGTAAAATTTTCTTGAATTTTTGTGGGAAATAAATTTTATTTTTATGTTATTCTAAAAGAGTAATTCCCGCTATTTGTGCATTCTAAAAAAAATATTTTTATTTACTCCATGTACATATTCACCTATGAATATGTATGGATATCATTGATATTAATTATTGAATTTAACTTCTATGCATAGAAAGATGCATAATGGAAATTTTTATTATAAAAGTGTTGTTTTCATTGAATTTAATTTCTATGCATAGAAAGATGCATATTGAAATTTTTTTACTATAAAAGCATTATTTTCATTGAATTTAATTTCTATGCATAGAAAGATGCATAATGGAAATTTTTTTATTATAAAAGTGTTATTTTCATTGAATTTAATTTCTATGCATACAAAGATGCATAGAAAAATTTTTATTATTAAAGTGTTGTTTTCATTGAATTTAATTTCTATGCATAGAAAGATGCATAATGGAAATTTTATTATAAAAGTGTTGTTTTCATTGAATTTAACTTTATGCATAGAAAGATGCATAAAGGATTTATTTTTATTTCAAAAGTGTTATTCTCATTAAAATTGATTTTATGCATAGAAAGATGCATAAAGGATTGTTTTTATTTCAAAAGTGTTATTCTCATTAAAATTGGTTTTATGCATAGAAATATGCATAAAGAATTTATTTTTATTTAAAAAGTGTTACTTTCATTAAAATTGATTTTATGCAAAGAAATATGCATAAAAGATTCATTTTTATTTCAAAAGTGTTATTCTCATTAAAATTGATTTTATGCATAGAAATATGCATAAAGGATTTATTTTTATTTCAAAAGTGTTACTTTCATTAAAATTGATTTTATGCATAGAAAGATGCATAAAAGATTCATTTTTATTTCAAAAGTGGTATTCTCATTAAAATTGATTTTATGCATAGAAAGATGCATAAAGAATTGTTTTTATTTCAAAAGTGTTATTCTCATTCAAATTGGTTTTATGCATAGAAAGATGCATAAAGGATTTAATTTTATTTTAAAAGTGTTATTTTCCTTAAAATTGAATTTATGCATAAAAGGATTTTTATAAAAGTGTTATTCCCGCTAAAGTTGATTTTTATGCATAAATAGATGCGTAAAGAATCTTTATATCAAAATTAGAATTCTCTTAAATTCTATGAATAAGATGTGATGAGAATCAGTTAGATGTGAATGAATAGATGGATGGATATGATGTGAATAGAGGTGATGAGATGTGAGGTGAATAGATATGATGAGATGAGATATGAATCAGATAGATGTGAATGGATGGATGGATGTGATGTGAATAGAGGTGATGCGATATGAGGTGAATAGATGTGATGAGATATGAGGTGAATAGATGTGATGAGATGAGATGTGAATCAGATAGATGTGAATAGATGGATGGATGTGATGTGAATAGAGGTGATAAGATGTGAGGTGAATAGATGTAATGAGATGTGATGAGAATCAGATAAGTGTGAATGAATGGATGGGTGGATGTGATGTGAATAGAGGTGATATGTGAGGTAAATAGATGTGATGAGATGAGATGTGATGTGAATCAGATAGATGTGAATGAATGGATGAGATGTGATGTCATGTAAATCAAGATGTAAATGAATGATATGGGATATGAGTGGATGATATGTGATAAAAATGGACATGAATGTATAAGTGAAGAATGGATGTGGTTATGTATGTGAAGAATGAATGTGAATGTGTATGTGAAAGAATGGATGTGGATGTATGTGAAGAATGGATATGGATGTATGTGAAAGAATGGATATGGATGTGTATGTGAAAGAATGTGATGTGGATGTGTATGTGTATGTGAAAGAATGTGAAGTGATGTAAAGAGATGTGATGTGACATGAATATATGTGGATGTGAAGTGATAGATATGAATGTATGAATAGATATGGGTAATCGTACTTGTGAACGATTGGATGAATGTGGATGAATGTGGATGAATGAGATGAGATGTGTATGAATGAGATATGCTGTGGATAGATATGATGTGATGTTATGTATGTGATGGGATGGTGATGAGAATGAATGTGATGAATATGAATGAATGTGAATGTGCTAGATATGAATGAAAGTGAATGTGATGGATATGAATGAATGTGAATGTGTTAGATATGAATGAAAGTGAATGTGATGGATATGAATGAATGTGAATGTGATGGATATGAATGAATGAATGTGAATGAATGTGAATGCGACGGATATGAATGAATGTGATGTGGTCTAAATGGATGAGATGTGAATGAATGTGATGTGATGAGATGTGGATATGGGTAGATGTGAGTGGATGAGATCTAATGCAGATAAATAAGAAAAGATGTGATGAAATGGAAAATGATGTGATAAGAACGGGAATACATATGAAATAAATGAGAATTGATGTGGAACAATGTGGAAAGACGAGAGTTTGTTATAGAAACTGTATTTATGACCTGTTTTTAAATGACTATTTTATGTCAAGAATGCTGGAGAAGCATTTTGACCGTCTTGTGAATGAGGTCATGGAGACCTAATCTGATAAAGTTGCAACAACTGACGGAAAGTCAATGGAGGAAATCTCGCATAGCAAGGTTGGCCGAGGTCTTGACCGGCCTCGGTTCGATTAAAATGGTGAGCTTCCGGTACGGTGGATGAGGGACCAAGGAAGCGGCCTAGAGTGAAGCGCGAGGTCACCTGTGTGCGAAGGATCCTATAGAGGATGCTGACCATACGGTGCTTGGGCTCTGGGTCGCCGAAGATACCCACACGTGCGTCAAGGAAGATATTGGAACAAGGAGTAAGAGTTGTTTTCTGAATTCGGGCATGGATCTGGTTGATTGACCTTGCTGGTCCTTAACGGATGAGTCCATGGCTCTTTTATATGGATCCGTTGGTTGACCTTGCTGATCTTCAACGGAGATTCCATTTTGATATGTGAATATATTACCGATTACTATGAGCTAGAAACTATCGAAAAGGTCCCCTGAGTGGACAGGTGGTGAGCGTTCTGGTTGCCAATGATGCCATAGGTACATCGATGAAGGAATGATTGGAATTAAGGATTCAACTGGAGATTTTGAGGATTATGATTAGTGACTCTATGATTTCATTAAATGATTGTTTTAAAGACAGCTGATTCTGTGAAAAAGGCAATTTCATATTGGGTGTGTAAGTGGTGTGACTAATTTTAAGTTTGCATGAATACCCAGCTAGGGGACCTGGGAACTCTTTTCCCTGGTACCCGGGACAAAACCTAACCAAATTCTTAATTGGATCCTATCACTACAGTGGTTGGGCGGTTGGCTCTAACCCACAGGACTGGATGGGGTTAGGCTGGACTGATGGATCCCTAAATTGAGACTCAATTCATTTATAGTACGATAGATGAAGTAAATCCCGAACAAAAATTGTTCTATGGAAAAGAATCAACGATTGTGCCTCTCAATGAAGAAAAAAGCGTTAGTCTCTATGATCCAAGTGCAATCTTTTCCCTGATCTGACTAGGGTTTGGTCAGATCAGTTCAGTTAGTTAAGGCTTTTGACTACATTAGAGAAAAATTATCTTGGAGGAATCGCCCGTGCTTTCCGGGCAAGGGAAGTTTTTCCGAGATCGGTTTTGGAAGAACCAATAGATTAGTCTCTTGTCCGGATATCCGTGGGCGAGGCCCCAAGTGAGGGACACTGCCCTGCACAAGAAGTGCTACTTCCGCTACTAGCACCCTTGAATTTGCGTGATGGGGACGGATCTCACACTGAAGAATAATCGTAAACAGGATAGTCATGAATAGTCCATGTTAGAATGTTGCAAACCTCAAATCCTTGTTCGTAGCTCGTTCGCCTATATGCTTGGACATGTCAAGCACTTTTATCCCTTTCCAAAGTTGTTGTAGGTCTTTGATGAGTGGTGCTAGGTACACACTGATGTATTTGACTTATTGTTTTTCTACATTGAAGTGTTGTATCGAGTCAAAGTTTTCAAGAAGTATAAACATATTGAGTGGATACAATTTCATCCCATGTTGTGAGCAAAAAGAGCAAAGGAGGAGTAATGGAGAGCGTCATTTGGACTTATGGATTGATGGGTCAATGTATCCCAAGGATCCATTTACAAATGCACCACCTCATTTTACAACATTACAAACCTACTACATTTCACGGGTGATGGTAGACAAGGTTTGTTGGGTTATGCCCAACACTTGGAAACAAAAGCGATGGTTGCAGAATAGCAGAGGGATTTTCTACATTTAGAGAACACTGAAATCAAAAAATTAAATGGGTTGTATGCAGAGAAGCTTATGGTAAACAAAGGAACAATTCAAGACTTGGAGAAAAAGATTAATGCTTTAAGGAGAAAGGACACAGCACTAGGGCCACGTAAAAGAAGAAGGTAACTTTGCAACATAGAGAAAATGAAAGTTGGAAGTGGAGGGATGAAGAAGCGAGTACAGGGTGCTGCTGTAAGGTAATGTTTGTTGAAATTAGAGCATTGTGATGAGCTATGGTGGATCAAACACTAGAATCAACATCATTAACAAAGTGATTAGTAAATAATTAAGATGTAATTAAGACATAATTAGTGGATAATCAACATCATTAACAAAGTGATTAGTAAATAATTAAGACGTAATTAGTGGGTAATTAACAAATAGATTAATGTAGGCATGGATACTCAAAAACCAGCAAATTCTCATTAGGGCTATGCCTCAATTTATAGAGTTTACATCAAGCATCTAATCTCACTGATTTATCCATGATTCACTCCACCTCTTTTCCTTGATTCTCTCCACCTCTTCACTTTTTCCAGAATATCTCCCAGAATATCTCCACACTTCCTAAATCTTCTCATGCTACCCTTTATTCTCTCCCAATAGATTCTTCTCACCTTTTCACAGGTTCTTTCACATTTACATCTTCTCTTTTACAGCCTCTAACCAAGGGCTTATTCCCGTACACACCCTATTCACTTGTATTTTCAACACCTCCCCTCAAGTGAATACTCCTAGTACACCTAGACCCTATACCAAGTTTGCCTCCCCTTACTTGATAGCCCGTGACTAGTGTCTATTCCTCCCCTCAAGTTATCTTAGCACACCTGGACCCTGTATCAAGTTTCTCTCTTACTTGACAGTCCGTGACCAGTGCCTCAAGTCTCTAAACTCCATAGTCCTTGACACTCTCTCTCTCATGTATCCAAGGCTACTATAAGTGCCCGTGACTTTGACTAAAGTGCTCACACATACATCTACCACGTGGCCTACATTATCGGTGGCTTAGAGGTGGTTTTACTTTGTTGGGGCAGGTTACATTGGGTTGTGGGGTCTCTCTCTCTCTCTCTCTCTCAAAGATTTTCCATGGCTCCTCACTCTTTGGAGCCTCACATCTTCTCTTGTCTTCAGTCTTCTTATCGTGGCAGCTTCTCTCCATGCGTCTATCTTCCTCTTCTTTTAGTCTTCTTAGGGCAGCTTCTCTTCTCGTGTCCATGTCTTCCTTTAGATTTTCTTGGTGTGGATCTTCCTCTTGGAAAGAGATATTCTTCTTCTTTCATGGCTGAGGCCATGAGCTTGTCTATCAGGTCTTCTTGCTCCATGTGAGCAACATGTTTAAACATTTTGTTGACATTTCTTTTGGGCTTTTTCTATTTATCTTGTGTCATTATGCAATGCAAACCCAAATTTATGCGGGAGGTCTTACCTCTTGCCTTATTCTGGACAAGGGCAGTGTCTGATCCCATATTTACACTGATATAATGTGCCCAATACATAATGCGTATAGCATTCATTCTTATGCACATTCCCAAATGCAACTCTGGTTGTGAATAATCTTGAATTTGAGTGTAATTTGTAGGCATTAACCAAGGGTTAAATGCAAAATGATGATTTTCACAAATTTATCAGCACAATTTTACTAGAAATTACATTAAATCAAGGGTAACCAATTTGTATGGGATGGTTGGAGTATCAAACCAACTCCGAATTGCAATCTGAAGTTATAAGGATCTATATCAGATACCTAATGGTTAATTTGAACCCTCAATTGCACCAAAATATAGTGATTAGCATTGATTAATTGTTGATTAGTAAATTAATCCACTGTTTTGTGTGCAAAAAACAGAGTATGCGGGGAGTCCAGATCTGGTGCCTTAGACTTCAAATGAGCTCAAATGCTTTCAAAGCCATCAATAGCAATGAGTCTAGTAGAGGATTAAGCCAAGAAACACAAGATTTGACCAAATATTGAAAGCTTAATCTCTGTTTTACCAAAGTCACCTGTAGATTTGATGAAGAGCTTGGATCTCACTGTAGACTTGATGAAATTGAATTTTGTCTTCACCAGCTTATAGAGCATGCTTGAGAACACCTTGGGCTAAGAGGAATTAGAGTGATTCACCCTGAGTGAGTGTAGATCTGAGATCTTCTGCTGAAAAACGTAGCCTACTAAAACAGCCATTTCTCCTTCATCCGGCGGCGGATTGCTACGTTGTTTGGATGAGCTTGAAGAGCTATGAGATACCTATCATGTGCTAGAAGGGTTTGGCCTAATTTTATGTGTGCAAGGAGAGGGAGCTCCTCCACTGGCTGGGGGTACAGAGGTGAGTTGGAAAAAGAGAAAAAATTATAATTTTTTACTAATCCTAATTAACAAAATAATTAGCAAGATAATGGGCTCACAAATTAGCATGGCTCTGATACCATGTTGAAATTAGAGCATTGTGATGAGCTATGGTGGATCAAACACTAGAATCAACATCATTAACAAAGTGATTAGCAAATAATTAAGACGTAATTAGTGGGTAATTAACAAATAGATTAATGTAGGCATGGATACTCAAAAACCAGCAAATTCTCATTAGGGCTATGCCTCAATTTATAGAGTGTACATCAAGCATCTAATCCCACTGATTTCTCCATGATTCACTCCACCTCTTTTCCCTGATTCTCTCCACCTCTTCACTTTTCCCAGAATATCTCCACACTTCCTAAATCTTCTCATGCTACCCTTTATTCTCTTCCAGTAGATTCTTCTCACCTTTTCACAGGTTCTTTCACATTTACATCTTCTCTTTTACAGCCTCTAACAAAGGGCTTGTTCCCGCACACACCCTATTCACTTGTATTTTCAACAATGTTAACTCTCGTTTCATATATATTTCTCTTTTTAGATTAGGTTCTTTGTTTGAAACTAGACATAAGTAATCAAATTTGATGTTATTCTATTTTTAGATCTTTACTTCATCCAGAGTCCAAGGTACATTCTGAAGCTGGAGTGCATTATAATCATTTGGTACCAAAAGGAATAGTGGAAGAGGTGTTGTATCAAAAGAAGTTTCAAAAAATCAAAGAGAAGCATGTGTCTTCTTTTATGAACAAGAACCAGCTCGTGCAATCAATGCTGGATGAGACTGGCATCTCTTAGAAAGCATATAGTATACTATTTAAGGCACTAGTATAGAAATGTCAAAGTAAGAAGCATAAAGGTTCGTTACTTCCAAAACCAATGCAAGTAAAGTCTGCACGCCAACATGTGAACTCAGAGGTGTTTGAGAAGCTTGGTTCACCAGTACATATTGAAGCAACATTCATTGGCTAAAGATAGAGAGGTACTCTTTAACCAACACAACAATATTTTCTTTGATCTTGAAGCTTTGCAAAGGTACGGAGTTTAATTCTTTGAGATTAGTTAAGAAGAATGTGAAGGAGTTCCAAAATTTGTTTTGAAACTGGATGAGTGTGAGATTTTAAAGAATAGAAAAATGGAGAGAGTTACTATCACTCTAATGAACAGGGCCTTAGACACATCAATTACAAAAGATAATGCAAGATATTTCAATGTTCAATCGGAGAATAACATATTGCCACTTAGATAATTTGAGGTATCTTCTTTATTATTGAATATGATTGTGTATTACGTTGAAATAATTTAAACATGAAACTTGTATTAAACATGAGCTTCTTCCTAATGACACGGGTGGATAAAGAAGACTTTGAAATTTTGCATTGGGTGTTTCATCAAACTATAATTCCATCACTAATTAGTGAGCAAAGAAATGGAAGGGCCCTTCATGTGCCTGGGTTTGGTGACTATAAAGTGGAATGGCACATGGCAGGTGATTTGAAGACTCTAAAATGCATGTATAACATAAGCAAAGGTGCAAATACAAAGAGTCCATGTCTATATTGGATGTCAAGTGCCAAGACTTTAGATCTTGTACTATGGAACAAAGCTCCGATTTTAAAAGATAAAGATTTCAAAGCAGTGCTTGATATTCCTCTATCCAGAGTGCACATATGCACATTGCATGCACTATGTAGAATTGTAGAGAAGCTAGTGTATTTGTTCATATGCTTTGCATGGACGTTAAAGCCTTAAAAAAAATATTTAAAAGCAATCAAAGCAATAGAAAAAGTGCTATCAAACATTGGCTTGCATGGGGGGCATGTTAAAATTGAGGAGGATGACAAGCGGTCACAAGGGGACAGCAAAGTACCAAAAAAACCATCAATAGGTGGTGTGAAAGATAAAAAGATTTTTGTCATACTGCCTCAAAGACTATCGAGATAACTCGGGTAAAAGATTTTTAATCGATGGAAAGATCTACATAATGCAATCAAGGACATTGGAAATGAAGGTTCAATCCAAAATCGGAAGGTAGATGTGTGGATTTCACTTGACAAGATCTTTGCATTCACGGAGAAAAAGAGTTGGAGCAATAGTGAGATAAAATTATTTGAAAACATATTAGAGACTTGGAGAGGAAGGCATTCATTGTAGGATGGAGTGATCAACATGTAACTCATTGATGGTAAGAACTTTAAAAGCTGCTGCAATTTCAATACTATGAGACCAACTAATACATACATCTGATTTTTTTCTATTTTGTCATTGATTGCAGCATATACTATATAATCATACACCATATTTTGCAAAGACATACGGTTCATTGTCAATATGATCAACTCAAAGCATGGAGAAGTCACATTACATGGCAAGAACAGGTTACTTTAAGCACCCTAGACATGGTGGAGGCAAGAATCAAGCCAATAGTCTTTTAGAGAGTTACATCAATGGACTTATAGGAAATTGATTCACAAAGCAAAACAAAAAGACACATTCAAGTCCTCATCATTGACACGTGTACATTGACACGTGTAATACAATTTATCAATAAAGAAAAGTGACAATGTACTTGGAATCAATCAACTGCAATAAGAGAGCACCATCAGTTGTGGCGTTGCTCAAGAGTCAGGGTTGGGAGAAGGTGGTCTAGATGAGGTGGGCTTGATCTTCTTCAATGGTCTTCCTTCTTTATCTTCCTTTTCCTCTTCTTCATCTTCATATACGAGGAGGAGATCTGTTTTTGGCATTTTCACCGTTGGAGGCAGTAGTTCTGACCAGCTTTTTCTTGTCCTTATTAGATATCTTTTTCCATATGGATGCAATGTGTCTAGGTTTGTAATTCCCGCTACAATAGTATGCACTATATATGACAAGTAGTAGGAGAATCTTAGTGCTTGGTAACCATACCCTTGACCAAACACCCGCAGTGCAAACTATTTCTCAACAAGCACCACTTTCTCAGCATTTAAAGGCACCTCATGTCCACCACAAAACCTGGATAGTACTTTGAATGCGAATAAGGGAATTTTACATTGTCTTTTGTTGAGAACTCCTTGTGAAATATAATGATCTGCGTATTAAAATTATAATCATTATGACTCATGTCACTGCTGTTATCAATTTTGAGCAAGTTTCTTAAATTGCATGTACCTTTTGATGATTCAAATGTCATATATTGAGCAAGAGAAACATCCTTTCGATAACCTGTTGACTTTGAAGTGGAAGCTCCGGATGATCTTGAGCCTCCTGCTCTCTTCAGGAAATCATCATATACAAAAACTTGGTACCAATGTTATATGTTTAATTGACACAATCGACAAAGTCCACGTAAATCAAATTCTTATAGTTTGAAAAATCTTTAGCTCTATTACCTGTTGATTTTCATCACCCTCAAGCATGGATCTTGTCCACAAAAGGATCGTGGACTTATTGTCTTCATGCACAGTAGGTGCCAAAAATTTACCCATATCTGCTAAACCAAGACAGTCGACAATTGTTGCAGCCTCCTCCTCGGAAGGCAATTGGGTTTCATATATCCTAGCTTCATCGAACATCTTCTTTAATATCTCCTTTCCAAGCAGGTACTCGGAGTCCTAGACTACAGAATCAGCTACTAGTAGATAATTGTCAACTCCTTCCTCTATCCGGCCCATGTCTGCTTCACTAAAATTTGCTAAGGCAGCCAAGCAATAGTCTTCACGAATATTGAAATGTTACATAATGTCTGTTAATATTACATAATCATCTTGGGCTGCCATAGTAAAGCTGGGCAAGGAAGGTAGTGACAACTTTTCCCTGTTCATTCTCATTAGATTGATTGTATTCCAATGAAATAGGTGCTGCATCGAAGGGGATAAGGGATGCATTAGCCTCAAAGGTTTCCTTTTCGGCCTCTACCCTCTCCTCTCTTGGGTCTATAGCCACCTTTTTTCCAACCTCATCATCCTCGATTGGCACTTGATTGCTTTCCAAAGTCACTGTCTTGGGCTCTGAGTCCTCAATAAGAAGATGCAGAAAACAAAGAAAACCATAACTAAATTGGAGCAAGTGACACTTCTTTGAGTGTATTGGGAATTTCTCCTCTACTCTATTGCTACAGCTGGGAATCTTTTCAAGACAACGGCTAAGCCTCCTCTTCATGATGTTGTTTGTTGCAAAATCAGATGGATGAACATATCGTTCACCATCGGACACATAACGATATTGGCAGAAACAGTGTCTTCATACTCCTTCTCACGGTCATCGAGAACAATCCTACAAGAATTAATTATGTTCTCAAGAGAAAGTTCCTTGTTGAACATTGAAGACAACTCATGCAAACGCTCGTGGACTTGTGCATTGTACAAGAACATAAACACCTTTTCTACACAAGACTCTTCTGCCTCGTCATCCGATTTGTAGACAATGTCCAACTCTTTTGAAGACATGCCTAAAAAAAACATTTCAGTAAATTAGAACATGCACGCTTATTATATATGGGGTCAGTACCTTGCGATAAGGAGATTTGGATATACGCATGCAATCCCCCTGTCACTTGGTACTAGCACCAAAAAAAGAGGGGTCAGTACCAAGCAGTAGAGGACTCACGTGGAATTCACGAGCCCATCACCGCTTGGTACCTAAATTTAAAGAGACTTAAAGGGATCAATATGTTTTTTTTGAGATGAAGCCTTTATATATTAAATAAAAACATACAAGCGACATATTTTATATTTTAGTTATATTTTGTAAGCTGAAATAGTCTGCCTTCCAGGCCTGAAAATTGATGGCATGCCCTAACCTTCAACGTGAAAGTCTATAAACTTACTAGGCCTTCATATTTACACATTTGCAAATGGATGAGGGGTCAGTACACCAAGCGGTAGAGGGCTCATGCGGAATTCAAGAGCTATCACTGCTTGGTACTGACCCCTTAATTTAAAGAGACTTAAAGGGGTCAATAAGTTTTTTTATTTTAGATGAAGCCTTTATATATTAAATAAAAAACATACAAGAGGCATATTTTGTATTTTAGTTGTATTTTGTAAGTTGAAATAGTCTGTCTTCCAGGCCTGAAAATTTAAGGCTTGCCCTAAGCTTCGACTTAAAGGCCTATAAACTTACTTGGCCTTCATTTTTACACATTTGCAACCCACTGCTACTCTAGAAAATTTGATTTCAATTGAAACCTTAGTTTCCATGGTGACCTTCCCTGAAGCCTTCACCTGAAGGTTAAAATTAAAATGCCTTTGAAGGTCGTTGCAGCCTTGAAATTTCAGGGCCCAATTTTTATTTCTCCAACCATCGGAGTGGCTTGAGGTTTTTGCTTTGGGGAAGGTGGGCTCAAACCGGCTCCCCCCCACCTCATCGTGTGTGTGTGTGTGTGTGTGTGTGTGTGTGTGTGTGTGTGTGTGTTTGTTCCTTTTGAGTGTTTTTGAGAGAGAGAGAGAGAGAGAGAGAGAGAGAGAGAGAGAGAGAGAGGGAGGGAGGGACGGAGGGAGGGAGGGAGAGAGAGAGAGAGAGAGAGAGAGATGGGCATACCTACAGAAAACATTGAAAGCTTCAGTTTTCCAAGACGAAGGAGCGATGGCATTGGCGATGCAGATGGTCAAAAACATAGGTAACTCAACGCAAATGAGTGTCTCAGCTTATCACCACAGAGCCGGTTAGCTTTGAGGATTTCCTATTAGACTTAAACCTAGAAGGATTTTAGCTTGCAAAGAAAATTTATGAAATAGTGTAAATTTTTAAAAATGTATGTCCCAAATTGCTTGATTTGCTGGTTTGAGAAGAGTCCAATGGGAATTTGGGTACGTTTCTCAAAACTATTTTCCTCAAACATTGCTCCCAAGGGAGATTTGGGACGTTATCGACTCGTACCACACGAGGAGATTTGGGATGTTATCGACTCATACCACTCATGCGGACATTTAAAAGGTCGGACGCATTAATGACACGTCAATATGGTATGTACTATGTGCTCACTCCTCTCCTTTCTTGCATGTGTTTTTTTTTCTCACCTCTGAGTCTCTGACAAAATAGCAAGAGCCAAACTCCATCGCTGCTACATCCATCGTCCTCCAAGTCTCCGACTACATCAGCCTCCTCAATGCCCCCCAAATTGAGCCAAACGCCATTGACCTCAACATCCATTGTACGTATTTCAGAGTTCTTTCAAACCCTTTATTAACGTTTTGATGTATGTTTTGTGAATGTTGATAATAGTGTCTATACAAAGTGCTCAGGGTTTCATTGGGGTCCTTCTGGTCCCATATCACTTAATACTGAGCCCCTTGGCTCACGTTGCCCACGGAACTAGTACCAAGTGATTAGCAAGTCTCTTGGTACTAACCCTCTTGTGGAATGTTACCCACGGGTTCAAACTTCAAACCCCGCTGCCCGCCCGCACAGGCACAAACCCTGCTGCACAATGTTGGTCATGGGGTCAGTATAAAGCGATTAATAGGCCTGTGAATTTTTGTTTAATTGATTCTCACTTAGTACCGAGCCCACTGTGATATCTTGTGGTCATGGGGTCAGTACCAAGTGATTCAAAGGCCTATGGGTTTTTGTCTATGCATATCACTTGGTACCGACCCCACTGTGATAACATTGGTCATGGGGTCAATACCAAGCGATTCTATGCTCTCTGGAACTCCTATTTGTTTCATATTGCTTGGTACCGACCCCATTGTCATAATGTTTTTCAAAGGGTCAGTACTAAGCGATCCAAAGGCCTCCAAAATTCTGTTTGCTTTATATTGCTTGGTACCAACCCCACTGTGATAACGTTGGTCATGGGGTGAGTACCAAGTGATTCTAAGCCCTCTGGACTCCTGTTTATTTCATATCGCTTGGTACCGACCCCACTGTGATAATGTTGGTCATGGGGTTAGTACCAAGCGATTCGAAGCCCTCTGGAGTCCTGTTTGTTTTATATCGCTTGGTAGCAACCCATTGTCATAATGTTTTTCATGGGGTCAGTTACCAAGCGATTCAAAGGCCTCCAGAATCATGTCTGTTTTATATCGCTTGGTACCGACCCCACTATGATAACGTTGGTCATGGGGTCAGTAGTACCAAGCGATACAATGTCTGTTTTATATCGCTTGGTACCGACCCCACTATGATAATGTTGGTCATGGGGTCAGTAGTACCAAGCGATACAATGTACTCTGGAATCCTATTTGTGTTATATCGCTTGGTGCTTACTTTTTTTAATGCGTTTTTCATCATGCTTTGTTTATTTGTTTAGATGGCTCGTACCAAGGCAACTGCTCAGAGGCTTGAAAGACCTACCAAGTCACTGCAGGCGCAAGGCAAAACATGGAGGTATCAAGCTCACAGGGCAGTTTTGTAGGAGCTTCGTCGCATTGAGCGACACATATAGCCTGCGATATCCAGGCTCCCTTTCCAGAGGATTGTGCGTGAAATTTGTGAGCAATTGAGTATTGGCATGCGGTGGCAAGCATCTGCATTATTATGTCTTCAAGAAATCACTGAGGGGACTAGATAATTGAGTTTTTTGAAGATGCTTACTTTCTCGTCGCGCTCATGCCCATAGGCTGACAATAATGCCTAGGGATTTTGATACCCTTCGTCGATTGCGGTACAGATACGACAAGATGCTTGTTCCTGTTTCTGTAAGCGATCCTTGAATGCAGCATATCCTTACAGTTCTCCCCCTCCATCCTCGTACAAGGCCATCTGAGAGCTCTCGTGCTGCTTACGATAGGGACACCCGTTTCGTAGAGTAGGTTAAGACTAGAACACCCCAGTGATGATGCCCCTCAAGCAGAACCTCACACACAACTATAACCCCCAAGGCACAACCATAACTGGAGGACCAACCATAACCGGAGGCTACTGCAGCAACACAACAACCACATCCCTCCGCTGAAGTTGAATTTATGTTGCAGAAGAAGAAGATGCAGACAGGATAGAGAGGGAATTAGGTCTAATTAAAGCAGAGAATATCAAAGAATTGAGAGTTTTGGAGGCTATTACGCTGGTTAGAGCAGCATTTTCACTTCGGGGGGCCAAAGACTTGTCACGCGTCTGAATGGATTCGATTTACGTGTTTTGAGGAATGACGCAATGGAAATCATAGATAACATTGTCAATATTCTACTACGGTATGTATAGTATATATAATTCATGATGTATATAGTATGATGCATGACTCAGCTATAAGTACCAGTGGACTAATTCTTTGTTCTTTTCATTGTTGCCTTTAGGTGTATTGTATATTACTACTACCACAGAAGAGGTCCAAAACTGTACATATACTATGGATCCTCTCATTTACAAAATGATAGCTCATCATTTTTGAGCCTTATGTCTTGGTTTGAACCAGTGAACCTCGATTTAGCAAGACTTATTTTCACGGCTTACCATGAAGAGCGAGTCTCATGTTAAGTTTTAAATTGACATCAAATATTTGGTAATCTATATGTGTTTTCTTTAATAATACCTATGTCCTCTGTTTTTTCAGCCCGGACACTGAAGTTTGCTTTTGTACGACATTGAACAAAACACGTGTTATTTTGCAAACTCTGTTCAACACTATCATGGTTGCGTTAGAGAGTAAGTCCTTATTGACATTTCCCTCTTCCACAAGCATGTAGATTTATTTAAGTAGAATAAGCTAATGCTAGTTTTTTCGACCTCTCAGATGTGCTCAAAATTTTGTATATGCATTGAAACATCTCTTAATGGAGCCAAACCTTGTACAAAACATGACATATCATAGGATAAGGGTGCTAGTCCATCCCAGATGTCAGTTGTGGATGGAGGACGGCCCTAAATGCCTACCTTTTAATAAAGAAATTTTTTGATATTCCTGATGTAAGTGATGTTTGTAACATAGACTTGCATAATCTAATGTAGCCATAATGTCCCTAACAAAGCTTTTCTCTGTGTACAGGAAATAATTCTGAGCAAATATGCTCCCTTGCATGTAAAACAGTTCAAGACCAAAGCTATACAAAGAATTATTTTGGCTGTCCATGATCTAAATGTGGATTTCTTGGGGAGGAATGTATAAATTAACTGACCAATTCTGTGAGATCCCTGTTCCCACCATGCAACGGGTTCGGATGCTGGCAGCGGAAGTAGCACATTTTGCGAGGATAGGATCCCACACTCGGGACCTCACCCACGGATATCTGGACAAGAGACTAATCGGTCGGTTTATTCAAAACCGAACTCGGAAAAACTTCCCTTACCCGGAAAGCACGGGCGATTCCTCCAAGATAACTTTTTACTCTAACGTAGTCAAGACCATTAGTGATCAAACTGATTCGACTGCACCTATAAAGATATTCGGCCAAATCAAGGAAGAAACTTGCACTTGGATCATTGGGATCAACGCTTTTTTCCCCATCAAGAGGCACAGTCGTTGATTCCTATCCATAGAACAATTACTATCCGGGATTTACTTCATCTATCGTAATAACAGAAATTGAGTCTCGATTTTTCACATCCACATCTACATGCACATTCATACATCCTCATCCATACATCCACATCTACATGCACATTCACATCCATACATCCACATCTATATGCATACATTCACATCTACATGCATACATCCACAACCACATTTATACATCTACATCTACATGCATATATCCACATCTCCATGCATGCATCTACATCTACATGCATATATCCACATCTCCATGCATGCATCTACATCCACATCCACATTTACATCCATACATCTACATCTACATGCATACATCCACCTCCACATTCACATCCACATCTATACATCTACATCTACATGCATACATCTATACATCTACATCTACATGCATACATCCACCTCCACATTCACATCCACATCTATACATCTACATCTACATGCATACATCCACATCCACATTCACATTCACATCCATATATCTACATCTACATGCATACATCTACATCTCTATGCATACATCCACATCCACATTCACATTCACCTCCATACATCTACATCTACATGCATACATCCACCTCCACATTCACATCCACATCTATACATCTACATCTACATGCATACATCCACCTCCACATTCACATCCACATCCACATCTATACATCTACATCTACAAGCATACATCCACATCTCCATGCATACATCCACATCCACATTCACATTCACATCCATACATCTACATCCACATTCACATTCACATCCATACATCTACATCTACATGTATACATCCACATCTCCATGCATACATCCACATCCACATTCACATTCACATCCATATATCTACATCTACATGCATACATCTACATCTCTATACATACATCCACATCCACATTCACATTCACCTCCATACATCTACATCTACATGCATACATCCACCTCCACATTCACATCCACATCTATACATCTACATCTACATGCATACATCCACCTCCATATTCACATCCACATCTATGCATCTACATCTACATGCATACATCCACATCTCCATGCACATTCATACATCCACATCTACATGCATATATCTATACATACACAACCACATTCACATCCATAAATCCACATCCACTCATCCCATACTCAATCTTATCACATCTCATATAACTCTTAACTCATCCTATCACATCTCAATATCTATTTATAGAATACAAGAGAATTCTTATATTTGATATAAGATTTCTTTACGCATGCATAAATTCTATTTTTAGGAGAATAACACTTTCGAAATAAAATCAATCTTTTATGCATCTTCCTATGCATCTTCCTATGCATAAATCCAATTTAGTAGGAATTACACTTTTAGAATAAAAGAATTTCTCTTATGCATCTTATTTATGCAAAAATTCTATTTATGATGAAAATCACACTTTTAATATAAAAATTATATCCTTTAAGCATATGTTTATGCATACAATTCTTTTATGATAAAAATTATTCTTTTAATATAAAATTTTTATCCTTTATGCATATGTTTATGCATACAATTCATTTATGATAAAAAATCATTCTTTTAATAAAAGAATTTCTCTTATGCATCTTAATTATGCATAACATAAAAATCAAATTCTCCATGATTACAATAAAATTCTTTTAATTAATCTAGGATGATAATTCCTAGAATATGGTAGGAAATCCTCTTTTCATGCTTTGAATGAAATTATTTTATGAGTAATTTTTATAAAAATTTTGCCATAGCTCCGCTACTATGACTGATAAATCTCAATTATTTTAAAAGATAAAGCTTATCATTAAGGAAATGATTAGAATGATCCCTAATTGGATCATTAACCCATAATGGATTGAATCATCAATATTCATAAACTAAAAGCATAGGGAAAGCCATTAATTTGGTCTTAAGCATAGATTAATCTTGGATTAAGAAAAAGCTTTATGAAAAGCTTCATTTGGATTGAGAGTAGGTCATGAGTATGACCATTTCTTTAGTGAGAGAGAGATATTACATAAAAACCATTAGAATTAAGCATAAATGTAAATTTATGTAATTCTTTTCTATCATTCATTAATTACTTCAATAGCATTCAAAAACCATTCCAATTAAGCTTCTCAAGCTTGAGAGGGGTTGAGAAGAGAGAAACATTGAGAGATTATAGAAAAGCTCAAAATTCACCACTTACCTTACAAATTGCTTGATTCTTTGTTCACGGTAGAGGCCCCTAACCAATCAATTGGTTTAGTATGTTGATGGAGCCACCAATGGAGATTGAAGAAAGAGGGAAGCTCCAATTTCTTACAAATTGGAGAGAATTTTAGAGAATAGTAAATATTAGCATTATTTCAGCATAGTTCTAGAATAGTAAGATTCTCCTCCTTTTTTCAAAGGATTCATGTTGGAGAGGGAGGCTCTAACCAAAGCTAACTGATTTCTAGAATTTTCCAATTTCAGTTTGGTTGAATTTGGACTAGATTTGGACCTAGTTTGGTTCCTTTTTTATTCGGTTTGGTTTCTTTTTGATTTGGTTTGGTTCAAGAGAGAGGAGAGATAAAAATATCACATTATTTTTTAGTTTAAAACTCATTTAAGCATGTGAAATATGCACCTCCTTTAATGGACTCCCCTTCCTTACATATGTGTCCAAATGGAATCATTATACCCAAAATATCTCATATTTTTAATATTGCTCATAGTTTTTTACTAATAAACCTTGTACATTTTCAACTCTTCATCTTATGTGAGCATTTACTCATTTTTGGATATCCAAAATATCTCATATTTTTAATATTGCTCATAGTTTTTTACTGATAAACCTTGTACATTTTCAACTCTTCATCTTATGTGAGCATTTACTCATTTTTGGATACCCAAAATATCTCATATTTTTGATATTACTCATAGTTTCTTACTAATAAACCTTGTACATAGTCAACTCTTCATCTTATGTGAGCATTTACATAGTAGCGGAGCTATGGCAAAATTTTTATAAAAATTACTCATAAAATAATTTCATTCAAAGCATGAAAAGAGAATTTCCTACCATATTCTAGGAATTATCATCCTAGATTAATTAAAAGAATTTTATTGTAATCATGAAAAATTTGATTTTTATGTTATGCATAATTAAGATGCATAAGAGAAATTCTTTTATTAAAAGAATGATTTTTCATCATAAATGAATTGTATGCATAAACATATGCATAAAGGATAAAAAATTTATAATAAAAGAATGATTTTTATCATAAAATAATTGTATGCATAAACATATGCTTAAAGGATATAATTTTTATGTTAAGAGTGTGATTTTCATCATAAATGGAATTTTTGCATAAATAAGATGCATAAGAGAAATTCTTTTATTCTAAAAGTGTAATTTTTACAAAATTGGATTTATCTCCTCCCTACACATGGATTGATACTATTGGCCCATAGGAACCTTAATTGGACCATAATCCAAAAATTTCTGAAAATCTAGACCCTTAGGCTAAGGTCCTTTATACCCATTTCCAATTAATTCCAATTGCACATTGGAAAGTTCTTTTTGAATTTCTGTTTCAAGGAAACTTATTTTAATAAGATGAGATAATTTTCTATCCAAAAATATTAAAAATCTGAATATTCTCTCTCTAGAATATTTTCTCTCTCTATGTCAAAACAGGCAGAGACGAGATCTCTTATAATTCTGAAGAGGGAATTGATTACAGGGAAAGATGTTGGATATCTTAAGAGGCTGGGGAGGAATCTTACATTCTCTCCCACTTGAAAAACGTGAGATGTCCTCATCTCGCAAACTGGGGATAATTTCACAAGATGCACGAATATGAGACTTAGAGAAAAATTTAATTAAGATTAACCACCAAATAAAACAGTCTCAAAGAGAGTAAGGGTCAAGACAAGAACAAGATTTAAACTTTATTCATTCTTGGAACATATACAATAAAGATAGAAGAACTCTTTACACTTCCATAAGCCTGTCCATCATATGATCACAAAGGCAGTACTCACAAGCTGTGCACGTATAAGGTAACTCATCTATGGGAATAATTCTGTTGGTTATTGCTGCACCTATCTCAGTGGTATGAGGTGATCTAGCAAAAGGACCTCTGAGAGGCAAGCCAAAAACGGGGTAAAGGCATATCTTCTGATGAGGAAGAAAACACGCCAGTAAGAAGACCCGCTCAGAAAACCCAAGATGCCTTGATCTCATGACGCAGTAGTATCGGGGACCCAAACCCAAAGCTTCAATAACCATGGCCAAGCGGACATTGTAACGAAAGTGCTGCTGACCCCAGGGTGTTACCCTAGTTATGTCTTGATAGGTCCGCCATTTGGTCTGAGCTACAGAAGTTCCTAGGTGAGGAAAAAGTGAGCGCTCATACAGTTCTATAAAATCCTTCTTCACAGACTCGCTTGCGTCTTGAAGGTGAGAAATCATCATGGATAAAACTAATTCCTGTTGCCAAGCCATGAAGGAGATTAAGAAAGAAAGGAGATCGATGGAAGTAAGATTACTGTGAGCGATAAGTAAAAGTTACGACTTATATAAAGGAAGGAGCTAGCGTAACCTAGAAGCTAACGGTATCTTGCCATTGAAGTTTTACCATCTTTTCATGATTTGGGTTTGGCACATATTTCTATAGAAGGCATTAAGAACTTTGAGATGAGGAGATAAAAGAAGTTCGTAGGCTAAGTCACTTACTTTCTTTGGTCCACAATATCTGGGGGATAACTACTTATACTCCCCAAGAGATAAAGAACTTCTTTTGGGCCGTACTCGAATGAAGACCGAAACCTTGGTATCCAAAACACCGATTTTTACTTCTGAACTCATTGTTCTGAATCCTTAAAAACAGGTGGGACTCCTGAGAAGTATTCTAGGGAAAGGGTCTTCCTTTTTTTTTTAAATAGATTTTTTCTTTTATTTTAGAGAGGGAATAATTATAACATCAGAAAGGGAGATTCTTACTCCTTTATACCTCGAAGGCTGGGGAGGAATCTTACAAATTCAACCAAATAGCTCAAATTTAGCCTAGTGATAGGCATGTGAATCAAACTAGGATCCTCCAAGAGATTACATGTTATTAGACAACCTTGTGCTCTGCTCCAATGTCACTAAGATTGGCTTACACCCTGGTATCCAATATTTGAACAACATGTCCAAATCATATTATCTTTACAAAACTATCACACAATATACTCACCTCCTCTAGGATTGGAACTCACGTGATATACTCACCTCCTCTAGGATTGGAACTCACCCAAATTTGTCTTTCCAGACTCCTCCTTAAGAACTCTCTTCACATCATTAATGTGATCACATCAAGTCCTCATCCTTATGAGTCTTTCTCACATAAAGTGAGAAATCAACATTAGATATTTAAAATCCAATGGTGAAAACATATCCCACTATCTTATCTCCATACTTGAAGTGTCTACTTCAAGACATAAAAGGCTTTGCATAATAACTAGTAAACAAAATTTAGGTGTACATGCTCCTCATATCTTCATGCTACACCATGTAAAATTACTCTTATTAGTCACCATATAAAAATATATTCTTTACATCCATTTAGTATAAACATCATCCCTTAGGTGCAGCCATAGTAGTATAACTTCTCTCATGTTTTTCATCCTAGAAATTAGGTCTAATCCCTTCTCATAATCAATGTCATGTGTATGTGTATATCCCTTAAGTCAATATTAGACAATTTGGGAAAAATCTCATATTTTGGGAATCATTTTTTCTATATAGTTTTGGACATATCTTTAACATAACAACTCTAAATTTATTGGAGAGTATAGATTTAGATTCTACTTTTCAAGATCTTTCTGATGATATGTCACATGAGGGGGTTTTGACAAAATTTTGGACAAGTTCACCAAATGATCCCATTTTTCAAATGGGAATGGGAATTTTCCAAAATTATCTAATAAGGTGTTCCTTGGCAAACAATCTTACTTTGTACCTACTCTAACAGAACCATCTAAATTAAGATTCCAGTTTTAGACCTTGCCTTCTTTTCCTTGGGTAAAGACTTTAAATCCTACATGTCTCATTAGCATCTTCTCAATGCTTATATCTAAGTGCCTCCTCAAAACATGTGCGCTCTACCTCTTGTATAGATTTAACCGTCTCCTCAAAACATGCTTATGTCCAAGTGCCTCCTCAAAACCTATGGTCCCTATCTCCCGTATAGATTTAACCATATATGTATAATGATGGACCATTAAGAAAATTTTGGACTTTAAAAACAGGACCTTTATAAGGGCCTTCTCTTGCTTCCATGAATCAAGTAAAAGTGTAAATAAAATGTTATGATATTTTCACTCTCTCTCCTCTTTTATAATCAAGGAGATCTCATTTTACTAGTTTATAATAGATTCACCTACTATTTTATTCTAATAATGTCCCTTTCTAAGATTGGGACCACATGTCCTCAAAATTAAAAATCTCAAATTTTAATTTTCTACTTGAGCTAAAAATGTGCAGCTTGAAATATGTGGCACTCTTAACTACCCACATGACTTTTCAACTTTAAATTCTATCAAATCTAACGTATTTAAAAATTTAAAATTTGAAATAAAAAAACATGAGATTCTAACTATAGAATTTATATTTTTTAATTTCTTTTTGGCCACGCCAAGCTTGAAAAGATGCAGGGGAGAAGAGAGCTTGAGCTCTTGCAAGCATACACACACTCACAAAACCCTAAAAGAGAACACACAAGGTGAGAGGCTGAAATCTTCTTCTTCTTCACACAACACTCAACACACCATATACAAAGATAAGAGTACACACCATATGAAATGGTGCTCAACCAAATATATACTAGGGTTCTCTATAGTGTGAACCCAACTAAATGAGCTGGCGCTATAACTATGCCAGTCTCTAGAATGGCTCTCACACAACCTGTCATCCCACTAGCCACATATCACCCATGATGTCACCAACCATGCCAGTGGTGTAAGTGTGGGGCGGCCTATATCCCCCAGGCGGGTCATCAGTGTCTACCGCCTCACTAGATGAGCTCGATATCTCAACACTCTCCTTCGAGCTCAACTCCATCTCATGTACACCAAGCGAAGCCCTGAATATGCAGAGCTTCTCTGTACCCAATGCTTTGGTGAAGATGTCAGCCACCTGATCCTGTGTGCTGACATAAACAAGGTCAACATCTCCTGCCAAAACCTTCTCTCTGACAAAATGGTAGTGGACCTCTATATGCTTCGTGCGAGCATGAAAAACTGGGTTCTTGGCCAACTATATATTGCTAATGTTATCACGGAAAATGACAACTTGTCTATCCACTGATAGACCCAAATCTACAAGTAGCTTTCTTAACCAAGCTACCTCACATGCTGCCATAGCAGCACCTCATTACTCGGCCTCTGTACTGGATAGAGCAACCGTAGGCTGCTTCTTGCTGCTCCAAGTCACAGCAGCACTCCCCAAAGAAAACATGAAGCCACTAGTAGATCTTCTATCTGAGATACTACCAGCCCAATCAGCATTTGTGTACCCATGTACACATATCTTTGTCCCAGTTTCATAAAATAGTCCACAATGCAAAGTAGACCTCACATACCTCAGTATGCGTCTCAATGCATCCAAATGCGACTTCCGAGGAACTTGCATAAACTGACTCACCAACCCAACAGCATAGCCCAAATCTAGCCTGGTGATCGTCATGTAGATCAAGCTTTTTACTATGCGCCTATACATAGTAGGATCCTCCAAAATCTCTCCTGAATCTGCACTCAACTTGCCATTCTGATCCAATGGCACTGAGATAGGCTTACAGCCTGTCATACTATACTTGGACCCAAGAAATATCTGAGCTCCCCTAGATCCTTCATCTCAAACTTCCGTCTAAGCAAGATCTTTACATCAAAGATCTTTGCATCATGGTTCCCCGTAATGATCAGGTCATCTACATAGATAACAACAAGCACAACCCCTCTATCACTATGTACATACAGCGAGAAACCTGCATTGGCTACATGAAAGCCAATAGTGACAAGATATTCAGAAATCTTGTCAAACCATGCTCTTGGTGCTTGTTTTAAGCCATACAAGGCTTTCTTCAACCTGCACACATGCTCGGGGTGTGACTCACATTTTCATAACCAGGTGGCTACAACATATACACCTCTTCCTGCAAATTCCCATGCAAGAATGCATTCTTTACATCCATCTCTGATGTAAAGACCATTGCTTTGACGCAACCACTGCTATCACAACTCTCACTGTTGCCATCTTGGCAACTGGGCAGAAAGTTTCCTCATAATCAATGCCATATGTCTGCGCCCGCATATCCTTTGGCTACCAATCTAGCCTTGTACCTGCTTATGCTTCCATCACTGGCTGTTATGTTTTACTTTGTACACCCACTTGTATCCAATGGCTTTCTTGCCTTCAAGAAATTACACTAAATCCCAAGTCTCATTTCCATATAGTGCATCCATCTCCTCATCCATAGGTTTCTCCCAACACACATTTCCAACAGCCTCATCAATGCATGTGGGCTCTACAACCTATACAACTTTTGCCATGTATGCATAGTGATGTGCCACATAACCATCATAGGTAAACCTCTGCAACACAGGATTTTTTACTCTCCCATATCTTCGCAGCTTTGCATTCATGGCTTCCATAGCCTTCTTTACACCAGGTGTTCTCATAGCTGGTATCCCAAGATCCTCATCAAGACTCATCTCTGAGCTACTAGAAGGTTTTTGAGTTGTCCACACTTTTGCATACTTGTCTTCTCTAGTGTTTGGGAGAGTTGTTTTCAAATTTTATCACTCTCTCATTTTTGTAGAGAGAGATTTGAATCTCTATGTGTAGCCTTCAACTTTCATATCCCAACTATTTTTCTTTCTCAAACTCTTCCTTTCCCTCCATTTCCACATTTATGGCACTAGATCTTCTCAACCCTAGGACGATTTTGACTATAGCGACCAAGTGGGAGAGAGAATGAAGGGAGTGTTGATTTTCTGGTGCCATTTAGTTGGAACCAAAATTTTATATTTCCTTTCATTAATCTTTCTATACAAATTCAAAGGAGGAGAGACATAAAGTATGTTTTATGTTATGTTTTGGGATATTGTTATGGTTACTTGGTGTCTTGTTTTTATTTTTTATTAAGTTTGGTTGAATAGTTATAATTAGTGTAATTAAGATAATTTCATGTTATGTATACTATTATGCTAGCTATATTTCATGCCAAGCTAATTTTTATACTTGTTAGTTATAATTGTATATTTTGTAATGTGGTTTATTGTAATAATTTGATGTGGATTAATACTCTACATCCACAAAGTAAAAAAAGAGAAGGAGAAGAGAGCTATGAAGGTTCGTGTTAATGATTTATTTTAGTGAAGGTTTAATTTTATATTTATGTTTAATGTAATGTCAAAGTTTGGTTTATATTTATGTTAACTGTAATGTTTCATTTTGGTTTAGTGTCTCTATTTAATATTACTAGTGTGATTAAGTTTGATTCACTATTGAACAAAATTTTTGATTCCATGTTGTGTTGAAAGTTATAATGTTGCGAGATAAAATTTGCAAGACATGAGCAATACCTTCACACAATAAATGAGACATAGGGACCATATAATAAGGAAGGAATAAGTTGGCAATCTTATATAATGTTATACAAACAATTGGATGCAAGGTTTAAGATAGTGATACAAAAGAGAAGGGTTTTGCCTCTTCCTAAACCATTTCATACAAGCACAAAAATTAATGAATGGTAAGGTCCTAGAACTAATTGGTGAGAATATATACCGCACACATGAATGTAATTTTGGTACAAATAAGGACCCTTCTTTACCTTGCATGCAAACAATAACTTTGTATTAGATATTGTTATGGCTCACCCTAACCCTCCTTGAAACATATCCAAAAAAAGATTACCTGGTGAACTGCAAACTGTCGTTGAGGATCTTTCCAATGGCCGAGCTCGTAACCCTTAACAATAACTTTGTATTAGATATTGTTATGGCTCACCCTAACCCTCCTTGAAACATATCCAAAAAAAGATTACCTGGTGAACCGCAAACTGTCGTTGATGATCTTTCCAATGGCCGAGCTCGTAACCCTTGATGTCTCCAAGCTCCACAACTCCTTGAGAAGCAATTCCACCACGTCTCACACCGCCGCGTTGCACTACGGGTCCTCGTCCCTAGCATGCATTAGGGAGAGAGATTAGCAAGAGGATTAGCAAGAGCAAGACTCAATTGCACAATGGGAGAGTATGTTGTGTTATGAGAGAAATTCACTTATATACATGGCCATAAGTGTTTACACTCACTTAAAGTGTGGTCGGTCGGGCACTTTAGGCTCATTAGAGGCCTAATACTATTGCAATGACTACTCTCATAATATATCCATGAAATACATCACTTAGGACTGCATCCTAACTTGCTACCACACGCTCTTGAAGCGTGTGGTAGCAAGAGCAAGACTCAATTGCACAATGGGAGAGTATGTTGTGTTATGAGAGAAATTCACTTATATACATGGCCATAAGTGTTTACACTCACTTAAAGTGTGGTCGGTCGGGCACTTTAGGCTCATTAGAGGCCTAATACTATTGCAATGACTACTATCATAATATATCCATGAAATACATCACTTAGGACTGCATCCTAACTTGCTACCACACGCTCTTGAAGCGAGAATTGCCATAAATACTCTGTCACACCATTACGGGCACCTGTCCAAGTTGTAGCTTTGGACACTATTGCTTCATATCTTGAATGTATGACCCTTTGGTGTATCTATCGTGACTCCTTGATGTGAGATAATGGCAGTAGCTCTTGTTAATCCTAGAATTGGATTAACATTCCCCCCTTCCTGATGCGATCGCGTCCGTGTGATCGCATTGAAGACCTTTGTGTGGGAAGAATGAACAATCTTGTTGATGGCTTTGATGTTGAATGACGTTCAATGGTCTTTGTTCCCCCGGAGGAAATAAGAAAAGCTAGTTAATGAATGAAGAGGTTAGTTATGTAGTGGGAATTCCTAACGGGGTGGGGGATTTTTGCGAATGATTGCATTTTTATTTTTGTGTGAGGCCCTTTTTTTTTCTTTTTTTTGGCCCACTTTGTTTTTGGCAATCATCGGCAAAGTTACATGTGATTTTTGTTAGTGTGGGGACACTAAGAGATGTTAATAAGAGATGTTAATAAATGGGAGAGAAGAGAGAGAAGGATCCGGAGGAACGTAGACTTAATAATCAGCGAGATGATGATTCTTAGTTCCTCATTTGATTCATTGAAGCGACATTCATCATTTGAAGTAATTGGCTTGTGATGATGTCCCTTTGTGTGGCAGGATTCTTGTCAAATGTTGTTGAGTGGACATGATCCTGTCTTCTTCTGCCCATGTGCTTTTTATGTTTTTATGCATAATTAAGTGCTCTTAGAAGCAAATTTTCATGAAGTACAAGAATTGAGTCATATAGACTTTTATTGAACTGCTCCGTGTTGAAGTAGCCACTTGTTGTCGACTCGCGAGGCTAATATAGAACTGCTCCGTGTTGAAGTAGCCATTTGTTGTCGACTCGCGAGGCTAATATAGAGATCTTCACTAGGGATTGAAAATCATTGAGTTGTGAAGATTGTGGCGCTGTTTGGAGAGGTTTGTAATTTGAAGAAAAATTCCAGGCGATGGGTTGTACCACATTGACCAGGCGTTCGCCCACCATGGCCCTCCCATCTAGAGATGTACTTGGAAGTTGTCGATGGTGAGGCTTTGGTGTAAATGTTTTCCAGTGCATGAGTATGGATATTACTCATGGAGCAGCTGCTACATTAATTTAGCCAAAAGAATAGTAAGCAATAAGCTTAATAAATATAGTGGCTATTGTGTGATATGGCTTAATCCATGATGAGGCTTAAATCGTGAAAGTGTAGGTTCTTAAGCCATGAGATGGAACTCCCTGAATTATAATTCCGTGAATTTACAAGTTTTGACGGTTTTTTTTTTTTGGTCTTCTATTCTAGGTCATGACAAGAGCAATAGCTTCTTATGCGCTCATTTCTTACTTCCAAAGGGGTGATGATAGAATTGTTATTTTGTTCTTGATGTATTCCTAAGTCTCCGCATTTGATCTTGAAACTGTTGCAAAAATGATGTCGAGGCAGTAGGGAAGACTGCTTTTGATTGTTTGCTTGAATATACAAGCTCTTATGTTGGTGCTAAATGCACGAGAGTGGTGGAGGGATTTGCTTTCTGCTACTTGGGATTCATTCTTATCGAACTATAGGTGAAGTTGTTGGGGTTGAAGTCGTGGTGACGTTTTCTTCACATTGTTCAATTTTGGCAACCATATGATGGAATTACCATCATAGTATCCTTGTTGTTGAAATACATGCACAGGCACCCATCTTTGATGAACACTATAATTTGGTTACCGATGTGCTGGTGTTGAGGCTTTCTTCTTTGTGCAAGCTTAGGGGACTTTGTGATGCGCTTGGGGACCCAAGTCATCTTTGTAAGGAATTCTATGAGAAGCTTATCCTCCTCTTTCCTTGTAAAAGGGAAAAAATAAAGACATCATCTTTGTTGAAGGAATTCTATGAGAAGCTTATCCTCCTCTTCCTTGTGAAAGAGAACTTATTCCTGACTCAAATTTCTAAGTACAAGAAGGCTGTGAGGCATTCTATGTCCCTTGTGTGATATTCATCCTCACTTGGCTCGTACTTACTAAGTTAGACTTGCTAGTGTGTAGGGAATGTGCACTGATCCTTCCCTAGGTGGTGCCTTTGGGATGAAGCCATCACCTATCACATCAGAGAAAATATTGTGTGACCCCATGGAAGGTCAAATTTCACCTCCCATCACTAAGTCATCCTTTATTATATCTAGGAATGCAGAATCTGGTTGTATTGGTTTCACAGCAAAGAATCCAAAACTGGGTATTTTTGTGGCTTCTTACTAAGAATGGTCATGGGTTTGGCTACGGTCTTTGGCATGCTCCAAGGTTCCTTTACTGGTTCTCTCGTTGACTTTGGAATAGCGTCTCTACCCGGGTGGGGTTAGTAGCTTGTACTCGACTACTTGCTCAAGTATTAGCTCTAGTTCAAGATGCACATTCCTTACAAGCGTGCTTGGTCTTGTTTCCTTCACTCCTTCTCCAATGCAAGTTTGGCGTACTCTTGGAATTTGTCTCAAATGTTTGTATGGGTTTCTTCTCTTTAGGAAGAGTTGGTTTGAGTGAGAGATTGCCGTCTATTGTCTATATGAGGGAGGCAACTTCGCAGCTATCATGCAAGCAACTTTCAATGGTTATGGCATTGTAGCCTTTGACAAATAATTATACATTGCATTTTTGCATGCTCTTCAAGATTTTCTCATTAACCTGTGGTTCTAGTCCATTAGCCTTTTTACGTGCAGCCTTTGGGGCTTGTACCTTAGGCTCTTTGGCATATGGTTTTGAGGTTAAACCTGAGCTTTTTGCTTCTTAGCTGCCTTGGATGTTTCCTTGGCAAATTGCCCTCATCTTGGTCTAGAAGCTTGTGATGGCATTGAGGGAGATTGTATGAATAATTCCTCCTTGTATGCTTTTAATAACAAGTTAAGGCTCACTGAAGTGGAAGATGCTCCAGTTCACGGGTGATTATCACTCTGTTGGGACATTCCTTGAAAGCATAATTGAATCCACAATTATAACATGTGCCTCTATATGGAATGATATTAGGATTTGGCACTAGATTTGAGGATAGAGTTGGGGTACTTGGTGTGAAGATAGCTCTATGAGGACACTCAACGACACGGTATGAGCCCCTACAATGAAAAAAATTAAAGAGGTGGCCTACGTGACATGTTATTGAAGTCTCTCAGTCTTTGTTGCACCATAGTTTTGAACAAGGAGGCATAGCCAATGGTTGGAGGTTGCTTTAGATATCCATAAGAATTATATTATTCATATGACTCATAGCTCTCATGTTCTAGACCCTCAGAATTGGCTGACAACATTGTTGTACTGGTGTGGTTCCAAGAGAAACTAGTTGGGATGGTAATTTCAGAGTATGGCATTGGTGGAAATCTATACATACCTCTTGGTATAGGGTTTATGATAAATGGACACTAGATTATATCGGCTACAAAGAATTTGGTATGGGAGGTAGGGCTAGTCATAGTTTTAGCACTGGGAGCATAGGTTGTGGTGTTGGGTTTCCTTGGTACCAACAATAGGTTGTATCATGGTTCCCATAGCACTAGCAATGAGCACAATACTATTGCTATCTAGGCCTTAATAGTGGAGACTCCATGCTTGTATGATTTTGGGAAAAAAATACACACCAAATCATATCTCTCCATGAAAATAAATGTGGGTGTCCCCCTTGAGGAACTAGTTGGGACTGGGTGTCCCACACTTAAGGAACTAGTTGGGGTTGGCCTTAAGGATGACCCTACCGTTGCTAGTCTAAACAATTTAGCAAATTATCTGCTAACTTTTCCATGATCGTATCCTTGACTAGGAATCAAGATAGTGCTAGTTGGACACTCTTACTAGAACTTTGAGGCTTTGGATGATGTGTCTCCTATCTCTTGGTTCAGGTGGATGACTTCCATATCAATCTCTCTCCATATAAATAAATGTGGTGTCCCACTTGAGAAACTATGTTGGCTGGGGTCGGCTTGGGGCTGGCCTTGCCGCTATTACAATCAGCACCAATTTAGTTAGTACTGACTCCGACAATTCCTACTTCATATAGCTTTATTCGAGACGACTTCCTAATCTAGATACTCTTGATCTGAATGCATTTTTTCTCTGACAGGTTAGAAGAGTTCATCTCTCTAGACTCCCTTCTCAGACTCATTTGCTCTGACTTATCCTTCAACTGACACCCCTCATAAAGAAAACTAAAAAAACACATGCAATTAGATCCACCGTGACCCAAAAGCTCGGTCTTCAGTGTACTAGGACTCTAGCTAGTGTGCATGAAGTATGCCCTTCAAAATCTGATCCACTCTCTCTCTCTTTGCCATCAGACTCAGGATGATCATTTGAGGAACTCATACTCAAGGCAGTCTCTAATCTCTCAAAAACGAGTTGCTAGAAGTGTCCAAAAAAATTAGTCCCTATCATTGACTATATCAAAGGTAGTCCATATACCTGAAAAAGTTGCTCAGTAAATTGTTGCGCCAATTCAATTGCATTCATTGGCACTTTTATAGGTAAAAGTCATGCTATTTTTATCAATCTATCTAGCACCACCCAAATAGCATCATGCCCTTTTGTGGTCTATGGCTAACCTATAATGAAGTCCATGGAAATACTCTACCATTTATCTCTTGGGTTACCTTAATGCAAGTGAACTTTCAGATGACTATGACTTGAGCAACCTCGGAGTAAAGGTATTGTACTTGGTGGTTAAATGATCTCCTTCATAATACATACATGTCCACTTCGCTCTCTCTTGTGTTCTCAAGCTTCCTCTTCTCTCTCTTCTTCATTAATTTACACATTAGTTGATGCACATATCTTAGCAATTTCATGCTCTATCCAATTTGTGCTCAATGGTGCTCCATGCATCTCCTATGATTGCCAACGTGGTATCAGAGCCATGCTTCTCAATGTTTATGCTTAATCTCTGCTCATCATTTACTCTCTTTTAGCATGATTAATTTTATTTTCACATACCCTAATTATGATTGGTAATTACCCTAATTATGATTGGTGAGTAATTACCCTTTTATCATTTTTCACCATTTTTGCTAGTTAGGTCATCTCCCTCCTCTACCCCCTGTCATCGGAGCCTTGATTGCTCTCCATACACCCAACCATTGAGCAAACCATCAATTGGAGGCTCTTCCCAACTCAAGCGCACACCTGCTTCAATCAAACACTTTTGCATGCGCCATTGCCATCATCAGATGATTTAAAAAATATGGCTTATTTTGGAAAAATGCAACGGCAACTTATTCATAGCCTTTTGGTCTAATTTGTTGCACACTCAGGGGTTTTCAAGGGCGGTGAACTCAACTTTAGTGTCAGATTTTTTAAAGAATACGCATAAAAGCCACTACAGTCCTAGGTACATCTCTAAGAGTCACTTTTGTTGTACAAAGGAGATTAAGGCAACAATGTTAAGGTTAATCTTGTGGTTAGTGGTTCTAAACTCATGTTAATCTATTGCTATAAGTGCCCCTTCAAGATTTTTTGAAGAAGATTTGTGCAAGGGCTTCAATTTGACACTCCAAGATGCCTCTTCTTCTACACTACAAACAATAATTGCCTCTACTAATCAATGATTAATCAGCACTAATACTAGTATTTTCAGACCATTGAGGGTTCAACCTTACCATTGGGGACTTGCTACAGCTTGCCAAAGGTTCATATTGAAAAAGCCGCTTGATTTTTCCCTCCAACGGTGCTCTACAAATCAGGAAATTTTTTGCTCAATTAACAAAAAAAAATCTTTCACTAATACCTTGATTAGTGCTAATTATCTAAGGTTTTTAGGTCCATTAATGGTTCAGATCTCACATTCCAATGTTGCTAAACATTTGCAAAGCATCATATCAGATTTTTCCCTTGATTTGAATGGTCAATTTATTAATCCAAAATCGGTTATAAATCTATATTAGCATTGTTTGGGACAATGGAATTTTTGAGCTTGAATACTTCATGTAACTTGCTCATAAGTCAATTTTACAAGGGCAAGACACTAGCCCTTTGATAATTCTAAGACCCCCTTAAGTAGATTTAATGCATTATCATGTGATGATAGGGATATGCATCATCATCATTTCAGGCTTCATGAACACATTGAGAATATGATCCATCCTTGCCTACATGGATTTCATTACACAATGAAATCAAGGATGAAGAAGACCAAGGGCTACATCAACATCAAGATCTACATTGACATGAAAACTATCAAGAGCTACATCGACATAACGAGGCTACATCAAGAAGATCTTCATCTACATATTGGTCATTGAGAGGGGATTCTCCCTTTATTTCTAAATTCTATTTTATGGGTTCTCTAGTCAGGTCATCCCCAAAAATATGAAGCTTTTGGGCTTTTTAGGATTGCTGAAAAGCCTTGATGTTATAAAAGGCATAGGTGGCTTCCTAGAATAGCCAAGGCCATCCCACTCACGAGCACCCTTGTATCCTAAATGAATTGTAATCATAACTAGAAGTCTAGCATCTGTCATCATTGACTAGCGCATTGTAAACCACCATGAAGTAAGACCTATGGGAAATTGGATGGTCATCGTAAACAACATTGTAAATAGTAATTAGAGCTAGCACTGAAATCATAGTAGCCATGGATATTTTGTTGAGGGAGGGTGTTGAAATAATACACCAAGATACCATGTGACATTGGGGATATAGGTATATGATTTATTAGGTCTATAGCCAACTTGGTGTGAATACTCTAGGTGTGAACAACCTCTTAGTTAGAGGCAAAAGATAGGGTTTGGTGCCTATAAAAGGGTATTGTACTTGGTGGTTCACTGATCTCATTCATTTTCGTCGTCATGGATGGGCAAGTGACTCTCTGCCATCGCTCAATGAGGCCACACGGTTAAGACAAAACCTTAAAACCCTGTTGTATATATGTAACTTAGTACTTTATATTAATTGTGCATGCCCATATACCCAAGAATGATAAAAAACATGAAACCCAAAACAAAACTAAAAACAACCAAAAATTAAAAACACACATAAGTGCACACCACATACACACACCCCCACTCACCTACATCATGTGTACCCACACTTACATGCACGTACACTCAACCCCCCCTAGGCCCTTTTTTTTCTCTCTCTTTCTCACTTCCTTAAACCCTTTAAACACACATTAAAATTGAGGATAGTTTATTTTTGAAAAAAAAACTTGAAAAAGGGTGCCACATCATTACATAGGCTCATGTATGCCATGTCATTAGCACAACACTTCTATGAATGGAGCCCCAACGTTTGGGTTCCGAAGTCAAGAAAACCCGCACCACATGCCTCTGTAACAACCATGCCATCAAAACACCAGACCAAAGATGGAGTGGAGCCCATAAGGCATGCCCTCCAATGCCAACCCCAAATCTGAAGTAGGAATGGAGAGAGGAATAGGTTCCACCTTAACTTATGTGCCAACAACACCTTCTGAGAAGTCAGGAGTCTCAGATGCCAAGCAATAAGATGCAATGCCTTTCCCATGTGCATCAATGTTCCCATCAAAGAAGAGCCACCCACAGCTCCAATCCCCAAAGAGTGCATGCGCACACTTCCATGGCACTGTCGACGAGTAATCCCAACGCTTAAAACGATCACCACAATCCGACAACAGACCCGTGGTGCGCGCCACACTAGAACACCAAATCGAAGCTAGAACTAGAAAGACAAAGCTCAATCTACTACACCAACAAAGCCTAGCGCGGTAGCAGTGGCCTTAAAAGGCTTTCGTCTTGGATGGGCAAGTGACTCTAACCATCGCTCAATGAGGCCACACGGTTAAGATGAAACCTTAAAACCCTGTTGTATATATGTAATTTAGTACTTTATATTAATTTTGCATACCCATATACCCAAGAATGATTTAAAAAAACATGAAACCCAAAACAGAACTAAAAACGACCAAAAATTAAAAACATGCATGAGCACACACCACATACACACCCCCACTCCTGCATCATGTGTACCCACACATACATGCACATACACTCAAGCCCCCCTCACCCCCCCGGGTCCTTCTCTCTCTCTCTCTCTCTCTCTCTCTCTCTCTCTCTCTCTCTCCCCCTTAAACCCTTTAAACTTCTTTTCCTAAAGTTTTAACTTAGAGAAACTTTACACACACACGCACACACACACACACACAAAACTTGAGGAAAGTTTATTGTTTTTAAAAAAAACTTTAAAAAGGGTGCCACAGCATCACATAGGCTCATGTATGTGATGTCAAAAACACTATTTATTAAAAAAAACTTAAATTTTATTATTATTGTTTATTGCAAAAAAAAATTTAAGGAATAGGAAAGAAACAAAGAATGAATGAAAGAGAGAGAAAAAGAGAGAAAGAGAAAGAGAAAGAGAAAGAGAAAAGAAGAGCAACAAGCGAGAATGAGAGACAAAAAGAAAGAGAGAGAAAGAGGGTGCATGAAAACCTCCCCGAAGATAAGAACCGGGAAAAGAACCTAATCAGGGGGAAGTCCTGACAACGCAACCGCGAAGCCGACAAAATCTAGACTCAATCGAGCTCTTCCTCTCCCTCCAAGTTGCAAAACATGCCTAACAAGGTAGAGAAGCCTAGGTCGTTTTGCAAAGCCACATCCCAGAGACTCGGCATTGTCCAACAAGCAGCCCATCACTCGCAGTTTACCAACATACATGTCATAGTGTGTGTCATACATTCTTCCATAATAAAATCTTCCATTCTCATGGGATAACCCAACGTCATTCACACATGCCTTATTGACCATCCTCATTACACATCAACTCTCAATTCTCTATCTAAAACGATGTGTAAGGGTCAAAGAAAGTAGACAAATAAGTGTCAAAGAAAGTGATGTATTGGAGTTTTCATCGAAAGGAGCCTCTACACGGACCCACCTTTTACCCAACACCCATGTAAGACACCTACAATATACACATGGGCGCTAGTAGACACATCAATAGGCACTGATATCTCAAGCACCTTCATCATTAAGCCTCATTGCCCAAAGTCATTCATGTATATTTCTGGATAGGGATGCCATGGCGAGTGTAAACCTAGCCCATGGTATGACCCATCGCCTGGACCTTCCTCAAATTAGTAAGAACTTTCCATAGTCTCTTCTTTGGCCCCACCACCCATTGATCCACCTTGCCTCTATCCCCAATGCTCTCACTATGCTAAATCACTTGAGCCACACAGGCCACCCAACACCATTTCAGCTATGGGCAAAGCCAACTACCATGCATCAACAATCTAATGATCTTGTCTCCCCAAGAAAAGAGATGTCAAGAAAATGTCAAAGAAAGCAGCACAAAGAGTCAAAAGAAAGCATTTGAGTTGATGAAATCTTGAAGTTACGCACACATGGGACACACCTTCCGCCCAGTGCCCATGCATGTCATCTCCATATTTCACTATGGATAACAAATTTATTTTTCATATCTCACATCTCACAGCACAAACAAACACATAAACCTGCAACTAACCTCGTCAATGCCGACCCTCAGGTACATCTCTAGGTAGGGGACCACGTGAGCCCATGGTAGGACCCATCACCTAAAGAACCCCCCTCGATCTTACAGGTACCTCCAATGAGGTTCAATGCATGCAAGCTTTGCTTCGACTCTAGTTCAATACCAACAAAACGTTGCCATGACCAACGTATTCTCCATGAAGAAGTCTAATATCTAGGAATCACACTATAAGCTCCCAGACTGCCATACCCATGCTAATCATTTCATGGTGGTCTTGGCCCTCATTCCGCCAATCACATATGGACCCCTTCTACCAACTATCTAATTTTGAAGGATCCACGCCACTTCAACCACCACCAAATGCCTCGGATGAAAAACATCTCCATTGCCTATCATCTTTCATGTCGCCTCACCAAGCTACCTACCACCAAGGCAACCTACAACTTCTCACCACTTTTCCATGCCTCTCGTTGTGGATGGGTCCTGAACTATACCACTTAACCTCTCCTTGCTGATATGTATGCCATGACGAAGCCCAATCACCATCAAGAAAGGAGGTATGTTAACCACTCCATAGGTCAACATGGTTTCAACCACTCAACTTACCATAAAGCGCTTTGCCAACTTACCCCTCAAACGGACACTGAAAAGTAAGACAACGTTGGAACATTTAAAGTGGTCTTACCTTATGCTTAATGTCAAATAAAAGAAAGAGTAAGAACTTCATGCACATACTTGCTTAAGATTAGTAATAGAGGACTGGACCATTTTTAAGTTGTGCCAACCTAGTGTGAACTTGTATGTAAGTCATTTTTTATAATAAACAATACACAATCATTCTCTTGTAATAGTTTACTTTTGAGCTCTCCCCTTCCCTCTTCTTACTTATTTGTACGCTATTGCAATGTAGTGTTCACGAAAGCAAAAGGCTAACATTTGATGCAAGGACCTTGGAGCTATGTATTCTCCCCTCTAACAAGCTTGTATAGCTAGTCTCATAGAAAAGACCAAAATTGTGAAGGTCACTTTAAGGTAAACATAAGATGAGATGATCTCGACCTATAGTGCTTCTTTGTAGGAATCTTCTTTCGGTGGGGCCCCTCAATTCTTGAAGGGATACATGTTTAAATCAACAATTTACTTCTTGCATAAAGCCTTATGTTAATCTTCCTCTAAGGACATTGTATTCTTATATTGAACTATTAGATTGATTGTACCACCCATAATCTCATTAGAGTAGCTTTTGGCCTTGTGTTTGTTCATCACATTTGGCACTGCAACACACTTCGCGTAAGTGTGCTAAAAAACATTCACATGAGTAGGTTTGGGGGTTTTATTGCAAAGGAGAAAACTAAAATGAGGCAAAAGGTGAAAGGTAAAAACTTTGAGTCATTAATTTCGCACGAAATTAATGTATATGATACTACTTAGGAGTTGAAAGATACATTTAGTATGCTAGTATTCTCCTTTGGATGTTTATCATCATTTGATTTCAAGCTTCAAGTTCACCATAAATTGGGATAAAGATGTGAAATAGAATAATTAAAATTGGGATAAAGATGTGAAATATAATAATTAAATAATTGAGCCTGTGGCTAGAGTAACTTGGTAAAGGGTTTTATTTTCTCGTACAAACGCTTCAAGAGAACTCACGCCTCCTAGGGAGGTGGTGTGACATACACTCAAGCAGAGGTGCACAGACCTCTTTGATATATTTTTAAGCTTGGAATGATCATGAAAAAAAGTTCAGCTGTAAAGTAAACCCTATCATATGCACAACTCATCTAATAGAATTGTGTTGTTACACACATTGAAGTGGCCAAATCAATCTCAAAAATGCTGATTTAGCAAAACATTGTGTACACTTCCTCTCCATAAGCAGGACCATAGCCATATGCAACAGAACCAGCGCATCTGCAACCATCAGGGGTTGCTTCAATCATTGAAAAAGATGAGTTTGGAATGTTACTATGAATCTTTCTGTCTCTATGTGCACATAGCCCATTGATAAACACACGACACTGCCGTTGTCATCATCACAACCAACCCCCTTCATTATCGTTGCCACCACCACTACCTTCACATTATCATCACCACCATTATCGACAATGGTGTTGCATGTTGCTCTTGGGTGTCATTCTAGGTACATAAGTTGCAGAAGCTTTTATACTTGCTTTACAGAAGGAAGATATTACTTCCAAGAATGTATCAACCTTCCATGGTACTAATGGGTTAGAGAGTCGGCTATCATCGTTGTAAGCTACAACACATGGGAGGAGAGGTGATGCATACTGTCCTGATTTGACGGTCATACTCAAGCTGGTGTACTACACATGGCAATCCAGAACACAATCAATAACCCCCTGAAATGCTTGAGCCACACATCAAGAAGTTGCTCTTGCTCTTGTGAATGCCCTTTCATAAAGCTCAGCATACTGATCAGCAGAAGAATTCCAACTAAAATCCATCTTCATAGCATTTCTTACAAGTTCCTGCCACCATTCTCTTCTCTGGACATAGTAATTCAAAGCACGGTCCAAAGCATAGTTCAAATCCTACAAGTACAAAACCAAGGCTTAAGCATGCTCATTTCTTAAGATTCTGCATGTGTGCATGTGCACACATGGGTAAGTGTGCGCACAAGCAGGCCTGCCCGCATGCATCATGTGTGGGCATCTGTGCACATCACGTGGGCAGGTGTATGTGCGCATGCACACATGTAGGTAAGCAGGTATATGTGCATGCATGCCTAGACATGTGTAATGCATAGGCATGTGCATGCGTGCCTAGACGTGTGCTAGGCGTGGACATGTCACATTGTCATGTGTCACACCTGGGGGTGAGCACAGGTGAGTGCAAGTGGGTGAGGAGAGAGAGAGAGAGAGAGATTCATTATTGGCATATTGCAAGTGACCTTTTCATTCACGCCCGAAAATGTAAAGCCGTTTCTCCTCTGCAATGGAATTGTTTCATCATCTACATCGAACACGCTACACATGTTCTCAATGTGAGTATCCAATGCAGCCGAAGAAAAGAGTACTATAAGAAACCATTGGACTAAGAAGAGCTGCAGCTAACCTGTCATTCAATCCACCTGTACGTCGTGCGACTGGTATAGCACCGTAGCGCATGGCAATCATCTAAATACAGAAAATCACAGGCAAATTACACTGTTTATCTTTAAAAAGAACCTTGATGCAAATGCAAGGTGACAGAATAAGGTTATTTACCTGAGTCAAACCACAAGGTTCAAAAATGGAAGGGATGATAAAAATGTCTGCTCCAGCATAAATGGAATGTGAAAGAGACTCATCGTACTTTAAAATCAGCCGGACATGGGGATGCTGGCTAAACTGATGTGAAATAGCTTCAAATTCACTCTGTCAAAAAGGCCATTGAATATGATTGGAACAAAGAAAACACACCACCACAAAAGGAAACACTCTTATTCTTCATTGCTTGTGGAGACATAGACAAGGAGTTTAAGGTTAGCTTGTGTATCAAGGATATTCAACATCTCTACTTCCACCCTCAGGATTAAGTGTCTTCCAGGCAAAGCTAACCCAGTGGCTAATGCATGAAGCATGAAAGGAGCCGTTTCCTACATCCAATCCACACGGATGGAGCTTGCTGTTGCAGGACTAGACGAGATGAAGCACTAGGACGCGAATTCGGATGAATTCAGTACTCATTGGGAAAATCATTGGACGCTACAGGACCATGTCATTTCTTGATATGGGATAGTTGGCTCTACTCCACGACAGGCCCCTCACATATTCCCAACAGAGACAACTGCTCAATGCAATATATCAGCATCAGCTTCTCTCCTCCAAAGTGTGCTTTTTTTAACCTATCAGCCTATTTGGTGAGACCCCAGGCAACACAAAAAAAGTCTTCAAGCCAGCCTTATTGATATCCTGCACATACAGCTTCTTGGAGGAGGCTATTTCTAGTGGAGTTCGAATCATCTGAGACTGCTCACAGTGTCCTGAAGCAATGTCTCACTGCCCACTGCCCAGTATGGTTCTTACTGTTCCTGGTAGACAATTGCTCTTGGCACTGCAACTGAGATGGGAGCCCTCAAAGGCCTTCTCAGCACCTGAATGGCAAGATGCCTGTGCTAATCGGGGGGGCCTTAGCTGCCAAGAAACACAATGGAGATTTTCTTCCACTAAACGCACAGCTAGATTGAAAGGAGTGCCATCTGCAGTTTGTTTTTTGCCTCTGGTGCTTTAAACAGAAGATTTTCTTAGCTCCACTCAGTTACATTTACATGTACCATGTGTTCGTGAATCAAAATCAAAAGGCATATAAAAACTTTTGAAAATGTTGTTAGAAAATGCTTTAATAATTTACCTGGATGTGATGTATTGGACTGGAACCCAAAAGAACAAACTGGCCGCCTTGCTCAAGTGTTCGGTATATGGCATGACGAATCAAATGCACACCTTTTTGTGGAACCAGCCTAGTTATGCATCCGACCTGCAAAATTTTCAAACATATTATCACACTACGTATTGAAAGTGGCTTATTGAATTTTCTTTCAACCAGATTAAATAGCCTTGAGATTGCAGGTATTGATTACAGATAAGGTGCATCATCCCACCGTCTGATGACATCCAAGGCAGCCAGTTTCCTTGAGATGGCAACCCAAACTCCCTGTGGTCTCCCTAGGCATGCTCTGGCATGCTGCCTTCCTGCATTTATGTCTCTTCCCCGTCAACTAGCCCTCTAGCTCTACGCTGTCCAGCACTTCAGCAGAATAATGCGCCTGTAGAAGAATGCCAAAAATATTTGGCCATCATTATACTCTGTTTCGACTAAGAACTTAGAAGGACAAAAGCCTCTCTGAAAAGGCAGTGAAAGTGGCCTCTTCTTATACTATGCTGGGCATCGAAGAATGCCATGCACCTTAGTCTCACTTCATTAATGTTGCATACTTGGCACAACCATAATTCATGAGGGGAGTTGGCTTGGCATGATGTTACGTACCTAATACTAACCCTACGAATTAGGGCCTAATCTGGCAGGTTTAGGGGCCCCTGAGATTAACAGAAGCAGGCTCATACAGGTGGCTAAGGTTATTATAGTAGCAGCGGTAGTCACTATATAAGTGAGGTATGGGTTATTATCATAACGGCTTGGCAGTTAGTGTGCCTGGACCAAGAGTTGTCATACTCCTATTATGGACAAGGCAGATCACAGATAATCTTGCCAAGGGCTTGTACAGGCAGGCTCTAGTGGTATGGGATGCCAAGGCTGATTTGGCACGGATCTATGGGAGCAAGCCTTAGCCCTGTGTTTAGCTTGTGATTTAGGTGATCTGTGGGAGCGAGCCTTAGCCCTGTGTTTAGCCTGTGATTTAGGTGATCCTTCAGGAGGGTTATTACTTGGTATCACAGCTAACCTAAACACAGAGATAAAAGTAAGGTTTGTGTCTTATGTGTGTTTTTTCAATTCTATCCCCCAACTCAGGTATTTCTCTCGACATCAGATGCATGTTTTGGTCTCGGAAAGAAGTAGTTGCTTTTCTTGATTTTTGTTGGCATGATAGAAGCATCTGGATTCTGAGAGAGGGAGGAAAGAGAGAGAGAAGTGTGTATGCTATTTCAGAAACCTTGGTTTTCTTCTCTCTGCTCGGAAGCTGCACCAGTGAAGCGTTGCGTTGCCAGGTTGTACGCGCGCAAGGGTTGGGTTGTTTTGGGGGGAGGGGGGGGGGTGCATGGTATGTGTCACTGTAGCACATGCGCACAGCCAGCCAGCAGCTCTGCAGGCCATACAGTAGACTGTACTGGCCATACAACAGCCACACAGCAATGCCGTAATGATGTGGCAGCAATACAGCAGGAAAGCAGGGCACACAGATGACAGAAAGCTTAACAGGTGCAGAGAGGAGGGTGTGTGCATGGCTGCAAGCAGAAAAAGCAGATCGCTCAGAGTGCATGCAGAAAGGAGCCACGTTTTTTAATTAAAAAAAACAGAACATTAAAAAAAGAGCATGTGGGGCTGTTGTGAGAAAACGTGGATAAGGGGTCTGTTTTTCCTCGCACATATCTAAAAGAAGCCTAGATTTATTTTTTTAAAGTAAAAAAGCACATACTGCTTTTTTCTTATTGAAAAGGAAGCATACTTGTTCCATCCTTTCCCAAATGCCCGGAAGATTCAAATGGTACGGGGACTCCTGAAAGGGAAGGCCTTGGGCTGGTGGAGAGAAAATTGAGGAACAGACCTACTACTTGGCAGATTTTGAGACACAGTTTCACGATGAGTTCCTCCAAGCGAAGGATGTGTTTTATGTGGTGTACAAGTATGAAGAATTGGATATGACAACACACACTGGGACAATAACACATGGCAAGTGCCCATGACATCACTACTTATCACACACAAACACATAAATGGCTACAAGAGGTTGTTCACATGCACCTACTCACACCAGTGAGTATTTACACACACATACAAGGGCTTTTCACACACAAACACAAAACAGGGGTACATGTATATGACAGATACACACAGACACTCCGAATACTGAACAATTCCCCCCTTCAAAGCGAAGGCGGTGAGACCCGTATGCAAAGAAAAGATGCTACCACCTACCCTATCAACGCTGCCCTCAGAGCAAGACTCACCATGTGTCTCCTCCCGTGCCATGGTCACACAATCTCTCTAGTCAGGGTTTTGGACCAAGGCAGATCAAGAAGCACCTACCTTCTAACTCCATCACATGTTGCAAGGGAGCGATCTAGCCATGTGCACCTCCCATGCCATGCTAACCCTCCAATCAGCAAGTGACCGACACAATTAGGCCAGCTCTTCGTCACCCCATCTAACTCCTAACAAGGATAAGAGAAAACACGGAGCCTTTTATAAGTGAAGGTGATACAAACATATAAAGGAAAGCACACACACATGGATTACTTCACTCAGATTCAGAGAGTCCCCAGGCAGAGAACCCATGACTCACACATATACAAAGAAGGGAAATTTTTTGAAGCTTAATGACTTCCGTATGTCGATGAAGAACAGTCTCTTCCGGCGGCGTTTCCATGCTACTGCTCCTTGGGCACCAAGCTTGATGAAGACGAAGAAGGGAACAGCTGAGACTTCATGTGTTGGTACATGATCAATCAGGTAAAAGCAATCAGGCCTTACACATGTGGGAATGTGCTAAGCTCTGTTGCAAAGGCAAAGGGACAACTGCCAACACTGTGAGATGTGCCATGGTTGAGGCTGAGAAGCTGTAGGCAGAACCTTGACAGTCAGGCAGATGGGAAGAACCATTGTTGGGAAGCATAAGAGGCACAGGGGCTACTGTTCCTGCTGTAGTATGTCGAAGGTGGCGCAAGGAGGACATTCAGAAGTAGCCGATAGGCATTGAACAAGCTCCCCCAAGAAACACTCACAAACAGTATTGGTTGCCGATGACAGAGTTCACAGAGCCAGCTGAATGGCTGAGCAGGCGGGCGGTGCTGTCACTACAATGGCATACACGGCTGAGACGATGGCGGCGGTGGAGCAATATGCACTAACGTCGCCAAATGCGCTGGGTGGAGCAAGCCAGACTAGAGGCAACCTCAGAGGCTGTGCGGTGGCGAGCTGGCGGAAGAGCGGCGACGAGCTAGCGAGGCAATTGGGCACGCAAGAAGCAATAGTAGCGGTCACAGTGAGGCGGGCAGAGCAGTAGGTGTGCAGGAGGATCTGGGTGGACTAGGGCAGGCGGCGAGTGGAGCGACTAGTGTCCCCAGCAATTTGGGTGGTGCAGCTGATGGGGATGGGCTCGGTGGGGGCGGTGTGCCCAATGCTAGTGCCACCCATAGTTGCTGTCTTTCACCGTAGGTCCGTATGACACAGTTGTACGGTATGGCATGGTACCGTACGATATGGTATGGTACCGTATGGTCCCCTGACTGTTTTCTTTTTTTTGGGGGGGGGGGGATGGCTATTTTTGGCTGTTTGTAACTGTTATGGGGCTTGCTTGCGTTGGGCCTTGGCCTTGGGTGCCTCCCTTTTAAAAGCTCTCCTCCAACGTTCTCTCCATCACAAGTTTCAAGCTCTCATAGCTCTAGCCTCTCAAGCTCAAGCTCTCCTCTTTTGGGCCTTGGCACTTGCAAGGTGCCCAACTCCAAGCCTCCAAGCATTCTCTCTCCCTCTCTCGTGTTGGAATAGGGTTCCACAAGAGCAGCTATGGCTCCATTAAGGAAAGGAAAGGAAAGTTATATTAACATCTACAGAAGACCCCAAGGGCGTATGAGACCAAAAGTAATACAATGGTACCATGGATATACTGAGCCATAGAAAAATAAAAGAAAAAGTAAAATGAAAACATCTAACAGTACATGTGATCAACAGAGAAAAGGAGAGAGAGAGAGAGAGAGAGAGAGAGAGAGAGAAATGATGAAAAAGGAGACAAGCTAGGCACAATGAGGTTATGATTAATGGTTGTAAATCAACAAGTACAATGACCCTTTTTGTAGGCAGGGAAGCCTTATCTTCTGACTCAACACAATCACACGGATGAGCACATAGGTCACACATGGCAACACTTATCTTATCCACTTATAAGGGGTGTTCACACCTAGATAGGTGTTCACACACACTTACTCATGAATAAGTGTACACACACACAAGGTGGACACAACTAGGTGGACACTTACATGTACACACATGAGACTCCGAAATACCCAACAAACCCCCCTTCAGAGCGAAGGTGATATCTTATGAAGTGGCCTTCATACTTATGGTGATTTGGGCTCACTAGCACCACGTGATGCAAAAGATCACAGTGGCCATACCTGACATGAGAGACCAAATCACAGTCAAGCCTGCAAATGAAGCTTGACCACATACAAGATTCCTCAACCCTTCTAGAGTTCCCCCCCTTGACTCAAAACAGAGTAATGAAGAAAATTACGAAGCCTTTTATAGCAAAAGGCGGTACAAACATTGATGGGAAAACACTAACACACATGAACATTTATTACAAATCAATTTCGGGGGACATCCTAGGCAAAGGACTCGACTTTAACACACATAAAAACCGGAAAATGGAAGTCACATCCCCCCTCGATGCCAGTGATGTTGCCTTTTCTGGCATCTACTCCAAGCAGTGGATGCCTGGCGCGTCATTTTAGGCCCAAGGGCCAGGGGTCCAGGGCAGAGAACGCGAGAGACTCTCAATGTGTCGGTGAAGGCTTTAATGATGTGATCAAGATAGCTCCGATTTTGCCATTTTTTGGCTGATTTGGGGAAAACCCCCAAATCAATGTGCTTGCAAGAGCTCCAATTTGATGCATTTGGCCTTCAAATTAGAAACCCGCAATTTTTACTGAATGTTGGATACTTTAATTAAGCAATTTTGTACTTGATTTTGAAAATCCCCAATTTCAAAAATTAGGGTTTTCTGCAATTACGGTTTTCTACTGCTTGCTGATTTCTACAAGTGGCTGATTCTTGATGTGCAGGTTGAACTCGAAGAAGATTGTGATGATGAAGTCGGACTAGCATGTGCGGCTGAATGGCGAGGCCTTATGAATAGGCTTTAGTAAGCCTTTTAGTAAGGCTATAATAAGCCTTATGTAAGGCTTAAGGCTTTTAAGCCTTAATACTTCGAAACTGGAGCCGGCTATGAGAAAACGGCGCTAACGGGAAAAAAATTTGCGATGAACATCCGACACAATGGACAGGTGGCGGACAAGAAAAAAAAAACAATGGCGACAAGAGTCTCAGCCGGCTAAGGTAATGGCCAGTGAAGAGATGATGTGCAGCCAGCCAAGAAGAGAGTAGGCGAACCCTAAAATCTGTAAACCTTAAAAATCAACAAGGCTTTGATACCAATTGTTGGAACACGGTTCCACAGGAGCAGCTATGGGGGCTCATAGGGCTCCATGGACGATGTTAGAGAAAATGAAAATGAAATGAAATGATATATTAACCTCTTCAAAAGGCCAAAATGACCTATGAGACCAAAAAGGTTACAACAATTGGTGGATCTGATACAATGTCTGTGTAAGAAAAGCTAAAACAACTAAACAACAACTATGAGGAAAAGTAAGGTACAAGGAGCTCCTAATGGATAACATCTTAGAAGGAAAACTCCAGCAACAAAGGTAAGCATCATATACATCACTATCCAAAGATGTCTCTCATCGGTCGATGGCAGATATCCTCCATGTCCTCCATGGCAAGTGCTCTGACTGGACGTCTCCCATGCCGTGCTAGTATGGTCCTGATCCTCTGTTGTAGTCTCTGCCGGTGTCGAGATGGGCCTCTCATCTTGGGGCGCCTGGACCGCCCCAACTCTATAGCCCGATCAATCAATGTACCTCTGGTGCGGCTATACTCTGGGGCTAGCTGCAATGCCTGCTGGCCTGACTGCTCAATCTCTAGTTGAAATAAGTCTGTAATCTGCCTCTGTAGGTGTCTCTCCCTCTCTGATCCCCTCCCTCTCAAGAGACCCTCTCTATGTCTACGCAGCTCCAGTAAGTATAATCCGAGGCATCTCTGATCCTGGTATCTCACGACTCTGGAAAGTGGTCCGAAACCCTCTCTGAACAGGTAGTGAAAACCCTCTCGTATCTCATAATATACTGGACAGTGACATATGTAATGTAACTCTGTCTCTGGCTCCATCTGGCACAACTGGCAAATCCTGGCCTCAGCTGGTACTCCTCTGAATCTGCCAGTCTCAATCTCTAGCTGGTGTGAGGATGTGCGCATCTGACCAATAGCACATCGTACCCCATGAGAAAGATGAGTATCCATGTAGCTGGGTCTAATCACAAACCCATCCTCCGTGAGCTGGAGAAGATGATCTCTATAGAAAGCCATCTTCGTACCAAGCTCGTGTGTCGGCTGTATCCATTGCTCTCCTCAAGGAAAATAGTTGGCCACTAAAATCCACACCAAGGTAAGTATATGCATCTGTATACTCCACTGTCTCCTGACCATATGTAAAGGAGGGTGTGCTGACCTCCTAACCCACTGTGCTGTGGTGTTAAAGACCATCACCTTGGTTTTACCAAGGTTAACAGACAATCCATTGTCCTGTGCAAACGTGTGCAATGCATCCAAATGATGCTGCATCCCCTCTGGAGAAGGATAACAATGCTGAGAGAGAGAGAGAGAGAGAGAGAGAGAGAGAGAAATAGAGACAGAACAATGCTAAAAAAGGAACCAAGCTGGACACAATGTGGTTACCATTAATGGTTGTAAATAACCGAGTACAATGAGCCTTTTTGTAGGCAAGGAAGCCTTATCTTCTGACTAAACACAATCAGACAAATGAACACATAGGTGACACATGGCAACACTAATCTTATCCACTTATAAGGGCTGTTCACACCTAGATAGGTGTTCACACACACTTACACATGAATAGGTGTACACACGCACACAAGGTGGACACATACACACAGACACACAGGTGGACACTTACGGGTACACATGTGAGACTCCAAAATACCCAACATCTCTCTCCAAACCATAGCCATTCTCTCTCTCTCTCTCTCTCTCTCTCTCTCTCTCTCTCTCTCTCTTTTCGTAAAGGTAAGAACGTAATATTCTGCAAAGGTAATGTACACAGGCCTCATGGCCAATAGCTTTGCTAGAACACAAACAAACTCAAGAAAAGGGGGGAGGGGGGGACGGAAATAGTAGACACTCCCGAGAACTAATACATTTTCCCGAGCAGTGACGATGCCGCTGGGAAAAAGCCCTCTATCAACTATGCACGCAATGGAACTGTGCAGATGATCCGAATCCAAGACGCGGCCAATCTCAGCCTATCACATGCGCGGAAGCCATGGCCGAAAGCTGCCACAACAGCAAGCCCCAAATTCATCCAATATGGCCCTGTATACTCGACTGGCCATCGAAGATGAATGCATTTTGGGTGAGCCATATGTGCCACAAGCCAATCGACCTAAAGAAATGAAACAAAAAATCCACAAGTGCAGCCTCCACTATTGCACCCAGAAGATTGCCGAAAACCCAAGCCCTGACTGAAACATGTGTGTGTGCAATGGACCACCAAGCTCGGGAAACAAAATGACAAACACATTTAGCAACCAGGAAATACATAAATAAATGGTGGCTATTCTCTAGGCAAGTGGTGTAGAAAACACAAAGGCCTGCTGCAAGCTTCCTCCTGCACAATTGATCCCCTGTAGGCAAACCTCCCACCAACACCCGCCAAACAAAGACTTTCCCTTGAAAAGGGCTCTTGGAACGCCAAACACCCATCAATATATGCTTCCACCACGAGCGTCTTCAAGCTACCCGCCAGACTTTGTTGGCTTTTTCAGTAACCCACCTCTTATCCTCAACCAACAAATGGTAGACTTGGTTAGCAGACACTAGCATAAGATCCCCCAGGATTTTTAAGCATCCAATCAGCCCATGGTGTAACAGCCTCGAGGGGCGGAATATTCCCAAACGAATCTAATTTCTCCTTAATCACTCCACAGTAAACTATAAGACCTAGGAACCCTAAAATGCTGACGAATCCAACGGAAAGAGAAAACCCCACCCTGCCTCGGTATCAATGCATCAGCCACCCGCACCAAGCGCAACCTAGCCATACGGCTCAACTGCTTGCGTGAATCATCACTCCCTCGCCAAGTCACAACCCGTGTGGTAACAAAAGGCTCTCTCTGCAAAAGTCGTAGCACGGCCTGCTCTCTCCCCCCCTCTTGTGGTTCTGCCTGCGCCTTCCCCCTTGAATGGGAGAGATTTAGGGTTAGAGATTCATGTGGGAGACATACACAGAGAGAAGCAAGGGAGAGAGACAGAGAGTTGTGGGGATAAGTCAACTCATGGGAATGAGTGTGTGACTCCCCTATCACACATGTATATTGCACTAGTACACATAGTGCACTTAGTACATTAAAAGTACTAAGTGTACTATGTACTATAACTTATGGGCTTGTACACACTATAAGGGTGGGCATAGTGCCTTTACCCCAACAACCTCCCACTTAAAGGCAAAGTGCCCTTAAATGAAGGAAAAGAAAAAATCAGCATGTACATGATAATATACAAGGCCATATCAAGGCTGGAACTGGCCTCATCCAATGCCCATCAAGTGTCTGCAATGAGCAAACCGCTCCGGAGGCAAACTCTTTGTCAACAGATCAGCCGGGTTGTCATCCGTATGAATCTTAACAAGCTGAATTTGCTTGTTCTCTATCACCTCTCTGATGAAGTGATACTTCACATCCACATGCTTCGTCTTTACATGAAAGACAGGGTTCTTTGCCAACTAGATGGCACTCTGACTGTCACAATGCAACAATGGAATATCCCCTGTATAACCCAAATCAACCACTAACCGAGATAGCCATAATGCCTCCTTGCAAGCCTCTGTGGCTGCAATATACTCGGCCTCTGTAGTAGATAAGGCAGTGCACTTCTGCATCCTGGATATCCATGACACAGCACCTCCTGTGAATGTAAACACATAACCGGTAGTAGACTTCCGGTTATCTGGATGACCGGCATAATCCGAATCCGTGTAACCATGCACTAATGCATCCTATTTGCCAAAACAAATGCACATATCCTGTGTGCCCTTCAGGTATCTCATGACACCTTTCACTGGTTCCCAATGCTTCTTGCCAAGGTTGGCCATGTATCTAGAAACCACTCCCACTGCAAATGCAATGTCCGGCCTAGTAGCAACCATGGCATAAATGAGACTGCCACAAGCTGAAGCATACGGAATCTTGGCCATATCAGCCCTGCCACTATCTGACTATGGGCTGTCCATAGCACTGAGTTTCAAATATGGAGGCAAAGGAGTACTAGTCTTCTTCCCCCCGTCCATATTGAACCTCTGCAAGACTTTGCCAATGTATTCCTTCTGAGACAAATACAACACATGCTGATTTCTGTCCCGAAGTATCCGCATACCCAAAATGTGATTTGTATCACCCAGATCCTTCATATCAAAGGTTTGATGCAGCCTCTGCTTCAAGGCATCCATCTCCTTACGAGATTTCCCGGCAATGAACATATCATCAACATACAAGATGAGGATCAATAGACTGCCATCCAAAGCTTTCTTGGTGTACAAGCAGTGATCTATGTCACTTCTCCTGAATTTCTGGGATTTCATGAATGTATCAAATTTATGATACCATTCCCTTGGTGCCTGTTTGAGCCCATAAAGACTCTTTTTCAGCTTGCATACAAGCTTCTCCTTTCCACTCACTGCATAACCCTCTGGCTGTTGCATATATATCTCCTCATGGAGATCACCGTGAAGAAAAGCAGTCTTCACATCCATCTGAATCAAGTCCAGATCATCATGCGCAACCAAAGCTAACACAGCTCTAAGTGTGGTCATTTTGACCACTGGAGAGAAGATCTCCTCAAAGTCCACACCATATTCCTGCTTGAAGCCCTTAGCCACTAACCTTGCTTTGTATCTTGGCTTTGCATCAGGTGCAACTTTGAGCCTATAAACCCATTTGCAAGGCAAAACCTTCTTGCCTGCAGGCAAATGCACCAACTTCCATGTTCCATTTTTGTGCAGAGAATCCATCTCTGACTTCATGGCACGCTCCCAAAGAGCCTTGTCTGCCCTCTGTAAAGCCTCCTTATAACATGAGGGCTCCCCACAGTCAGTGAGCATCAAGTAGTCAACCCCTGGAACAAACCAGTCAGGGGCTCTGGAGGGTCTTGTGGACCTATGTACCCAATGACCATCATTTGCAGGTTGCTGTCCAGCCTGCATATCACCCATTGGTGGCTCCTATTCCATGCCATAAGGCTGAAGAAGCATGCCCGGTATCTCCTCTAACTGTGGTATATCCATAGGGATATCTTCTGCCATCTCTGGCTGTCCATTTGGACCATTTTCAGCACCATTTAAGGGCTGGTTTTCCTGCTGTAATGGCTGATTTACAGCCCATGGTTGTTGTCCATGATGTCCATCATCATCAAAGATGACTCTGCCAGGCTCCTGTTGCCTTGCAGGCTCCTTATACATGCATGTTTCATCAAAAATGACATCATTGCTGCGTATAATCTTTCTATTCACGGGATCCCAAAGTCTATACCCCATTTCACCTCTGTCACCATATCCTAGGAATATGCATTTGTGAGACTTAGGATCAAGTTTGGTGCGCATTTCCCTGCGTATGTGCACGTACGCAACGCAACCAAACACTCTCAAGTGCTTGTATGACGGAGGCTTCCCTGCCCATACTTCCTCTGGCACTTTCCCACCAAGCCTCGTGTTAGGTGACCTGTTTATAAGGTGAACGGCTGTCATAACAGCTTCAGCCCAAAAACCATGAGGTAATGCAGCATGTGACAACATAGAACGGACCTTCTCCTGTATGGTCCTGTTCATCCTCTCTGCTGTCCCGTTTTGTGGAGGATCATAAGGAGTAGAGAGCTCCCTCTTGATGCCTTTAGCATCACAAAAGTCCTGAAACTGTTTGGACATATACTCTCCACCATTGTCGGAACGCAAAGCCTTCAGTGTTTTACCAGTTTGATTCTCAACATGAGCAACAAACTTCTGAAACACTGAGAATGTATCACTCTTCAAACGAAGAGGATAGACCCACACCTTGCGTGTGGCATCATCAATAAAAGACACAAAGTATTTTGCCCCTCCCAAAGAAAGCTGAGGCATCTCACATACATCTGTATGCACAAGCTCTAACTGAGCATCTTTCTGTCCAAGAGCTTTCTTGTGGGGGCACTGGAGTTGCCTGCCATATATACAATGCTCACAAAACTGAAAACTTGAAAACTTTAGAGAAGGCAAGTAACCCAAACGAGACAATTGCTCCATTCCTTTGACACTCATGTGTCCCAACCGGCTATGCCACATAGAGATTTCCGGCAGCTCGGTTGCATTTACATTAGCATGGTGACAAACACCTGCATGCATGAAGTAAAGAGTGTCCACCTTAGAGCCTCTGGCAACAACCAGTGAGCCCTTACTAATCTTCCACTTTCCACGACCAAATGTGGTAACATAATCAGCATCATCAAGCTGTCCAGTAGAAAGCAGATTCTTCTTGATTTCAGGCACATGCCTGACATCATGGAGCATAAGCTGTGAGCCATCAGAAAATACAAGCCTCACATCACCTCTGCCAAGAATCTTGCATGCATGGTTATCACCCAAATAAACCACTCCTTCATTGCCAGCAGTATACCTGACAAACAAGTCTCTGCAACCTGTGACATGAAAGGAGGCACCTGAATCAATGATCCATGAGTGCATACCATGACCACCTGTAAGAAGTGAATGGGCATCAAGTGAAGACGTAAATAGAACCTCATCCTCACTGTCACCTGCACGTGACACATTGATTTCTTCAATCTTGACTCCACTTTTGCCCTTTGGCTTTACATCTTTGGCTTCATCTTTGTCTTTGTCTTTGCCTTTTCCCTTTTCCTTTTGATCATGTTTCCATTTGTAGCATTGCTTTTTAATGTGTCCCTTCTTGCCACAATAATGGCATTCCAAGTCCTTTTTGGAGCGGGACTTGCTCCTTCCCCGTTCTTGGCTTTTACCCCTTTGCTGGGATCTCCCACGTGCATTCATTGCATTGGACTTTCCAACAGAGTTGTTTTTCCTGTTCATCTCTTCTTGAAGAAGAGCACCCTCAACATCTGCATATGACAGCATAGCATTCGAATTGCTAGTGGCTGTCCTGAATGTGTCCCAACTCTCTGGCAAAGTGCATAAGAGAAAAGTGGCTTTGAACTCATCGTCCATTGCCAACTTTTGATTAATAACTTGGCTGACAATACCATTAAACTCATTTAGATGGGCTGTCATAGACGCCCCTTCCTTCATCTGAAGACCTATGAGTTTCTTCAACCAATACACTTTGCTTGAGGCACTTTGCTGGGCATACAAGTCCTGCAATCTCTGCCACATTCCCCAAGCTGTCTTCTCTTCACGAATGCTGAAAAGTAAAGTGTCTGACACAGACAACATGATAGTAGATCTTGCCAGCTCATCCATATCTTCTCACTCTTTAGCAGTAAGAGAAGCGGGCATTACACCCCTTTCTTTGATAGGCTTGTGCTGCTTCTTCTGAAGCAACACATTATAGCACTGGGTTTGCCAAATATCATAGTTATGTGAGCCTTCAAGCTTCTTGATGTGAAGCAATGAAGAGCTCTCACCTGTGGTTGCCATAGCAATATGCAACCTGTCAATGCCTGACTCCCTGCAAAAATGTGCAGACACTGCACCAAAAAGCACACAAAGTGCTCACAGTTGTTCTCCCAAGCTTTATCTCCCACTGCGGAAGCACAAATGCAACTTTTCTCCCACTGTATGTGATGAAACCACCAAAATCTGGTTGCTGCAGATTTAGGACAGCACCTTAAATGTGCTCTGTTGCTCTTCCAAAGTACTGTACAGCAGTACCAAGTGCTCTCTTGTGATGTACCAAACCTGTACCGGCAAGTACAGCAGCTGAAATTGAACCTTTTCCTCACTCAAATCAGTGTACAGCCATGCCAAAACGTGCACAAAGCTGTGCCAAATCTGTACCAGCAGGTACAGTAGCAATAAATGCTCTCTTGGCTGTCCAAATGAGTGAAAATCAGACTTTTATAGTCCCCACCACTGCATACAACAGTCCCGGACTGAAATTGAGCAAAAGCCCCTTGACTGCAAGTGGATTTCTGAGGATTCAAAGCATAAAAGTCTTGCCTGCTGCTTTGCCAAGCTTAACAAGCATAAATTCTTGAAAAGCCCTTTGATTTAAGATCAATTGCTGATCATACATGGTACATTGACGCACATAAAGGCATCCAAAGTCTTCGAAATGCTTCCCCCTGGCCACATATACATCCAATACATGAAAGCCCTTTGATTTACAGCCACATTGAGTGCTTGTAAGGCATCAACACATTATCCACAGCATCAAATGCGATTGCCTGCATGCAAATCAATCAAATCGGCACAAAAGCCCCTTGATTTGCACTGCAATTTGCTGCAATTTTGCCCGAATGTGCGATTTCTCACACCATACAGCATGTATGACTACTTAATTGCACAATCACATCAAAAACCCCAAATTTCGACATCCAATTTCCTGTAAACATGGCTTCGACTGAGCATCTGACCCATTAGCTGGAGTTTCAGGCTTTCCCGTGACAGCCTGCTTTCCAGGCCTCGAAAAGGAGTACCTTCCTCTTCTCGCAGTGATTGGTGGTGCCATCGGGAGAGTGATGGAATCCCCCCCACCGCTGCCTCGGCCCTTGCACAAGCAGCGCGGATTCCATCTCTCCGCATTTGTATTGCCTCGTCGGATTCTGTCTCTCACATGATATATATTCCCAGTCTTCAGGGCGATCCCATAATGCAGGGAGTGTATTCCGGCCTTCCAGGCCAATGGAACCCCCCCCCCCCCGCCCCCCCCCCCCCCCCCCCCCCCGAGGTGGCGGCCGATTCTTCGTCGTGACTTCTCTCGCCTTCACTGCCCAGTGGGGCACGTTGACCCCACCCTCGCTTCGTCGAGCCTTCCTCTCCGATGGATACCTCTCAGCAGCATCCCTCTCCAGCCTCTCCACCTTCCCACTTCCCCTCGCCTCCTCCCCCGCCACCTTCCCCCCCTCCTACACCCTCGCCTCCAACTCTTCCCGCAGTCGCTCCATTTGCCCCTTCCTCTTTCTCCGTGCCTACGATCCCCCCCCCCTCTCCAAAGCATTCCCGTCCGCCCCCTACAGCCCCTAACCCGGAGAGGAGAAAGCTGGTGAGTACCGTTCGCCGCCTGATTCATCGTTCCTCAGAGTTAGTGGAGATGACCATTGCGGCCTAAGGGACAGACAAGTTCGAGGAGACCGTAGCCCCTATTCCGGTATGTGTGGTCTTCCACCACTCGAGACCCTCTACGCCAAAGACTGTCGCGATGATCTTCTCTTTCCCCTTGAGCGCAGCCCCCGAGACAGAGTGAGATCGAGAGTCGGTGGCTGCTGCCATACAGGATCAGGCAGTTGAGATATCACATCATCTGCAGGATCTATGGATCATCGACGTTCTTACTCATCTATGGCCTTTGGCCAGGATGGAGCACAGCCCATAGAGACCAAGGCGGGGAGATTGTGACCTCCAGCCTGGAGGTGCTGCTTTTTGTGTTCATGCATACCTCTCTCACACTACCTCTCCCCCCTTCTTAAAGATACCGTGATCGATGGAGCACAGAGTATGCATACTCTCGCGCTCGGGCAGAGTGGCAATACATATAGGGCAAGATCCACGCCCACTTGGCGCGACTCCGCACCAGGGCAGATTGTGACTATTCCCCGTCTAAGCCCGCGCCCAAGACTCTTCGAGTGGAGGGCAGTTCCAGTAGTTCCGCCTCACACAGAGATTGATATGAGGATTGTCTCATGGAACATTCACGGGAGGCCCTCAGAGCTTTCAAAGACGAGGCGTCCTTAGAGGAGAGCTACATGGAGTTATGGTGGGGGGATCTATCGACATTCTTTTCCTTCAGGAGCACCATCTTACTAAAGGCACACTCGCCGCTGCGGGAAGATTCTACCAAGCAAGAGTCATACTTTTTGGTCTCCATCCTTCGGCCCTTCAGGAACGGAGGGAGGAGTGTGTCTCTCTCTCAGTGATGAGTAGCTCTACCGTGACAGGATCAGGAGTCAGTTCCAAGTGTTGGTATGATGACGAATGTTGGGCCACACGCTTCCATCTTAAGCATGATGGTACGGATTGGGCAAACCATGAAGCGCCAAGCGCAACAGATTTCTCTACGGCTCACCCATCGCAAGAAACAGGAGTTCTATGCTCAGAAAGAGGATGAGTTATACTAACTTTTCTTAGGGCCGAACTGCAAAGAGGCCTGGAGGAAACTCCGAGAACATCGCCCTCCCACACCTATCACCTGCCCGGACACATGGCACTCCTATGCACGCTCCCTCTTATCATATCCCCGATCAGCCACCCCTACCCCCATCACCAGATCCCCGCCCCGCCACCTCCACCTTCTTCACAAAGGGCATGGTCCTAAATGCCATTCGTAGACTACGCAATGGGCAAGCCCAAGATCATGAGGGACTCACTGCCGAGTACATCTCGCATGCCGATGATACCCTGGCCCCCCTACTAGCCTACATGTTCAATAGAGCCCTTTGTGAAGGATTTCCACCCTCTTGGTCCACCAACACCATCACCCCCATCCTCAAAGCCGGACACTTGATCCTAATAACTACACGACGATCATGATTGGCCACACATTGGCCAAACTCTATGGATCAGTGCTAGAGGCAGAGCTCAGTTCATTTGCAGAGAGCCAGGGATGCAGAGCCTCAGGACAGGCTAGCTTTCGGAGGAGCTACTCTACACTTGACCACATCTTCACCCTCCGTGCCATTATCGAGGAGGGGGGTAGAGCACAACATCAGAGGATTTACTGCTGCTTTGTGGATTTCCGCAAAGCTTTTGATACTGTGCCCCGAGCCCGCCTCCTACACCGTCTACAGGAGATCGGAGTCCCATCTGACATGGTTTGGAGCATCATCGCCCTCTGTGAGTCCGTCACCGGACGAGTGAGAGCCCCAAGAGGTACATCATAGGAGATTTCCAACACTATCGGGGTGAAACAGGGCTGCCCTCTATCACCAACTCTTTTCGGCCTCTACATTGATGAGATCTCGAGCTTCATTGATGGATTAGGCGGGGTTGGTCCCACACTGGCAGGCATATTGATCCCCATACTACTTTATGCAAATGACATCGTCCTCCTCTCAGACTCAGCCGAAGGGCTTCAGAGACAGTTGGATGCCTTACATGACTTTTGCACCCAACGGGACCTCCCTGTTAACCTTGGTAAAACCAAGGTAATGGTCTTCAGTACCTCTCGCCCCTTCACATCCAAATTGAGCTTCACATATAGAGGGGATCATGTGGAGATTGTCTCATCCTATGTCTACCTTGGTGTCACTTTCAGTGGCCCACGCTTTACCATGCTTCCCGCAGCACATGCCAGAGTGACGCAGGGATATGCAGCCTTGAGCTTACTTGAGCGGCAATGCTTCCAAGCACATTTCCAGAAGCCCAAGACGAAGGGCTGGCTTTTTGACACCCTCGTCACACCAGCCTTGATGTATGGAGCAGCTTTTTGGGGGCCAGATTTATCCGATGAGGATTGGCAACGAGTTCAGAGGCCCCAGGTCATGATGTTCTCCCGTATGATCTACAGCAAACCATCAATCCCACACCAGATTATCCAGGCATAGTTTGCTGCAGCCCCGATGGTAGTGGAGGCACTCTTCCAGACAATCACATACCTCCATCGCATCAGTCACATGGATCCCCACAGGTACCCGAGGCTTGCCTTGGAGTCCTCCAGACAGCTTGCACTTGAGGGGCACTCTGGAGTATGGTATGCACTAGTTTCCACTTGGTTCTAAGTATATGGGCTCTGCATGGACCGCCTACCCCCCCTTCAGTACAGCTTGGACTCCCCTTTTCTTCGGCTATCTCACGAGGATACCAACCAGGTATTTCGGTCATATCTTCTCAGCCTCTACACACATTGCACACGGATCACACCTCCGGAGCTCCCCACAAAGATGCATTTCTACAGAGATCACTTCCTTACACTCACTGAGGATGGATTCATCCAGCAGCCGGGCTACTTGAGTGTTCACATGTCCCATGCCATGTGGATTGCAATCGGCCAGATACGGGTTTCATCCCACCACCTCAGAGTGGAGACAAGTAGAGTTGAGCGCATCTTCAGAGCCCGGAAGCTCATACAGAGACCCAGCGAGGAGAGGATCTGCCGACTATGCCACACAGAGGTTGAGACGGAGGAGCATTACATATGCCGCTGCTCGGTATACTATGAGATCCGCGGGAGGTTTCACTGTCTATTTCGTGAGGGATTCGGTCCACTCTCCAGGATCATTGACTTCCAAGACCAGCGTTGCATGGGCCTCTTCCTGCTTGAGCTCCGCAGACATAGGGACACCTTCTTAAGAGAGCCTCATCCCCAGCCACCCCACCCCCTCCCTCGCCAGCCCCCCCTCCCTCGCTAGCCAACCATCACCAATTTCTTCCGGACCCAAGAGGTGGAGGACACCAACATAGTGGATCTTGTGGACCCTCCATGAGCTGCTCTAGACCTACCTCGCCCAAGAGGAGTCACCTCGGACCGAGCCTCTGCACTCCAGCGTGCCCGACGCCCTCGACGGCCCCCCCCGCCCCCCCGCCCCCAACCCCCAACCCCCCCCCCCCCCCCCCCCCCCCCCCCTGTGGGCCACGATCACCTCATCAGCTCCAAATCCAAGACATGCTCCACCTGAGGGAGACCTCTCGGCCATACTCTTCAGCCCCATGCTTGATATTTTGGAGAGTGGTATACCATCTACTCGGAGCTTATGTTGCTCTCATGTTTCTATGTTCTTAGTACTCCATGATGAGTTTCCATGGACAGTTTTGTATCACCCCAGTGAGATAGCTATGTTTATGTTTTTCTTTCTGTTTTATTTTCCATTCCATGATGAGATATGCCATGGACATTATTTGTATGAGTTTGGTCTCATCGGCCTATTGGGTCTTTAGTAGACGCTTAATATATCTCTCCCTCCCTCCCTCTCTCTCTCTCTCTCTCTCTCTCTCTCTCTCTCTCTCTCTCTCTCTCTACCACACAGAGCATCAAGTCCCTCTACCACACAGAGACAAATTCATGAGGTTCTCCGCCGACATGACATGCTCCCATCGTAGAGGCCTGACATTCACTCCACCATCGGATCGCATTCACTCCACCATCGGATCGGTCCTGGCCGAGGCGGGTATCATCATTAGCTGATCACAGCATATCTCACTTTACACAGGATCGTCTATTGATCACATGTACTGTCAGATGTTTTCATTTTACTTTTTCTTTCAGTTTTCCATGGCTCAATATATCCATGGTACCATTGAATTACTTTTGGTCCCATAGGCCTTTGGGGTCTTCCGTAGATGTTAATATAACTCGCTCTCTCTCTCTCTCTCTCTCTCTCTCTCTCTCTCTCTCTCTCTCTCTCTCTCTCTCTCTCTCTCAGCGTTGCTTGGGCCTCTTCCTGCTTGAGCTCCGCAGACACAGCGACACCTTCTTGAGACACAGGCCCCAGCCACCCCGCCCCCTCCCTCGGGCAGCCAACCATCACCAGTTTCTTCCGGACCCATGAGGTGGAGGAAACCGACATAGTGGATCTTGTGGACCCTCCACGAGCTGCTCTGGACCTACCTCGCCCGAGAGGAGTTACCTCGGACCAAGCCTCTGCACTCCAGCATGCCCGACGCCCTCGACCCCCCCGTCGGCCACGATCACCTCATCAGCTCCAGATCCAAGACATGCTCCACCACCATCGAGCTACCTTTCCACGTGACATAGCTGAGGGAGACCTCTTGGCCATACTCGTCAACCCCATGCTTGACATTTTGGAGAGTGGTATACCATCTACTCGGAGCTGATGTTGCTCCCATGTTTTTATGTTCTTAGTTTTCCATGACGAGTTTCCATGGACAGCTTTGTATCACCCCAGTGAGATAGCTATATTTATGTTTTCATTCTGTTTTATTTTCCATTCCATGATGAGATATGCCATGGACATTATTGTACCACTTTGGTCTCATAGGCCCATTGGGTCTTTAGTAGACGCTTAATATATCTTTCTTTCTTTCTTTCTTTTCTCTCTCTCTCTCTACAGGGACATTATTTTCTTTATAGAAACACACCAGAGCCCTCAGAGAGGTCTGCCACGTGTAACAGGATTTTAGTGGGAATCAGTTTTCAGAGAGAGCACACGGAGAGCAGGTAGGGCTAGAGGATCGGGAGGAGTGGCCATTCTATTCAAAACAGAGCTTCAGTCGACGATCAGCATTATCAGCAGAGACCCAGAGGCCCGTTTTTTGGGGGTGAGATTTCAGCTGACAGAGGCCAGGACTATGTACATTGCTATGTGTTACTTTCCACCAGACACCTCACTTTATACCACGAATACAGAGGAGATAGAGGATGGAGAGGAGATAGAGGAGGTGGAGAGGGAGGAGACCGGAGGAGCTACATCACCATACAGTGCACTCTGAGATGGGATTACACAATACCTCAGACTAGGAGAGGTCTTACTAGTGGGAGACTTCAATGCCAGGAAAAGAAGCAGGTAATGATTTTTGAGGGACATCCCATACAGCTACCTACTCTAGAGGACGAGGACTCTGGATGATGGAGGGTGTCTGCAGATACTAAGCCAATCAAATAGTATGGACGGGAGCTTCTGGAGCTAGGATCACGCCATCGTCTCCTCATCTATAACGGGATGGAAAGATGGCCACAGTCAAGAGGACTTACATGCTTTCCACATGTAGATGGAAGTAGCACAGTGGATTACATCCTAGGCTCCGGGGAGACAGCTCAGCTCATACATGATTTCTTAGCACCCCGATACCCATCAGAGCTGATTACACATACTTATCTTTCACCAAGATAGCCACCCCCCCTCCCCCCGCCTCAGCACCCAGCTCCACCCATCACACCACTGTCCACTTCACTCATGACTATGATCACATATATCAGAATACCCTTTACCATGGTCTACTTGACATGGATCCCGCAGCACCTCTAGAGATACTCACATCACAGTTGACTGATCTACTCCACTCCTCTGCCATTGCCAGCTTCCCTCATACCACCCATACCCCCTCTAAAGCTAAAGTAGGGATGACGCCCCAGAATGGTTGGTAACGACGAGTGTCATGAGACTCATGCTCGCCTCAAACGATAGAAAAAACTAGGGGAGATCTCTGCGCGTGAAGCTCAAAGATTAAACTGAGCTTGGAAGAGGAGGAAACATGAAATCGAACAATACTGGGAGTTGTACCATGTACCAACTATTCTTGAGCATTAACTTGAAAGAGGCTTGGAGGCGGTTTCGTGAGCCATGACCACCCACACCCATCACTAATCCGACCACCTGGCATGATTATACAAAGTCCTCTGCTATGTACTAGATCAGCCTCTGTTACCCTCTCCACCCGATCCTCGACCCACCACCTCTACTTTTTTCACTTCGAGTATGGTAGAGAAAGCTCTTAAGAGGCTACATCATGGGAAATCCGCAGATCATACAGGGATACGAGGTGAGCACTTCTCCTATGCCTCTACCACTATAGCTCTTTTCCTTGCACATCTCTTCAACAGGGAACTTGTAGAGGGCGTCCCACACACATGGAGCATGAATATCATTACCCCCATTCACAAATCAGGTGACCCAATGGACCCCGGGAACTACAGGACTCTCATGGTTGGCCATATTATGGCCAACATATATGGATAAGTACTTGAGACACAGCTCAGCTCTCTAGCCGAGAGGGAGGGTCTTCGGGCTCCAGGAGAGGCTGGGTTCCGCAGTAACTTCTGCACACTGGATCATATCTTCACCTTGAGGAGCCTGATTGAGCAGGCCAAGTCACACAAGCAGAGACTTTATTGTTGCTTTGTGGATTTCTGCAAAGCATTCAACACAATGCCACGGGACCAGCTCCTGCAGAGTTTGCAAACTCTTGGGGTGCCTTCAGATATGATATGGGGGATCATTGCTTTATATGAGAGGGTGACGGGAAGGTGGTCTGTCAGAGGAGATACATAGTACCATGGGGGTGAAGCAGGGCTGCCCACTCTCCCCAACACTCTTTGGCTTGTACATATATGAGGTCACGGACTTCAAACACAGAGGAGGGAGTGGTGCATCACTCTCCAGGGTTTTGGTCACTTTACTACTCTATGCAGATGACATTATTCTGATATCTGACTCGCAGGAGGGACTGCAATGCCACATGGATGATTTAGATGATGTTTGTACACACAGAGGCCTTTCAGGTGAACCTTGGGAAAACCAAGGTCAAGATCTTTCACACTTCCAGACAGGTTATGAAAGATACAATGATCACATATAGAGGCAGTCAGGTGGAGACGACAGATTCCAGAATCATATGTATACTTGGGTATTACCTTCACTAATAATGGGAGCCGTTTCTCCATGAGATAGCCTACATGCATCGCAGGACAGGCTCACCCGAGGTTATGCTGCCCTTGCATTGATGGAGCGACAGTGTCATCAGGCTCACTTCCAGGGGCCTCGCACCAAAGGATGGCTATTTGACACCTTAGTCACCCCAGCGATGATGTATGCAGCACCGGTATGGGCCCCTAACCTCTCCACATGATTGGCGTCGGATGGAGAGACCACAGATCCTCATGATCTCCAGGATGATTCGCAGTAAACCATCAGTTCCACATGAGATCATCAGAGCAGAGCTTGCATCATGGGGGGCAGTGCATCAGACCATAGCCTACATCAGACACATCAGATCCATGGGTCCAGAGAGACTACCCCGCTTAGCCATGGAGTCCTCACACAGTATTGCCACAGAGGGCCGTCACCCATCATGGTATGCTGCAGTAGATGAGTGGTTCTCAGCACATGGGCTAGACATAGATAGATTACCGCCCTTCCGGTATGATGATGACTCCCCATACTTTACACTCTCCTAAGAGGAGAGGAATAGAGTTCTAAGACAGGATTTGATCTAGATGCACACCAAGGAGACTTGGTCAGGTCCCCTTCCCACCAAGATGCAGTACTACAGAGATCATTTCCTTAGATTCACAGAGGATGGATTTGTCAGACGACGAGGCTACATGGATGTACACACGTCCCACACTATGAGAGTGACTATTGGTCAGATCAGAATCCCTCACACTAAGGCAAGGAGAGCAGCACGGACCCCTAGAGAGGACAGAGTATGCAGATTATGCCTTAGAGAGGTAGAGTCAGAGGAGCATTACATATGCAGGTGCCCTGTATATTATGAGATCAGAAGGAGATACCACTGCCTGTTCAGAGAGGATTTTGGCCCACTTAGCCGGGTGATGGAGTATCCTGATCAGAGATGCCAAGGCCTTTTCCTACTTGGGCTACACCGACATAGAGAGAGGCTTCTACAAGTGCAGAGCCAAAGATCCCAGCCACAGACCACCAGCTTCTTCAGGCCTATCAGCAAGCCACATCCCCTCCCCTTGTATCATCTACCTCCCGACGAGGGCTCACATTTCAGAGACCAGTCTACCCAAATCTAGGCACGATACCGCAGAGCTATCGAGGAGAGAGTCTAGAGGCTACACCAGGACACAGTAGATGTGAGAGTCATCCTCGCCCCATGCCCCATGTATGATGTACTTCACCCCACCATCTCCACTGGGTGTAATTAGTACTATACCACTTATCATGATTACATGGACTGTCACCAGGAGGTGAAACTTTTTGCAGTTGTTTTCCTTATTTACATTTCTTTATAAATATATATTTTTCTTTTCTTTCTCTTTGGTTGCTGTTGCTTTCCCCCGGGATCTCTTGGAAGGGCTTGGGCCATTGCAATGTCAGAATGGGTCAGCCAGTGGGACTTTGGACCAGTGGTTGGCTAAGCCTGAGAACTGCACTGAAAAATGAATGACAGTGTCCAGGACATGGGCACTGAAAGATGAAGAACAGTGTCCAGGACATGGGCACTGAAAGATGAATGACAGTGTCCAGGACATGGGCACTGAAAGATGAAGGACAGTGTCCAGGACATGGCCACTGAATGAGGGTATAGGCCAGTTTACACTAGTAAGTGGCCGCCACCGAAATGTGAATGTATCTTGAATTCTAAGCAAATTTTGAAGTGACCATAGTGGTCAAAGATGGTCAGGAGACCAGAAGGAATGCAGATGACATCATTCCTAAAATCTAGGGAACTGCTATTTTTGGCAGTGTCGGAATTGGAAAGTGTTCGCGTCAGTTTGTGCGGAATATCAAGGGGACCAAAAGCTGACAAAGGACTGTTGTGAGAATGTGAACCAGTCAGGAGATTTTTAGCCTGGAAGATTGCATGTGGAAAAGGCTTAAAAATGTGCCAAGTGTCAAATTTTGGTGCATTTTCCTCATTGAGAAGAGGGAAGCGTGGGAATTTGGGAAGAGGAGGCTCATTTGCAGCCATCGTGTGGTTTTGTTGCAAGAAAAACAGCTATGGTGGTGCACTCCCTTGCCCTGCAACTCAAGAATTGAGGGTTGAGCTTGCTCCCCACAGCCTCTCTCTCTCTCTTTCTCTCTCTTGCAGACTATGGAAATGCTCTCATCAGATAAAATCAGGTACAGTTGTGTGAATTTCATGCTTATATGCAAAGGTTAGTTGCCTCCTTGAACAGGAACAGGTGTAGTTGGTTCCTACACCAAAGCAGGGACGGAAGAGGGTAATAACCTCTTCAATACAATGCTGTTTCAGCACTGTTTAGGTGCTGTTTTTGGGCTGTTATGTTGCCCGGTTGATGCCAAAATGCAGTAGGACTTTGCTTTAGTCCTTCAGGACAGTACAAGGGTTATTTTGGGCTGAAAACAGAGCTGAAAACAGGTCTGTGCAGAAAATTACAGCAAGCTGAATTGTGATGTTTTGGACTCCATTGGGTAGCTTGATGCCTATGGAAGTGAGCCTGTCAGTTGGGACTCATTCTGAGATGTTATGGAACAGTTTTAGTGCAGTTACGCTGGCAAATTTCTCCCAGAATTTGTAAAACTCAGCTGATGCAAGTAGAGTGCTTTGTTGCACTTGTACTTTGTAATTTCCAACCTTTTAACAATAAAGAAATACCGCAAGGGGCGCCAGACTTCGGGGCCAATGTGTTGTTGAGCGAGGGAGCGAGGATTCTGTGATTGTGTGTCTGAGTAAGTCCAGGTTATTTGTGAATGAATTACCGCTTTATGTGTCCATAGACCGGTTTCATGGTTCCATTGCCGGGATAGGGTCCTCTTTCCTGCAAGAGCCCGGACACGGATTGGATTGGGTGAACATGAGACACACATAGTGAGGTACAACTGATTACAGGTGAGAAAAAGTACGGTCTCTTTCTTTGGATACAGGTTCCCTTAATTTTTCAGTTGACAGTATGACAGACAAAGGGAAAGGCAAGCTCCCTGCCGAAGAGAGTTCCTCTTCTACTCGCAGACAGCGTATAGAGGTGACAGGTGCCCAGGTGTCAGCCTCTGCTCGGACGGAGCCAGTAGTACAGCCAGCCTTGTTAGAGGAAGAACAGGAACAGGAGGATTTGTTTCAGGCACAGCTTCTTAGCATGCTTGGAACTTTTCAGCAGCTAGTTAAGAATCCCAGAATGAAGAAATTTTTGCAGTCACGTACAGGGGATTCCCAAGTTGAAGCATCCCGGCATGCAATAGAGAGGGCACAAGAACAGTTGCAAATGAGGGTAGAGCATGTTGAGCAGGCACCTGTGATACTAGCTGATCCAGTGCAACATGCTACACAGGCACAGGTACAGGCATTTAATGGCCAGGGCAGTAATGTGCAAAGGGTCATGCCGACCATTCCTCCATTCATTGCTTCCCAGCCTGGCTATTTTGGTGGTGGGTCTGTTTTCCAGGCCATGGCTAGGCCGCCCACAGTTTTACCAGGACTGATGTCAAGAGGGTCACCAGGAATGATGCCTATGGAAGCTGTGAACCCTCTTTATGCCAATATAGGTGTGCAGCCCGGATTTCAAACTTATTTTAGTCCAGCTTTGGGGCCCGCAGCACCTGTCAGTGTGGCTGAATTTTCTCAACCTAGTGGACAAAGAGCAGTAAGGACTGATGCAGAAAAGGTGCAAAAGGATTACAAAGGAGGTCAAGCAGTAAAGTTTGAGACTTTCAGTGGGATGCAAGACAAATTGAAAGCGCTGACTTTTATTCAGCAGTTTGATGCAGCATACACTGGGGGTAACTTTACAGAGTCTTCTAAGGTGCGGAAGGCTGCTACTTTTTTGAAAGGTAATGCATTACAGTGGTGGACTTCATTGTTGATGCAAGGACAGGCACCTGCTACATGGGTCCAATTCAAGCAGCAGTTCTCTTTTGCATGGCTGACAAACACCTTCGAAGTGGATGTGATGACAGCATGGCACAAACTGGATGCAGCTAATTGTGCAAATCTGGAAGAGTACAATAAGAAGTTTTGGGATGCACTCTTGCCAGTAACTTCTTACAAGACAGTGCCATTGTCAGAGCAAATAGAGAAGTATTGCTGTGGTTTGCCCAAAGAAATCAGGGATTATTGCATTAAGACCAATGTTTCTAATATGACTCAGCTCATTGAGAATGCAAACATGGCTAATGCATTGCTACAGGGAGGTTCACGTGGCTTTAAGAGCACAGTGAAGAAGGAACCTCAAGACAAAGGACAGAAGAGGCCACTGTATGGCAAGTCATTTGAAGAGAGAAAGGCATTGATGCAAGGTGGGAAATGTTTCATCTGTGAACAGAAAGGGCATATGGCTGCAAAATGTCCACAACAGCCAATAAAAGATGCGGAGGATAAACAAGGGCCACCCAAGAAGAAGACAATGCCAAGTGCAGGATTGATACCTGACATGGTTGGTGACCAGCCATGTGATGATGCGACAGAATTGTGCAGAGCATGGGGTAAAATCAGAGATGCTACATTGCTGATTTTCTTTGACCCTGGTGCTCGAGCCAACTTTATTTCACCAGCATTGGCAGCCAAGTTGGGAATTCGTGCTGAAGAGATGGGACCAGTTGGACAGGCTGATTTGGCATGCCCTGGGCATTCAGTTCCTGTCACTCCTTTACTTGGCAAACTTCACATGCATATACAGAGTTATGTCGACACAGAGGAGTTTCTTATCATGCCCTTGGAAGGATGTGATGTCCTATTGGGAATTCCATGGTGTCATAGGAAACATGCAGTGTTGGATGCTTTCAACAGGAAAATCACAATTGTACATAGGGACAAGACTCATGTTCTGGATGTGAAGCTGAAAGGAGAGTCTGTCCCAGTTATTTCCGCTTTTTGAACCTGAATTTTAAATGACCTGTACATTTGTATTATATGTTTGGCAATGTATAGTTTTGACGTTTGTTGTCAATGACTTAATCAATGAATGAACTTTCAGTGCTTTGAAGTTGTATCTGTTACGCTTCAAATGAATGATTTACATGTTGTGACACTAATAGTACAAGATATATGCTATCGCCCTGTGTTGCATCCGGAAACATGTATTTGAAAGGCTTGAACCTGCGATGGCACAAATGGTAGTGGGGAATCCCTATCATCGCCCCGTGTCATCCGTTGGCAGGAGATACATGCGATGACACTAATCACCTGGGGAATCTGGTGATCGTCCTGTGTCATCCGTTTGCATGTGGACTTGCAATCGAGGTCGCTTGCTTCTTTCAAGAGGGGGGTATGTCACCAGGAGGTGAAACTTTTTGCAATTGTTTTCCTTATTTACATTTCTTTATAAATATATATTTTTCTTTTCTTTCTCTTTGGTTGCTGTTGCTTTCCCCCGGGATCTCTTGGAAGGGCTTGGGCCATTGCAATGTTAGAATGGGTCAGCCAGTGGGACTTTGGACCAGTGGTTGGCTAAGCCTGAGAACTGCACTGAAAAATGAATGACAGTGTCCAGGACATGGGCACTGAAAGATGAAGAACAGTGTCCAGGACATGGGCACTGAAAGATGAATGACAGTGTCCAGGACATGGGCACTGAAAGATGAAGGACAGTGTCCAGGACATGGCCACTGAATGAGGGTATAGGCCAGTTTACACTAGTAAGTGGCCGCCACCGAAATGTGAATGTATCTTGAATTCTAAGCAAATTTTGAAGTGACCATAGTGGTCAAAGATGGTCAGGAGACCAGAAGGAATGCAGATGACATCATTCCTAAAATCTAGGGAACTGCTATTTTTGGCAGTGTCGGAATTGAAAAGTGTTCGCGTCAGTTTGTGGGGAATATCAAGGGGACCAAAAGCTGACAAAGGACTGTTGTGAGAATGTGAACCAGTCAGGAGATTTTTAGCCTGGAAGATTGCATGTGGAAAAGGCTTAAAAATGTGCCAAGTGTCAAATTTAGGTGCATTTTCCTCATTGAGAAGAGGGAAGCGTGGGAATTTGGGAAGAGGAGGCTCATTTGCAGCCATCGTGTGGTTTCGTTGCAGGAAAAACAGCTATGGTGGTGCACTCCCTTGCCCTGCAACTCAAGAATTGAGGGTTGAGCTTGCTCCCCACAGCCTCTCTCTCTCTCTTTCTCTCTCTTGCAGACTATGGAAATGCTCTCATCAGATAAAATCAGGTACAGTTGTGTGAATTTCATGCTTATATGCAAAGGCTAGTTGCCTCCTTGAACAGGAACAGGTGTAGTTGGTTCCTACACCAAAGCAGGGACGGAAGAGGGTAATAACCTCTTCAATACAATGCTGTTTCAGCACTGTTTAGGTGCTGTTTTTGGGCTGTTATGTTGCCCGGTTGATGCCAAAATGCAGTAGGACTTTGCTTTAGTCCTTCAGGACAGTACAAGGGTTATTTTGGTCTGAAAACAGAGCTGAAAACAGGTCTGTGCAGAAAATTACAGCAAGCTGAATTGTGATGTTTTGGACTCCATTGGGTAGCTTGATGCCTATGGAAGTGAGCCTGTCAGTTGTTGGGACTCATTCTGAGATGTTATGGAACAGTTTTAGTGCAGTTATGCTGGCAAATTTCTCCCAGAATTTGTAAAACTCAGCTGATGCAAGTAGAGTGCTTTGTTGCACTTGTACTTTGTAATTTCCAACCTTTTAACAATAAAGAAATACCGCAAGGGGCGCCAGACTTCGGGGCCAATGTGTTGTTGAGCGAGGGAGCGAGGATTCTGTGATTGTGTGTCTGAGTAAGTCCAGGTTATTTGTGAATGAATTACCGCTTTATGTGTCCATAGACCGGTTTCATGGTTCCATTGCCGGGATAGGGTCCTCTTTCCTGCAAGAGCCCGGACACGGATTGGATTGGGTGAACATGAGACACACATAGTGAGGTACAACTGATTACAGGTGAGAAAAAGTACGGTCTCTTTCTTTGGATACAGGTTCCCTTAATTTTTCAGTTGACAGTATGACAGACAAAGGGAAAGGCAAGCTCCCTGCCGAAGAGAGTTCCTCTTCTACTCGCAGACAGCGTATAGAGGTGACAGGTGCCCAGGTGTCAGCCTCTGCTCGGACGGAGCCAGTAGTACAGCCAGCCTTGTTAGAGGAAGAACAGGAACAGGAGGATTTGTTTCAGGCACAGCTTCTTAGCATGCTTGGAACTTTTCAGCAGCTAGTTAAGAATCCCAGAATGAAGAAATTTTTGCAGTCACGTACAGGGGATTCCCAAGTTGAAGCATCCCGGCATGCAATAGAGAGGGCACAAGAACAGTTGCAAATGAGGGTAGAGCATGTTGAGCAGGCACCTGTGATACTAGCTGATCCAGTGCAACATGCTACACAGGCACAGGTACAGGCATTTAATGGCCAGGGCAGTAATGTGCAAAGGGTCATGCCGACCATTCCTCCATTCATTGCTTCCCAGCCTGGCTATTTTGGTGGTGGGTCTGTTTTCCAGGCCATGGCTAGGCCGCCCACAGTTTTACCAGGACTGATGTCAAGAGGGTCACCAGGAATGATGCCTATGGAAGCTGTGAACCCTCTTTATGCCAATATAGGTGTGCAGCCCGGATTTCAAACTTATTTTAGTCCAGCTTTGGGGCCCGCAGCACCTGTCAGTGTGGCTGAATTTTCTCAACCTAGTGGACAAAGAGCAGTAAGGACTGATGCAGAAAAGGTGCAAAAGGATTACAAAGGAGGTCAAGCAGTAAAGTTTGAGACTTTCAGTGGGATGCAAGACAAATTGAAAGCGCTGACTTTTATTCAGCAGTTTGATGCAGCATACACTGGGGGTAACTTTACAGAGTCTTCTAAGGTGCGGAAGGCTGCTACTTTTTTGAAAGGTAATGCATTACAGTGGTGGACTTCATTGTTGATGCAAGGACAGGCACCTGATATGGTAATGAGTGTAGTAAAGAGAGAGTGAGAGAGATGTAACAAACTAAAAGAGATAGTCACAGTGATTACACGACTCAAAGACCCTTTGATTAATGATGTTAAAAGTTTCAAAGAGTACAACACTTTTGTAGGCTTTTAGAGCCTTATCTTTTGACACACCACACTCGGGCAATGACACATGGCAAGTGCCCATGACATCATTGCTTATCACATACACACATAAACAGCTATAAGAGGTTATTCAAATGCACTTATTCAATTACTCACAAAAGTGAGTATTTAAACACACATACAAGGGCTTTTCACACACAGACACAAGTGGGTACACAAATATGGGTACATGTATACGATGGATACACACACACACACTCCGAATACCCAACACATTTGAGGCCAATTAGGAAGTTGTTAGCAATATGTAAGTCTTGTTGATAACAAGATGAACTGCAAAAGGAACCTCATGATGTTCCTTTACCAAAAGTTTATGCATACTTGTGTTACGAGGAACATAAATGCGATCATGATAATAAAGTAATCCATCGACGAGAGAAAAAGCTGTATAAATCTTTAAATCAAACTGTGGACGAACACAAGCGGGTACACAAACAGGGGTGCACCGTGCATGTATACGATGGATACACATACAGAGACTCCGAATACCCAACACATTTGAGGCCAGGAAGCTGTTAGCAATATGTAAGTCTTGTAACTCTAATCTCCCTTCAACTGGTATCACAGCCTTGGTAAACATAACTGCAAAGACCTGCTGAGCACTTGCCTCTCACTTTCAATAAACACTTTCATTGGTACTTGCTAGTCGTATTGGACCTACTATACGCCAACTACTCGCATGGCTATACACAGTTATGGAACAAGTAAACCGGCCTACACACTGCTTGATTGCTTCAGAACGCTGCCCAAGCCCAATACCGGTTGGTGCGCAGCAACCAAGCTAGCTTGTCGACTCTTGAGCAAAGCTTAGCTAGACTTGCTTAGCAGATAGCGTAGGGCAACACGCAGTCTGTGGAGAGTGCAGCAGTTGCTACGCAGGCTGCAGCTGAGGCGGGTGACAGCAGCTGCACAAGTCGTTGGTCATCATCGCCACGAACGAGGCGTAGCAAGGCGTTGGGCGTTAGACGCCTGACCACAAGGCGTAAAACCAACTACCGGTGCTCAGCTGGAGGAGTCGGGCGTCGTGCGGGAGAGGCTCCGTGTCACTGTTTCTACCGGCGCCTGTTTGTCGTGCTAGGGCAAGGTCGTGGCGGGCTCTGTGGACCAGGACGGGCAGTCCTTCTTGGATGATTACCAGCAGGCGGCCGCCCAGCAAGAATAGGGCATTTCTCGCCCAGCCTCCTCGGCCGCATCCAGTATGTAAGTGTCGCCCGGCACATCCAACACCAACTTGTACGCCTGCACCTACCCGACTACAAAGGTTTGCTGCAAGAGCCACAGGAAGCAGCACGAATACAGCTTCAACACGAGTCTGCACAGCAGCAGCAAATTTGACGCCCCCCCTTTTTTTTCTACAACAGAAATCATCCAATTTTCAGAGGTATTTGCTTCAATTTTTTGGGATTTTGCATGTCCAATCATCAATTGAGCAGGTACAATCATCAATTGAGCAGGTACAGGTCCAAATTGCTCAGATTTTGAGCAAAATTGGCAAAATTGGGTGACTTTGGTCACATTCCTGGTCAACAATTTGCAGGAAATTGGATGTCAAAATTTGGGGCTTTTGATGTAATTGTGCCATTGGGCATTCATACATGCTGTATGATGTGAGCAATCTCACATTCGGGCCTAAATTGCAGGAAATTGCAGTGCAGATCAAAGGGCTTTTGTGCCGATTGAGTTGATTTGCATGCAGGCACTGGCATTTGATGCTTTGGGCAATGTGTTGATGCCTGTCAAGCACTCAATGTGCTTGTAAATCAAGGGGCTTTTATGTATTGGATGTATATGCGGCCAGGGGGAAGCACTGTGAAGACTCTGGATGCCTTCATGTGCGTTAATGTACCATGTATGATCAGAAATTGATCTTGAATCAAGGGGCTTTTCAAGATTTTATGCTTGTTGAGCTTGGCGAAGCAGCAGGGAAGACTTTTATGCCTTGAATCCTCAGAAATCCACTTGCAGTCAAGGGGATTTTGCCCAATTTTTGTTCGGGACTGTTGTATGCAGTGGTGGGGACTGTAAAAGTCTGATTTTCACTCATTTGGACAGCCAGGAGAGCATTTATTGCTGCTGTACTTGCTGGTACAGATTTGGTACAACTTTGTACAAGTTTCGGCATGGCTGTACATTGATTTGAGTGAGGAAAAGGCTCATTTTCAGCTGCTGTACTTGCCGGTACAGGTTTGGTACATCATTGGTGAGCACTTAGTACTGTTGTACAGTACTTTGGAAGGGGAACAGAGCACATCTAAGGTGCTGTCCTAAATCTGCAGCAACCAGATTTTGGTGATTTTATCACATACGATGGGAGTAGAGTTGCATTTGTGCTTCCGCAGTGGGAGATAAACTTTGGGAGAACAACTGTGAGCACTTTGCGTGCTTTGGTGCAATGTTTGCACATCTTGCAGGGAGTCAGGCGTTGACTGTGACAGGTTGCATATTGCTATGGCAACCACAGGTGAGAGCTCTTCATTGCTTCACATCAAGAAGCTTGAAGGCTCACATAATTATGACATTTGGCAAACCCAATGCTATAATGTGTTGCTCCGGAAGAAGCAGCACAAGCCCATCAAAGAAAGGGGTGTAATGCCCGCTTCTCTTAATGCTGAAGAATGGGAAGATATGGATGAGCTGGCAAGATCTACCATCATGTTGTCTGTGTCAGACTCTTTACTTTTCAGCATTCGTGAAGAGAAGACAACTTGGGGAATGTGGCAAAGATTGCAAGACTTGTATGCCCAGCAAAGTGCCTCAAGCAAAGTGTATTGGTTGAAGAAACTCATAGGTCTTCAAATGAAGGAAGGGGCGTCTATGACAGCCCATCTAAATGAGTTTAATGGTGTTGTCAGCCAGGTAATCAATCAAAAGGTGGCAATGGACGATGAGTTCAAAGCCACCTTTCTCTTATGCACTTTGCCAGAGAGTTGGGACACATTCAGGACAGCCACTAGCAATTCAAATGCTATGCTGTCATATGCAGATGTGGAGGGTGCTCTCCTTCAAGAGGAGATGAACAGGAAAAACAACTCTGTTGGAAAGTCCAATGCAATGAATGCACGTGGGAGATCCCAGCAAAGGGGTAAAAGCCAAGAAAACGGGGAAGGAGCAAGTCCCGCTCCAAAAAGGACTTGGAATGCCATTATTGTGGCAAGAAGGGACATATCAAAAAGCAATGCTACAAATGGAAGAATGATCAAAAGGAAAAGGGCAAACGAAAAGACAAAGACAAAGATGAAGCCAAAGATGCAAAGCCAAAGGACAAAAGTGGAGTCAAGATTGAAGAAGTCAATGTGTCACATGCAGGTGACAGTGAGGATGAAGTCCTATTCACATCTTCACTTGATGCCCATTCACTTCTTGCAGGAGATGGTCATGGTATGCACTCATGGATCATTGATTCAGGTGCCTCCTTTCATGTTACAGGTTGCAGAGACTTGTTTGTCAGGTATACTGCTGGCAATGAAGGAGTAGTTTATTTGGGTGACAACCATGCATGCAAGATTCTTGGCAGAGGTGATGTGAGGCTTGTGTTTTCTGATGGCTCACAGCTTATGCTCCATGATGTCAGGCATGTGCCTGAGATCAAGAAGAACCTGCTTTCTACTGGATAGCTTGATGATGCTGATTATGTTACCACATTTGGTCGTGGAAAGTGGAAGATTAGTAAGGGCTCACTGGTTGTTGCCAGAGGCTCTAAGGTGGACACTCTTTATTTCATGCATGCTGGTGTTTGTCACCATGCTAATGTAAATGCAACCGAGCTGCCGGAAATCTCTGTGTGGCATAGCCGGTTGGGACACATGAGTGTCAAAGGAATGGAGCAATTGTCTCGTTTTGGTTACTTGCCTTCTCTAAAGTTCCCAAGTTTTCAGTTTTGTGAGCATTGTATATATGGCAGGCAACTCCAGTGCCCCCACAAGAAAGCTCTTGGACAGAAAGATGCTCAATTAGAGCTTGTGCATACAGATGTATGTGAGATGCCTCAGCTTTCTTTGGGAGGGGCAAAATATTTTGTGTCCTTTATTGATGATGCCACACGCAAGGTGTGGGTTTATCCTCTTCGTTTGAAGAGTGATACATTCTCAGTGTTTCAGAAGTTTGTTGCACATGTTGAGAATCAAACTGGCAAAACACTGAAGGCTTTGCGTTCCGACAATGGTGAAGAGTATATGTCCAAACAGTTTCAGGACTTTTGTGATGCTAAAGGCATCAAGAGGGAGCTCTCTACTCCTTATGATCCTCCACAAAACGGGACAGCAGAGAGGATGAACAGGACCATTCAGGAGAAGGTCCGTTCTATGTTGTCACATGCTGCATTACCTCATGGTTTTTGGGCTGAAGCTGTTATGACAGCCGTTCATCTCATAAACAGGTCACCTAACACGAGGCTTGGTGGGAAAGTGCCAGAGGAAGTATGGACAGGGAAGCCTCCGTCCTACAATCACTTGAGAGTGTTTGGTTGTGTTGCGTACGTGCACATACGCAGGGAAATACGCACCAAACTTGATCCTAAGTCTCACAAATGCATATTTCTAGGATATGGTGACAGAGGTGAAATGGGGTATAGACTTTGGGATCCGGTGAATAGAAAGATTATACGCAGCAATGATGTCATTTTTTATGAAACATGCATGTATAAGGAGCCTGCAAGGCAACAGGAGCCTGGCAGAGTCATCTTTGATGATGATGGACATCATGGACAACAACCAAGGGCTGTAAATCAGCCATTACAGCAGCAAAACCAGCCCTCAAATGGTGCTGAAAATGGTCCAAATGGACAGCCAGAGATGGCAGAAGATATCCCTATGGATATTCCACAGTTAGAGGAGATACCGGGCATGATATTTCAACCTTATGGCATGGAACAGGAGCCACCAATAGGTGATATGCAGGCTGGACAGCAACCTGCAAATGATGGTCATTGGGTACGGAGGTCCACAAGACCCTCCAGAGCCCCTAACAGGTTTGTTCCAGGGGTTGACTACTTGATGCTCACTGACTGTGGGGAGCCCTCATGTTATAAGGAGGCTTTACAGAGGGCAGACAAGGCTCCTTGGGAGCGTGCCATGAAGTCAGAGATGGATTCTCTGCACAAAAATGGAACATGGAAGTTGGTGCATTTGCCTACAGGCAAGAAGGTTTTGCCATGCAAGTGGGTTTACAGGCTCAAAGTTGCACCTGATGCAAAGCCAAGATACTAAGGCAGGTTAGTGGCTAAGGGCTTCAAGCAGGAATATGGTGTGGACTGAGATCTTCTCTCCAGTGGTCAAAATGACCACACTTAGAGCTGTATTAGCTTTGGTTGCTCATGATGATCTGGATTTGATTCAGATGGATGATCTCCATGAGGAGATATATATGCAACAGCCAAAGGGTTATGCAGTGAATGGAAAGGAGAAGCTTGTATGCAAGCTGAAAAAGAGTCTTTATGGGCTCAAACAGGCACCAAGGGAATGGTATCATAAATTTAATACATTCATGAAATCCCAGGATTTCAGGAGAAGTGACATAGATCACTGCTTATACACCAAGAAAGCTTTGGATGGCAGTCTATTGATCCTCATCTTGTATGTTGATGATATGTTGATTGCCGGGAAATCTCGTAAAGAGATGGATGCCTTGAAGAAGAGGCTGCATCAAACCTTTGATATGAAGGATTTGGGTGATGCAAATCACATTTTGGGTATGCGGATACTTCGGGACAGAAATCAGCATGTGTTGTATTTGTCTCAGAAGGAATACATTGGCAAAGTTTTGCAGAAGTTCAATATGGACGGGGGGAAGAAGACTAGTACTCCTTTGCCTCCATATGTGAAACTCAGTGCTATGGACAGCCCACAGTCAGATACTGGCAGGGCTGATATGGCCAAGATTCCGTATGCTTCAGCTTGTGGCAGTCTCATGTATGCCATGGTTGCTACCAGGCCGGACATTAGTTTCTAGATACATGGCCAATCCTAGCAAGAAGCATTGGGAAGCAGTGAAAGGTGTCATGAGATACCTGAAGGGCACACAGGATATGTGCATATGCTTTGGCAAACAGGATGCATTAGTGCATGGTTACACGGATTCGGATTATGCTGGTCATCCAAATAACCGGAAGTCTACTACCGGTTATGTATTTACATTCACAGGAGGTGCTGTGTCATAGATATCCAGGGTGCAGAAGTGCACTGCCTTATCTACTACAGAGGCCGAGTATATTGCAGCCACAGAGGCTTGCAAGGAGGCATTATGGCTATCTCGGTTAGTGGTTGATTTGGGTTATACAGGGGATATTCCATTGTTGCATTGTGACAGTCAGAGTGCCATCCAGTTGGCAAAGAACCCTGTCTTTCATGCAAAGACGAAGCATGTGGATGTGAAATATCACTTCATCAGAGAGGTGATAGAGAACAAGCAAGTTCAGCTTGTTAAGATTCATACGGATGACAACCCGGCTGATCTGTTGACAAAGAGTTTGCCTCCAGAGCGGTTTGCTCATTGCAGACACTTGATGGGCATTGGATGAGGCCAGTTTCAGCCTTGATATGGCCTTGTATATTATCATGTACATGCTGATTTTTTCTTTTCCTTCATTTAAGGGCACTTTGCCTTTAAGTGGGAGGTTGTTGGGGTAAAGGCATTATGCCCACCCTTGTAGTGTGTACAAGCCCATAAGTTATAGTACATAGTACACTTAGTACTTTTAATGTACTAAGTGCACTATGTGTACTAGAGCAAATATACATGTGTGATAGGGGAGTCACACACTCACACATTGAGTTGACTTATCCCCACAACTCTCTCTCTCTCTCTCTCTCTCTCTCTCTCTCTCTCTCTCTCTCTCTCCCCCTTCTTCTCTGTGTATGTCTCCCACATGAAAAACCCTAACTCTAATCTCCCTTCAAGCGGAAGAGTAATAACTGCCCAAGCAACCTTAGCCCGGGCTGGCTGACCATCCCGCCCAGACCAAAGAAAGTTCCTGATCAGCCTCTGTACTTGGCTGATGCAAGAGCTCGAGAAGATCCAGCAAGACGTGATGTACCACATGGTCGCTAAAAGCACCTGATTTGTCATCACCACCCTCCCAGCCAAGGATAGCCGAGCTGTACTCCAATACAAAAGCTTCTTTCGAATGCTTAGAAGAAGCGGGGCGATCTGCTGCTCAGGTGACAAATCAAGTCCAATCTGGCATCCCAAATACCGCACTGCTGTGCCAGGAGGAATCCATCTAAAACCCGGGTCTAGGATCCATGCCGGAGCGGGAGCGCTACTGATCCAAAAGGCCACTGTCTTGCGCCAATTGATCAATGCTCCCGAAGCTGCACCAAAAACCTGTAGCGACTGCTCTGCCCTCTGAAGATTGGCCTCTTGGCCATGCAAAAACAATCCCGTGTCATCAACAAACGAGCAGGTCCTCACCCCGGACTGGGAGCTGGAGTCCTCTCAAACCAACCTCCTCTCTTCTTTGCTGTCAGATACATGCTCATAGCCTCAGCAAAGAAGAGAAAAAGAAACGGGGCAAGAGGGCACCCCTGACAGACTGATCTGGTCAACTCAAAACTCGGCCCCCGTCCTCCTGCCATCAGCACCTGGCTACGAGCTGTGGAATATAGAGCCGCCACTTCTCAAATCCAGACTGGCTCAAAACCCAAGCAAAGCATAGCGCCCTCTAAGAAACCCCAATCAACTATCGTGTGCCTTCTCAAAATCGAGAAGCATCACGACCAGGTCCTCACCGAGAAATCTAGCTCGGGCCGTCGCCTCCCAGAAGGTGAAAATGTTGTCAAGGATACTGCGCTCCTTGACGAATCCTGTCTGGGTAGCATGAATCAGCTCCCCAAGGAAGGGCTGGATCCTCAAACTCAAGGCCTTTGCCAGGACCTTGTAGACAGTATTGAGGATCGTAATAGGTCTCCAATGCCGAATATCATCTGACACTCCCTCCCCCTTGGGGATAAGAAAGATCAAGCCCTCTGAAAAGCTCTGTGGCATCACCCCAGTGTCCAAAACATACTGAAAGCCCCTGCGGAGGCCTGGCCCCAAAAGGTCCCAATAACGCATAAAAAGGCAGGCGTCAATACGTCCTCCTCAGAGCAACTATGGCGCGGAAGGACCCTCAAAGCCTCAACAAGCTCATTCTCTGAAACAAGCTCACCCAGAACTGTGCGCATACGATCTGTGACCCTCCTCTGTACATGGGCCCACACAGTCTGTCTGCAAGCATCACGTGCCTCCGTGGCTAGCTCCGCTGAAAGCAGGTCTCTATAGAACTCAGTGGCAATGGCTCTAATCTCCCCGGGCTCAATGGCTAACGATCCGTCCTACCTCCTGAGCTGGCGTACTCCTGCTCGAGCATGGCGGGGTCCGGTAATCTCAAAGAACTCCCCAGCCACTCTATCACCAAGCTGCGTCCACTGAGAGGCCTGGCGATGATAGTAGAACTCATGTCTCTGCTATTCTGCCTCTCTAACCTCCTGGCGTGCCTGGCTCAGCTGGGACGCCACCCACTCACATGTAGGCTGCTGCTCCTGAAGGCGCTGGAGCGAAGCAAGGCTACGTCTCAAGCGACGCTCCCGCTCTCATGTCTCTCCCAGCCGTGTCAAGGCTACAGCGTGCAAAAAAGAGCTGAGCTCGATGAGTCCCTGGGCACACTAGCCTGCTGCATCCAGGTCAGAGCTCTGGCTATCATGCCATATCCTCTCAATGTCCTCAGAAAGACTGGGATCCTCAACTGCAAGCTGAATGCATCTGTAACAAGGGTCCAGAACTCTGCTCTGGCACTAGCATGGTTGGGCGCATAGACATTGAGCACGCCAAAGAGCTCATCGTGCATCCTCAGAATAACATATTGTGCTCTACCAGGCACAATGACCCCGCGATCCACAATGGCCTGCCGCCATACATCTGCAATGACCATACACACTCCTCCCTGCCCACCCAAGGGACCAAACCCTACAGATCAAAATGTGTCCCATCTACCAGGCATCACCGAACCATATCTCCGAATCCTGCTCTCACTCAAATGGTGCTCCTGCATCATCAGAATATCAATACTGCCCCCAACCAGGCATCTCTGAAGCTCCTGCCTCAAGCAGCCACGATAACGTACATAGTGTGCGCCGCCAAGGCCCTGTACATTCCATGAGATGATCCTAATGGATGACCTGCTGAGGTGGAGGCTGTCTCAGCCATATGGCGGGCCTTCGCAAGCGGCTTGGATGGAGAATAGTCCCCATCCGAGCGGCTACGAATCTGCCCACCCGGTGTGCTGCAAGAATCTCGAATCAGGCACCAGTGGCTGTCCCCCATGGCGACTGCCTCCCGCTCAGAGAGAGCAACCTCGTGTATGCATACATAACCAGGGTCGCGTGCTAAGTCTGCCACTATGCGAACCACCAAATGTCGAATCCCGGAGGCATCCGCACTCCCGGTATCAAAGAAATGAGCCAGCTCCCAGAGTCGGCCTATCACGTCTGCCATCTCCAGATCGCTCACATGGTGAGAAAACTCAACTGCCTGAGACTTCAAAATGCTAAGAGAGAGATCCAGAGTCCACTCTCGGTCGCTAGTGCCACAGAGAGGGAAGGAGAAGACCACCGCTGAATCAAGTGCCTCCTCCCCTCGGGCCGGAGGTATCACCACATGAACTCTGATGGGTGCTGGCTCATGGGGGCCCTCCGCTCCAAAAAGCCATGTGAAGGAGTAGTCAAAAGCCTCCGAGCGTTGTCTAGTGTCGAGACTACTCAGCTGACTGCGGATAGAGGATATCCGTGAAGCCCGAATCGGCATGGTAGGTCTCCTCTCCGGTGCTTTTGCAAGGTCGGTGCTCAGTGCCCGCCGGACTGCAGGTGAGTGCCAGGGTACTGCCAGGGCCTCCCGGAGAGCTGAGGGGAGCGGAGGGGGGGGAGGGGGGGGGAGAAGGGGGTGGGGAAGGAGCCGCTGACAAAACGGGAGCGGGAACGGGAGGAGGCGAAGGTGGAAGCGAGGCGGGCGGGGGGGGGACGGGGGAGGGGGGAGGGGGGGGGGGGTGGGGGCGAAGGAGGGGGTGCTGGCATCTCCTGATCCTCAGTCTGCGCTGGGGTCTCCTCCTAGAGGGGAGCAAAGCTGTTCCTCACTAGAACCCAGTGATGCTGAGACTGTGACTGCTGCTACTGCATCGGTCTCTGAGCATGCGGTTGTGGCCGTCTCCCTCTACGGCGCCCCTGTCCAGGATGCCAATCCGAGGTCTCTGTGGGCTGAGCAGGTGTCCCGGAGGCTACCTGCCGAGCCGCATCTGTGGGCGGGCCATCGGGGGCCGACTGCTGCGGTGAAGGTCGGGGTCTCTTGCGAGGGCAGGCCTTGGCCAGGTGGCCGACCTGCCTGCATATAAAACACTGGTTCGGGAGCCCCGAAAACTCCACTCTCTGATCGATCCACCCCCCCCTCCCCCCATCCTAGGGAGCTGAATGACCTTCGGAAGGGAGGAGACGTTAGGAACCAAAACTCTGACCGAAGGCGGGCCAGCTGCTCTAGCCACCACTGAAGCTGCTGTGGGGCCAGTCTCAAGCACCGAGCCCACCAATCTCCTATCCTAGAAAGGAGCGGAAGGTACTCGCGGGGGGGGGGGGGGGGGGTCGCGGAGGAAGGGGAGAGAGCAGGGGGCGCGAAGGAGACGGGGCAGGCGGGCAGGGGGCGGCGGGCGCGAAAGAGAAGGGGCGGGGGTGCGAGAAAACCAGGCGGGGGGAGCAATCACGAGGGCGGAGAGGTCGTGCGCGAGCGGGGGAGGGGGGGGGGGCGAAAGCTTCAGCGAGCAAGTTTTGCCTAAGGGATTCGATTTGCTTATATCGATGCCAGGAAGAGGAGCAAAGGGGTAGAGAGGCTGCAAGCAAGGCAACCTGGGCATGATCAGGTTTCTAATTTTTTGTTGATTTCCACGTGAGTAGGGAAAAAAAGTGGGTAAAATTGGCTTATGCATTCTCTCCTTCTCTTCCATACAAAGCCTGCTAAACCTTATTCTAGGGCTAGGGTTGGCTGATTTTTAGGGTTAGGATTTTCTCGTTTTAGAGTTAGAGTTTTACTATGGGCATACTACAAGTAGGAGCTTGTTTGCTCTGATACCACTATGAGGACTTCTTAGCCTAACAATATTCTATAATACATGATTAGAGACTTAATACTGAAAGCAAAGACAAGTAGAGCGAAAAGTTGTGTTAGCATTGAGACACAAGGCCTTATTAAATAGGGCTTAAAGACGTACACACATCCCAAATGCAATTGTGTGGCTCTTGGTCAAAGAGTTGTCTTTAGATGAGTAGTTGTGTTGTTAGGGCGAAGGTTCATATCCTTTGGATAGGACATGCCTCTTCATAATAACCCTTGCGATGGGACACACAGTGTCTCTTCACTAATAATAGATAAGGTTGCGCAATTAGAGATATTAAGAGAGATTAGTCACAAATCGTGTCGTATTATGTCCATGACCAGCAAGGTAAGTGGGAACAATATTTGCTTTTGGTTCACACAGTTCTTAATGACTCTTTTTCTTCAGCTATTGGAAGCTTCGTGTGTGCAAGCACTTATAGATTTTTGAGGAGGCTATATAAGTAGGTTGATTGAAGAGGGAGCTGAGTAGTTGCTTCTTCAGCAAACAAGGGACTCCCAGAGAGCAGCCACGCTTCAATAGTACAAGCGCAGGTAGAGCAAGTGTTTCCTTCTGCCATTGTTTTCATGTTGAATATTTGGCACTAGTTTTTGGGGGTTTTTTTTTAAGGTTTTATTAGGGTCTTTACACACCAACCCTCACCCTACCTACATGGTTGCGCTGGGCCAATCGGAGTGGGCGCTATGTTGCTTCCCTTTACACACCGCTTGTTTGCATGCTCATCCGATTGCCACACTAGCCTCCACCTCCTGCCCCTGTTTCGCCTCTGTGTGGGCAGCCGAGCTTGGTTGCCCAATCTTGGGCGCACTAATCTCCAGCCAATGGAACGTGGTTGGTGGACCAGGCTGCCATTCCTTCCCGGCCAGAACGCAGAGAAAAGATGGAAATGTTGCTTGGCATTTGTAGACCGATTTCCAGCACCTTCCTCTTCCCTCGGCATTGGGAGGCATTCTTTCTCTCTCTCGCCTGTACCTCTGTGCCCCCTGCACCCCTTTCTCTTCGCTTCTCTCTTCCCACCCGCCTTCTCTCTCTTCGCCCCCTTACTCTTCGCTTCTCTCTCTCTCTGATTTCGCCCGCCTGTACCTCTGCGCCCCTTTCCCCACCGACCCTTGCTCAGGCCCCCAAGGCAGCAACATAACTCTCCCCTACACCTGCAGCTGAGCATCTTGTAGGTCGCATTTTCTGAGTTTCCCCCAAAGGGGAGAGGGTACCCTTGAGGGGGGACTCGTTCCACCAACAGCCCTCTCCTTTATCAACAGCAACACATGGAAAGTAAGAAGTCTTTTGCCTCAGTCATCGCTTCACGATTACCGCCCATTCCTCCACCCGTGAGCAAGCCGACACCATGGGAAGCCTACCTCATGCAAGAACTGAAGAAACTCCAGGGAGAATTAGCAGCACTGAAACACGAGACTATCAAGAAAGATGAACAAATCAACGAACTGAAAATCGTAATGCCAATTGCAACTAACAACCTCAATATAAAGTTAAAGAAGCAAGAAAGAATGGCAAATGGGCAATATACAGAGGAGGACAAGAAATCATTAAAGAATTCCGTACCCCACCCCCCTCAAGAGCAAATCCATCCATGGATGAAATATAGCTATTTTTATTTTGAACCTCAATTTCGAACTAGATGCAATAGAACCCATTGTAACTTAAACTCTTAAGAGTCTTAAGAGTTCATTTTGAGTTATTTTTTTTCAGTTTTATGCCTCTTTGGCATCGATACCGAGAGTGGAATGTAAATGGATGTACCTGATCTGTCCCATAGGTCGGATTCGGCCTCCCGTGGACGTTAATATAACTTTCTTTCTTTTCTTTCCTCGAGTCTCTCCAGGTAACCTTCATTTTTTAAAGCATTTTTTTTTGTCTTGCACTTCTCTCTCCTCACGGCATGGAGCCCTACCTCTTATCATGTTGCATGCACTTCTATGCCCAAAGCTAACCAGTTGACAGAGTCTTATCAAAAGATCTTAGAGTCTGTAAAGGACAGGTTGGCCAAAGCACAGGAGGCCTATACTCGACAAGGCAACAAGAACAGAAAAGGATGTGAATTGGGTTTATCTCAAGATTATAGAACAAAGGTTGAAATAGGTGGGCAAGCAATGCCCACAAAGTTGTCATTTCGGAGTTTTGGACCTTTTCCCATTCTAAAGAAGATCAACGAGGTGTCCATGAAGTTACCTACAGGATAGTCTTCAAAGAAGTTCTTGTCAAGCCAAACTGCTTCATGCATCCCTCAATCCTGAAACTTTGTGAGGAGCTGACGCTTTCTTCGGTTGGAACCATGCTTGATACAGTGCAAAAGGATCTATTCTAGAACCATCACTTCGGCTTCGGCGAGAAGATTTGGTTCCGGTTCATCTTGGACTTTTGAGGGAGGAGGTATGGCATAGTGCTACAGACAAGTGACATGAAACACATCATGCATGGTCCAATTGGCATTATTGACGGACTATTTGGAGGCTATGCAGCTTCCATCAAGTAAAGCAAAAGGAAATGTCACGTGCATCCCACACTTGGATGCCACATAGACATATCTGTATAGCAGGTAGAAAACTTAGAGTGGTAACTGGCTTTGTGAGCCCTTGTTTGGGACAAGTCAGCCAAGAATCCACTATAGAGCATGAAGCTCAGGTGTACTAGTCCCGTACATGGTTAGGGTTAGGTGTGCATGTCCCGGTCCCTGGACATGAAGTCACTGCATGTCCCGCATGTCTTTGTAACCCTCTGGAATGATGTAAAGGTGTACCGAGCATTTATTAGGCTTCCAGCTTTATGCACCAGTCTAGGTTCAGGAGACACAGGCTTGGAAGAGCAAACCAAGGGCCACCATGATCTACCTCAAAAGGGGCAAGAGCTTGGACATGGACATGGGCCTAACCATAGGCCAGCAGAGAATGCAACCACCTCACACATGTGAAAAGCGATGACATAAGAAGGCTATTTTCAGCATGTCGTGAGCATATCAAACTGGCCGACAGCAGTTCCAAAAACTGACTGCAGAATAGGGAGAATATATTAACAGCCCTGCTGACCAGTCCTTAAATCATCTCATAATCCTGCAAGTGCCAAAGGTTCAAGGGCCTAGACAGCCAGTTAGGAGCCAAGGGCAAGGTGGAAGGTGAAGATCAAGGGTCATCTTCAGGCTGAGAGTTACCTCAGCCAAGTGACGGTCTCCAAGGTCAGTTCAGTCCTGGTTATTTACAGCCAGCAGTCAGTCAATCTACTAATTCAATAAAGCAAATACACCATATGTGGTGGGGGCCCTTAAGAGGGTATTTGGGACCCAATATTGCGCATTGTCTCTCTTCTCTCTGTGCACTCTTATTCTCATTACATTGTGCTATACATCGTCAAGAAAAAAGGTGCTGAAAGCTATTTCTCAAAGTATAATCCTCGTATGTAATCTTCCGCATGTTACAGAACATCTGATCAAGGTAACTGTATACAATATAAGAGAGATCACTAGAGAGTATGACTATGAGATGAGAAAAAGTTACAATAACGTTATTAACTGTTGGGAAGTTTGGACTTACAATGGGTCTTTCTGAGTCCAGACCAGCTCCAGAAAGCCTCAGAGTGGTTCTGAGAGCTGCTTTGTTGGCTGCCTTTCCACCAATGTCTTCAGCACTGTATTGATGATATATGAGTAAGTCGGAAGCCGGATTCCAAGACTCTGTATCGATACCATTCAGTATTCCAAAAAACTTGTGTGAATGTGCCATGAGGGTCAAATGCAGACCTTTACCCCCCTGCAAAAGGCAAAAGTGTTTTTCTCCAACGTTTACACAATCACAGGGTCCTGTAAACCCGTAAAGAAGGAAGATCTCACCCACCCAGGAGATCTCCCCCATCAAACTACCGCCCGTTCGATGGGCGGGGGATCTGTATGTAAAGCGGTTCATTACTTGGAGAAAAGCCAATTTGTGTCAAAATGTGTCCTACTGGCATACCTCTGAGCTCTGTACTTCTTGAGCATACGTTGGAGAAACTGTAGTCACTATGTTTGAAAAAACAATTCCCCCCTGATACCAAACAGTAGACTGACAAGTCAAGATTGGGATCAAGCCACCATACATCAATAATATATGAATGTTATCAGAAATTTCAACTGTCAGTATTCTCACACCTTCAACAGATTTATTCTGCTATGTGCAAAGTTGTCCTGCATTCGGTCAGGTCTATGCAGCTGCTGAGGATCAAGGCCACAAGCAGCTAAAGCTCCAGGATTTTCTGTGCCCTGATACTCAAAGTTATGGCACGTAAATGCTACCCTTGCAGAGTCCAGCCCTTGTGGTACATATAAATTCCAGTACAAAGGAGCCTGAAGAGCACAACGAAGCCAAGCTCTTAGTACAGAGGCTTTTTCACCACTTATTTTGAGGTTTTTTAAACCTTGTCATTCACTTGAAAAGTAAGATATAGAGATTAAAGAAAGATACAGACAACTGCTGCCGTGTGCCAATCATGACAATGGATGATGTCTGGCCTCTTGCTGGCTTGTAAAACAAACTCAAGGGCCGTCCGGGAGAAGTATGTAAACCTTCTGAAGTCATCAGTTTCACCATACACCTGCCCTCTCCAGAACAATTTTGCAGGGTGATGGGGCTCGATAAAATACACAGGTAACCCTGGAAAAACTCAAAAGGCAAAAGTGTACAAAAAAACTCTTACATACAGTCACTTCGCCAAGCATATATGTGAAGAAAGCTAAACGTATAGCAACTGACCTTCGACTGTCCCGACCCAAATTTTGTTTTTAAAGGTGTGTCCGTCAAAGTAGGAGTTCAAATCCATGTTAAGAACCTGTATAAGTTGTTCAAACACTAGCTTTAGATGAGAGGGAAATCACAAGAATAGTAGAAACATGATAGACATAGATGCTTGTCGAACTCAAAGCATTTGGGGACGTGTATTAAAAAATTTAATTGTACCTTCAGATTGTTTATTCTGCTATAGTCCATTCGGGAAAGCGTATAAAAAGATTAACTGTACCTTGAGATTGTTTATTCGACTATAGTCCATACAATCATATTTTGGGAGCACCACCTCCACAAGGTGGCCCCTCCTTTGCAGTGATTTGCCCAGGCCAGTCACGACATCTCCTAAACCACCGACCTTCATCACATATGAAACAAAACTTTATTAATATTACGATGTCAAACCCTATCATGTGTGAGTACAGAGTAGGATACTACTCAAAGCTTACTATAATCCTCTGAGAAGGCTTTACAAGTGCATAAAACAGTAGAACCACATACAACAAGCTTGATCTCATATGAGCTCGTAAGGCTCATAAGGGAGCTCTTATGAGCTCGTATGGGCTCATGTGAGATCATGTGGGCTCATGAGGGCTCATACACGCTCATGAGAGCTCGTGTGAGCTCATGAGGGCTGGTGTGAGCTTATGAGAGCTCATGTGAGGTCGGAAGCGATCATGTGAGGTCATTAAGGGCTCATGTTACCTTGGCAACCGGGGCCATCTCTGCAGCAATATGTACAATGTGCATTCCTGGTCTGCAAGAGTAGAGTAAGCCATTTCCTGTTATAAACACACTCTATTGAATGAGGCATCAAGGACGTGCATATTACACTACCCCATACCTTTTCTTTGTTTTCAAAAGCTCCAGCAATCCAGACAGAATGTCATCATCTGGTAAACTTTTCTTAGCAATAAAGATATCCTTGATGCCAGGATCTCTTCGCCATGCCATCTCTCGTAGTGTGGCCGCATCTGCAAACAAGAGCTTCTTTTCTAGCAGCCAACTATCAATGGAGAGAAGCAAGTGGCTCCAAAACTCCCACGGCATGTCATCTACCCTCTCTTTCTGGGAGAGACCATTCTTTTCCACCTTTAACTGCTCAAGGCTGGCCTGAAATGCTTCCACTTCTGCCTGATAAACCCCCAACTGGGACCTTATCTCATCATCTGACTCGACAAGCTTCTGCTCAAGCAGCTTAGTTTGTTCCCGCAAAACTTCGTTTTCCACTTGGGCCCGTTTGAGAACCTCATTTTCCGCTTCAAATCTGGATAACAGAGATTGCAACTCACTAACTTTATCCTGCAGCGCCCTGCTCTCAGCAAGCTTCAAACCTGCACTATGCTGTCGATCCAAACTTATTGAAGGTCTCCCGGTCTCAAACTTTTGCAGATTTTCAAGTACAACTTGCTTTTCTAGCTTCAATTTTGCCAACTCTAGTGAATTAGACTCAGCCATAGCCAACTTGGCCTCAAGCTCTGAGACTCCCTTCTGCAAGGCGTCCTTCTCTGACTTAAGCTGTGCTATCACTTCATTTTTTCTGCTCAAATCAGCCAAGTCACACTGCAGCGACTTGATCTCCTCTTGCAGTACCTGATTCTCTTTATTTACCTCCTTCTGTTGAGAGATGACCTTCACCACTTCAGTATTCTCTGAGAGCTTTCCCTGCAAGACCTCTATTTCCTGTTCAAGTAGCTTCATCTTAGCCTTCTCTTGAGATGCAGATTTCAGCTTTGTGTCTGCCTCCGCTAACTGCAGCTGCAACACGTTCACTTGTGCCTGCAGAGTGTCCTTGTCACGACGCATCTGCTCCAACTGCTCCAAATTTTGCATTCGAGCTTCATTGAGCATCAAAATGTCTTCAAACCACCCCCCCCCCAAAAAAAAAAAAACACAACATATTGCATAAAGAGTTTAGATAAACAAGTGAAATCAGAGATATATATCCTATTACTCAACTCCTTTTCATATGGCCCTCACTAACACATCAAACCTCGTGACTTTAAGTACTCTGTGGGCCCTTGCCCTTGTGGCTATCACACAACATGCTGCCCAGAAGGGGATGTGTATTCAAAACCCCTACATCTCAAAATATAACGCATAACCCACCAAAAAAATAAAAAACTTTGTACTTACTTCTCTCAGCATCTTTGACCTTGTGCATCAAGTCCTCTACGATGTCGATAAAGCTTTCCTCCTCAGCAACTAAGTTGCTTCCTGGCTGCACACAAGCCATCGGGCTGCATAAGTATGAGCATAACATAAATCATTAAAGAGGCATTGTCAGATCCTCAGTCCAAGAAAGCTCCTGTTACCACTATGAATACATGGCAAAGGTAATAGACAACAAGGAGATTTACATGAAAGATGATCCTACAGCTCCTGTTACCTCTGAATACATCACAAAATGTAAGACATCAAGGAGAACTACATGAAAGGCAATCCCACCTGAGGCCTGTTGCGTCCCATTAGTGGCTGGGATAATCTAGCCCCAGGGCAGCCAAGATAGATCAGACAGCAGGAGGGCAGCTCAGGGCTTTGTGGAGCCAGCTGCGGACAAGTGCGAACAACCCACTACAAGGCGGCCAGGTGGTTAGGCCTGCACATTGGAAGCCACCAGCTGGGCTGGGTGGCACTAGTGCCAACCTATGGGCTGTTACGTACCTAGTACTAATCCTCTGGATTGTTGGCCTATCTAGTAGGGTTAGGGGAGCCCTGTGATTAGGAGAAAGCAGGCTAATACCATTGGCTAGCTTTTACAGAGGCGCAGACAGCCATAGAGAGGTCAAGGGCTGAGAAGAAAAAGGTTACAGATAAGCATAAAAGGGCGGTGGAGTACAAGGAAGGTGATTGGGTATTGTTGAAGTTTGAGAAAGCCGTTGGGGGTGTTCGTGGTGCTCGATGGTGATGCGTCTCCTACGTGCGTTAGTCTTCCGCTGCGCATTCTGACATGGTATCAGAGCCCGGGCGTGTGTGGTCCTGAGCGGCTCAGGCATGTGTGGTCCTGGGCGACCCCCTCGCGCCTCGGTGGTTTGCGGAGCTCGAATCGAGGGAGGGTGTTGGAAGGTTGGCGATTTCAAGCATGTGATCTATGGCTAGGCAGCAGCTATTTTGAGAAATCAGTTACAAGAAGGAAGAAAGAATGAGACTATGAATTGCAAATGATCGAAGAGAGTGTATGTTATTGCTTGGTATTTGGAACTATGATTGGGTCTATATGAGTGGTTATACTTTACCAGATGTGAAGTGAAGCTTTTCCAACTTCGCAGGGACGATTCTCATGGATCTTGGTGTATGCACATATATTTTGTTAAGATCCAGATTCATACCAATTTTTGTTGATTTTGAAATCAAGAGGTTTCTCCAATAGATTTATTCCCCGGAGAAGGTTCAGTTTGTATGCTAAAAGAGATTGCTAGCACCCTTAGGAAATCTTTCGAAAGACTTGCAAGCTGAGGAGTGATGGATTGTACGACGTATATGGGGTATATTCTAGTGGTATGGGACGCTAGGATGTATCACATGTGCGGGTTTATAGGGTTCTGTCAAGGCAAATGTTTTAGCTTCTCATGGGATAGTTATCCATAACTCAAGAGTGTTGGATGCCTAGTTCATGGGATGAGTGCACTAGCCTCTGATATGGCAGATGTCCAGTTCATTAGCCATACCTTTGACGTGGCAGATGTACGGTTTATGGACCATACCTTTGTTGAGGCAAATGTCCAAGTTATCAGCTTTTATGGCTATTGTCTAGAGCTATGTAGCGAGGTATTGAGGTGGGATTATACTAGTCCTCCACACACATAATGCCCACATACTAAATTGTCACATGCCACATAACCATGTCAGCAGACAGTTTCACACGCACGGTTCACGGGCAGGCGTCCCCTTACTCGAAACTACACAATGGTCAGGCAAGCATGAAAACAGCATGCCAATTCAATTTGCAAGCAAGCACATAAAGATGCTATGCAATGCAACATTGGTATGGACAATCCTTGTTCATGAGACTATACCAAGGTAGTCGTGTTCAAGGCAAGTACACGAGGTACCAGACCCAATGTGTAATATGCGGAAGCTTCGGAGAAGGATCGGTACTTCAAAACTCAGAAATCAGCACTCTTTTTGCGACGGAATTAACGCACAAACTGAAAGACGATGTGCAGAAAATAGAGAGAGAAGGGGGAGATGGAGAGGACACAGTATTGGGTCCCAATTACCCTCTGTAGGGCCCCCACCACGGATGGTATATTTGCTTTATTAGAATGATGTAAATCTGAAAACAAATACAGAAACTTGACCTTTTCTTGGCTGGAAAACCTGCCCTTGACCTTCAGTCCTTCACCCCTTTGCTTTAGCAAGTTCTTGGCTGTCCTGGCCCTTGTTTGCTTGGAGCACTTGGTGAATTATGAGATGATCTCATTGATTTCTTGGCTGGGCTTTTATACCCCCTTTTGCATCCAGTCGGCCAGCTTCAGAAAGCTCCACGACTGGGTATTTTCCAATAAAATGTTTTCACACTTTATTAAATGCTGGCCATTCTGCGCAGCCTTCTGGGACAGCATCCTGGCTGCTGGGCAATCAGCGCATGGGTGTGGGACTGCTCCCTACACCTGGCCGACTTGCTGGGTAGGGTATTAGACCTGTCGGCAGCTTGAAAGCTGGCCGACAGCCCCTTCCAGCCCATGCCATGGCTGGTGGGCACAGCCTGGGCCCTCCTGGCCCCTTGGGGGTGGTTCTACACCTCCCCCATGCCCACACTAAGAGTGCAAGTGCAAATCTTCGCACTGGGGTAGCCCTATGGGCTGGCCCCATCTCTACATGCAAACCTACATGCCTACAGAGGCCTGGCATCCAGTTGCAAACCAGATACACAGAACATCTGACATCATTCCAGAGGGAGACTCACAGCGCGGACTGGCACTGCTTCATGTGTAGGACTGTGCACACCTGACCTTGGACTCATGTGCAGGACAATGCACACCTGACCTCGGACGACTGAGATGGATCCCTGGCTGACTCGTCCCGGACTGGGCTCACATGGGACCAGTTCACCATCCCAGGTCCTGCACCTTCTGTACAGAAATGTCTACGTGGCATCCAAGTGCGGGATGCACGTGACATCCCCTTCTGCTTAACTTGACGGAAGCTGCATAGCCTCCAAATAATCCGTCAATAATGCCGGATAGTCTTCGAAAAATTCTTTGTCGAGCCATATCACTTCATGAGTTCCTCGGTCCTGAAACTTCGTGAGGAACTGTCGTAGTCTTCGGCCTGAGCCATGCTTGAAACGGTGCAGAAGGATCTGTTCTGGAACCATTACTTCTGCTTCATCAATAATGTCTGGTTCCGCTTCGTCTTTGACCTCTGAAGGGGGTGGACCTGCATATGGCTTTAACCAACTGACATGAAATACATCATGCATAGTCCAACTCGGAGGTAGCTTTAACTGCATAGACACCTCATTAATCTTTTTCCGGATGGGAAATGGTCCGAAGCTCCTGAAAGACAACTTTGGGCATCGCTTGCCCACCTGCTTCAATCTTTGCTTCATAATCCGAAGATACACCCAATCCCCTTCCGAAAACTTCATGTCCCTTCGGTCTTTATTGGCCTGTCGAGTGTAGGCCTCTTGCGCTTTAGCCAATCTGTCTTTAACGGACTCTAGGATCTCCTGGTAAGACTCCGTCACTTTGTTCGTCTCCGGTACTGAAGACGAAGTCCTGGTTAACAACGACTGGAAAGGCCTTCCAAACGCTGCCTCATATGGAGTCCTGCCAATAGCTGAAGAAAAAGAGTCATTCAAAACAGCTTGAACTAAAGGCAAAAACGATTCCCACTTACCTTGCTGATCGTGGACATAACACTTCAGCACATCAAAGGCCAACTGGTTGTATATCTCTGTCTAGCCATCTGTCTGTGGGTGGAATGCACTGGAAAAATTCAACTTAGTACCAAAATTATCAAACAATGAATCCAAAAATGACTGGTAAACTTGGCATCTCGGTCTGACACTATGGTCCTAGGAATCCCGCCAATCGGGTACCAATGCCGAATGAATAACTGGGCAACATCCTCGGCGGTCACATTGGCCCTACAAGGAATAAGCATAACAAATTTGCTGAACCTATCAACAATAGTTAAACACTGTGTATTACGCTTACTCAGACTAGGAGGCAGATTTGTGACAAAGTCCATCGAAATGTCCTGGAAAGGACCTTCAGGAATTGGCAAAGGCTGTAACAACCCTATCTTCTTTCCACGAGGAGCTTTCACCTTTTGACAAATGTCACAGCGTTGTACATATGTAAACACATCACGCCTCATCTTTGGCCAATAGTATTGCCATTCTAATTTCTCCAGAGTCGAATTCATGCCCCTATGACCACCTGTAATGGCGTCATGGGCATCATGGAGAAGAGCTGCCCGGAATGATTTCATGACACATAGTCAGCCTTTATAGAAAAGCCAACCATCGCGTATCAGAAAATGGCATGGTCCTGTGGCATCCAATGCCTGTTCCCACTGTGTACCGAATTCCTCGGAATCCGCGTACGTGTGCTTCATGTCTTCTAGTCCTGTACCAACAAGGTCAAATCTAGTGGTCTGAATCGCAGATACTTGTCCCTTCCTGCTCAAAGCATCGGCCACTGGATTGGCCTTTCCTGGAAGGTACTCAATCATGCCACCAAACTGCTGGAATATCTGACTCCAGCGGTGTTGTCGATCACTCCACTGTGCACTTGGCATCGTCTGAATCCAACGCAATGCCTGATGGTCAGTGCGAACCTCGAAGTCACGGCCATACAGGAAATGTTTCCAATGTTTCAAGGCCTGTATAACTGCTAGGAGTTCACGATCGTAGACTGAGTAGTTCTTTTCGGCGGGCAGTAACTTACGAGACATGTAAGCTACCGGATGACCATTCTGTTGCAATACACCTCCAATTGCGATGTTATTCGCATCAGTGATCACTTGAAATGGTTCGTCCCACAAGGCAAGGGCTAAACAAGGCGCTTCTGACAAAGCCACCTTGAGGTTCTGGAATGCCTCCAACGCTCGTGGAGTCATTCGAATCTTTTGCCTTCTTGTTTTCACTCCCTTTAGCAGATCGGTGAGGTCTGCCAAGAGATCAAAAAACTTGTCGATGTGGGTGGAATATGCCTGGCATATACCCACAAATGATCTAATGTCATAAGCAGTCTGAGGTACTTCCCAGTTAACAATCTCGGCCACTTTAGCCGGATCAAGTCGAATGCCTTCAGCACTAATTATATATCCCAAGTAATGTACCTAGAACAGATAAAATTCTGACTTCTTTTCATTGACATAGAGCTCGTTGCTTTCCAGCAACTTAAGGACTTTCTCCACATCAATGTCATGCTGCTCAACTGTAGTTGAAAATATGAGTATGTCGTCCAGAAATATGAACACACACACTCCAATCAACTCCCGAAAAATACGCATCATCATGCGGTTAAATGTGGCTGGGGCGTTCGTCAATCCAAATGGCATAACCACAAATTCATAGTGGGCCCGTTCTGTACGGAAAGCTGTCTTGGGGATGTCCCCCTCAACAATCCGTACCTGGTGGTACCCACTCTTTAAATCCAGTTTGGAGAACACCTTAGCTCCATTCAGCCTCTCGAGAATATAGTCAATTCGAGGCATCGGGAATCTGCTCTTGATAGTCAGCTTGTTGAGTGCACGATAATCGACACACAACCGAGAAGACCCATCTTTCTTCTTGACAAACAAGATCGGAGCTGCAAATGGCGACACACTAGGGCCGATGAAGCCAGCTTGCAACAATTCTTGGAGTTGGCGGTCCAACTCCGATTCCATTGCCTTAGAAAGGCGATACGGAAACTTGCTCAGGGGTTCCGAGCCTGGGAGGAGGTCAATCTTGTGATCCTCCGGTCTGGACGGGGGGAGCTGGGGAGGGAGACTGTCCCGAAGAAAAATCTTCTGGAACTTTTCATGGAGAACCGAGTACTTCTCGGAAGCACTGGCCACTGTCTGGGCTCTCTGGATGTAAATCATCGCACACTGTGCGCCTTTCTTGACTGCTCGCTTAGCGTGCAAGTGGCTTATGAGCGGAAAGTTTGGAATACCTGGCTCACACGTAATGGTCACCGGGGTGTTTGACACATTCCGATCAATCTGGAACGTGTGCTTGTCCCACTTGACATCAGGAAGAAACTTGTGAAACCACTGGATACCCAAAATTATGTCTGCTCCTACAAGAGGGGCAACCATAAAGTCACGCACAAACTCTATGCCCTGAATCACTAACTTAGCACCTAGAGCTTCATACTTGACGCTCGTTGTCATACCTGTGCTAAAACCCTCAACTTGTTTGTCCACCGGAGTTAGCTCGAAACGGGCACGCCTAGCGGCCTCTTCCGTGATCACATCCTCTGTGGTGCCGCTGTCAAACAAGACAACGACTCTCTGGCCACCTATGTAGCCAAAGGACTTGAGCAATTCGTTGCGCTCATACTCCTGGTCATGGGCGCCCTTCTGCTTATCTTCGAGCTCCCGGCTAATAATTGCTCCAACTGAAGCACCGGGGGTTGAAGAACTAGGGGTAGCCGCTGGGGTCTGTGTGGGAGCTGTGCTCACCACGGAAGCTGTGGAGGCGGCGGCGGCCTTTGGAGGCTTCTTCGGACAATCCCGAGAAGTATGTCCTTTTGTGTGACAAAAGTAACATCTACCCTCCTTCCTGTACTGAGAAAGCTCCTCAGCACTCAACTTGCCACCTGTCTTGCCTGCCTCCGCTTTCTGGTCTGGAGTAAGCTTAGACGCATTGTTCGAGTTCTTGGAGCCAGAGGCTCCCGGGCTCTGTCCTGGGGAAGACCCCGTCTGGTTCTGGCTTTTGCCCCCCGAGGCGTTAGCCTTGGGAGAAGCCGGCTGGGAAGTCTTGGGCTTGCCACCATTGTGTTTCATTTCTGCACTCTGCGCAAGCGAGAGTGCGTCCTCAAAGGTGGCTGGCCTAAACATACGCACCTCCCATTGGATTTGCGTGTCCAGGCCATACAAAAACTGCCCTTTCTTGTCCGAATCAGATAAGCCTAATTGTAGACACAAGGTCGAAATTTTATTGGCAAACTGAAGGACTGGTTGCGCGTTCTCACGCGCTCCCCTGAACTCGTCTTCGAGTCGCTCAAGGTAGTGGGGCGGTAGAAACCACTGCTTAAGGTCGCGGACGAACTCGTCCCACACATAAGCTGCCATACCTGCTCTGGTGTGGGCATGAGCCCACTGAGTCCACCAAGGAATGGCCTCACCTTCCAAATACCAACTAGCTAAGATCACTTTGTCAATATCTGTTTTCCTAACTGCGGCAAAGTAAGCTTCAAATTGATGTAACCATGAATACAGAGTAGTGGGATCGAGTTTACCATTATACTTACTAAAATTCATTTTCTCGGGAAAATGATTCGAGGGCGCCGCCGGTGTCAATCTGGCGTCCAAAGCTCGGAGGTAACGCTCGTGTTCCACTCGTCGCATGGCGTCGTCTTCTCGTTGTCGAATCTCCAATGCACGCATCTGCATCTCAAGCAAGGAGCTTGGCTGCGGCTGTGACCCCGCGAGAGGGTCCCTGTGACGAGGATCTGGTATTTGGGATACGGAAGGAGAGGGAGGAGGAGATAGAAAACGCGACGCTGGAGAGCGAGAACGCTCCTCCAGAGCCAAAATCCGCGCCTTCTGCTCATCCAACTTGGTTGTCTGGTCTGCGATTGCTCGCATCATCTGCTGGAACATGTCTGTGACACTCAAGCCGGTTGCCCTAGCTGGGCTGCCTGGTGCACTCTGGTCCCATGGTTCTGGTTCTCTCTTGTCGCCGAAACTCGCCATAGCGGGAAAATGCAATTCCTTTCCGGAACGCAATCTGACCATCCACTATCTGTGTGGGAGACTTCCAGAGGCTTCCGGAGGCTAAAAACCAACCGTCCTTCGAGGGACAGGAGTCACTCCGAAAGGGGTAGTCCACCGGCGTCTAAAAACCAACCACACGAGCGAAAAAAATTTCTGGTTTTCTTTGCTGAATCTTTGTCCTTGAAGTGAGCTCTGATACCACTGTAATATGCGGAAGCTTCGGAGAAGGATCGGTACTTCAAAACTCAGAAATCAGCACTCTTTTTGCGACGGAATTAACGCACAAACTGAAAGACAATGTGCAGAAAATAGAGAGAGAAGGGGGAGATGGAGAGGACACAGTATTGGGTCCCAATTACCCTCTGTAGGGCCCCCACCACGGATGGTGTATTTGCTTTATTAGAATGATGTAAATCTGAAAACAAATACAGAAACTTGACCTTTTCTTGGCTGGAAAACCTGCCCTTGACCTTCAGTCCTTCACCCCTTTGCTTTAGCAAGTTCTTGGCTGTCCTGGCCCTTGTTTGCTTGGAGCACTTGGTGAATTATGAGATGATCTCATTGATTTCTTGGCTGGGCTTTTATACCCCCTTTTGCATCCAGTCGGCCAGCTTCAGAAAGCTCCACGACTGGGTATTTTCCAATAAAATGTTTTCACACTTTATTAAATGCTGGCCATTCTGCGCAGCCTTCTGGGACAGCATCCTGGCTGCTGGGCAATCAGCGCATGGGTGTGGGACTGCTCCCTACACCTGGCCGACTTGCTGGGTAGGGTATTAGACCTGTCGGCAGCTTGAAAGCTGGCCGACAGCCCCTTCCAGCCCATGCCATGGCTGGTGGGCACAGCCTGGGCCCTCCTGGCCCCTTGGGGGTGGTTCTACACCTCCCCCATGCCCACACTAAGAGTGCAAGTGCAAATCTTCGCACTGGGGTAGCCCTATGGGCTGGCCCCATCTCTACATGCAAACCTACATGCCTACAAAGGCCTGGCATCCAGTTGCAAACCAGATACACAGAACATCTGACATCATTCCAGAGGGAGACTCACAGCGCGGACTGGCACTGCTTCATGTGCAGGACTCTGCACACCTGACCTTGGACTCATGTGCAGGACAATGCACACCTGACCTCGAGATGGATCCCTGGCTGACTCGTCCCGGACTGGGCTCACATGGGACCAATTCACCATCCCAGGTCCTGCACCTTCTGTACAGAAATGTCTACGTGGCATCTAAGTGCGGGATGCACGTGACACAATGGAACACCAATCCTCCAGGCATTTCCGGGCATGTACACAGGCCCAAGTCCCAACGGAAAGCCAAATCTACACTATCACATGAGTAGCATCAATACCCAGCAAATGCAACTCCAATGGACGCCATTCCAACGTATATACATAATGAGAAAGCGCGGATGGACCAGTTGGGTGGCCAAATGGTGACAATTACATTATGTGATTGGAGGACTATCATGACACTCGAGGTATGCATGATGAGTCGGCTCTGACAAAGCATGTGATGGGGTTAGAAGATAGTGTTTTTCTTTTGTGTCGGGTCTCACCTCCTTCGCTCCGAAGGGAGGATTGTTGGGTATTCAAAGTCTTCACATGTGTGTCCATCCCGTTTATGTGTGTATGTGTAAACTTATTCATATGTATGTGTGTGAACACCTGCTTAGGTGTGCACACCTCTTTAAGTGTGACATGTGTTGTGATTTGTTTGGGTCAGTATGGCTGATATTCACGATTGTGTAGCAAGGTATTGACTAGTGGGATTATTCTTGATCGATCTAGTTCCAGTAGTGTTGATGTTGGCAGATTTCGCTTGCATCTTGATTACCTTGACATAGTAGGCTGAATTGGGACTTGAAGTTTCTCGATACTTAAGGCAGTCAAAGACTAACCGAGATAGATTCCTATTCATGATAATTGTTCTCAGTCTGAGGAGAACACAAACAATGCAGCAAAGCACACCAACTACAAAAAGCATCGACCAAAAGTGACCAGGGATTTGTGTTTTAGGATTTCTAGGGTTGCTCGGACAGCATATCACCACTCGCACATGCGCATCTCTCTCTCGCTCTCTCTCTTTTCATGGAATCCACCAAGTTCCTTCATACAAACCCAACAAAAAAGCACTTCCCAAATTTGCAAATCAAACATGAACATGGTGACCGAGAGATATCTCAACAAGGTGACTGTTGACAACACATGCTAGACACACAAACCCTGTAGGGTTTCCCGCTCCCATGATCAAGACAGCTCTGATACCAACTCTAAAGCTCCTTCCATAAGACCACCTGATACACAAGCTAAACACGCAAGGTTAGATCACATAGAGGGGCGCAGGCAAACTCACCTCCCAACCGTAGATTCCATTCGGAATCTCCCCCGAGCCAAGGGCCAAGGTTCCACTCCCACAGGCCAAGCCAATCAGCCCTGGCGTCCCATACTACCAAAGCCTATCCTAAGGGACCCTCCGAAAGACACTATGAACCGCCATTTCCATGGCAGGAGCAAGACTACTCTAGTGCAAGCATAGACCAACGCCTCATGCACACAATAACCACGAGTCACTTATATAGTGACTAGTGCTGCTATAAATGAACATCCAATCATAAATAGCCAGTAACCATGGATTATCAATAACAATGAACCCTAGCCACCTGCAGCCTTCCCCCTACTCTCAAGGCTCCCCGACCCTGCCCAGATTAGGATCTAATCCTAATCCTGAGAATTAGTGTTAGGTACATAACAGTGGATATCTCAAAGACCACAGCATCCTACAAACTCCAACATTTGTCGAACAACATCCACTTGGAGGGTCGCCATTTCATGTCCTAAAAGATAATGTTCTTAGACACATGTAACCTCGTTGCCTTGACAAAGAGTGAGATCACAGCCCTAGAGGAGGGCCGAACCCACAGGTGCTTCCTTCGACTAGTCAGGCATATGCTTTATTACACTGACCTACCAAGTTTATCTTCTACTCATCTATTGTTTTAGCTCTTAGAGATCGTCTATATATTATCTAGCAAAAATTGTATACTCATTGTACCTTCATGGTCTCATCAGGCATTTTTCGGCTCTCGTAGAAGTTGATAAATCTCTCTGCTCCAACTTCAACGCCCACCACCCATACCCATGCTCCGGCTCCATGCCCTTGAGGAATTCTTAATTGAGAGCCCAATCCATTCTATGAGTTAGATGCCCCCGACCCAAAGCATCAGGACCCTCCATCAAGCAGAGACAAATCTGGGAGGTTCTCCGCCAACATGACATGTTGCCATCACAAAGGCCTGACCCTCTTTCTACCTTGTGATTGGTACTCGCTGAGGTGCGATCAGAGGATATCAACTGCTACCTCGATGTATATACACATTGGTGTTTTTCCATTATTTTAATTTCCTTTTCAGTTCTTACATGGCTCAGTATATCCATTGTATGATTTTATTACTTATGGTCTAATAGACCCTTGGGATCTTCCGTAGATGTTAATAGAGGTAGTCGAGTGGTTTCATGCACATGGCATACAGATGGACCGTCTCCCCCCATTTCAGTATAGCCTGGATTCCTCATACCTTGATCTCTCAAGGTCAGGAGATCAACCGGATCATCCAGTTAGATCTACTCATACACCAGACATGGGTGTCTCCGTCAGAGATTGGTAAGAAGTGTGAGTTCTACAGAGATTACTTCTTGAGACTCTCCAAGGATGGATTCTTTGAGATCCTGGGATACATACAGATACACATGTCACATGCCATGCTTATCACGATCGGCCAGCTCAGGGTATCCTCCCACCGCCTTATCCCACATGAGGAGAGGACATGCACAGTATGCATCACAGGAGCAGTAGAGGATGAGACCCATTATATGCTCAGTTGCCCGGCTTACTATGAGATACAGGGGAGATTCCATTGCCTCTTCCGAGAGGGATTCGGACCACTCACACGGGTGATACAGTTTGCGGATCAGAGGTGCTTGGGCATGTACTTGATGGAGCTCAAATGACACAGGGATGTAGTGTTGAGGCAGCATGCTGAGAGACAGCCCCGGCTCCGACAGGACACCTCACAGAGAGCCATCACAGATTTCTTTGTGGTACATACATCCACATCGGAATCTACTGCCCACAACAATTCCTCTACTACGACATCAGAGCCCACCACCCGTACCCACGCTCCAGCTCCACGCCCCAGAGGAGTTCTTAGTGAGAGAGCTCGATCCATTCTGCGAGCAAGACATCCCCAACCCAGAGCATCAGGACCCTCCACCACACACAGACGGATTCGTGAGGTTCTCCACCGACATGTCACACTCCCATCACAGAGGCCTAACATTCACTCCACCATCAGATCGGTTCTGGCCGAGGCGAGTATCGACATTAGTTGATCACAGCATATCTCACTCTACACAGGATCATATGTTGATCACATGTACTGTCAGATGTTTTCATTTTACTTTTTCTTTCAGTTTTCCATGGCTCAGTATATCCATGGTACCATTGTATTACTTTTGGTCTCATAGGCCCTTGTTCCGTAGACATTAATATAACTTTCTTTCTTTCTTTCACTCAGCACCTCATATCCAGTGGCAGCCAGACACTCTTTCTCGAAGAGATGAGACCGTGGAAATGATGAGCCACTTGACTGGAAATTCTAGATGGATGACGATGGCACCATACACACATGAGATCTCCTTGGTACTGATATGAAGATGGATTTGCACATGTATTCACATGCTCACTATGGTGCTCACCATCATGATGTTAATGATGATGATGGTATGATATACATACAGCTAGTCTAGGCGAAAATAAAACTTTCTTTATCCCTCACATGCGCACACATGTACACACGCACATAACCATACTCTATGCTGAAATAACAACTCGTGCGTGTGTATATGCACCTGCTATGAGGGCAAAAAGACAAAAGGACCATATGTACGAGAGATCAAGGAAAAACAACACAACATGAAATATGTGAGTGAGTCTATATATAATGGTGAGTGCACCTATGTACAAGAGCCCTCTGATGTGAGGTGACTCTGAGTAGAAAGACCAGTGCAGAAGTAGAGATGATGTCGGAGCTGAAGCACGGTCGAATGACGAAGGCCCCCATCGATGTGAGGCAAAGCACTTTGAGATGTGGTCGGTGTCGAAGGCTCGCGTCGATGGATGCAAAGGCACTCCGTGTCACCAGCCTAGACATTTCCCAGTATGAAAGGGGTTTGGTGGACTCCAAGATGTCCAAATATTCGGAAAGAACAAGCTTTGGGAATGGGGGATCATCCTGCAATACAAAGGATCACACTCCTAAAATTTAGGAGAGTTGCTATTTTTGGCCCGATGGAAATTTTGTTTGCGTCATTACATCTGGAATTGAGTAGATACCAAGAGTTGCCAAAGTACCTATGACAAATGGCCTACCAGTTGGGATATTTTTAGAGACAAAGATTATGGGAGAACCCATCTCTTAGATTGTGACATGTGGCAAGAAAGTGGATCAAAGTGAGACAAGTGGCCTCACACTTGTCGTTATAGCCTTCTCTTGCCATTTTAGCTCATGGGAGGCCCAAATCTATAAATTGGAGCCCTCTCTCTTCATTTGAGGATACTCTCTTGCTGCACACTAGCCTCTACCACCATTATAGGCTGCCCACTCTCTTTCTCTCTCTCTTGAAGGCTACCCATGAAGAATACCGGCTGTTGGGAACTGTTTTGGAGGCTTCCATCGTGAAGAAATACTGAAGGCAAGGGTATTTAATCAATTTATTACGATTTCTAGCCACTGTACTTGTTGTACCAGCCCTTGTACTTGTTATACTTGTTGTACCTGCTGCACCTAATGATGGCTACTCTCTTTCTCTCTCTCTTGAAGGCTACCCATGAAGAATACCGGCTGTCGAGGACTGTTTTGGAGGCTTCCATCACACGAAGAAATACTGAAGGCAAGGGTATTTAATCAATTTATTATGATTTCTAGCCATTATACTTGTTGTACCTACTGTACTTGTTGTACCTACTGTACCAATCATTGTACTGGTTGTAACAGCCACTGTTCTTAGACGAAGATCTTTAGTGTCTCGTAATTGGACAGAAGGAACCTCTATAACGAGGCAAACTTTTGGGGTGCCTGGTATCCCGGTTAATGTTACAGGTGTGGGCATAATATGGGATGCAATTGTGAGGGGTAACCCCTTGTTTTGGCGCACATTGCAACAAGTCATGATGTATCTGCTAGCACTCACACTCTTTTACATGCGAGTAATGTTCATAGTGATATTTAGGGGATCACTTCCCACTCATCTTGTGTATGAGGATCCACCTCTTAAAGGTGACGAAGAAGTTTTGATTCTAGACACTATCATTGATTATCAAATTACATCAACCCATACTAGAAAATAAATATATCAAATATTTGTTGACTTTCAAAAATCACCCTCGTAAAGATGCGAGATGGGTGCCTCAGAAATATTTCCATGTCTTCCTTGGTTGTACCTGCTATACCAACCACTGTACCTACTCTACCAGTCCTTATACTTGATGTACCAACCATTGCACCTACCGTACCAACCACTATACCTGTTGTACCAGCCATTGTACTTGTTGTACCGACTGAATGGAGAGTTGTACTTGCTGTACCAGCTCTATTGCATGAACACCCGTGGTTTTTGGGGAAGAATCAATACCCACATGAAGGTATATGGTTTATATTGTTGGCTCGGCATTTCTACAGCTATGTGCCGGCTGAATTTTATGGTTGCCCCGTGTTGGGCTATGTTATGATATTTGTATATGGATAATCCGGCATCTCCCGTGAGGAGGGGCACCGTGAGTTTCATTGGTATCAGGGCATAGGCTTTCTTAGAAGTGGAGGCTTCCTTCTATCAATAAGAAAGAGAAAGGATCTCAAGTGGGGCCCACACTTATCATCATTGTTGTTAAGCATTGCCAACCGCTTCATAGCCTATGAAGCAAGAGCATGAGCATGAGCATGAGCAATTGATAGCTTGTTGATCTAAGGATTTATGAATTCACAAAATTTTATCTTGGAAGTATGAAGTTGGCTTTAAGTGCACGTGTTTAGCACTCTTTCCATATGGATATTGTGGATTATATTATCAAGCTTATAGGCAAGCTATATGGATATATCTCGAGATATCTTAAGGATATGCCATCATGCAAGAAGAAAGGTGTTATTGTTTGCCTTGAGATGGTTTCAGGGAAACATTGTTTATGGCTCCCTTTATTGGGAAGGATTATGTTTTTGGCTCCTTTTATTTGGGATGCATTGGACTTATGAAACTCATGGTTTTCTCATGGATCGAGGATTTCTATTGGCAGCCGAAATGCCTGTAAAACTATTGGTGGCCAAAATGCCTATAAATTACGTGTACCAGAAATGTTTATGGAGCACCAAGATATCTATTGTGCTTCTTATCTTATGTTACGGACTTGAGCCCACCTCTCCTCCACAGTGTGTAGTCAGAGCACCAACACGGAGTGCAAGTGGTAAAGTAGACATGACGCCTGGTTGGCAGGGGACTTATGTCTACGCCAAGGGTTGTGGACCGACACCTTGTTGGCGTGGAACCCAATGGAGAGTAGCATGCGTTTGACGTCACCCGGGATTGGAGAACGAGTAACTGCTCCTTGGAGTTGGATTCGATTTGGAGTATGGACAGAGAAACATGATTATGATATCTTGACTTATGGGACTGTTTTGTCTCGCCTATTTGTTTTAGGACATGATTTTGATATTGCTATAATGGAGACTTGTTACGTCTCGCCCATTTATTTGGGACATGGATTCTTTCAGTTATATACCTAGATGAATCCAGGAACATGCCCAAATTCACCTTTTAGGAACGTGCATGTTATATACTCATGGTAGTCAACCCACAAGACTATATAACTATCAACTCCATTATGCATAGTATAGACTAGATACTACGACATCCCCACTAACGTCATTAGTGCCCAATAGTGGGTGTAGAACTTTGTATCAAGATATGCTTACACACACACTCCACTCACACACACACACACACATAAGAGCATATATTCACACAAAGTCCTTTGTACCAAGTTTCTGTCAAACCCCCGGAGATGCAAGGCAGACTCAGCCATAATGAAGCCTAGCACTAAGGGAAGTAGCAAATAGAAAGAATTAGTACAGCAAATAAGTAGTTGATAGGGCATATGCACCGCTAAAGATAGAAAGAATAACCACATGGATTCTTTCAGTTATATTGGATTTTTGAGACGGTCTTGTCTCACCCACTTGATGGGCTTGAAGCTTAAAGTTGCGGACAACTTTCAAGAAGTTGGAGAGGATGTGTACATGGGTTTAGATAAAACCCAAGATATTACCTTGCTATATCTGCAGTATTTGTTATACTATTTCCCTTGCGGAGTGGCTTGGATATATCGTTATGAGACTAGATATTGACTTGAGAGTTCCACTCAAGCAAGGCTTACATGAGACTGGGTAAACTCCGAGAGGCTCCACCAATGTTTTCTCCTTCACTAATGTGATCAGTGAGTACTGATATGATCAGTAACTTTGACATGTGACTTGAGCCCATCTCTTTCTCTGTAGAGTATGATAGATGTCCACCTGGGAGTTAACTGGTATATAGTCACTGTTTAAGGCTGGATGGCCTTCATTTGAGGACTCTAGTATAACTAGATCCAGGCTCATCCTTTTGGATGAGAACAACCTTGCTTTCCCGCAAGGGAGCTATCACAGTTACGGTCAACTATTTCCGAGAAGATGTCACCAGCCTAGACATTTTCCAATATGAAAGGGGTCTGGAGGATGTCCAAATATTTGGAAAGAACAAGCTTTGGAAATGGGGGATCATCCTGGAATACAAAGGATCACAATCCTAAAATTTAGGAGAGTTGCTATTTTTGGCCCGACTCCGATGGAAATTCTATTCGCGTCATTACGTTTGGAATTGAGTAGATACCAAGAGTTGCCAAAGTACCTATGACAAATGGGCTACTAGTTGGGATATTTTTAGAGATAAAGATTACGGGAGAACCCATCTCTTAGATTGTGACATGTGGCAAGAAAGTGGATCAAAGTGAGACAAGTGGCCTCACACTTGTCGTTATAGCCTTCTCTTGCTATTTTAGGTCATGGGAGGCCCAAATCTATAATTGAAGCCCTCTCTCTTCATTTGAGGAGGCTCTCTTGCTGCACACTATCCTCTACCACTATTCCCTAATGATGGTTACTCTCTTTCTCTCTCTCTCTCTTAGGCTGCCCATGAAGAATACCAGCTGTTGGGGACTGTTTTGAAGGCTTCCATCGCAAGAAATACTGAAGGCAAGGATATTTAATCATTTTATTATGATTTCTAGCCACTGTACTTGTTGTACCAGCCCTTGTACTTGCTATACCTACTATGCCAACCATTGTTCTTGCTGTACCAGCCCTTGTATTTGCTGTACCTACTGTCCTAGCCACTCTATCAACTGTGCCAACCACTGTACCTACTTTTATTATGATTTCTATCCACTGTACTTGTTGTACCAGTCCTTGTACTTGCTATACCTACTATGCCAATCATTGTTCTTGCTGTACCAGCCCTTGTATTTGTTGTACCTACTGTACTAGCCACTCTATCGACTGTGCCAACCACTGTACCTACTGTACCAGTCCTTATCCTTGTTGTACCAACCATTGTACTTGTACCGGCTAAATGGAGAGTTGTACTTGTTGTACCAGCTCTATTGCATGAAGACCCATGGTTTTTGGGGAAGAATCAATACCCACACGGATGTATATGGTTTATATTGCTGGCTCGGCATTTCTACAACTATGTGCCGGCTGAATTTTATGGTTGCCTCATGTTGGGCTGTGTTATGGTATTGGTATATGGATAATCTGGCATCTCCCGTGAGGAGGGGCACCCGGGAAGTTACACTCCGAGGTGGTAGTGGCAGTGGAAGATGAAGTGATGCAGGCTCTGGTGACAAGGGTGCTGTTGTACCTGAGGTGGTAGATGAAGAGTAGAGAGGGCTGCCGTCCCGAGTGGTGGTGGTGGTGGTGCAAGCTCTAATGACAAGGGTGCTGCAAGACCTGAAGGGTGCAAGCTCTGGTGACAAGGGTGCCGAGTACCTATCGAGTGGTGAGGAGCAAAGACGGCTGCCGTCCCGAGTGGTGCAAGCTCTAGTGACACGGGTGTTGAGTACCTAAAGTGGTGTCAATGGTGAAGATAAGCAGAGAGTGGGCTGCCATCCTGATGGTGTGATGTAGCAAAGAGTGGGTTGTTGTCCCAATGGTGAGAGCTGAGAAAAAACGCTGAAGTGCTCTATGTAGCAGAGGGGGCTGCTGTCCCATGAGCTGTGGTAAAACGCTGATAATATGCTGATGTAAGCGCTGATGTAAACTCTGATGTAAACGCTGATGTAAGTGCTGATGATACTGAATGCAAACACGGATGTAAGCGCTGATGATATGCTGATGTACTGAATGTAAATGCTGAATGTAGCAGAGCGGGCAGCTGTCCCATGGTGTGACCAGTAGTAGCAGAGAGTGGGCTGCTGGCCACCTCAATGTGGCCAGATGAGAAAACGCTGAGGTGCTGTCCTGTCAGGTGAAGATGATGAAACTATGTGGTGTAGAGCCCGGCAGAAGCAATAGCAGCAGCATATGAAGTGGTACCGGATATGATCAATGATATGGTACACAGTAGTGAATGATGAGGCAAAGCTATATATACTGAGGGGGACTGCTGGTCGGCCAGCAGCAAAGCCACAAAATCCCCAAATAAAACCAAAAAACCCAGAAAAATCCCCCTTTTTAGGCCCTGTTTAGGGCTGGGAAAAATACTGTTGTCACACACCTGCATCTCCTAGTTCATACTTTTAGTCATTTACATTGCATAAATGGAAAAACCAAAATCTACATAGAATTAAAACCCAACAAAGGACACAAAAGTACTAACACATGCTACAGCTTGATGAAAACAGATGAGATACCAGAGAATCAGATGCTGAGGAAGCAGCGGTGTCAGCTTCATTCCCCTGTTGGAGCTCATTGTGGCCCACTACATTCGGTGCCGGAAATGAAGTCTCGTCACTGCTAGACAGTACCTGCTCAGAAGTATCACCAATTATGTTGCCATTTTGTACTTCAGCACCCTGTTCAGACACCTCTTTGCCACCCTCGATTGCTGAGCTTTCTGGATCAACAGGAGACAAATCCTTTCCCAGCACCTTCTTCACAGGGGTTTTCTTTTGATAAGCTCTGCCATACAATAACACGTTTGACAAATACCTAATGTGAAACTCACATGCAAAATATGTAGCTTGAACAGCAAAGCTCTGCCTAAATTGGCAGCCTAGGTACATGACTAGAATCGACATCTTGCACCTCATGAGGGGCAATAATTAAGCGGAAAGTATGGTAGTACTACAGATTGCAGTTTTTCTGTGGGTGAGAGTGTGTGTGTCTGTGCATGTGTGCACACGTGCGCTCTCACTTGCTAGAGTCGTTACCTTCCATCTCTTGAAGGATAACAAGTGGTAGTGGGTCTTGAACTGGATAATTTTGTGAGACTTACACAGCCACTGAAAGCATACCTCGCATTTCTAGCGCGCATTTTGCATGTGGGCATGATATGGCATGTGTTACATTGACTACCCAGTAGAGAAGGATTGGCCCTTGTATTGAAACATTTGCAGCAGACGGATCGCGGTTGTGGAGCCCTTCCGATCCCTGCACTGCTATTCACTGCTGACAGACTCACAGGAGCAGCTCCAATGGCAGTCATATTGCAATAGGCAAGGCTTCTGAGGCAAAACCCAGAACTAAATACTATAATACTTAAGATCCATATGGGCTTTTTGTGAATAAATCAACCAAAAATGTCCAAAAGGCCTTCCTGCTGCCCAAGAAGATCATGTTAAAGCCCAGCTATGCATTGGAGCCAATGCACCCTTAGGAATTCTGCATTGCGAAAACACTCCAATGGGTTCTCATGACATCGATTCTTTAAAGCCTTGGACCAATCCACAGCTGCCAAATCATCAAGGATGCTAGAGCTATGCAGTGAAATGGGTACTGATGACATCAACTTGCCGAGGCCATGGACCAATCAACAGCTACCAAATCAGCACAATTGCTCAAACTGGGCATCCCATCAGCTGTATGCTTGCGCAAAAATTTGGCGAGATTACTAAATTACCTGTGCTGCCGTTAGCTGCATGACCTTGAAGGGTTGCTGTATAACCTATGCTCCTTCCATAACAGGAGCACAAAGGTGCTGAGGTAAACGATGGGGTTTTTATAGGAAATATATGCTTAAACATTTGTGGGCTTGGGGCTCAGAAATCCTGTAGGATGTCACGTGTTGAGGCTTTGAGTCGCTTTACACAAGGCCACTCACACCTTATCTTTGCAAAAGAGTAATAGGCAGTGGGATTTAAAAAATTCAATGAAAAGCAAGGTTCCAAAAGTTTGAAGGTTCTTCTTCTATAACCTATTGAAGTGCATTTCGAAAAACTTGCATATAAAAAACATTGAAAATGGGTAAAAATAGGTTTTAAAAAGGTGGTAAAAATCAACCTTGAGACTCCAATCTTGTGACACTGGTAGTAGGTAGTATGTGCACGTAACATCATCATCATGATCATGTGAGTGTGTGTGCTACTTGATAGTAGTGGTGGAAAGCATAACCAAAGGAGATATTATTGTAACTTCATCCAATTCGGTCCATTGTTAACACACATTCAAAGTGCAAATCTCAAGATTAGAAGCTAAAATATAATCAAATGTGTTGAAGGGCCTTTGCTCAAGTGGCTATTACATGACTTCAAAGTTTGACACCTATATATATACATGTGTGCGTGTGTGTGTGTGTGCATATATGTACATATGTGTGTGTGTACATATATATACATATGTGTGTGTGTGTGTGTGTGTGTGTGTGTGTGTGTGTGTACATATATGTATGTGTGTGTGTGTGTGTGTGTGTGTGTGTGTGTGTGTGTGTGTGTGTGTGTGTGTATTTTTATTTATTTATTTATGCATATACACATACATATATATAACCTATATAAATATGTGTGTGTGTGTGTGTGTGTGTGTAACGCACTAGAAAATGTATATATAAATAAATGTCTTTCGTTTTGCAATTCTAGAAATATGATCCCACACTATCAGCTACATTAAAAGTTAAGTTTTGTCAATTGAACTGCATTCATGTAGTTCAGTTGTGTGACAGATAAATGATTTGTATATAAACTCGATAGTTTACAAATGATTTGCATTCATCTAGTTAGCTCGTGTGATAAATAAATTGATTTGTTAAATAAACCAAACATTTATAAATAAAGGTGCCATACCCTAGGACAAAAGATTTAAGGCTAGAAGAAGATTATAGCCAAGGCATCAAGCAAAATGTAAAAGGAGCATTTGCTTGGCTTTAGCCAGTAACCGATAGATATTGGCTCAAATCGATGGATATTAAAGGGTGCAGAATTGTCGAATTTGTCAATAGGAGCCATCCCTTAAATTTTCCTAATGACATTAGCATACTCTCAATTTCAAGGATTTGTGTCGCAGCACTTGTGTATGCTAGAACAGATTAAACCTTTGATTTTGTTTACTAGTAAATGACTTGTAGGCCTATCGCATGCACCTCATCTGGTCTTAGGTGACCTTGAACCTCATAACTAGTTGGGGAGCAATAAGGATTAGGTTTTGCTTTAAGACAACTACAATTTGAAATCGGGGGTTCTAAGTGTGAAAAATATGTATCCAATGGAAAGGGCCAAATTACAATTTCGATTTTAAAAAAGAGGAATGAGGTTGTAGTAGTGTAAATGTCATGCAAAAGCCGAATTGTCATGCACGGGTAAATGGAGGGATGGGATCTGTAGATAGGTTTGCAAGAAAGGAATAGCAAATAGGTGGAGGGTGGGGTTTGTGTTGTAACTCTCTTTATTTTGTGGATGTGTAAAACTACCGCTAGTATGCTTGGACTTATTACCTCCACCTCTGCCTCTTTGTTGTCCTCTCCAACGTCCCCCAAACCCTAGCCTTTTTCCTACACTTCCCCCTTGCCTTTTCCAAACTGCTTCAAGCCCTCTACCCTCCTTTCTTCTTCCCTCCCCCCTCCTTTGCCCCTCCCACTCCGCCTGACTATCCCCCTCTTCGACCTCTATCCACACAAACCCTTTGCCCTTCAACGTGTAAATTGCAAACCCCAATACCTCCCACGTGCGCACACACAATGACACTCACGACTCCTTTACCTCTTCCCCCATAGACCTACGTAATCACAATCACAATGCCTCTGTAACTATGCCTCTTCTCCTCTAGTTGCTACTTCTTCCCGTATATCCTAGGTGAGATTGGTTCAAATATTTTCAAGCTTAACAATCTTGTAAAAGCTTATGAAAAATTATTGTATAGAGAGTGATATGGAAAATCTATTAATAACTTAAGATTCATACTTGAGTCTATAAAACACCACCAAACTCATTGTTTAAAGTAAGATGTAATTTTCCTATTTTCATCAATATGATTGTTTGAAAATTATTTCATGCAACAATTCTCGAGATTTATTTGCTCAGTTTAACACCCACTAGTGGCAATAGTGGAAGCTCCATTTCCAATTATTGTCATCTATTCAAGGCACAAAAACTGTGAGACTCCCACCCCTCTATCTATACAAAAATATAGCAACAAAAAATACACTAAAGGTAGAGCGACTCATTCGAGACCTCATATCATAATATCCTAACGCTTGACTATTTTATGTGCTCCCCTCTATTTGACTATAACAATCCTTACGTAAGGAAAGGTGAATGATTCCTTTAGGTGTTTTCCCTTCATAATTCTCACAAGCAAGTCACATCAAGCAGCTCAACAAGATGTTTTCCCTTCATAATTCTCACAAGCAAGTCACATCAAGATGTCCTGACTCCTCGATTATGGAAGCTATTTCTCTAACCTTTTACATGGCTACATATCTAGACTACTCATCCCAAGTTTCTCGTTCTAAAATGCAATTTAGCCTCATTTTGGAAAGTACCCGTGATCTCATGTCCACCTTATTGAAATAGCAATGTGTGAGGGTACAACATGAGTAGAGTAAGGAGAAGAGCATGCACATTAGAAAGGAAGAAAGACTAAGGGTCTTAAGGCTCATTTGTATGGTTACTTGAAAAAGGGAGCACATGGAAAGCACAAGGAGACACATGGAGTGTGGGCATTTATTGACACATGGATAGCACAAGGGTGTACATAGCTGATAGCTTTTGATTTGGTGAGAGCTATAAAAACATGTAATCCTCTTCTCATTTTAAGAGCTTGATTAATGTAATCATCATGTTATTAGTGTTTTGATTATACTTTAGTTTATCCTTGTTTGAGTGATTTTCGTATTTAATCACGAAGTTTATGTCTTGTTGTAAGCCTCCCTAGCAACGCTAAATTTCTACTTGGTATCAGAGCCCCCTAGGGCTAGTTAATAGCAAGTGATTAGAGGTGGGTTTAGTTAACCTAGGTTAGTATTAAGGAAAGATTAATCTCTTTCTTCATTGCCCTCCTTTGTGTTTGACTAGGGTTATTTTGAGAGAAAGAGAGACCAACAAAATCAAACGCTTGGTTGTTGTTTTGGTCTGAGTATTTGTATTCCTAGCTCACTCTCAGATTTACACACTATATCCTAGTGTACATCTCCATTTGTGCTATAGTGACAATCAATCTGGAGAAGAAGAGTGAAGGCTACTCAGAATAGCAAAAGCTGCAGTAATCATCAAATAGTCTTACACAAGTAACACACATAACTCTTCAATGAAAAGATTCAAAGCAACACTATCATCGTGTGTAAGAACTCCCTCAGAAAGGCATAGCACTGCTTCCAGCACAAAGCTCTAATAATAAAAGCATCTATAGCATTACCAGCGGTGTAGTAGTAACAGATAGTTGCCACCACAGAGATGGCTGTTGTTATCAACTATCAGGGTGGATAGCATCACTAGAATGAAGACAACAGTAATAATCTCCACGAGCAGAAGGCACAAACAGAGGCTCTCTGAGCTAAAGCAAAACTTTGAAGAGAGAAAGCAAGAAGGGCAACACGAGTCATCTCTGAGCAATTATAAACAACAAATTGGTAGCTAAAAGCAAGGTTGGATGCTCATTCACCTTTAGCAAAGGTAGCTAGAAGAGATGGGAAAGCAAAAGCCTCTGCAAGGTAGGTCCCCATCCAAGCAACAAATCAGTAACCTTGAAGCAAGCTCAAGCACAAGTCCTAGCATGTGTCTTTATCCACAAAATGACGAGTGTACGAGTCCTTTAGCAATCAATACTTGTGGCGGCCATCAACTCGAGGAGTAGTTCATGACTAAGAGAAGAAGAATATAAGGAAGACCATTTTTTACTTTATGGCTAAGGTTCAAACCCTAAGGCTTTAAAATTTTGGTGTGAAGGGTCCTTCATAAAAGGTTGTTTACATGGAAAATAAAATCCTAATGTACATGAGTATCATGGGGTCCATTCATCAACATGTTCTTTATCTTGTGCCTCATCATGAAAATCGGCAAAAGCCTGGGCATCTACTACATCGTCAACAAAATCTTTTCACTACAAATTTGTAACCTTTGTAAATGCTACCAATATGAGTAGGCAAAGAATCAACCATGAGTTAAAAAGTGTTGTAATTCCATGGCCAAATGAGTACGCGTGGAATAAAATGTGTGTATGTGAGAGAAAACAAAGAGTTCTTAGGAAAGTATAGGAACACAACCACTAATATCGTTTGCAAACAAGAAGAAGCCAATACACCTAGGCTACTAAAGGTAGGAAAGAGAAAAAGGGCCTGGCTTCTCACCCCTAGTTGTAACTCTGTCCTCCCATGTGTAAGGTGTCAAGCCAAAGCCAACATTGTAGCCCATAAGGCAAGCTAAGATGGACCACTACATCATATGTCTAGGAGTATAGGCCCAGTGTAGCATGTTAAGTGATAGATCCTCATCACATCAAGGGGAAGTATTGAAATAGCAATGTGTGAGGGTACAACATGAGTAGAGCAAGGGGGATAGCATGCACATTAGAAAGGAAGAAAGACCTAGGGTCCTAACTCAAAGGTTGATTTATATGGTTACTTGTAATAGATGAAGTCAATGGTAAAAAAGGTAGCACATGGAAAGCACAAGAAGACACATAAGAGTGTGGGCATTTATTGACACATGGATGGCACAAGGGTGCACATAGCTTGTGATTTGGGACTCCTTAGAGCTATAAACATATGTAATCCTTAGCTCATTTTAAGAGCTTGATTAATGCAATCATCATGTTGATTATGCTTTAGTTAGTCCTTGTTTGAGTGATTTTATTATTATTTAATCATGATGTTTATTGCTTTTGCTGAGCTGCCCTAACAATGCTAAATTTCTACTCACCCTGCCATCCATGTTTGATCCTTTTTTTGCTTAGACCACTTCCATAGGCTTAGACTTGCCTTGTCCAATCCCATGGGTCTAACCTTTTGCCCAACCAACGGACCTAAGAAGTCGGTGTGAACTCAATTATGGGTGTGAACTCACACACCCATAATTGAAATTCCTTTTTACTCACACACACCATTTTAACACACACGCACTTCTCTGAAAATATTTCTTTTTATAAAAACATAACATCATATAAAACTTTTCACATGCATAATTCCATATGTCCAATCACATAACACAAGGTAGCATAGGAATGACACATCATCAGCATATATGTCCTTGCACCACCACAAGCGTGATCCTCACAAGATGGCACATACTGTCAAGCAGGATCACTTCTAGATCTGGGTGAGACCAATGCATGGAGGAGTCACACCTACCAAAACCATAAAATCCCACTATCCTAAGGAGTTGCTTCACCCAGTTCCCAGTGTGAGGGGCCATGTATGACTAGCAATGGCACACATACATAGTCACCAGGCTCCACACTGCCCGTAATCCATCTTGAGCCGCTTCCTTTTCATTACACCAATTGTGCCACGAGCCACTCACATTCAGTGAAGAGGGATCAAGGTCTTGACGATCACCTTCGTGTGATGACATCCACACAGAAATCCATGAATCTATGTGGTACCTTCACATGCTTCCACAAATAAACAAGATATATGCATCACATAAATATAGTGTCCAAACAATAGTTTCAAGACATGGATTCAAGCAGTATGCATCATACTCATATCTCTAGTAGTGTAAACCATCGCAAGCTCGACGACACATCACAACTCTTCAGTTGAAACTCAGAGTAAGCTGAGTTCCTCCAACCACATGGATCCTAGCAAGATCTTCTCAAGACATTAGATTTTCTTAGGAGATTATGACTCCGTAGTCAAATGGCCATTCATCATAGCTTTAAGATATAGTCTTTCAAGTACAATGGGGGTCTTTTCTAAGGTCACGACACCATTTCTCTTATCTGAATTTTATCATCTTAATGTTTGTCGTTTCTAAGAATTTTGTGGCCTTAATTTGGTACACCTCTATGCACATTAGGCTAAGATTCTTCTTATCTAGGGAATAACTTGTCTTAATTTTCGTTTGAGTCTTTACTTGTCTAAGGACTTGTTTTCCTATGTTCCTTGCATCTTGACAACCATACTAAGTCTTACCAAAGTCTCATTGGACCTTTGCCCTATTGCTCCTTTAGGATTCTCTCTCTAGCTTTATGATGAAATAGTCCCACTTCTAATAGATCGGATTTCACTTCTCTCCTAGGGTGTGGCCATTTCCTTCACTATTTGTTGAGAGAGAGAGAGAGAGAGAGAGAGAGAGAGAGAGAGAGAGAGAGAGAGAAGTTTGCAGGGTTTACTAAGAATAAAGTAGATTCATATGGGTCAAAAAAAGTTTCTTGTTTTCCTTCATAAAATGAGTAAGGAAATTACTCATTCTCATGGGTAATTAAGAGTCTCACTACGATTTTATAAAAATTACATTTTGACTTGCCAAATAAAATTCAATGATTCCAAGGTTATCCTAAATTTCTATCCTTGAATTTAATAAATCTTTTTATGCACACATAAAAGTTTTCTAGGAAAAATTAGGCATGTATAGCAGAAAGAGATAGCAAGACAAAGCACAATAGAAAATGCAATAGATACACAATGGAGAGAATTTAAAATTCTGATTATACTAAAGAGGTACAAGTGATGGTGTTGTCCACACATGCGCCCTCAAGTAGAGCTTAGATGGCGATCTAGAGAGACTCTGGATGAAGTATGTACGAAGTGTAGAAGGGGGTGGATACTCACAAGCATTGGATGCCTTAGCTCATGGTAACAATGTCTATATATAGTACTGTAGAGGCGGTGTGGTAGACGCGTATACAATGAGGGCGGTTACACTGCATAGACACAGTCACCACCCACGTATCAAGAACGCGGCCCACCGACCACCACCCACTAACGATGGACCTGGTATCCGAGGAAATATCCCTCATACCATCTCCTCGGGGGCATTAATGGTCACAATAATGACCCCATCGGCATCTAAGCCGGGGTTCCCACTAAAGACATATACACCATGGCAACTCCTCTCATAATGAGGGCCTAACAAATGTGCATTACACATCAAAGTGAGATACATGCTGAGAGGTAGGCATTGAGTGTATACTAACACTTCTCTCTCTACCAATTTAAGGGTTAATCTAAGATTAGGTCATTAATTAATTTTCTAGGATTAGGTCAATTAACCTTATCTTATCTATGCTTTAAATTAATGTGAGTGTAAGGGAATACTCATAAATTTACAAAATAACCTAAGGTTATAAAATTTTATTTTTCCAAGGTCTATTTAATGATTTTTGACTTTTTATCTATTTTAGGACCTTGTAAAGGGATTTCATTTAGTCCCAAAAAACAACGAGATACCCTCAAATTTGTAAGATTTGATTTATCCTTTGGGAAAAAGGTCTAAGTGATATAATTGAGCTCTACAAGTCTTATAAAAATTATGAGCTAAGGTGGTTATATCCTAAATCTACGGTGCAGTGTATTAATTCCATAGAGAATAATTTATTCAATTAATTGACCCAATTAAAAAAGAATTAAAACCATTCACATGTGAAAACAGACAAGAAAAATGCATAAATTGTATAATTGCACATGTTATACCTTGCCAGCCTATCTTGGGGTAAGGATGTTAATTTGTGAGAAAAAAAAACACGCCTACTATTGAGCCTCCAAATGTGCAGCCACAAACTCCAATGCTCAGACTTTGATGAGGTTTGAGGCATTAGATAGGTACTCTATGCTATAACTTATACAAACCTAGTCTAGGTGCTGAGAATCGTGCAGAATGTACTCTCCTATGAGCTAGAAAAAATCATGTATTTGCAATGAGGGTGGTGGCCTTTTTATACACAAAAAATGATGTGGCTGGGGACTAGTAATACACTTCCACATGAGTCATGCATGTAGCCCATGCAACTAAACCTTAATCTTCATGCATCTAACCACTCTACATGCATCTAGCCCTTACATCAAGTTAACTCCCTCTTTGAAGCACGGCTTGAGTTTTTTTATTAGTTCCCAAGCTTATCCCCTTATTCAATTTATTTTTTTCACTCTGAAATTCAATGTTAGACTTTACACTTTACCCGTTCAACCTTAATCCAATTAATGTGCACTCTTCTATTTATACTTTTCCAACGCTAGATCTATCTCATCTAGGCACATGCTTTATTTTTTAATTTATATGAGGATTATTTTTATTTACTTCATTTTCTTAGAATATATCATTTATTTATTTCATAAAATTTTCTAATGTCATCTTTCTCTTTCTTACTCCAATATGTGCAGGGGGCATATGTGCACATGGGAAGGCCCTAAATAATTTTGTGCACATACCAACTTGACCAATTAACTTAAATTTTATTTTTCTCAAACTTTTAAATTTATATCATTAATTGTACATCCTCTTGGATTAAATTTTCATCCACTCACTAGAATATGCATTCCAGAAAACAATACCTCAAATTATTTTACTATGTAGAAAGAGGGATCTCACATAAACAATATAAAAATACCCACTACTCCCAAATCACTTCTATAATTCAAGGCTCTTGTACCCATCAAAATTTATTAATGTGATGATGACCTCGGACCTCTCATAGGTGATGATGACCTTGGACCTCAAGTGAAAAAGTAATATAGGCATCAATACACAAAAACCATTACTATGATGATGATCTAAGACCTTGTGTAGGTAAACATTTATAGAGGCATCAACACACGCTAGTACACATTAACGAGGACATGAGGCATCAGCACATTCTATGACTTTTTACCTAGTACACATTAACAAGGACACGAGGGACCTACCCAAAATGGGGGACCTCTGTGCTCCCCGTTTTGGAACGCACTTCAATACCATTAACAATTCTTCATTAGAGGGACCTCATCCAATTAAATACAAGAGAATGCATATGTAACTCCGTTACAAATTACCAAAGCCTTGACATCATAATTGGTATCTCGAAATACTACTAAGTACTCTCGATGACTTTTTGGTCTTATTGACATTTAAAAAGGGATGGACTACCAAATCTTTGACATTACTCTTGTTAGCTCACATATAAGTACTTATGAAGATGTGGGTGAATTGTAAATGTTCCTTGAACATGTCTCAAGCTTATGGATAAATAAGTCTTACTCACATCAATATGGTCTTATGGATAAATAAGTCTTACTCACATCAATATGGTCTTATGTTGTATACACAAGAGGGATAATTCATCACATCATAAGATATGTAATGAAGAATTACCCTTGAATATCCTTCTAGAAAAGCCTACTTTTTCGTTCAATATTGATAAAGGGGTTTTCGCCTTAAATGTCTTCTCTTCTTGATATTTGACAATGTGAAGACCACAAGGGTGTAATCAACTTTGTACTTGTGAGCTTTTGAATCATGAGCTATTTTTAGATCTTACTCTCTCTAGTAGATTTTGCATGGCCTCTAATGCAAACCCATGGGACACAAAGGCCATACCCATAATATTGGGGTATCTACCATCCTTGAAACACATCCAATGGTGAACCGCAACTGTCATGAGGATCTTTCCAATGGCTGAGCTCGTAACCCTTGAGGTCTCCAAGCTCCACAACTCCGTGAGAAGTAATTCCACCACGTCTCCCCCGCGACCGTTGTCACACTGTCGTATTGCACTACGGGTCCTCGTCCCTCTTCTCACCTCACTTCACTCACACACACTCACTAGCATGCATTAGGGAGAGAGATTAGCAAAAGGATTAGCAAGAGCAAGACTTAATTGTACAATGGGAGAGTATGTTGTATTATGAGAGAAATTCACTTATATACATGGCCATAAGTGTTCACACTCACTTAAAGTGTTGGCTGACCGGGAACTTTAGGCTCATAAGAGGCCTAATGCTATTACAATGACTACTCTCATAATATATCCATGAAGTACATCACTTTAGGACTTCATCCTATCTTACTGCCATACGCTCTTGAAGCAAGAATCGCTATAAATACTCTGTCACACCATTACGGGCCATAAGTGTTCACACTCACTTAAATTGTGGCTGACCGGGAACTGTAGGCTCATAAGAGGCCTAATGCTATTACAATGACTAGTCTCATAATATATCCATGAAGTACATCACTTTAGGACTTCATCCTATCTTGCTGCCATACGCTCTTGAAGCGAGAATCACTATAAATACTCCGTCACACCATTACGGGCTCCCATCCAAGTTGTAGCTTTGGACATTATTGCTTCATATCTTGAATGTATAACCCTTTGGTGTATCTACCATGACTTCTTGATGTAAGATAATGGTGGTAGCTCTTGTTAATCCTAGAACTGGATTAACATTCCCCCCTTCCTGATGACGATCACATCCGCGTGATCGCGTTGAAGACCTTTGTGTGGAGAGAATGAACAAGCTTGTCGATGGCTTTGATGTTGAATGACGTTCAATGGTCTTTGTTCCTCCGGAAGGAATAAGAAAAGCTAGTTAATGAATGAAGAGGTTAGTAGTGTATTGGGAATTACTAACGGGGTGGGGGGTTTTTGCAATGATTGCATTTTTAGTTTTGTGTGAGCCCTTTTTTCTTTTTTTTTAACCCACTTTGTTTTTGGCAGTCATCGCGAGATAAAGTTACATGTGATTTTTGCTAGTGGGGACACTAAGAGATGTTAATAATGGGAGAGAAGAGAGAGAAGGATCCGGAGGAACTTAGACTTAATCATCAGAACGAGATGGTGATTCTCAGTTCCTCATTTAATTAATTGAAGCGACATTCATCATTTGAAGTAATTGGCTTGTGATGATGTCCCTTTGTGTGACAGGATTCTTATCAAATGTTGTTAAGTAGGACCTGATCTTGTCTTCTACTTTCCATGGGCGTTTTATATTTTTATGTAGAATTAAGTGCTCTTAGAAGCAGATTTTCATGAAGTACAAGAATTGAGTCATATAGACTCTTATTAAACTGCTCTGTGTTAAAATAGTCACTTGTTGGTGAGGATTGAAAGAATTACGTCGACTTGCGAGGCTAATAAAGAGATCTTCACTAGGGATTGAAAATCATTGAGTTGTGAAGATTGTGGCATCGTTTGGAGAGGTTTGTAATTTGAAGGAAAATTACAGGCGATGGGTTGTACCATTGACCAGGCTTTCGCCCACCCCATGCCCCCCCCATCCACCAGAGATGTACCTGGAAGTTGTCGATGGTGAGGCTTTGGTGTAAATGTTCTCCAGTGCATGAGTATGGATATGTAATGGAGCAGCTGCTACATTAATTTAGCCAAAAGATTTCATCTAGGTCATGATTTGCACAAATAACAGTGATTGTTTGCTTGAATAGACAAGCTCTTGTGTTGGTGCTAGATGCACGAGAGTAGTCGAGGGATTTGCTTACTGTTGCTTGGGATTCATTCTTATCAAACTATAGGTGAAGTTGTTGAGGTTGAAGTCAGTGGGGTGAGGTTTTCTTCATAGTATTCGATTTTGGCAACCATATGATGGAATTACCATCATAGTATCCTTGTTGAAGTACATGCACAGGCACCCATCTTAGATGAACACTGTAATTTGGTTGCCGATGTGCTTGGTGTTGAGGCTTTCTTCTTTATACAAGCTTAGAGGACTTTGTGATGTGCTTGGGGACCCAAGCTTTGGTATTTCTTTGGTAGTACCCTTATGCTTGCAGTAATGTTTTTGGTACCCACACTTGTTGCATTGGTGGAGTTCTTTTAAAAACTCGCATAGGCTTTTGTGGACGTTGTTGTGGAGTACTCTTCTTCTTCTTTGGCTTTCGAGTGCTTCGTTGAGGAAGAGGTTTTGACTATCGAGGCACCCAAATTTAATTGGCACCTTCATAGTAGCCTTGAGCTACAAGTAGCTGCTTCTCCACCCACATTTTTATACTATTAAGATATCATGATTGTGGGAATCTTGGTGGAGTTTTCTTTTGGGTTGGTGTGGTAGGTTAGGGCCCTTCGTGATTTGGGTTGGCGCTGAGGCTGCAAGTTTGAGACTCATTGGCATTGTTGATGAATGAGGTTAGAGTCTCTTGTGGAGTGGCTCTCGTCGATGACGAAGCCTTTGAGCATGTGGTTGTCTCCTTTGAGCATGTGGTTGTCTCCTTTGGTGAGGTTTGTTAATGAAGATGCATAGGAGCTGGGGTCGATCCTTTGAGTTCTCTGTTAGAGTTAGATGGTTGGGCTTTGGGAACTATTTCAGGAATAGCTACTGATTGCGAGGTTTTGGCATCGAGCTTTGTAGGTGAGGATGGGGTTGAAGGAGTAGAGGCTTTATCCAAGTCAGTCATTGGTGCAGATGGTAGGTCATTGTGTAGAGGGGCTTTTGTGGAAGAGGCTTGTATCCTTTTGCGTTCAGCATCATAGATATCCATTAAAGTTGGATCCTCTTCATGGGACAGTATGGTATTGTCAACTTTTTGTCCGTTGATCGACATGATGACTCTATCGCTAGCAAAGCACAGTGGTGCTTGGGCAGCAAATAGTCCATTTATGGCCCAATATTAAATCTGCTTCCAACACATACTTAACCACAAAAAACTTGCAAGTAAGGATCGACATGATGACTCTATCGCTAGCAAAGCACAGTGGTGCTTGGACAGCAAACAGTCCATTTATGGCCCAATATTAAATCTGCTTTCAACACATACTTAACCACAAAAAACTTGCAAGTAAGGAGTTTAGTTTCAATATACATTGTATATTCAAAGTACCCCATACATGGCATGTTCAAGTCATGTGTAAAGGTAATCTGTTTAGGATGTGCCGTGAGTGTTGGTTGACCTAACAAATCCCATAGCTCGAGGGTCATGAGATTGTGTTCTCATGTTGGATAAAGCTGTGCTTGAACCGTGGTGATTTTATTTGCAATTTCCAATCCAAACAAAATCCTAGGGATCTTTTCAGTAAGGTATGTTGGAAGGTATGTTGGAAGTTCCAGCTCCTACAAGGTTTCTTCCTCCTGTACAAGGTTTCTTCCTCCCGTAATAACAATTATACATTGCCGCCGACAGGAGTGTTCAAGGTGACTGTTTGCATGGATTCATCTAGTGAATACAATGATTCACTTATCTAAGGTCCACCAAAGACGATATCATACTCAAGGGAATCTAGGGTAACATGAAATGTAAATTCCATATCGCCATCGATTGTTCGAGTAGTGTATCTAAAGTAACCTGAAACTTCAATGTTTTGTTCATTGGTTCCTGTTGGCAAGAATATTGCTTGTTGGGGTTAGTTTAGGTTGTCCTAATGACACACCCAAGTGTCTATTGTCATGATGTTATGACTTGCTCGGGGGCTAATCAATGCGCATTTGCGTGCGCTGAACATCATTTCCTGTAGGGAAATCCAACCATACCATGATAGAATCTTCCAAAGGAACCATGGGTGTTTCGGTTATTGTTTTAGCTTCAAATCCTGTGTCTGTTTCATATTCCCATTCACTTTCATCCTCTGTTTGGGTCTCAGCTTTTTCAAGAGTACCCAATGCATACAATGGCACACTTGGCCCTCTGACAATTCTTAATGAGGGCTGTTTGGAAACTTATGAATCCTGATATTCTTGTTTTATGTAGTTCGATATGTCCTTGTATAACTCAGGTTGAGCCATTAAAGGTGCAAGTGTTGATGTGATGCTGGCTTTATCATGAGAGAAGAGCATTCCTCTGAATGAGGTTTTAAGAGACTGTTTTTATCGAGAATGAGTACTCGAGAAGGTTTTACATTGTAAATTTAACACAACTAAAGTGGATTAGTAGCCTATATTCATTGATGACTCCACTGACAAATGTGTGGATGAACATAACTTGTCCTCAATGATGGGTAATCATGGACGTAGAAGCCCGTGATAACACTAAGTATGGTCAATAATGTGCATTAGACTTATTTATTTGGTAGAAGTTAGAGTAGAGCACTAGATAAGGTGGTATAAGTGATTTATAGGAGCACAAGTGTGAACAGCCCATACTTATCTTATTCATTTGTATATAAGCACTAGGTATGGTCGATAATGTGCCTTAGGCTTATTTGGTAGAATTTAGAGTAGAGAACTATATTAAGGTGTGGGAGCTAGACAAGTGCGAACCATCCACACTTATCTTATCCATTTGTATATAAGTGATTTTTTTTTATTTCTAATAATGAACCACATTGTAGTATCTTATCTATTTATGTATAAGTCAATTTTTTTACTTTCTAATAATGGGCCACACATTGTATTATCTTTAACTGTGAACTATTTTCTAGCGTTCTCTCACTACTGCTCATTACTATGCTCTAATGGTGGATTTTTTCTATGATTATGAGTTCCATTGCACTTATTTGTGTCTGAGCTTCAATTTAAGAACTCATTTGTGTGATTTGCATGAGATTGAGTGTGATTAGCTTAGATTTAGCTCTAGGTTAAATCTATGTGAAAGTAGCCTACTTATTGAGCTTCTTAAGTTGACGTGCATGCTCTTCTATTTCAATCTACAAGCTTAAGTGGAATACAGTAGAGATATGGAAAGGGGGAACTTGTGAGCTTGAGAACACACCTTGAGAAAGCGGCCATGGAAGCAATGTGAGAGAGAGTAGTAAAAGAAGCGTGGGATTTGAGGAAAGCTATGTGTGAGATCTAATGGGTCTTATTGTGTGCATAACTTGTGGAGCTTGCAAAGGAGTAAACACTAACAAAAGGGAGATATTATAAAGAGAAAGTGTATAACTTGGACTTTGTAGAAAATAGCATGATCCTTGAGGCTTGGGCCTTTGTCTTGAGCCTTGGGTGGCTTGCCTTGAGCCTTGGGTGGCTTGCCTTGAGCCTTGAGCCTTACATTGGTCTTGTCCGTCTACCTTGACCCTTGACATTGCCTCCATATTGATCTTGGTTTGATCTATCTTAAGCCTTGGACCTCCCTTGGTCCTACCTTGAGTGAGCCACGAGCCATGACTATATCAAATATTCTATACATACCTCATCAAGCAAGCGATGAAAACATTCAAACCATTCATGGGCCTACCTGTAAAACCTCTCCATTAACGAGGTAGAGGCGGACTATGCAATTTTCAAAAGCCACAAAACCAAGATGACCTTGAAAAATAGGTTGCAAACAAGGCTTCAAGATATAAAGATCTGAAAGAAGCTGACAAAGCCCACTCTTTGAGGCCAATGAAGCTTACTCTTCTCATAGTCTAGGTGTAGTTTGGGTGACAAATAAGACCCTGAGGAGCAGGACCCAAACCCACACTGCGACAATGAGAGACCACCCCACCAACTAGTCCACCCTTTCTAAACTCATGCATCATCATCCATGGGGTTAGTACTTACATCCACATTCTACCCCTATTCTTGAGCTTCTTCCTCCCCTTAACCACCTTATCACCCAGATCCATGAGCCTCCAATCATCATTGGACTATTCCTTGAGGGGCTTGATTGCCATTGCCAACCACACAAAAGAGGAAAGTAAAGATGATGGGAAGGACCCAAGGGTGTCCTTGCCCATCCATGAGTATCAACTCACTTATACACCCAATGTATGATACCTCATCTTCCTAGGTAATTTCCATGACATCCTTGACACACCCTTTGATATGGTGGAAGTTCGCCTAGTGAATCAACAAATGGATAATTTGTTTGCCCACCCCTGGTACACTAATAGAGAAGGAGGATAGTAAATTATTGATCCAAGGAGACTGCACATGTCATCTAGAAGTACAACCTAAGTGGCACATGTCATTTGAGAGTATAACATGAGTGCTGCAAGTCCTATCTCCTAAATGATCACCAAATATGGAGAAAGCACATGGCCACGGCAAGAGAAGTCTGCTCATGTCGATGGAAAGAAGCTTCCAATTGAAAGAACATGGTCCTAGTGTGCAAGTTATTGCAAATGGAAGGTAAAGGGTCCATCTATAACTTTCCTCACATTGATGGACCCATACCACTCATCACCATGGAGATGTGGCTCAGCATGAAAAGTTTCAATGATCTCTACTACACAAAGGTTCCTAACCCAACCATAGTTGCCACATAATGCCACTACTTTCAGCTCATCATCCTCATCCTCAATCATCCTAATCCCAATCAACCTCATCCTTAACGAGGTGCCGAAGGACTAATGGACAAGTAAAGAATGCTTGGTACTCGACCTCAATGATGAAGGCCCAAATTTTTGCCTAGTAGGTAGATCTCTATGGCATGGTCAAATACTTCTAGAGCTAAAGGATGGTCATCTTTGAGGATTTTTGAGTAACCCTTTAGCATCATGCAATGGTCTAGTTTTGATGGCTTTCCTACAAGACTTTAATCACTTCCTTCTATGAGATTGGTGGTATCTTTGGCACCATTGTAGGCTGGTAAGTCATCTTACATATACCGAGCCTTACCTACTATTTTCCATTTATTTATGTGCCTAAAGTCAGGTATAAAACCCTCATCAACTCAAAGAGTGGTGCCATCATGACCTTGATTCCCCAAACCGAGATGAAAGGTTGTTGTCAAAGAAATAAAAAATAAGAGTTGAAGAGAAAGCAAAGAGTTGGACCACATGTTGGATATTTCGAAGTCTCTGTGTGTGTACCCATTGTGTACATGTATCCTAAACAGATTTGGGGTATCCATCTAAAAATCCAATTCAATTTATGAGTTTTTCAATTCATGAATTCATTTCAAACATATTCTTAGCAAGTGAAAACATTTTTTTCACAGATTTACTTTGGAATTTTAGGCAGTTTCTGCTACTATTTCATAAGTTTACAACAGCGCTCTGATACCAATTGTGAGATCCCACTGCCCCCCCCCCGCGCACCGGATTCCCTATTGTTGCTGGCAGCGGAGGCAGCTCCCTCTTGCGCGAGGCAGGGTTTCCCACTCAAGGCCTCGCCCTTGAATGTCCGCGCACGCACATAGACTCTCTCTCTCTCTCTCTCTCTCTCTCTCTCACACACACACACACACACATAAACCCTGTACACACACGTATGTGTTTGAATGTTTTGATATATAATAGTATTAATATGCACATATATGTGTGAATGTTTTGATATATAATAATATTAATATATTATTATTATATATTTTAATATTTTTAATATATTTATATTTATATTTATATATTATATTACATTATTTTTATATATTTATAATATATCATTATATATTTACTATATATATGTCTT